>NC_050075.1:11357139-11982139 GCF_009764565.3 Dermochelys coriacea
CAGAAGTAGGTATGTTCAATGCAGGGGAACACCAGTGGGAAAGATCGCATTCTAACTAGTTCTATGAAGAGATACCTCACTATGACCAGCATCACTGCTATCTGTTTTGTAGATAGAGGACTTCAATCCCCAGGGAAATTATTCCAGCAGCTTTCAGAAGCAGTAAATCCACTTTAAAGAATATGGTGAACTATGATAATATTTATATGACAAAAAACAAAGAATATGAGACAATACACAGAAAGTTAAGAAACTCCTCAGATACTTTAAATGATTAATTCAGAAGTATCCCCCCCCCACACATACTCTTCATACTACAAGTTTGAAAGGTAATTAGGTCCAAGAATAGTCTCATACAGCTATTTTTTCTGACTACTATAACAGAAAGATGAAAAAAGTATTCTGCTCTTTGTATTAGCAGTTTCACTGTACTTAAGTTTCCTGTTGTGTAGTCTTCACACAGTAATAGGGAGAGGAAAACCAGGTTAAAAAAAAATTGTGACTAAAGCACAATAAATTGGGAGATATAACAACTGAAGTTTTGTCTATTTAACGGACTAAATAGTAAGTTTTTCTGATCTAACAGAAAAGAGTGTTTCAAATCTAATCAAGAATTTGATTTTTACTAATTTAAGAAGAGCAGCACACTAGCTTATGTTAATATACACTTAATGTGTTGCTTCACTTTTCAGACCATTTTGTCAGATAGTCATCTAACTGACCAATTTAACAACTGTTCAGAGAATCACTAAATGGATCTGCAGTAGAACATTAAAGTTAGTATTCCGATATTACAGGCAGAGTTGGTAGCTTCCCATTATAGACCCTGTTTTTGGTTCCTTGTAACTTTGACAACTTTAAACTGCCTGGGATGAAATTTTCCATGCCAGAGATCTTCCTCCAGCTGAATTTTTTGAAAAAAATTCCATCAGCCAAAATAGCTCAGCTATTTCTAAGAATACGGTATGGGAAAACATGCTTTCCCATGTTAGTTTCTGGCATCACCTTCTTCGATTAGCAACCACATGCTTTGCATGAAGGACTTTCATTTGGCGGGGGAGTCTTTTGTTTCAAGGATGTGCCTCGTTATTTCCATGAAAACCTGCCCAAATTTGACCAAGTTATAAACCTTTGACAAACTGCATCTTACACAAGCTAAGAGACTTGCTAGAGCTTCACAGCTAAATGTCCTTAAGATTTTGATTGCATGCCCCAGCTTGGAGCTGAGCAGGACTTTCCTTGAAATTGTTGCACAAGATTGCCGCAGGTCAGGCTGGACACCAGAACTGAGAGTTGGTCTCCTGTGCTCTCAGTGACATCATTGCTGGGCCCAGGAAGGATGGAAGAGAAGATCTCAATTTGAATGCAGAAGGACAACAGCCAAATTAGGTGGGGTAGATTGTGACTGGATGAGCGGCAGTGTGCGGGGAGACCAAAATCCGAAAAAGCATTGGAGAGACAATGACTGGCTGGGCAAGGAGCCTGGAGAAGGGAGACATGACACATACTAGATGAGGAGCCTTGGGAAAGAGACCATGGGGATAGGGAACATAGGTGGTGGGTGATGAATGGAGGCTGCAGGGATCTGGGACTGGAAGTTCAGAGGGGTGAGACTAGGCCTGGCTGGACAAAGACTGGGATAAGAAGCCTCAGGAGTGGAAACTGGGGCTTGCTAGGTAAGGAGAATGGGACTAGGAACCATGACTGGAGAAGAGACATGGCAAAAGGGGTCATGGCTGGGGGGGAAATGGGAAGAAGAGTCTGTTCCCAAGAGACTCTTCACCAGAGAGAGTTTCACCATTCCTCTGCCATCAGCAAATACGGAAAAAATGTTGCGCATATGCATTACAATGATCACATTAGGGGGCCAAATTAAGGTTACACTGGCAACCTTAATCCCAGCATTTCCAAATTTTGAGTGCTTGCCCTTGCAATATTATGTTTTATTGCATCTTTTTGCATGCAACATATTATTCACTTCAAAATTTCACAAACTAGTACACACTGATAAAATTTTAATTCTATTCCTATGACTCTACATCATCTAAATGATACAACTATGAAAACTGTGGATACCCTTTCTTTTAACATAAAGGGTTAGTTGCTCAGAAGCAGACACTTGGCACCCAGTATAGATGAGGAGATAGTGTGCAGAGGCTTGCTGTAAACTGCGGCTGCTGCCATTGGTCCCCAAGGATTGTTTGGGCAGTTGGGAATCATAAGAGTGTGACCACATCCCATATGCAAGGGTGAGGCCAAAGAGTGGAATAAGTAGTACCTTGTAAATGCTGAATATATATGGTGCATGAAATGCAGAGTGCAGGTTGTCAGCCATAAGAACAAAATATGGTAATTATTACATTAACTATCATATTATTTTAATTTAGCTAATTTTGAGTCTGATATAGTTTTGGTATCCTATATACTTCTATAATATTTTAAAACTCTTGCAAAGTTGCATCACAATGTTACGCGATACCAAATTTAGAACTACAAAATGAAAAAAAAAAAAGTTTGTTGCTTATAGATCATGGACAATCACCATAAATGTAGATCTCTTTTTTTAAATTTTCCTTTTATACATAAGTGTTCACAGAACCTTCTGTTCCATTCTGGCATTAACTAAAATTTAAAATAAGATGTGTGTCACATATACAGCTCTCTCTTAAAAATAGTTTATAATATATTTTCTACAATTGAAGTTTACCGTCTAATTTTCAGGTGATACAATCAAGGTAGCCTTGAATCAGAGGTGCACATGCACACATACCTCCAAAGAATGTGGAAGTTCCTGTCTAACATCAGCACCTTCAAGGTGTTTGAACATCCATCCCATTACTGAGTCATCCTGTATGTATGAAAGGATTCCTTAACCAGAAGGCAGGGAGGGGTCCCAGAAGATGAACTGACCTGTGAAGTCATTGACCAAAGACAAACTGACCTGCAAAGTCTGGGAAACCCATGAGGGACTTTAAGAATTCTAAAAGTATTTTAATTAAACGAAGAACTAAAGAAGCTAGTCTCAATATGTTCGCTCAGCAAACAGAACAGGGATCTCCAAGGTGCATAGCTCTAACCTTGTGCCACTTTATACCTTCAGAACGCACCCAGTTAGCATTAGTTGTACAATTATAGGGATCGAAGTTACACAATCAATACCATATTATTAAACCACCACCACAACTATATCATTCCCCTCGACCAAACAAGTCTGTAAAGGGATACATAAGTTTCCATGTGTGGGCAGGAAAAAAGGTGTTGCTCAGCTCACACAAGAGAATCTAAGAGCTGGGGAGCTGTACTTGTCTAATGTTAAGCAACCAAAACACAGGACGGAATCTGTAGATAGCATCCAGAGATTTTTTTTTTTTTTTTTTTAAAACTTCAATGCCTCTCGGTTACAGTAATCTTGTATTACTTAAAAAGAAAAGGAGTACTTGTGGCACCTTAGAGACTAACAAATTTATTTGAGCATCTGATGAAGTGAGCTGTAGCTCACGAAAGCTTATGCTCAAATAAATCTGTTAGTCTCTAAGGTGCCACAAGTACTCCTTTTCTTTTTGCAAATACAGACTAACACGGCTGCTACTCTGAAACCTTGTATTACTTGTACATCCAACTGTTACACGATGTTCCTAACAAAAGTTTTTTGTTTTGTTTTAAGTTGACTGTATCCTTTGATCACTTTTGGTTGTTCTGCACATGCACTACCTTTCTGCAAGAATGTTACCAATTATTACAGTATACAAGAAAACTGACAGTAAATAATATATTAGTAATTGCACAAATATACTATGCGTAAGATCACAACTGAAAACAAAGCAACTGTGACATACAACATGCACAGATATTTTACAACTAAAGTTATAGAACCAACATAATTAGATACAAAAGACCAATTTTGAAAGTTGTATAGGACAGTCTGAGGCAATTTTCTTACCTAAAGAAAGCTTCCAAGTTTTGGTGGGTAGTGGATGAATGAACTGTGGTAGCCACGGCCATGGGGCATTCACCAGCATCTGTCCGCTTTCACTTCCTGACTAGATAAAAATGCCACAAAAAACATTTAAGTTAAGTTTAAAAATTAATGCTGAGATTCCATCCAGTATAAGAATGAGTGAGTTAATAAGGAACTACAGTCATCTCATTAGCCTTCGCCTTCCCTACTGACATTCATACAGAGAAATTTAGCATCCCTCAGCATAGCAAAAACAAGTTTGGTTCTGTCAGCCCAATGTCATGTGGATGTTTTTCCATACTGCAAATACTACAGACAGAATTGGTAGTCTCTGCTGAAGATAAGCAAGAAATTGAAAGATGAGTATTACAGGTTAAGAGTAAGTGTACTGGCCAAATTATATGAAGAAGTTTAAACAATTACTCTGCTGATCCAATGCTACTAGCCATTTGTTGCTGTGAGCACTGAAGTTAAAAAAAAAATCACTACCCAAATTAAGTATTAATGTAATCTAAAGTGACAGAAAACACTAAGTATATTAAAGAACAACCATATAGGCTTTTCCCTGTTTTTCCTGTGTCAAAGATTTATTTCCTTTATCACGTTATGCTACTATATAAGGAGCTGTCTGGATCAATTTCATCTGTTTTAAAACAGCATTAAGAATCTCTTTCCTATAATCAGATCAGTAAGGTTATTTTTGTGAGAGCATAGAGTGGATATTAATATGCTACTTCAGTACTTTTTGGTATTTCTGGAAAATACTAACAAAAGGCTCACTCATCCCATCTGTCCTATTTTCAGCACTTTGGTATTTCTTCCATCATTGTTCAATTTGAGAAACTATAGTCTAAGGCAGAGGTGGACAAACTACGAACCGCAGGACCGTCCTGCCCGGCTCTTGAGCTCTTGCCCAGGGAGGCTAGTCCCTGGTCACTCCCCTGCTGTCCCCCTCCCCCGCAGTTACGCCACCTTGCAGACAGTGCGCTTTTGCCTGCCCACCTCCCAGGCTTTCCAATAAAACAGTTCTGCTGCTCTGAGCGGCATGGTAATGGGGCAGGGAGGTTGGATAAGGAGCAGAGGGTCCCAGGGGGCAGTCAGGGGACGGAGGCGGTTGGATGGGGTGGAGGTTCTGGGGGTGTGGTTTGTCAGGGGGCGGTTGGATAGGCATGCGAGTCCCAGGGGCCTTGTCAGGGGGTGAGGGTGTGGATAGGGGTCGTGGCAGTCAGGGAGCAGAGGGAGTTGGATAGGGTCCCAGCGGGGGTGGTCAGGGAACAAGGAGCGGGGGGGATGAGATGGGTAGGGAATTAGGGGGTGGAGGCCAAACTGTTTGGGGAGGCACAGCCTTCCCTACCCAGCCCTCCGTACAGTTTCGCAACCCCGATGTGTGTGTCTACTGTATTTTTCACTCCAGGCATCTGGTGAAGTGGGTCTTAGCCCACGAAAGCCTATGTCCAAATAAATTAGTCTCTAAGGTGTCACAAGTTCTCCTTGTTCTTTTTGCTGATACAGACTAACACGGCTACCACTTAGAAAATTTAAAGTTACCAAGACTTTCGGAAAAGAAGCAGTATAAAGAAATTTCCTTAATGTAACTAAAACAAAAAATATTGCACATAGTGCAGACAATGCCATCTAGTTTAAAAAGAAATGTGATAATAAATATGACTAATCATTAACGAAGGTATAACAAGGTATTTGTTTCTTATTAAAAAGATAATCCACTTATGTGGAGAAGCTAATGTGAAGTGAAAGTTTAAGGTAAACCTAACCAAATCTTATAAGAGCTAAATAACCATAAGGCCTGTCTGACAGTATAACTAGCAGTTGCACACAAAGCTTAACATAAGAAGTGATCCTACCAATCTTGTCACTGAACTGTAGGAAATAACCAAGTATTTGTACAGGGTATAGACAGCTGCTTTGCCTTATTGTTTAACTTACATCCTATTGGTGTTTGATCAAGCAAATAACTTTATATTGCTGCATGGTGAACTACTAAACAAGTACAGAAAATAAGGAATGTAAAGAGACTTTACGTAAAGATACTCTAGCTTCAAAACAGACATTTCTTTAGGCATCTAGGAGTGGTGACAGAAACTGTAAATTGGGAAAGAACAAAGAGCTATGCAAGGTTGGCCAAGGGGTACACCACAAGAGAGGCCTCAGGGAAGCAGTCTGGAGAAGTATGTTGCTGACTGGAACTAAAATAACGGGCAGCTGTTCAATGATTGCCTTGATAAAATGTCTCTTGCAACCCATTATGTCCCAAGAGGTTTTGCACAAACTGGTAAAGTCTAACATGTCTTACACAAACTTGATGGCATAAGGTAACTGCACCTAAAGATTAATAAATTTTCCTTGCAGTTCTTGATCCCAGGTAAACAGTTGAGAAATAAAAATGCAAATTGTCACTTGGGCAAAATTCATGTTCTTTGTCAGGATTTTTTTATTCTGAGGGAGAGAACTGCTGAACAAAACAAGGTTGGTTTTATACAGTTTCTGATAGGTGTTGAAGGCTGGTTCCTCTTCTTCGTGAAGTTATGTGGGCAGGTCAAAAAGTGACCCAGGCTAGTGTCAAAGATTTGAAACATCCAACTGGAATAGGAGTTGAAAGCAAGACAGAACACCTTGACCAAAAAAACATGCATTTTGCTCAACTGACAACTTGGCTATTAAGCTACATGCTTCTTAGAAAGTACATACTTAAGTTAAAATAACTGTAAATAGCTAAATACGTATGATGAACACTTGTGTTTCACCAACAACTTTGATTTAGCATGTTTTCTAGACAACTAATATTAATAAGCTATTTAGAGTTTTGAAGCTGCAAAAAATTATAAATCCTGGGCCATGTTAGCGTAACGAGACACTGCTTAACCCCACTAAAAGATAACCGAGAGAAGCCTTGAATATTTCAGAGATCAATTTAGAAATCAGGAATTTTGTGATAAAAAGTTGACAATTTTCCAGAGAAAGATGAAAAAGCTTTAACCTGACTTGTAAGTTAAAGATTTTTTCCCCTTATTTGAACATCTGATTGAAGTGACATTTAGAATATATAGTAGTGGTGAAATTCCACAGAAATCAGAATAGTTTTCAAATCATTATGTGCATATCGTATTTGGGGGTTAGAGTGATGTGTGAGGAAAAACTGGAAGAGCTTGGCTGCAAGTATCACCTTGGCAAGGTAAATGAGTTGACATTCGTAGTAATTAAATATTGGTTTAAATTTCTAAAATGCTAACTTTAGTGTCTGGCTGAACTGTCACAGGCAGTCCATAATTTAATTGACACACTGACAAAATTCTGTATTTAAGAATGCATAGTTCAAATGCATAGCTGGTACCAAAATCATCTGTCTAGAATAGTGAAGAATTAAGAAAGTTTGCCTACATAAGAGTAGGTTTCAGAGTAGCAGCCGTGTTAGTCTGTATTCGCAAAAAGAAAAGGAGGACTTGTGGCACCTTAGAGACTAACAAATTTATTGAAATGAGCTGTAGCTCACAAAAGCTTATACTCAAATAAATGTGTTAGTCTCTAAGGTGCCACAAGTGCTCCTTTTCTTTCTACATAAGAGCGTGAGAGATCTTGAATCAATGTATTATATTTATCTCCTGACAAGTTTTAACATCCCATATTGTTAACATCATATGCTGGTGTCATTCTTTTAAACGCTGTAAATACTACCTAATCTTTCTTATCTGGTTTCCTGTAATTCTTATTCTGCAAAATAAAATTTAAAGTAAATAAATTTCAAGTAACTCAGCAATCTGTACTTTAGCTAAAGCCTAGAGAACTATGAGAAATCTAATTAACCAACCCTCTCTCCCAGATCTATTTAATGTGTGTTTTTATAATGTCTCTCACAAGCCCGATGCTCAGGATTCCAATAGAAAGTGTTTTTAAACTAATACATTACTCTGTGGTGAGTGCAATGCAAACAGAGCTGTTTTGTGCTTGTGAACAAAAACCATAGAGAAGTCAAGACACTAAAACAAGCAAGACTGACAAGTCTAATTAGCACAGAAAGAATGCAAAGACATAATAATAGGTGAAAATTCAACTTTAAAAATGTGTTATTTACCAGAATCTAAAATGTTACCGATAAGAAAGCCGCCCCCCCTTCCTCCCAATCCTCTTTAACCAAGATCATACATCCCGAAGAAAGCAGTATTTGCTTTGAATACTATTATAAATAAAAATTCCAGCTCAAGCCATGGGGCTCAAGCTCTGGGCT
Source organism: Dermochelys coriacea (assembly GCF_009764565.3). Taxonomy (NCBI): domain Eukaryota; kingdom Metazoa; phylum Chordata; order Testudines; family Dermochelyidae; genus Dermochelys; species Dermochelys coriacea. Next base: position 11,365,338 of record NC_050075.1, read on the forward strand.
TCAGCAGGGCAGGTGTTCCAAGGCACTGTGTCAAGATGCAAGGAGTAAGCACAGGGTGCACGGCTGTGGAAGCGTTGGGGGGGGAAGGGAACAGCAGGGCCCCGGGGGATGGTGGGGAGCCAATGAGAGTCTGGGGGATCCTTGAGGACTGAGAGAGGCAGCAAGAGTTAGAGGTGATTTGGGGGGTTGGGTGGCAAGTGGAGGCAACAGAGGTCAGATGCGCCAAAATACAAGTACATTATTTTTTGTTATTGAGTCTGCAAAAACCAAAAACCTACATAAATCAATTACAATGATTTGGAAACATATATGTGCACATTCATTTGTTTTTCCTAAAGTATTTTAAGAAAATTTGTCAGAGCAGCCACCAGCAAGAGTCGGTGGCTGCACTGAGGCCACCAAAAAATTTGTTGTGAGAACCCCTTTAATGGAGTTTAATGGCTTACTGTCTGCTCCCATTGGCTGCACTGAGAGCAGTATCAGGTCCTAAATAAAGGGAAAGTCAAAGCTTAAAGAAATAAGAGTGAAGTCAGAAATAGGTGACTGATTATACTCAAAAAGAAAAGGAGGACTTGTGGCGCCTTAGAGACTAACAAATTTATTAGAGCATAAGCTTTCGTGAGCTCCAGCTCACTTCATCGGATGAAGTGAGCTGGAGCTCACGAAAGCTTATGCTCTAATAAATTTGTTAGTCTCTAAGGCGCCACAAGTCCTCCTTTTCTTTTTGAGAATACAGACTAACACAGCTGCTACTCTGAAAACTGAGTTTTAGTGTCTGATGGAAGATTTTGCTGAATAGCAGTGGAGATATCAGGGATATTTCACTCTGATCTCCTCGCACTCCGCGGGCACCAGTCTGAAAGAGCCCAACGCGAACGGGGGGAGGAGACTATAATAACCTCAGCAGCTGGGCCGCTGTTTATAAACAACCACCGGAGACACGCACACGGCAGGACGGACGTCAGGAGCAGAAGCAGCTTTGGGGCTCAGAGTGAATTAAGGTCTACGAGGCCAGGGGCCATTTACTGCGGCAGTTCCTGACCTTACGGGTCAGGGCTCCATCCCCCCCCCCCCCCCCCGCCCCCGTATACAGCCGGCATCACCCTCAGCCCTTCGCCCCGCCCCTCTCCCCTTGGCCGCCCTCCCCACGTCCCCCGTCACTCCCGACCCCAAGCCCGCCCCCTGCCCACCCTCATTCACATTCACGCCGCCTCCTCCTCGGCCCCAAGGCCGCCCCCGCCTCTCCCCGGTGCGCCCCCCAGCAGCGCCCGGCTCCCTCCCCCGCGCGGCCCGGCAACAGCGCCCTGCCCCCGTTCCCAGAGCTGCTCCTCCTCCTCCTCCGCGCCGCCGCCCGGCCGGCTCTCAGGGCCCTATTGCGCAGGAGCTAATTCCCTCGCGCCTGCCGGCGACCCGCCAACGGTCCCTCACACTCACCGCCGCGGCCGCGCTGCCCCCCGCCGGCTGACTGAGTCGGGGGGGGCTGGGGGGGGGGTCAGAACCTTCTAGGCCAACAGGGAGCCAGCAGAGCCAACGTCCGCGGCCGTGTCTCGGGAGGGGGGGGGGGGCGTGGAGCTTCTTCCCAGACTCCCCCGCCACCGGCACTCGGTGCCCCGCATGCGCGGCTCGCTCCTGGTCACCTGTGGCCTGACGCATGCGTCGTCTGCGCGTTTCTGTTCTTCCGCCGCTGGGTGGCGGGAAAGTCCGTTGTAGCGTCGCCTGGCTCTCCTTGCGCCGTAAGGAGGCGGAGGCTTCCGGAGCTCGTCCGCTTCTGCTGAGCGGTTCGGTGCTTAAAATGGGCGGAGGGACCCTGCGCTGCCGGTTCCCCTGGCCCCGGTGCCAGACAAAGGAGCCCACGCAGAGAAGCTCAGTGGGATGGGAAACCGTCTCCCTCTTCTCCCCGCCTTGCAACCCCAGGCCTACCCCACCTCCCTCACCTAATGCTGAGACCCGCTCTCTCCTCACCACCATGCCCAGCCTACTACTTTAGGGGAGCGTCCGTTCTGTGGCAGGCATCGAGGTGCTGCCCCCCACACCTTGTGGTGAGGACCCAAACGCTGTGCCGGCCAGCCCAACACTCTCTGCTACAGTCACATAAATAATGGGAAGAATAAATTGTCTCTGTCCCCCCCCCCTTGATGGGAGAACAGAGGCAGAGTGGTATAAAGATGGTGTTAAGCTACCGTATGCTCCCTCCACCTAGGACCAGCAATGGTTTCTGGGGTAAGTTAGAGCAGCCTTGGGACTACTCCAATTCACACCCCACGGCCGGTGACCCCGAGAGGCAGTTTTAACATCAAGAATGGCCTCTCACTACATCCTTTTTGGGGAGGGCTGTGAGAGGGTTGTATACAGTTACTATGTAGGTATATAGGTCAGCCTTTGGTGGCCAAAGAAGCAGTCCCTTTAATTAAACACTATATAAAATAATACTGTGCATTTTCCCTTCCTTCTCCAGTTTCCTCTCCTTTGGAAGCAAGATTTCTATAACTGGCAGCTGGTACCTTCGGGGCCTAGACATGTTGCTGGATCTTTCTAAATAGACCTACTGTTGCATGCAAAACAACATCAAGAGAATACTGAGGAAAAGTACGTTTTCAATCCTAATTGAAATGACTTTATCCTTTTTATTATCTACTAGAAAACATGTAATATTAATTTATTATGACTGAATCCTAATATTTATATTATTTTGAGAGGTTAAATGAGACAAAGGTTAATCATAAGAACAGCCATACTGGGTCAGAACAAAGGTCCATCCAGCCCAGTACCCTGTCTATTGACAGTGGCCAATACCAGGTGCCCCAGAGGGAGTGAACCTAACAGGTAATGATCTAGTGATCTCTCTCCTGCCATCCATCTCCACCCTCTGACAAACAGAGGCTAGGGACACCATTCCTTACCCATCCTGGCTAATAGCCATTAATGGACTTAACTGACATGAATTTATCCAGTTCTCTTTTAAACCCTGTTATAGTCCTAGCCTTGACAACCTCCTCAGCAAGGAGTTCCACAGGTTGACTGTGCGCTGAGTGAAGAAGAACTTCCTTTTATTTGTTTTAAACCTTCTGCCCATTAATTTCATGTGATGGCCACTAGTTCTTATATTATGGGAACAAGTAAATAACTTTTCCTTATTCACTTTCTCCACACCACTCATGATTTTATATACCTGTATCACAGTGGTTCTCAACTGTGGTCCACCGCTTGTTCAGGGAAAGACCCTGGCGAGCTGGGCCGGTTTGTTTACCTGCCGCGTCCGCAGATTCGGCCAATCGCGGCTCCCACTGGCTGCGGTTCGCCGCTCCAGGCCAGTGGGGGCTGCGGGAAGTGGCGCGAGCCAAGGGTTGTGCTGGCTGCCCTTCCTGCAGCCCCCATTGGCCTGGAGCGGCAAACCGCGGCCAGTGGGAGCCACGATCAGCCGAACCTGTGAACGCGGCAGGTAAACAAACCGGCCCGGCCCGCCAGGGGCTTTCCCTGAGCAAGCAGTGGACCACAGTTGAGAACCACTGCTCTATCATATCCCCCCTTAGTCTCCTCTTTTCCAAGCTGAAAAGTCCTAGCCTCTTTAGTCTCTCCTCATATGGGACCTGTTCCAAACCCCGAATCATTTTAGTTGCCCTTTTCTAAACCTTTTCTAATGCCAGAATATCTTTTTTGAAATGAGGAGACCACCTCTGTATGCAGTATTCAAGATGTGGGCATACCATGGATTTATATAAGGGCAATAAGATTAATGATTCTTAACATCCTGTTCGCTTTTTTGACTGCCACTGCACACTGCATGGACGTCTTCAGAGAGCTATCCACGATGACTCCAAGATCTTTTGCCTGATTAGCTGTAGCTAAATTAGCCCCCCATCATATTATATGTATAGTTGGGGTTATTTTTTCCAATGTGCATAATTTTATATTTATCCACATTAAATTTCATTTGCCATTTTGTTGCCCAATCACTTAAGTTTTATGAGATCTTTTTGAAGTTCTTCACAGTCTGCTTTGGTCTTAACTATCTTGAGCAGTTTAGTATCATCTGCAAACTTTGCCACCTCACTGTATACCGCTTTCTCCAGATCATTTATGAATAAGTTGAATAGGATTGGTCCTAGGACTGACCCTTGGGGAACACCACCAGTTACCCCTCTCCATTCTGAAAATTTACCATTTATTCCTACCCTTTGTTCCCTGTCTTTTAACCAGCTCTCAGTCCACGCAAGGATTTTCCCTCTTATTCCATGACAACTTAATTTACATAAGAGCCTTTGGTGAGGGACCTTGTCAAAGGCTTTCTGGAAATCTAAGTATACTATGTCCACAGGATCCCCCTTGTCCACATGTTTGTTGACCTCCTCAAAGAACTCTGATAGATTAGTAAGACGTGATCTCCCTTTACAGAAACCATGTTGACTTTTGCGCGACAACTTACGTTCTGCTATGTGACTGACAATTTTATTCTTTACTATTGTTTCAACTAATTTGTCAGGTACTGATGTTAGACTTACCGGTCTGTAATTGCCAGATCACCTCTAGAGCCCTTCTTAAAAATTGGCGTCACATTAGCTATCTTCCAGTCATTGGATACAGTAGCTGATTTAAAGTACAGGTTACAAACCATAGTTAATAGTTCCGCAGTTTCACATTTGAGTTCTTTCAGCTTGAGGTTTACAAATTACACAGGAGAGAAATTTAGCTCTATTTACCTGATCACTTTTAAAATAGACTACTTGTGAGAGTAACATATAGGAAGGTGTTTACACCAATCTTGATGGTCTAGGTGGATTCTGTTATTAATACACAAATAACAATGCAAATACAGGAGTGTGTTAGTGAAGAAGACTGCAGTGTGGGCACTAAGAAAATACTTGATCGACATCCTGCATAGATTTCAGCAGTTAACAGCTGGTCTGTTCTTGCATGAGGAAAACAAGTGTTTCTCTATGTTTATATTTATTCATGAACAATTTGTGTTCATTACCCACTGCAACCATACACTTCTGTTAGTGCCCATGGATTTCCTGGCATTTGCATATGACAGTAATTAGCTGACCATAACATTTTACCATATCTTAATATAGTTGTAGACATATACAAAGTCTTTAACTGTGGGATAATTAGCTTTATGTACATTTATTATATGTTGTCAGATTTATTTTTTTTGTATGTACAGGATGGCTTTTACTTTTGTTTTGACCTGTAAAGGTATTATGTCAGCATTGGTGTACGTGTAAGAATGGGTTATGTTGCCGAAACTTTTTTTCTACAGGAAATCCTCATTTGATTAGACTCCAACGGCTTGAAGTACAGCTGTGAACTAAGGAAATGTAGTAAAGAGCTAACAAGAAAAAATTGAAGTAAATATGCATTATACTATTTTCATTTAATCTTCAAGTTATTATATAACATAACAAAAAATAAGAAATCAGTTTATTACAGAAAATCACAAATATATTCTTATCTATAAAGTACTTAACCGCATTATAATCAACACTTATAATCAACAATAATCAAGAGAGGGAGAGAGAGAGAACAAAACCATGGTTCAGTATCTGTTCTTTGTTGTACAAAAAAAATTACATGCACAATTTCTCTTTAAATAAACTGTTATTAAAAATACCAGAAACTTTTGGCATTACAGTTACTCTCTGCAGACAAGAATACAAGGTAGATAGTAAACAGAGATGAATGGAGATTTATAAAACTGTTGGCATCCAAATCTACCAGTCATATGCTTATCCTTGGTGCACTGCCATTAACCATTGGAATACTATAAGGAATAGGTCTGATTGCACTTAACTGATATTCAGATTGTCCTGTCTTTTGTTACTCTTTCTCTGTAGAAAAGCAAGTACATGGTTTTCTCTATTGAGTTGCAACAACTTACATATGTGCTTAACTTTACACACTGAGAGAAATCCTTTTGTCTTTAAAAAGTGAGGCAAATGTGTGTTTGCAGGATGTCATAAATATAAAGGGAAGGGTAAACACCTTTAAAATTCCTCCTGGCCAGAGGAAAAGCCCTTTCACCTGTAAAGGATTAAGAAGCTAGGTTAACCTCGCTGGCACCTGACCAAAATGACCAATGAGGAGACAAGATACTTTCAAAGCTGGAGGGGGTGGAGAAACAAAGGGTCTGGGTCTGTCTGTGTGATGCTTTTTCCAGGGACAGAACAGGAATGGAGTCTTAGAACTTAGTAAATAATCTAGCTAGATATGCGTTAGATTATGATTTCTTTAAATGGCTGAGGAAATAACTCTGCTGAATGGAATGGATATTCCTGTCTTTGTGTCTTTTTGTAACTTAAGGTTTGGCCTAGAGGGATTCTCTGTGTTTTGAATCTAATTACCCTGTAAGGCATTTACCATCCTGATTTTACAGAGGTGATTCTTTTTACTTTTTCTTCTATTAAAATTCTTCTTGTAAGAAACGGAATGGTTTTTTCATTGTTATTAAGATCCAAGGGTTTGGGTCTGTGGTCACCTATGCAAATTGGTGAGGATTTTTATCAAACCTTCCCCAGGAAGGGGGATGCAAGGTTTTGGTGAGGATTTTGGGAGGAAAGAGATTTCCAAATGGCTCTTTCCTAATAAAAATCCCGGTTAGATATTTGGTGGTGGCAGCGAAAGTCCAAGGGTAAAAGGTAAAATAGTTTGTACCTTGGGGAAGTTTTAACCTAAGCTGGTAAAAGTAAGCTTAGGAGGTTTTCATGCAGGTCCCCACATCTGTACCCTAGCGTTCAGAGTGGGGAAGGAACCTTGACACAGGATGAGAATTTATGTTTTGTAAAATGCTGTATTTAAGAATATTAAATATATTAAGAATAATAGGAGTCAGATATGCGGGTGGGGAAAGAGACAGGACTTTTTCAAACTCTAGCCACAATTCAAGTTCCACCAACTTCTGATGGAAATGTCATTCAAAATAGATCATGTAGGTGTTCATAGTATGATCATCCTCCTGTATGAGCTTTGATCAGCTTTGACATTCACACCATTATCATTAGGCTTCAAAGTAACTATCACCCCCCCACCCAGAGATTAATCGAAACAGTTCATGCCTTTCCTAGCTATTACTTCATGATGCCTGCACTGCAGACTCTGACAGGTTACCAATGCATTCATTTTCATTTGGTTCAAATTGTGAAGATTAGTTTTATTTTTGCAACTGTAAAAGCTAGAGATGAACACATTAAGGTGTTCACTAATTTTTGGATGCCTCCATTTTTGGGGGACCAATTTGAGACATCTTTTGCTTGACTTTCAGAGGCTGTGTAGACCAGCAGTTTAGTTACCTGAAAGCTAGGTAAGAGAATAGAAAGATGAAAGGAGAGTGGCAGGAATGGACGAAGAGATGGAAAAAAGAGAATAGAAGGGAGAAAAATTGAGGTATAGATTTCTGGTGAGAGTATTGGTATAGATTCATATTGATGAATTTTCCTCCAGAGAAAATGGAAGAATTTAAATTACAGTATAGAACTTTTCCTATGGAGTCTAAACTAAGCTGCCAGATTTGTACCCAGACCTAAAGGAATCATTCTGAAAGAGGAAACACGATTTGGCAAGATCATCTTCTGAAGCATCTGTACCTTGATTTGCATTGGCTGCTTTAAAAAAAAAGTTTTTAAAAACAGAACCTAGAAAAATTGTCACAATACATATTGATACAAAATGAAAAAAACTAAGCAGATTCTTATGATATTCCAAAATATGGCAAGCACTTTTAATGACAACCACGATATTACAAGAGAGTTTATTTAATATCAAACACGTTGTTCATGAAGATAACAACTGTAATTGGCACCCATGGAACCAGTTTGATATATGATATCTTGCCCGGGGATGGCAGGATTTTGCTTTTAATAAAAGCTTCTGGCATCCTTTCTGGGTAGGTACTGCTGTCTTCATTGCACTGATTTTCTGGCATATTTTCATGAGCTTCATGGTCTTCAGTACTTCTTTCACAATGCTTGGAATTCAGCTTAATGTTATCAAAAGAAGCACAGTTTTGCATCCCTGCTATAATATTTGTAACCACTCTAGTTTTCAGAAGATATTCACTGACTAGCAAAATTTATTGTAAAACTTAACTTTTTCTGAAATTATGCTTTCTCTCAAAAAATTCCTTTAAACCAACCATTAACAAGTAGGGCAGCAAATAATACAACAGTCCAGTGGTTCTTCTTTCCTTTCCTCAATTTGTTTCTGATCATACTCCATTTCTTCTCTCCCTTGTGTTTTTATAATCCACTTTAGCAGAATTCTGAAACTGTTTAAATTAGAATTTAGAAATGCAATTACAGCAATTTCTCTTCCAAAGGTCTTCCCTTATTGGCCATGAACACATTGTAAAAGAGCAGCTAAACTATGGATTCTGCTAGGTGGCATTGATGCTCTTTGATTCAAGAGAGAGTGGTGAAGACGTGGGCAAGAATATGCATGTCCCTGTCAAGTGATTTCACAATCTCCTCAGTCATTTTTATGCATTCACCTAACTAAACGTAATTAACTTGTGATTTATAATTCCATGTGATTTATTGTGCTTTGTTCAGATAATTCATCAAAGCCTAAAAGATGGTGCAGCCTCCTACACCCCTCCTCTCACTAGCCAGTGTCCCAGGGCGTTCACGTGAAGGTGGGCTGCTAGGAGGAGTAGCATTTCCAGTCTTTCCTTGGGATATTTTTTGTCTGCAAACAACTTTAGTTTGAGATTTTCAAAGTCACCTATGGGGTTTAAATGCACAATTCCCATTAATTGCAATAGGAATTGCATGTCTAAATCATAGAGGTGTCTGAAAATTTCAGCACAGTCTCCACTGGGGGATCCATCAGAACCCTGTTGATAGAGACTGAAGGGAAGAAGTGCTGAACGAATGTATCCTGCTACTTGGTGACCTTTGTTAGAGGAAAAGTTATGGGTGCCTAGCATGAGAGCTATCCCCCGGTGCACACTCTTCCACCGAAGTCTTCAGTAAAGTCTGGACCAATAGACGCTGATCCAGACCCTGAGTGAATTTGGCTTTCGGCCTGTGTATGCTATTTTCATAAAAATATAGATCTGAAGCACACCAAACATGCAGTCTTAACAATGTCCTGCTAAATTCTAATAACAATAAGCTTTCACGCTACATCAATAAATGTAACTATTAATTATCATAATCATTAAATGTTTATATTAGGTCAGTGACCAGAGGCTCCAGTCAGGACTAGGGCCCCATTGTGCTGACCAAAATCTAAGTCCCTGTCATGAAGAGCTATATTGAAGTATTTCACAAATACTACTGTAAATGCAACGACCAATTTTGTGTTGTCATTCTTTTCTTTACAGCAAAATATTGAAGCTATTGTATGATTAGACCGTGCAGCTCTAATGGCTTGGAATTACCAAGGAGACTGAATGACAATAATACCCTGGAAATGACAGTAATAGCCTGCAAGTAGGTTAGCATGTCATGTTTGGTGGAGACTTGCTAGCAACTCCACTAGGCAACAGCTGTTTTCAAGGGCATGTGACAAGAAGAAACCTGCTTTAGTAAACATGTAAGTTTCCAGATTTGTTTTTTTTTTTAAATATTTTTAAAAAAAGCTGTAAACTGTCATTTAAATTTTTATTTAATGTTTAATAAAAATTAAACTGACAGTTTACAGCTGTTTTTAAAAAAGGTCTTCCTTAATAGTTAAGAAAGAGCAGGGAGGAGGTTTGAGATGTTCAGATATTTTTAAATACTATAGTCTGTCTTGTAAAAATGTATTAACATCTTCTAAAATTACTGACTCCATAAACAAACAGTAAGCATGATTTACTAAGCAAGTCATCTGAACTGTGGTACAACCATATAAGCCATTATTTTCCCCGTATTTGGTCCGTGAGTTTACTAGGTGGTATATTTCAAAATCATTTATTTATTATGTCAGACACTGAAAACATGCCTTCCAAAAAAATCTAATAATAGGTGCAGGTCAATAGCATTCACTGAATTTCAAAACAAAAAAGACACTAGAAAGAAATATTAACACTGGCTGCAGCTTTCTCTGTAAACAAGCAGCTAGAAGAAACATTTTAGCTGCTTTTAGTTTTTCTGAACACATACACATTTGATTTTTCCAAAGTAACCCCCTTGTTTCCTTCTCTAGTGAAGAATACTAAAATATTCATCTGGCAAGTCATGGTACTATAATACAAAACTCTGGTGGGGACCCTAGTGTACATAAGGCTCCTGAAACAGAAAGTTTATTTTTCTGTATTGCACCATCAGACTCTCAATGTTTAACAAATGATGTGCAGTAAAAGTTCCAAAAAACTAACACATGGTGACACAAGGTTAAATGTAGGGTAAAAGTTGATGAGATTACTTGAATATAAAAGATTATGACTGTCATTTTGAAAGAATGCTTGTCTCTAAATTAAAAAGTGAAAAATATTAAGAAAAACAGATGTGGAATGTAGTTGAGATTTTCTATTTCTCTGTTATCCTGTATGCTGGGTATTAAATCTCTTAAGATCAGTGTATTTTAGTCTCAAAGAAAAGTAGGAGCCATCCTTCGTAATAATTCTGATTAATTTCTCTGCACATTAATTTTTAATTGAGCTGTAGCTCACGAAAGCTTATGCTCAAATAAATTTGTTAGTCTCTAAGGTGCCACAAGTACTCCTTTTCTTTTTGCAGCTTCTGACAGGTTACTCTGCTCACTAATTATCCACAAGGTATGGGCTACTTGCTATTAAGACTAAATATGTTCTAATGATCATAGATATCAAAGTTGCCAGCAAGTTTAAAAGTTTTCTGCTGTGAAAAAAAATTGTCAAATATATAGTTGTCACTTTTGAAAAACAATTATATTCTCCAAATCAGAATATTTATCACACACACACACACACATCATGGATAACTTAGAAGTGACAAGTTACATACAAATGGCTCATACATACTTGAATTCTGATTAATATCTTTAAATAGGGGGAACACATAATATATATTTAGCTCCTGTGTCATCCCTAATATATTTACTACTATAATTAGCACCTTTAACTAATGGATGTTACTGCCACAAGAAAACACAAAACATCAGGGCATTTATGGCAAAATCCTCCTCTGCAGATTAATCCTGTGTAGAGAAGAAACTCATGAGACCGGATCTTAGCCTCTATTAATTCTTCTTTGCACAATTCCATATGCACAAAGCTGATTTAAAGATGGCGTAGGTGGCCATTTGAGGATTGTATTTGAATAGGAACAACTCCTTGTGAGTTATGGCAGCCTGGAGTAATGTAGGTTATCTAGTTCATGCTGGGGATTGAACTCTGGCCCTCAGCAGCTCCAGAGATTTAGTGGGTAATAAAGATGGCCCACAGCTTGGCCAGAACCAAATATCAGTCCCTCAAAAGAAGGAATTTGAACGAGTGTTTTCATTAGTTTCCTGCTTTACTAACATCTGCTAAACATTATCAGATTTATCCTCCATTTAACTGGATTATGGCGAATCTTCTCAGAAATGTGTGTTACGTTTCACCTAGTCCATGGGGAGAAACTACTGACCTGCCTCAAAACTTTATTTTGATAAATCCTTGATCAAAGCCATTTATCTAGCACAGTAACTCCATTTTGGACATCTGTAAAGTCATAGAATTAACAAAATTGAGAAGCCATAATCTTAGAAAATATGAGAAATGGGAGATGGCAAAATCTTGGTTCATATGAAACTACACTTGAGTCTGCTAGATTTTACAATTTATCAGCAAGTCACCATAATGTTGTGGAATCAGTTTATTACCATGAATCTAACTCTTCTCTAGTCAAGCTCCACAAGCCTAGGCTAGATGTTTTCTAATTTGGGAAAGCCTAGTTTTTTGTTGGGATCTATTCTTCAAATCTTGCAGGAAGAGAGCCATATGTTAGGAAGGATCATCTTTCTAGGAGCAGATTTACACTGAGGTTTGCAAACCAAACTTTATCTTCTAATTTTGCAGAGGAACCTGAAATCAGAATAATTTCTGTTCTGAACTGTCTTCAGCCTTGCTTTTTAATGCTACCCTCTCCTGTTCTCATTTGTCTTTTTTTTTTTTGTACTAAATCTGCCCATTTATTTCTTTGTTCTCAGGATCTGAGCAACTTGTTGCTTAGGTGGATTCAATAATAATGCCTCTTCCTTGCTATCTTTTTGCATAAATTTCTGATGTTCTTTCTTGGGTGGGTACACACATTAAACCTGTCACACTGGTAGGTTAATAGATAAATGACCCAAAGCATTTGGTTCTGTTGTATGTTTTCAGATGCAAATGTTTTTGAGCGGCTCTGAATTTTTCACAATACATCTTCCTATTCCTATTTTCTTAATGGGGAGAGAAAGGAGGGGAAAGCAAAACACACTGTAGGCCAGTTTCATTCCTTGTGCAAGACCATTGACAGCAGAAGGATCGTGTAATATGCATGCTATCTTGTGTAACGTTGCAGCAGGAAAGAAGCAATGGAAAGTTGTATATTATATAAATATTACTCATACAAGTTTGTTGGAGTACACACTTGCATGGCAGGTGTAAAGGAGCACACAAGGTGCAAGGCCATAAGGACAATCAGGCCCTTGGAGTTGTAGAGTACTTGTTGCACTTTAAAATACATCTGAGTTCTAGAACTGTATACAGAGCAATATCAATAACCTTTCAGTTGATATAAACAATGTGGAGAAATATTTATTTAACCAGCAAAAGTGGCATCACACCTTTATATACTATATGTCAATGTCCTTGTATTAATTTTGATAGAATTTGGTTGTTTCATAAGAGTGCACATCTTTATTCTGGACTAAATACTCCTGATATCCTTAGTATGACAAAAGATTTGGAAAGTGGACACTGAGAACTTTCTGTTACTTGTTGGTAAGAGACAAATCAGTTTCTGGTATTTTTTAAAATCTTTTCCCCCCTCTCTCCAGTAAAACAATGTGGGCCCCAATTAAAACAAATAAAATATTCTCTAATATTTAGTCTTGTACTAACATCCTTTTAGTTATATCTTCCCATTGCAGATTTCTGTAGTATTATTACAAACAATAGAAACTCCCTTTCTATCACAGAAGGGAGAGTAGGAAAGAAGGCAAAGTATAGTGACCAGTTGTCTCTGAAAAAACAGGGGTGTTTCTGTTGCCAGGGCTTGTCCTTGTGTCCCAGTCAGTTTCACCAAGGACAGTTTTGCTGTGATTTTTGTAACCTCTGCATACAGACTGCCTGCTAGCTGGGTTAGTGACATTGACAACAGGCCATCTGAGAATATATGCATCTCAGGGACCTCCCCAGCAGACCTGTTATATGATCCTTGCCCTTTAGGGTAGAAGGGGGTTTGCTTAGCTGATGAGCAGGCATCATGTTTTGTTCATCCCCCATGCTCACCTCCTTGATGTCTACCATAAATATCCCCTTCATGCTACTGTCCTCTCCTCCTGCTCCCTGACAAATGTCCTGTTTTTTCACATAATCAAATCGTAGAATATCAGGGCTGGAAGGGACCTCAGGAGGTCAACTAGTCCAACCCCTGCTCAAAGCAGGACCACTCCCCAAATCTGCTCCCCTAAAGGCAGCACACCTCTTGAAGAAGGAAGGGCAGCAACTTTTGGGCTCTGTTTAACAGTTATGCTCCCTCCTGTAGCCAGGAGGCTGTCAGTCTCTTGCCCACAAGAGGAGCATGTGATGGAGATAACACTTCCATAAGTGTTTTTAGCAGTTTTCCCCTCCTGTGGGTTTGTCCATGTTGCCCAGAATTGATGCATGAACAAAAGAACCATTTTAGTAGTCTTGAATCGTCTAGGATATTCCATGTTACCTTTTCTTCACTAATTCAGATTTATTACCTCTTTTAAAGAGAGAGGCATTTGTTCTTTCTCACTCATTTTTCTGTGCCATATCCAATGCCCTACAATTCTCTAAAATATTTAGATCAGTTAAGCTCGATTGCCCCATTAAGTCTACTTTCTATCTAGAAGCCTAGCTAGTGAACAAACAACTCAGAACTAACTGACTTCCTACTATCTGAGATGTGGTTTCTTTGCACAGCACTCCAAAGAATGGATTATTGCCGCATGCATCCGCTTGGTTTGGTGTTACTTTAAGGAGTTGCAATAGCACCACTCGATCACAAGAGGGAGCTCACATTACTCTAGTGCAGTGGTTCCCAAACTTTAACAACCCGCAAACCCCTTTCACTAAATTTTGAAATCTCATGAACCCCCTCCTAAAAATGAATATTTCCAGGAATTTAAGTTTAAATTCACTCTGCATTCTGTGGGGCTCCTGTTGCTGGACCTCATTGATCGCCCTGGTCAACTGAGCTCCACTGAGCTCGGGCTGCAGGTCCCGTTGACTGCTGGGGCTCAGGCTACCAGCCCCAACTGCCCTGCCCAGCTCTCCCTGGGGCTCGGGCTGTCTGCCCTGCAACCGGATCCCACCTGCTGCCTCCAATGCCCGGGGTCCTCTGGCCACAATTAGTGAAATTTTTCTGGCGAACCCCCTGTAACGTTCTGTGAACCCCTAGGGGTTCACGAACCCCAGTTTGGGAACCACTGCCCTAGTGACATCTCAAATAGTAGGAAGTCAGTTCCATGAAAGCATCAGGTATTAGCTACTGCCAGAGGCAGGATATTGGACCAATGGCATAAGATTTGTAACTATCCTATCAAATACATTTATTCTTAAAAAATGGTAATTACATATCTTATGCCATTGGTCCAATATCCTGCCTCTGGCAGTAGCCAACACCTGATGCTTTCATAGAAAAACCCCACCACCACTTACCAAATTTAGTGTGTCAATTAAATGGTGCAATACTGGGTGTTTCAATTTCTAACCTAGGAACTTGAATGCTAGAAGCAGCATTAACTCCCTTCTATGCTTCCCCCACTACTGGAGAGGGTAGGTAGATCACAGCCACAAGGGACAATAATCCTAGAAAACAGAACAGAAGCCAGGGCCCAGGACCCATAATATTAGTTCTGTTTTCCCTATGGATCTGCAGGTTGATCCTTTTCCCACACATCTTGTCTGCACATCTACCTCATTAGAAGTAAATATATCAGGGTGCAGAGTCAGAGTAACAGCAATCCAACAATCCCTGTTCAGCAGTCCTCTAAAGGACTGCTCTAGCCAACATAATTTAGAGCAGCCCGTAGGTTCAGCCTCCAGTTAAGCCAAGGCTCACGTTTCACTCCCACCACATATCCTCTGCTAAATTCAGCTTAGCTATGCCCTGAATATTGCTCAGAATTCCTAATATTATATTTTCTCTCTAATTCTTTTTTATCACTATTAATTCTATGCATTAAAAAAGGAGAACAAAAGATAAATGAAGGCCACCCTTCTCCCAGCTGCTAATGGCAGCTATACTGGCTGGGTTTACTCTGTTTAGGGGACTTTTTTCTAAATAAATAAAAATATGGCTCAAGCCCACACCCAGAGCCCTACTCCTATTTCTGTCTCTGAGAAACTGAAATACAGCTTTCCTGGTCACCTTTCTAAGTGATTCTTTCCCACTTGTAAGAACTCAGAGTCCTTGGGAACATAGAATCAGAAGTATCTTTTATTTGGGGAAACGGAAAACCATAAAAAGATATATGAGAACTCTCTCTCATATTCAGCAAGCTGAACAACCCAAATCAGTGCATCAGGAGTTAGGTCAACCCCAGTTCCAAATAATAATGGTCTAACTTACAGGGATTCAGAACTTAGTCCCACCACAAAACCCACCCATGGGTGCAGTTAGACTCAGTAACAGTTAAGGAGTAGTTGGCCTCTGGCAGACTGGTCCAGTTCAGAAAGAACCACTCTGCAAGGGCCCACTCCACTGGGGCTGCCTGGTCCAGTTCTGTGACATCAGCTCTGATTCCACCGGTCTGGTGAATCAGGGTAAGGTGAAGTCAGTTTAAGCACTGCCACAATCTGTTGTGGCACTGCATAGTCATCTAGGCTTTGCTGCTGACCCAGCCAGGCTTCATTGTGCAGTCATCTCTGCATGGCTGCTACCACTACTCCACTCCTGCAGATTTACTCCACACCAGGCACAGAATCTCCAGCTGGGGAACCCAGAGTAAAACAGGACCCTTCGTCTGAGTCTCTGGCTCTCGGAATAGACCCCCTAGTCTCTAGGACAGAGCCTTCTCCCTTCTGTATTAAGCTTGAGTTTTGTTGTTACCAAACAAAGTACACTATCTGGAAAGTCATGTTAACCCATTCACTCCAGAACACAAATTTCTTTACCGTTTCATCAGCATAGTATTTATAGTTATTTATACAATCAAAACAAAACCCAAGCAAAGAAACAAAACTCAGTAGGTGGAATTACTGGTAAGTAACGTTATAACTGCTGTAAATGAAGGTAGCCCCAGCTGGTTTCTTCCTTTTTTCCCCCTACAGAGGGAACAGAGAGTTCCCTCCCTGTCTTCTGGCTCTGGGGTTTACAGGAGTAAGAGAAGAAAATTACACAAAACCAGTCTAATTAACTGAATATTCTTGTACCACACCTGCATGCCAATGTTTTCCTTAACTCCCTGTTTAAGTTTGTGACAAGACTGTGTAAACAAACTTGTGTCAATCTATTTTAAAAGCTTCTCTAATTCTGAAAGTGTGGGCTTCTTCTAGGAATGCTAAATATAATGAAGTTGGTCCCCAAGCCAGGTGTGCAGTTGTAAACATGTCTCAAGCTGTTGGGACTCATCAGCAGGATACAGTAACCTGGAAATGTGAACAGACACACTCATAAATGGCCTGGAGATTAAAACCCTGTCTATCCTATAACTTTTAACTGAGTTTGAAACCATTCTAAGACATGGTCAACTCTAAACTTGGTTTGTGTCCTCAAACAAACATGCCTAATGCTTGTTTTGCCCTTGCTGGTGGCCTAGGCTGGCATGCGGGTGTCTTCCTGTAACAAGTTCAGCCCACTGTTTTTTGCAGTGTAGATTGGACCCCCTATCTTAGTGGCCTGGTTGGTACTTTTTGGATATGTGGAGGACACTCCAGAGTACATTGACCCACAAGCTGCTGATGTTATTTCATATGCTCCAGGGACTTTACTCTCTGACGAGGCAATGTGAGATAGCTACTCAGATTTGTTCAGTATACATTGATATAAGCATGATTAGTAAGCTAGGTGTGAATTCACAGTTATCACATGATCATGTTGTTTTGAAAAATAAAGTAAGAGAAGTACATTCATAAAACTCAACTGTGTTTCCAGGAAAGATTCTGATGAAAACAAAAAAAGGTTTCATTTTTACTGAAATTCTTCCAAAATTTTCAGATTTTCACTAAAAAAACCCTGAAACTTGAAAATAGAGAAAGTTTTCAGCTTCTGAAAACCAAAACACTTTTAGTTTGGGGGTTTTTGATGAAAACATGAAAATTTAGTCAAAACTGACATTCTGATGAAAAAATATTTTTGTCAAAAACATGTTTGGAATGAAGTAATTCAATTAGCTCTAGTCACAACTGGTTGTAAAACACAGCTGTACTTGCAGAGTTAGGGTATCTAAAGAGATACTTCCAGGTTAGATTGCTCTAGGTTAGTAATGAACCTTAACAGCTGTTTTAGTAAACACTGTTCCAATGTGAAAAGACACTTTACAAAACAGCACTGGATATAGGGAATTATTAACAAAAATTTTGACATTCATTTAGATGTCAGTACTCAATATTCTCTCATGGATGTATCATAGCAATGCTATCTAATGTAACAAAAACTTTTAAGTTCACCTTGACTTCTTCATACATTTCAGTACTGTACTTAACGCTGCATTTTTCATGTGCAAACAGACCCTCCACACATTCCCCCCTCTGTGCTTACTTTGTTCACCTGATGCCAATCACCATCATGTTAAGCTACACACCTCCTAAGAACATTAAGGTTGCAAAGTCAAGCACTCCAAAGTTAGGAAATGCCAGAATTAAGGTTGCCTGTGCAATCTTAATGCAGCCCCCTTGTGCATATGTATTATGATACAGTCTCTGACTACATGATCATATACTGCTTTTTCCTGACAGCAGAGGAATGGTGACACTTGGAAATCTTGGGTTCCATTCCAGGCTCTGGAATAGTGTGCTCTAGTGGGCCCAGACTCCTCTGCCTCTTCCTCCCAATCTTGACCTCTTCTGCCCAGTCCCCTCCGACCTGTCCCCATCCCAGTCCTGTCTTTTCCCTATCTCTGGATCCTTGTCCAAATCCTACTCTCGTTACCTAGCCAGTCCCAGTCTCCCACTCAAGGCCTGCTGTCTGAATCCCAGTCCCCACCATTACTCCCAGTTTTCTCTCCTTCCCCATATTCATTCCTAGTTCTTGCCCCACTGGTCCCAGTTCGCCCCTCCTGCCCAGCCAGTCCCAATTCTCCCCACCCAGTTTCTCATCCAATATATCTTTCCCCTCCAACCCATTGATTCCTGTCTCAGTCTCCCCCCATCCCTAGCTACTTGTCCCAGTTTCTTTGTCCAGCCAGTCCCTATTCTGCCCCTGCACCACAACTCCTTCTCAGATCTCTCTCCATGCACCCCCATTCTCGCCACACTGGTCTTAGTCCCAGTCTTTGTCCAACTAGTTCCAATCTACCTCCTTGCCCCACCTCCCAGCTCCTTAACCAACCAGTCCCAGTGTTCCCAACCAGTCCCAGCCTTTCCCCAGCCCTGGCTCCTAGTCTCATTGTCCAACCAGTCCAGCTCTCCCGCTTCCAGCCACTAGTCCTAGTCTCCTTGTCCAACCAGCCCTAGCATCCACAACCCTTCCGGCTCCAATTTCCAGCCTCTCCCACTCAACTCCCAGTCCTAACCTCCCCTCCCACCCTTTAAATTCCTAATCCAAGCCTTCCCACTAGCTCCCAGCACCCTTACCCAACTAGTCCCAGTCCCTCTCCCCACTTCAGCTCTAGTGTCACCAGATTCCTTGCCCCAATCTAGTTCTTTCTCTACCCCCGGTCCATCTTTTGTCCTCTCTGCATTCGAATCAGATGGGTTCTTCCTTCACGCTACCTGGGGTGCCAGCAAGTTGGGAAGTGTCAGTAAGAACACAGTAGAGACAGGCTCTGATAAAAACAAAAAAGGTTTCTGGACCAGGCCTGGACCAGCAACTACAGGGAAAATCCTTCTGAACCCTTGTAATCCCTGAGCTGAAGCATGCTCAGTCACTCTGTGAGGGTGGCACATGCACAGTTGAGCCACATATAGGAGCTATGAGGGAATGAAGCCTGCTCAGTGAGGACAGAATCTCTGGAGAGTTTAAATGCTGAATATCAAAGAAGTCTTTACTGGGCATATGGGGATACCATTTTTCAAAGGCCTATAACCTGGCCAAATTTGGGCAGATTTCCATGGAAATATAGGCACACCCTAGACACAAAAGCATCTGTCCCCCATCACATTTCAAGTTCCTGCTCCAAAGCATGAGGGCCCTACATCTGTTCAAGAAAGGTCAAGATTTTTTTTTTAAACATGGGCAAAAAAATGTTTTATTCCCTAGCCTCATTCTTGGATATGGCTGAAATTTTCCAATAAATAATCAGCCTGAGGCAGACAACTAGCATGAGAAATTTCAGCCCAAATGCTTAAAGTTTTAAGCAACTGAAAACAGGGTCTTATAATGGGCCAACCTTAATAATAGGGATGCTACCAGCCCTGCATATGATACCTAAACTCTGGCAACAAAGGTTTGGGGTATGCTTGTGTATGAATAGGATTCTTTTCTACATCATTTTACTTCTTCCTTAAGGGGCCTATTCATCCTCTTCTTGTTTATTCACACATTATTCCTTGACCATCTACAGATGTCCCTTTCCTTATATTTTTTTTTCCTTATTCTTCTTTTACCCTTTTTTTGATATCATTTTCCCCCTCTCTCACTTATTAAACCACTCCAGCTGCAGTGCCGGTCTCTTTGTCTGTTCCATAGAGTTGGCCTACCCTGAGCAATTGTTCTTACCATGAAGTGTGCTCCACTGTCACTCTGGAAGAAAATTTAAGCATTATTTAATCCAGCACTGGCAGGCATCTCCTACCATCCATCGCTGGAGAAATCTTTGAAGTTCTGCCAGCTGGGGAGTCTATCCTCAGATAAGTTCACAGTTACTTCTGTTTGTTGAAAGAGGTTCACTTTATGTTTTGACTTCAGTAGGCAGCCCTTGAATATTTAAAAGTTTCAAAAAAGTTTCCTGTTCGGGTTCTAATGGTCCAGCTGGCTTTCCATACAGATGGGTCTGGGGGGGTAAGTATTTGTATTGTCAGAGTGTTCTCTCTGCTTGTAACTGCACCTTGTATACATAAGGTTATACATACACAAGTAGAGATTAACAGCATTCCCTGTGACTCCTTACGTTCCTCATTCTCTCCCTATCGCTGCTTCTTGCTCATGCCAAATGCATGTAAATGGGGTGTAAAATGCTGCAAAATAAAAATTACCCGCATGGCCCCACAGTATGCCAACATTTTTATGGCTGATTTAGAACAACGCTTCCTCAGCTCTCGTCCAGTAATGCCTACTCTACTTGCGCTACATTGATGACATCTTCATGATCTGGACCCATGCAAAAGAAGCTCTTGAGGAATTCCACCATGATTTCAACAATTTCCATCCCACCATCAACTTCAGCCTGGACCAGTCCACACAAGAGATCCACTTCCTGGACACTACAGTGCTAATAAGTGATGGTCACATAAACACCACCCTATACCAGAAACCTGACCGCTATGCCTACCTACATGCCTCCAGCTTTCATCCAGACCACATCACATGATCCATTGTCTATAGCCAAGCTCTACGATACAACCGCATTTGCTCCAACCCCTCAGGCAAAGACAAACACCTACAAGATCTCTATCATGCTTTCTTACAACTACAATACCCACCTATCGAAGTGAAGAAACAGATTGACAGAGCCAGAAGACTACCCAGAAGTTACCTACTACAGGACAGGCCCAACAAAGAAAATAACAGAACACCACTAGCCATCACCTTCAGCCCCCAACTAAAACCTCTCCAACACATCATCAAGGATCTACAACCTATCCTGAAGGATGACCCATCACTCTCACAGATCTTGGGAGACAGGCCAGTCCTTGCTTACAGACAGCCCCCCAACCTGAAGCAAATACTCACCAGCAACCACACACCACAGAACAAAAACACTAACCCAGGAACTTATCCTTGCAACAAAGCCCGTTGCCAACTGTGTCCACATATCTATTCAGGGGACACCATCATAGGGCCTAATCACATCAGCCACACCATCAGAGGCTCGTTCACCTGCACATCTACCAATGTGATACATGCCATCATGTGCCGGCAATGCCCCTCTGCCATGTACATTGGCCAAACTGGACAGTCTCTACGTAAAAAAATAAATGGACACAAATCAGATGTCAAGAATTATAACATTCAAAAACTAGTCGGAGAACACTTCAATCTCTTTGGTCACTCAATTACAGACCTAAAAGTGGCAATTCTTCAACAAAAAAAACTTCAAAAACAGATTCCAATGAAAGACTGCTGAATTGGAATTAATTTGCAAACAGGATACAATTAACTTAGGCTTGAATAAAGACTAGGAGTGGATGTGTCATTATACAAAGTAAAACTATTTCCCCTTGTTTATTTCCCCCCCTACTGTTCTTGTCAACTGCTGGAAGTGGCCCACCTTGATTATCACTATAAAAAGTTCTCTCCCCTCCATCCCCCCCCCTCCTGCTGGTAATAGCTCACCTTTCCTGATCACTCTTGTTACAGTCTGTAAGTGAGCTGTAGCTCACGAAAGCTTATGCTCTAAAAATTTGTTAGTCTCTAAGGTGCCACAAGTACTCCTTTTCTTTTTACTGGTGGTAGTGTTTTACTTCCAATTTGCATGCATGCGGCTATTCTGGTAGCTGGGGATTGCTTGAGTGCATATCCTTTACCCCCCACTCCCAACCCTGATGTAAACTCCACACTGTTCTACACCACTGGACATTTCCCCTGTGCAGGGTGGATCCTCAGTTTTCCACTTAGGGCAATTTAAAGACGTTTTGCACTATCAGAAAAAGTGGGTGTGGACAGGTTGTCCCTATGTCCTGGTATTTCCAGTTGCTGGAACAGTCTCTGGGGACCATTAGTTTATAGTAGTGTTGAGGCTTTTCTAATTTGTATTGACAGACTGGCCTAGAAGCTGAGCCAGCCAAAGATTGCGTGTGGGGTAGAGGCACAAACAGCATCTTTGGGTCCTATGGTAATACAAATAGGTATTATAGGTAAATAGGTAATACAAATAGGTAATACAAATGACATCTGCACTTATCTTTCCCTTAGCAACTAACAAAGTTTACTTTTAATTGTATTGCTATTCTGACAAATGTCCTATGGCTTCCAGGAATGTTGCAATCTTCACAGTCTGATAGGATACTTTTTTTCCCCTGTTGCATTCTCCTCTTTTATTAATATGTGATTAAATGTTTGGAAGATTGCAAAGCAAAATCAGTTTGGTGAGAAATGCTTTTTCTGACACCATGGAACATCTATATAGCCAGATGACTGATTTATATCCTGCCTGAAGTCAAATAAAACAAAAAACTTATCTACTCTCCCACAGGGTGCTTATAAAGTCAGAAATAGACTGATTATTATCTGTACCTCACAAGTCATGATTTCCCTTAATATTTCACTCTATTATAATTCCATTGTATTGGGGAGGCAGGGGAAACTCCCATCACTCCTGGGTTTTTTGTTGACATAATATCTGGAAATGAATATTTGATATGAAAGATCACAGATGAAAAAAAACAATTATTGAATCAATAAACAAATCTAGCAAAGCTATTTTCCTGTGCAACCTGTTCCTGCTGGTATTCGTCCGCTTGTCTTTGAATTTGTGACAGTAAGATACTTTGCATTGTAAAACTACCAGAAGTTTAGCATTCCGTTTACTCCGTTTGTTGTTACCACTTTTTCTAGATTACAGACTGATACGAGCTTAGTATTATTTTCTTTCTTGATACAATACCAAATGTAAGACACCAAAAATTATACTAGTACTGAGAATATTTGTGTGTGTGTGTGTGTGCGCGTGTGTGTGTGGTTCAGTTTTTAATGCTGTGTATATTTCAAAAAAAATTTAACTCTGATGACAAAGATCAAGTGGGAAAGTGGTAGCATGAAGTGTTTAGCAGGATTTGCAACCTTTAAGGCTGATAGGGACTGCCTGATGAAGGCGAGTAGGGTACAGACCTGTCATTCTCCAATCAACAGCAAAGACTCGTCACTGCTCCTCTGCTGAATATGCCTGTGCAAGGTGGGTGTGATCTCCTCTTGCAAAGTACTGTACTTAACATCACCTGCTGTACTTAACATCACCTGCTGCTATATTACAGAATACCTTAAGCCTACTCAGATCAACAGCCACTACATCCTTGCAGGTATTGCTCCTCCTGATATAAGCCAGGAAGCTGCTATTAAAGCACACAAGTCTGTGCACAGATCCAAGACATCCGCTATGTGATATGATCACCAATGCTGAGTTGACTGAAATCACAACAAAGTTTTCTTGCTATCATTAAACCCCCTGTCATCCAAACAGACAAGGGTTCAGTTATGTGAAACAAAACAATCTTGTTACCACTGGTGCAGATCAGCACTGGACTACATGCTGTTGCCTTAATCAACTCTGCACTGAAGTTGGTTGGTCTAGAGAGGCAACATCATTGGCCACGATTCTTGTGACTGCAGAAGAGAGCCTCAAAATATGAAGCATCACCTGCTATGACAGATGATTGAGTGCAAATGCACTTCCAGTGACCTGGCGAAGTGCAACTTTCTTATGTTTGTGCTCCCTGATTGAAATGAATATGGGAAGGCAATGTTTAAAAGTGTTACTGGTTAGAATGCATCCGATGAAGTGAGCTGTAGCTCACGAAAGCTTATGCTCTAAAATTTGTTAGTCTCTAAGGTACCACAAGTACTCCTTTTCTTCTTGCGAATACAAACTAACACGGCTGCTACTCTGAAATTGTCTGTTGCAGGACATTGTTTGTCTGTGTAGACAAGTAATCTTGTATGACAAGCATTTAGCCTACTTTATCCTGTTCCACTTCCTTTCAAGCAGAGTATAACATGACAGGTGGTTTTAGTGAGATTACTAGATAAAGATATTGGAGATAACAGAAAATGTAACTTTGTAACAAATGGATTACTGTATATGCAAGTCTTGTTTTCTTTTGGCAGCTATGCAGTGGTGGTGGGGGGGGGGCAAATTGGAGAGAGAGAGAGAGAGAGAGAGAGAGGTACCACAGAAAAAGTAGAAGTTTCTCAGATCTGCCCAAGAGAGACAGGTAGGAATAACCATAGCTGTGAAGTAGAAGTGGAATACACTCCTGTACATGGAGGCTTAAAGCAGAGACAGCTTTCTCAACAGGGTTTTCTCCAGGTTTGCAAAGTGTCCCACTGACAGAGTGTTAGGATCTGCTGGGAAGGTGTAATTCTGCCCCTGATGAAAAAGCAGTGTGAGGACACAGGATTAGATTTTGTGCTGCATGCCTCAGAAGAGGCAACACTGAAGGCACAGCCCAGGAAGAATGGGTTATACTGCTAGGTGTCTGTACTCATCTTGGTTGTGTACACATTGCAAATGCTGGAGATTTTGGTGGTTATTATTGCCCTTGCCATGAGTTGCACTATGATGCATCTGGCAGAATTAGAAAAGATCCTGCTCCAGCCAACAGGTTCCATATTATGTATTTGCTTCTGATTACTTAGCTGTGGTTGGTTAAATAGCTGGACATTTGTCTGCTTCATCTTTTGCTGTATGAATATTATGAAAAAGGGTTAATATTCTGGTGTGGTAAAAAACCTAAATGATGCTAAAAAATGTACCTAGTTGTCTAAAGTCACTCTTATCAAGAAGTGTGATTTAATGCTTCCCAATAAAGAATCAAACGGGGGGGAGGGGGGGAAGAGCAGTGGCAAAGGGGACTTGACATCACCTTTGTGCTGCCTGGAATCTGGATTGCTGTGGGAACCGAAACTGCCCCAGGAAACTGCCCCAACATAATTTACAGCAGGCTTCTCATAGCTACCTATGGAATCCTGGTGGTGCTCAGCACTACTCAGCTACACCCTTGATGTTCCCCTGTCACTTCTGGGCCTACCTCAGTTCTATACTGCTCCTGTACTGTGAGAATTCTTTTGGGCTCCTTCAGGGCACCTGTACACAGAGTGGTGTATAGGGGCCAAGGCAGGGACCAGAATCCAGTCCAGAGTGTGTAGTTTGAAGTAGTGCATTTGAAGAGCCTGACATTTGAGTTTACCTATCTCAGTATGGAGGAATTTCTCAGCTTTCATGAGCTCCATCTGAAGGAGAAATAGCCTGGGTATCCAGCAAGGGTTAGCTTATTGTAAGTGATAATACCACCTTGTGTAAAATTTCTCCTATCACAGTGGTGTCTTGAGCCCAAATAAGATCACAGGTAAAATTTTCAGAAGTGCCTAAATGACTTTGGAGCCTAAGTCCCATTTTCCAAAGTGACTTAGGTGCTTGAGACTATCTCTTTGAAAGTCACTTAGCTGTTTATGAAAATTTTATCTACAGGTCCATTATGCAAAAACACAAAGTAAGAGACAGTCCCTGCCCAGATGAGTTTACAATCAAATAATTCAAAAAAGACAGAGGATGGAGAAAAGGAAGTATTATCCCCATTTAATAGATGGGGAAGTCATGTGCAGAGTAATCAAGTGACTTGCCCAGTGTCACACAAGAAGTCTGTGCCAGAGTTAGGAATTTAACCGCGGTCTAATTTTTTCCTCATCAAATGCTTTAAGCACAAAATCATCCTTCCTTCCTTTCATAATCGTGGCATATCACTAAAATATTGCAAGCTGAGATGAAGTAGTAGAAATCTTACAAACAGACACATTTTGCAGATTGCTAAGTATTTTTCCTCCCTTTTTCTTCTCTCATTCAAAGGAGTTTCTCATTATGATGTTACAAAGGTAACTTTTCTTTAGATGCAGACTACATTCATCCATTGAATAAATCTGACAGTCAAAACTAAGCTTACCAGCTGTAGCTTGTGATAGATACAGTTATTGTGAAATCATATGTCTGAGTTCTAATCAAAAGGGTTGTGGGACCAGAAGTGTCAGAGTGTATTTCCCGTCCCGCCCTCCCCGTTTATTAAAGTAAACAAGTTTTAATAGTGTATCTGCAATTTTATGATCCCAGAGATCTTCCAGTCATCTATAAAAGTGCATTATTGTTTTGATTTTACATTTGGTTTTATAGAACATGCACACAAAGTGCCACAATAACAGGGTGATGGAAATGTTAAAGTAGTTTAGATGTGCAACTGGAGATACATCGCAGGAATCCGTGTATTAGCAGCTAGATGAGCAATACTCAGCTCTGCTCAGGGTTTGACGCTAGATTGGAGGCCTGATTCAGCACGCTATCTGACAGCAATGGAACTACTTATGTATTTAAAGTCAGATGCATGTGTAAATATCTTGCTGACTCAGGGCTTGATGGGTGAATCTGAAAGTGGTTAATTTGGACTAGAATCCAAATAATATGGATGCTTAGTTGAATTTAGCCAAAGCTATTTGGTATAAAATTTATAGAAGAACAAAGATCTTGTAACTTCCTGATTCTAGCTGTAGTGGGAATACCACAAGAAAAGAAAAAAGTCTCTCTTGTGGTATTTTGCTACTCCTCATCTTGCCTGACACCCAAAGGCAAAGAAACCCAAAACAGACACAAAAATTTGTTGTATCAAGAAGTGTACTTGATCAAAAGCGTATCTCATAAAATGCAAAATACATTTAACTAATTGTACAGTTGTATCAAGTGCATTTTTCTATCTGTAATTCCAGGCCTGTTTGCTCATGATTGGTATTTATTCCTGTACAATGAATAACTTAATGATATCATTCCCGCCACCATGCTGCACTGGGTTCCCAGAGACATGCCCAACCTCACTACCAGGAGGCTTTATTTTGAAAGAAAAAGAAAAAAGAAAAAAAAAGGGTGTGTTGGGGGGGGACTACATCTGTGTATGGGACTTTAAGGCTGGTAAAGCCTCTGTCAGGCTCCAGCTGAGATGGTGAAGAACTGACTTCCAGGAGACTTTTCCAAGCTTCTTGAAACTCTGGAGGCCCTGGATCAGATTTGTGGCCCAACTCCACTCCTTTTGCTCCACTTTGAATACACAGTGGGTCAGATTTCATCCCTCTCTCTCCCCTGTTTGGGATTCCCCAGTGGCTGGCAGTAAGGTGACATAGGTGGTTCCTGTGTCCTGGTTCCTTCCCTCCTGCCCCTGATGAAAGGGTATGTTTGGGCTGGTGAGGTCTGCTGCGTGGAAGCTTGGTGCAGCAGAAAATCTGGCCCTAATTCTCCCTCAACCCATGCAGGATAGAAATAACTCACATGAAAGTCAATGGGAGTTATATCCTGAGGGCTCTTGGTTGGAAGAGTAGAAAAGGCCGCCTCAGACGGGGACAGTTCTTCTAACTTGTGCGCTAGGATCTGGTCCAAAGTCCAATGAACTCAAAGGGAGTCCTTCCATTGACTTCAGTGGGGCATTGGATCAGAATGTAAGTTGTGTTAATTGCTACTTTTTTGTCCCTTAATGATAACTACCTCTTTTTTTAAAAAATAAATAAATAAAACATAACACACTGTTAGCATAAGGAACTCACTGCCAAAAGATATCATTGATGTGAAGGGCCAGATTGTTAAAAATATTTAAACACTTAAAGATGCAGATTCCACTAGGTGTCTATCTGCATCTTTAGGCACCTATATACTTTTTAATATCTGACCTTAAGATCTCATGATTTAGAAAGGATTGGACATGTAAAAGAGGGAGTCAACAGCTTTAGAGGATGTGGAGGAATTGGCTCTTCCTTCATGCATAGTGGGAATGCCCTACGATAATAGTATTTGAGGAAAACAGACTGAGTTTGAGATGACTAAAAAGCTAAGCTACCAACAGACCCAATGGTAGTTCTGTCAGGTTACAGTCCAAAGGAGGGTTTTAATTGACTTGAGGAAGGGGTCATGGGATAGGTACACCTTATTAGGGAGTGTCAGATTGTGGGGGTTGTCAAACTGGCTATTTGGTGTCCCAAGTAGCCTGGATCTAGATGGTAGCCCTGCCGTTCAGGGAAGTATGGCCCAATGGCCAGAGTCATTAATGCTGTCCTTTAGTCAGGGCAGTATGGCCTCATGGCCCAAGTCTCTGCAGCAGACGTGCAGCTCAGGACACTATGGCCTAATAGCCAGAGTCAGTGGAGCTGTCTTGCAGTTCAGGGCAGCACAAGCTAATGGCCCAAGTGCATGTAAGGGACAAGCTGGCCCCTCCAGGCATCAGCTGCCCTGGTAGTAGGGCAGGCAGGGTAGGAGGACCCAAGCCCACCCTTCTCCACTAGGTCATGGACCAGGGCTCTAGGGAACCAGCACTTCTATAATCAGCCTCACTCAGTCATCGAACACTACAGTTTTGTTCCGTTGGCCTACCCTACCCTACTCCCTACCCTTTCTTCCAGTGTTGGTAGTATCACAGCCTCCACTGTCTTTCCTTCGTCAGCCTCAGCAGTTAGCTGGAGGTCTTCTGGAGTCTCAACCCAGATGACTTCTGTGTCTTGGAGCTCTGGCAGTCTCCTGACAGGAGTCTGCAGCACTCATCAGTGGCCAGCCCAGACTGAGTGGAGCTACACCTTTTTATACTCTGGTGGTCCCAGTTGGAGCATGCTCAGCAGGGGCAAGGGAGCATGGTTTGCTCAGCCCACAGAGTATGGTTAACACCTGCTGAACTGGTGTGGGGTAGGTACAACCTGTCACAGAAGGACTCACTGGGTATGTCAACACTGCAATTAAAAACCCACAGCTGGCCAGTGTCAGTTGACTTGGGGTCACAGGGCTCAGACTAAGGGACTGTTTAATTGCACTGTAGATTTTTGGGCTCAGACCTCAGCCCAAGCCTGAATGACTACATGGCAATTAAACAGCCCCTTAGCCTGAACCCCAGGAAACCGAGTTATTTGCCATAGGCAAGCCAAGGGTGTCTAATTGCAGCATAAACATACCCACTGATTACACACTTACTACTAGCAGCCTATGTTCAATCGCCCATTTTTGGAAATGTACAGATTCCACCCCAACATAGAGTCATGGAGGATAAATTATATGAAGTCTTTTCATCAACCACCAGACATTATGTCAGTATCACATCCATTTTATAAGGTCTGGTTACTTTTTTGGAACAGAATAGGAGGTTGATCAGACACAAATGGATCTTTTAAATAAGGTAACAATATGAGTTATGAATAAGATTTGTTAATACTTGTATTGAAAGTTCATGTATGTTAACAGTGAACACATAAAGGTAAAAAAACCAAAATATAGATAACTGAAGAGGCATTATTTTTCTGCAGTTACTGAAACTAAGCTGGATGTCACAAATGTCAACCAAATAAAGTTACAGGAAATGTGCCTTCTTTATTGAACTCCTGGGGAGCTTATATTCATAACTTTGTTAGAAGTAAAAATCAAGGACTCAGGAAAGACACTGGATTTATTGCTCACTGCAGTCTATAATCCATTAACACTCCTTTGTCGTACAACTGCAGAGATATTAACTGCCCATTTCTCCTTCAATGGTCCCTTAGAATGTGTTAACTAATTTAGCTGTGAAACGGAGTACCTTTCCCAGACTTGAAGAAGAGCTCTGTGTAAGCTCAAAAGCTTGTCTCTTTCACCAATAGAAGTTGATCCAGTATGAGATATTACCCCACCCACCTTGTCTTTAATTTTTTTTCCGGGGAGTCAACCACGCTTGGCAGTCCTGGGTGAAATCCACAGAGTCCTGCTACCATAGAGCCAGGAGGAGACCATGGGCAGTGTCCTACAAATGCCCTGAATCCCTTGGGACCACTTGCATGCAGAGAGACCTAATTAAAAAGTTCTTAATGTGCATATACAATAGCTGCTTTAAAATCTGATCCTCCAAAAAAGCTCTATGTGTGCAGACCCATATTAAAATCACTGTATTAGTACGGCACTGTCCCTCCAAGGATTTCAAACTGCTTTTCAAACAGTGTTAAATAATTAAGTTTCATAACTCATCTGAAGTATGTAGTATTATCCACATGTTACAGATGGGCAAGCAAGGCACAGAGATTACATTACTCACCCAAAGTTAAATGGTGGGTAAATGGCAGTGCTAGGCATAGTTCCCAGGAGCCTTGTCCCCCAGTCTTCTGATCTACCCACTATTCACACTCCAGCCTTCGGTACAGCATGCAATTATAAGTTATTGTGGAAAATTGATTTTTGTAAGTTCTTTGAGAAGTGAAGTTAGTAGAGCATTTCTTTAACAACTTCTGCAAAGAAGTGTTCTCTAATACAAGCAGTATCAGGTAAAAGTGTTTTTTCCCCTTGATTCCTTGGCCTTTGTCACAATCCCCCACACCGCCTTGCAGCTGGGTGCAGTAACACAGGATTACCATCTCAGTTTCTTTTCTCAAGCTGCTTTAAAAACTCCACCACAAGTTCTCTTGCATCTGAGATTACCTCTGCCCAGGATCAGTTTATTATCCCATATAGTGCAAGTAGTCCTTGAAAGCCCAAGACAGTAAATTTGTCCCACACACAGTGCACATAGTCTATAAAATCCCAAAACACAGTCCAAAAACACACTTCACTTCATACCCCTGCTCCAGCATCTTCTGCCATACCCACCAACAAGATCTTCTTTGGTCCCTACCTGTTCTTTTACTAAAAGAAGCCACCCTAGACCTTCCATATGGAGTCCTTCCCAGGCTTTTTTCTGATTTGCAATCCTCTGCCTAGGAAAGGTCAGCAGACTAGCCCTTCTGCTATTTTCCTTACACTTCTGTTATAAGCCTTCTCCAGGAATGCTGTGCCTCTAATTCTCTCCAAAGGTCTTCATCCCAATCACAGCTGTCTTCTCATTTATTTACCCCAGATACCTGCTGTCTTAATCAGGTCAACCTGGGAAACACCTGTGCTGGTACAATCACTCCAGACACATTTCATGGAAAGGGACCGGCAACCCTGTGACAACTATCACAAACTTTAAAACTATTATTTTACAGTTTCTTTTTTTAACTGAAATGTTACATGACATCTGCAGCACAGGTGTGCCAGGGTTTGCATCAGGTTGCTGTTTTTGAATGTAAATATTTTTATGACCTTCTTTCCACTGGAAATTCAGAAAACAACTCAAGTGGACATTTAAGTGAAAATCTGCAACAGGGCATAAAGGAATCTGCCACTGTCTTAAGTTTACACAGATATCATCATCAAAGAGTAGGACAATGATGCAGAAAGAAAACTTCAGTTTTCCACTTAAAATGGGAATTGAAAGTCCATGCCACCATCAAAGAGGGAAAAAAAACTAGTGGCACATGCTCTCCAAAGCTTACAAGTGCAAATAACTTCACCCACTTAAGATGCTGAAAGGAGATATGAAGATTTAAAAAATCACTTTCTTGTATAATAGGATCATCCCCCTTCTTTCTTGAGAGCTTTATTCATTAGTGAAATAGTGACAATGTTGACATTTAAGACTTTGTTAGCATTCAGAGTTAACACTGACTTAGTTGCATAGGGGAAGTTCACACCTCTCTGGACTATTGTTTCAGGCAGTCTGCGGGTTCAGACATCACTGAAAGCTTATCTTTATTCAGTATAATTACAGCCATCGGCTGCTCTAACTCATGCTAGAGGATGGTTCAGCCTCCGGACTGGAGAAGGTGGAAAAGTTATTTAGAACTACCTTTGCCTTCCCTCTCACCACCACCTTAGCTGTGCTGAACATTAGCTTGGTTTAGCTAAGGATCAAGGATTCTACTGATTTCAATGGAAGTTAGGAGCCTAAATAGTTTTGTGACTCTGGGCCCAAGCCTCCATATGACCAGACATAAATTCTTTTGTGCCACTGGAAAAAAAAATTGTAAAAAAAAAGGATGATTGAAAGTCATTAGTGTTCATGTAAAATATAGTTTTATTGTTTTCAGCAAATTACTGTCTTTCATGTTTTATTTAGATAATAAATACAATAAATAACATTTTTTCTTCTTTGTCATTTTTTCCCGCTTTTCTCCTTTTTCACTTGCTGAAAGGTTGTTTTCACAAGTGTTAAGAATTTCTCTATGTTCCCAGTGGAATTTGTGTGACAGTGCCCTTTACAGAACAGGAGCTGTGGTAGAAAAAAAAAGGCAATTAAACAAACAACAAAAAATGGAAAGAAAAATAAAGTCCCTACCTCAACATTGTGGTTTTAAGTGCTTAGGCTCTGAATAAAGACCTCTGTGATAAGGGAGGTTGGGTTGAGGGTGTGGATGGTGATGAGTTCTATCACAATGTATCACCTTAATTCTTTCCACATCTCCCTAAGGCCAGGTCTACACTACAGACCTATATAGGTATAGCTACATCACTCAGGGGTGTGATAAATCCACACCCCTTATCGACGTAGTTTTACCAATCTAATTCCACGTGTAGACAGTGCTGTGTTGACAGGAAAGCTTCTCCCGTCGACATAGCTACCGCCTCTTGGAGAGGTGGATTAATTATGTTGACGGGAGAAGCTCTCCAGTTGGCGTAGTAAAGTCTTCACTAAAGCACTACAGTGGTGAAACGTCATCAGGGCAGCTGCACTGCTGTAGAGCTCTACATGAAGACAAACCCTAATTCTTCTGGCAGTTTCAATGATTTGACCATTTCCTCAACTGATATGTCCTAGCCACTATTTTTGTCCGATGGATACCAGTGGATTTTTAAAAATTGTATTTATGCCGCTATATTTACTGTGAGTGTCAGACCAACATCTGGCTCATGACCACAAATCAAGTTAAAATCTTAAAATAATTTCTTTCCCTCAATCAATATCCTATGACAAACTATTCTTTCTCCCGGATATCCAGGAAAAGCTACGAGCAGTCTAATTATTTTCGCATTAGAACTGTTGGAACTATTGATTTAACCCAACAGAGTTTCCAGTATCCTCTTTTAATGCTGCACATTACTCTTGGCTAAACTGCCATCGCTACCACCTGAGAGACAAAAAAGGTGCATTGCTGCAGCTGCACTGCTATAAGCGTGCTCATGTAGCCATCGTCTCTCTAAAGCTATGTCTACACTAGCACTTTTGTCGGTAAAACTTGCGTCGCTCAGGAGTGTGAAAAAAACCACGCCCCTGACCAACATGAGTTGCACTGACAGAAGCACCTGTATAGACAGCGCTGTGTTGACAGGAGAGCTTCTCCCACCAACATAGGTTACCGTCACTCATTGGGGGTGATTTAATTATGCTGGCAGGAGAGCTCTCTCCCATCGGCATAAAGTGGCTACGTGGGAGATCTTACAACAGCGCAGCTGCATCAGTACAATTGTGCAGATGTAAGGTCCCTAGTGTAGACATAGCCTAATATCCAGGGACCAACACAGCTACAACTACACTGCATACAGCTAAATACAAGACAGAACAGATTGTTTAGCATAAGTAGTTAACACATATTTCAAGGGACCATTCAAGGTGAAAAGTCATAGGGAGGAAAGGAAGGGGGGTGGGTGGAAAGAAGCTGTGGGGGAGCTGTTAGTAGGTTGTAGATTGTTCTAATATAATGTTAACTTCACCTTGAATGGTCCCTTGAAATATGTATTAATACTTATGCTAAACTATCTGTTCCATCTTGTATTTAGCTGTGACACTCTGAGTAAGTTTCCCTGACCTGAAGAAGAGCTTTGCATAAGCTTGAAAGCTTGTCTCTTACCAACAGAAGTTGGTCTAATAAAAGATATTACCTCACCCACCTGGTCTCTCTAATATCCTGGGAATGACAGGGCTACTGCATATTGCTACCAGCTGTCATAAATTTAATATTGGCCAGCCTTCTACAGACAGAACGGTTGGTTCATGAATCCTGACTCCCCAGAAAAGGGGAATTCAGGTGAACTTTTGTTTTTCCCTCTGTATACCCTTCACCTAGTACTAAAAATGCACAGACCTCATTGGGTGCATCTACGCAGCGAGTGGAAGCCTGTGGCAATGAGTCTCAGAACCCAGGTTGACAGACTCGTGCTCGTGCTAGGGTACTAAAAATATCTGAGTAGACATTTGGGCTCAGGCCGGAGCTTGGGCTCTGAAGCCTGGCCTGGAAAGCTGCACTGAATTGTTTTCAGCACCGAAGTAATACGGCTCCTGATCATCCAGAAGTTGTCAGTTGAGCTGTCTAAGTGTAAATCAAAACCACAGGAAGTTTTTTTTTTCTTTACACATCAATACTTTAAAAAAGTATTTAAAAATCAAATTGCCAAATCAGCATTGAAATATATGCCCAAATTCTGTCAGGCAGCAGCTCCACGGGTATCCCCAGAAACATGAAGATTTGTCCTTTTAGGAGCCTGAAAAATCTATATAAGGGTCCATGCACATTGTTGAGTCAGGAGACACATGCTCTGATATGTGGATCGTCTCCTGTCTCATATTGGTGTCACTCCAGAACACCTTTCTGCACCTTCTGTCAACAAAGGACCATGTAAAATCCTCTTTGGTTTTGAAAGGAGCCAAAATAGGGGCTGCCAATTTTCACACCTCTTTCCCACAGCTGGACAAGTCTTAAAGTTGGGCACCTATGCAAACAGTTTGCTATTGTCTGGCACAACAAATTTAGTCAAACAATTAATTATAAAATATTTAGATTCAAAATCTCTTATGTAAAAGAAAGAAAATAATAAAATAAATTTTTACATTGTTGCACTGTTTCTTCTGCAGTAGCCAAAGCGATCGAAGAACATGACGAATCTTGTCCCTCACATTGACACCAACTTGCAGTGTTTCATTCATTCTTTTAAATCCATCCACAAAGCACGACAATTCACAACCAGTCTGGTAAATAAAGAATGTATTATAGAAAACCTAATGCAGGCTGGATTACATTTACTTTAAACTATAATTATTACAAGAAAGGAGAAGTGCTAATTCATTAACATAGCAGAATGTCACAACTGAAGTAATTAAGATTGCATTATATTGCACACTGACTGAAGAACTTTGGCTAGTTTTTAAAACAGAAAAGCATCCTATCTTTAGTAAGAAACCAGTGCCATATTTCACTTAAGACTTGGATACCTGAAAATTTAAAGATATATGGACTCAAACATAATCCAGGCTAAAATTAATTTTCACTATATCTGGATATTTCAAAAATGTGGAGGCCTGGTGTTGCAGCTTAACCCTCACACCCAGGAGTCTTGATCTCTAATCACTTAGCCTCTCTGCCCAGATTTACAAAGGTATTTAGGCACCCCAACATTCAGATAGGCCCCTGGTAGGATTTTCAAACGCATCTAATAGGGTAGGCACTTAACTGCTATTGAAATTGCAGATAGGAGCCTGTCTACATCTTTAGGTACCTAAATGCATTTGTAAATCTGGCCCATATAGAATTTATAACTGATTATGCACCTGATCCAGCTCCACTGACATTAGAAGAGCTTTTTTGCCATTTATTTCAGTGGAGGCAAGATCAAGCTTTATATGTTTCGTTGTTGTTCATATATTAAGAAACTTCTTCACAAACTTTTAAAAATCAAACGAAACCAATTTCAACATGGAAACTGAACACTTTGCACAGTTGCAGTATTTAAAGAGAAATCTGGCATATTTACTTACCCAAGAAATAGGGAGACATAAACATGACTGAAAATGAAAAGAGTAATCATTACAATTCAGTATTACCAGCCTAGTATATATTTTGCATACAAATTGCAATTTAATTTTGTAATCAATTTCAAAGGGAGAGTTCAGCCACTTACATTAATCAGACTACAGTCGCAGGTTTCAAATTTTTCTTCCTAAAATGATAATGAGCGAAAGATCCACAATTACTATCATTTTATAATTTGCAAATATCTATTTTTACACAAAATACCAAATAATCACATCACTTACAAGTAGCTCATGTGTATTCCTAATAATCTCATTGACTTTGCAATACCCTTGTGCTTGCACATAGAGCAGGCCACAACAGAAGACTACGTATGACAGCATTCTGGTGTTCAAGTGTAATGCAGTCTGATGGTTGACAGAAGAGCAGGCAGACGCTCCTTTAAATTGAGTCTTGAATAAAATTCCCTTTCTAATGGGGAAAAACCCTGCTACTAAACTGATACCAAGTGCCCACTGTTTTTCCCTCTAAGTTTGGACTGCATTTGGAAGAATCAAATATGTAACTGAGTCACCTAGTGAAGTGGCTTTTCCTTCATGGTTGGGAAATTCATGAATGCTCCTCTGAAGTGATTAATTTTTATCATTGTTTTATCAGACCACAGCAGGAAACACAAAGGTTGAAAAAAATCTTCCACAAAAGCATTTTTTTGTTCAGATGTGGATTTTGCCTCTCATGGTATTTCAAATCATGTACCATGAAAGCAAATACACAACAATGTTGCCCAATACAAAGTGTCTGAGAAGACAGTACAGAGGCACACAGACTGTGGCTTTTCCCCTCAGTCAAAGAACCTTTCTGTAAGAGGCAAAAAGGCTGCAGGATCTTGTTGACAGCAACATGGCTGTAAAAAGGCCCAAGTCCTGTCTACAGGTTCCACAGGTAGAGTTGCATCCACAGTGAACTACAGCTGCAAAGCTTGTGATGTGCCTCCTTCGGGCACTTGAATCTGATCTCAGTTTCATGGGTGCAGAACTTTGACAGGACAGTCCCTTTTCCACTCTTTCCTGAGCAGGTAGGAAAAATTGGATACAAAAACGTGACCAAACAGGGATTAGCCTGCAAATCCAGAACAATAGCAGAAGTTGTGAATCAGGTTGAGCCTAACAGGACCAAGGCTCCTGGGGCATAAAGACCCTTTCTTCAAACTGCACTCATTGGCAGTGCAAGAGTTAGTCCCCATCCCTTTTCCTTCATAGGTTTATATAGATTTTTGAAGTTTCCCCGCTTCTGTTATGCAACAAGATCTTGAATCCTCCACTGGTCAGTCTGAGCGAACCCTGAGTGGAAATTTTCTGAAGATTGTCTTGAAAAGAAATTATCCACTTCCCATTTCACAGCTACACTTCTTGATTACAATGTAGACTGTCTCTTGAGGAAAGAGCTTTCAGTTTAGGAAGAGCAGTGGGTGTGCCTCTCTGTTTCTTTGGACAAAACTGCCCCACGGCAAAATTCAGTGGTGTTGGCCTGAAGTATAAATCCCTTAATAAAATTGGTGTCATGTAACATTGGCAGGCTACTCAATGTCTCAGAGAGATGAAAAGGCTATTTCACAGGATTTCACGCAGTAAAGTTGTCTGGTGGCTTTATTCCGGGTAAGGTTCACAGAGGAATTGCTGTGGTGACAAACCCTGGCATGAACTTTCAGTAACAACCTGGGAATTCTCCCACTGCTTTGCTGTGTTAGGGAAGGCATATCCAATAGATTTTGCTTACTGGCAGCCAGATTTGGCCTTTTACCAGGGGATACCCCAGGTAATAAGTTTCATGCTTTCTGATGGAGTATTTAGCAGGGTTTGCTAGTAGGTCTACCTCTGTTAGGGATTGCAATATGGTTGCTATCTTCTGTAGATAAGTATCCAAGTCAACATGTTAGCTCTCCATGTCATCAAGGTATGCAACATATATTGGTTATGAGGCTGAAGGATTTGATTCATCATTGGGGGAAATTTGGGTGCTCCAGGAAAGTCAAATGGCATTGTCCAGAAGAGGAACTATTCACAGAGTGTGTGGAAAAAGCATCTTTCTCCCTGACTCCAGGGCAACAGGAGTCTGCCAATACCCTTCTGTGGGATCTAGCATAGTGACATAATGCATCTTTCCCAAGCTACCTAAAAATTCATCTTCACAGGACAAAGCGTATAAACTTAATGTGTACCCAGGACACAGAAGCAGGATGTTTCTGTGCATGGAATGGGATTATGTCCATGCCTGGATGGCACAAAGTCAGAACAAAAGAAAATAGCTGTTAAAAATGCAATATTTTACTCTAGGTCAACGGGACTATAAATGGGTACCATCTGCAGTCCTGGCTGGTAAGCCCTCCTGGTGATTAAACAGCATGCACACTCTACCAGAGTACCCACACCAAGTATCTTTATTATTATTTCTTGCCTTAGGCTCCAGAGACAACACAGCATAGCAGCGGACGGAAAAGGCTTCCTTCCTGCACCCTGACACAGTCTTTTATTCTACTTGCTTTCTTCTCTGAGCTATCTAGCTGGTGACCTAATTACCTCATTAGCTCATCAGACTCTCTACAGGTGCAAGTGATCCTCACTAACCTTCCAAAACCAAGCAGTCTACCTAACTCCCTACTACTCTAACTACTCATTGCCCTGTTCTAAGTGACCAGGGTGCTGCCTCCGAAAAGGGGCTCTATTTACAGCTGCTAACAGCACTCTCTCACATGCCTCTCTCCTTTCTGTGTTTTCTCTAGCTAACTAGGACCTCCTTTTCACTGGGGCTCAATTTTCCCCTGCCCATGCTCTGTCTTCCTGGTAGGGGCAACAAACCCTCACCACCTTAGTATGACTTTTCGTGGACCATCTGTGAGGGTCTTCCATTCTCCATCCACAGAATAAACACTGTTTAGGTGTTTTGGCCCACGGGTCATCACACAATGAACATCCTGCACTCTTTTGCCCATGATCTATCCCATCCTTTTCAATGCTCACTGGGGCTCTTCCCAACCAGCACCTCACAGTCTGATGATCTGTGTTTCCCTATAGATGTTAGGGATCTCTCACACCTCTGGGCCTTCTCACTGGGGTATAGTGGGCTTGGCTTCCACTCTTTCTTGGGTTGTCCTTCTACAAGGTGACCCTTGCTCCTTCATTCACATCTCCTCCATTCTGGTGTTCTCCACCTGGGCTCTGCTCTCTCAGCCTGTTAATACCTGTCTAGGTTGTACTCTCTTCAGCTTTTCCTCTGCTCTGGCATTTCCTTCTTGGGCCCCACTTTCTTGGCCTGTTAGTATCTGTTCTTGGCCATGGTGCTCGAAGCACCACAGGCCTGGCAGGAGTACTCTGAGAAAAACGAGGCTTACACACAGCTGTGAGTTATTGGCTTTATTGAAGGTTAGTGACCCACCCGCAACGGGGACTCCAAGCGTTGCAGTCATGGAGGCGGGGAACCCAGCACACCGGAGCTTTTCCTGGGACGGAGTCCGACGGCAGACAGTCAGCATTAATAAGCATTACACAAAAACATCTCATGAATATAAAGTTAGGTGCTTCTTAAAGGGGGGGCTTTCTACTACCTGGCGAAGGGCCATGCAAAGCAGCTGTGTCCTTCAAGAACTATCTCTATCCCACAGTAACGAAACAGCTATCTATGTCCACAGTAGCCTCTCAGCTCGAGAAAGCGGAAGTTCCCTGGCTAGGCCGTAACAAAGTCTTTCGCAGTCCCTTACAGTATCTATCTAGGATTTACTTGTATCTGAACTTCTGCCATCTATTGAGATTCCTTCCACATGGCCTCCCTTCACCTATTTAAAGGGAGTGGGTCCCAACCCTAAGACCAAGGGATAAGGCAAAGTTTTCACAACTTCAACACTTTTTCACCTGAACCTCCCCATACCTCTCAGGGGACTAATTTCTTTTCTCCCCTTGTATGCACTCAATGACTAGAGTTTCTCCTTCCCGAAACCACTACTGTTCAACCAACCTGCTCCGTAGGAGCAAGCAGGGACATGCAGAGCATAAACTGTTCTGAGGTCATGGCATCTATGACTGCTTCCACATCCTGCCTCCTTAACCTCAGCCATTGGTTTGCTCAATCAGTCAACTTCTGCGTAAAGGTTCTAGGCCGTACTCCATTAGTCCACCTGATGGCCCTAAATATCTGTCTGTACCTTGCAGCTGACAAGCCTGCATGGTCCAGTACAGCAGCCTTTAACACATTGTAGTTCTTGGTGTTCTCCTTGCTTAACCCCACGTAAGCAGCCTGGGCTTCTCCTGCCAGA
This sequence comes from Dermochelys coriacea, assembly GCF_009764565.3. NCBI lineage: Eukaryota > Metazoa > Chordata > Testudines > Dermochelyidae > Dermochelys > Dermochelys coriacea. Next base: position 11,405,307 of record NC_050075.1, read on the forward strand.
TAAGGGGCTAACCATAGGGCCCATAACCCTTTATCCCAGATTGGGCCAATAGCTGTTCTCTCAAAAGTCAGTAAGACTGCACTGGTGTCATCCCCAGGGCTCATTGAACAGAGCTGCAGCCCTGCCTCCGACAGCAGGACGTATCAAATTTTGTATGTGCTGCTGTACTGCATCTCTGTCTTCACAAACTCTTAAAACGATCGCTGGTGCTCTGCCTGGTGCTTGCCATCCCAGCCTTCTGCTGGAATGCCTGCAGCATCCTCTGCATCTCATTCTGTTGCTCAGCTAGCCCCCGTATCAGCTCCTCCATCTTTTCCTGGGCTCAACTTGTCCTCATACAGGCCATCTCTCAAACCTTCCTGGCTCTAGCTGACAGGTGTATCACAGACAAGCCCCCACTTACAAACAGGTTTCCCCTCCTGGAAACCCTGACTGGTAAGCCCTTCTGGTGACTAAACAGCACACATAATCTACCAGGGTACCTTCATCAAGTGTCTTTATTATTATTTCTTCCTTAGGCTCCAGGTCTAACACAACATAGCCGCAGATTGAAGGGGCTCCTTCCTGCTCTCTGGATCAGTCTTTTATACTGCTTGCTTTCTTCTCCGAACTGTCCAGCTGTTGACCTAATCACCTCGTTAACTCACCAGATTCCCACTAACCTTCTAAGCCCAACTTGCTTCTACTCTGACTACCTAGTGCCTAGTGTGTTCTCAGTGTGGGCTGGCTCCCAAAAGGGGCTTTATTTATAGCTGCTAACAGTACCATGTCACAGGATCCAAGGCTGAATCGCTAGTCAGTGCTGGGTGTATGGCCAAACTTTAGTCCCTCAATATTTGGTAAACCATAAAGAAAGGACACATGCTGCACTTTTGTTGTGGATTCAAAAGTAAAACCAGAAAACATCAGTGAGAATGAAAGGAAATGACCATCAGCATTGTCCTTCAAAGATACCCCAGCAGTAAAGGTTTCTGAAATGTTTTGCACAATAAAGGCCCAGTCAGGCTCACAGTGAGGTCAATGGCAAAACTCCCATTTGGTGTCCATGGGTGCACAGCCTAGGTGAAACTGAAAAATCTTGGTGCTTTCTAAAAAGCTGTGTGGTGGGGAACATGACTTATTTTACCCTGAGCTTTTTGAGGAATATCTCCATTCATTTGGATAGAGAAAATGTACTCATCACTTCTGAAACTGCATCAGACTGGAGGAGTGCATAGAGGATAAAAGAGACTTTCTCTTTTCATTTATGTATTCTCAAGAGAAACTTTATCTACCTAATCTGTAGCATTCAGTCACTCTGACAGCAGGAGGTGGGAGGCTCAGGGTTCAATCAGCAGGAAAACCTTAGAAATACATTGTGCGCTGACAAAGATGGTTTCAAAAATGTTCAAAGAATAATTACTTCAATTAGATTTTATTCATTGTATCCAACCTTTTTGTGTCAGGAGGGGCACTGTAATGAGACTAGAGGTGACTAAAAAGAGGAAGATAGAAGAGAATTCTGGAAGGTCTCGCTCCAAAAGGATTTCAAACAATATTTATGGTTTGCATTTCCTTTGTCCTCCTGTGAGAATGGGAAAGAACCATGGAGGATGAGCATTGCGGGTGAGAGAGAAAGAAAAATACACCTCACAGGCCAGCTGAGCCACATGACTCCTCCCTTTAAACTGAACTTGTTGGGAGTGCCAGGGCTATTTGTCTCTTTCTCCCCTTCTATTACTCCATGAGATCCTTGTCATGTCTGATTTGCAGATAAATCTGGAGCAACTACCATAGGTGCTGGAACTAGGGGTGCTGCCACAGCCCCTGGCTTGAAGTAGTAATAACAACCCAAATACATGGTTTCTGCCTTTTAGCGCCCCCACTATAAAAATTGTTCTAGCACCACTGGCATATATACTATACTATATATATATATATCTCTACACAAAGCAAAGGGCTTTTACCCCGTTTGATTTATATAAAGAGTAGAAGCCCTTTGCTTTGATTTATATATATATAAATCAAATGGGGTAGAAGCCCTTTGCTTTGTATACATATATATATATATATATATATATAAATCAAACAGGGTAGAAGCCCTTTGCTTTGTATATCACGTCTTCATCTATTTCATTCCCTTGGCCTTTCTTTAAATAAAATATGCCAAAATATATTGAGGTATTAGAAATTTGTGGATTTCAACACAGAAAAGGAAAGTGAATTCAAAGTAAATTCAGCATTCAAGGCACTGTGCTCATCCTGCCTTCTGTCTCTCACATGGCACCACTATTGTTTCCAGGATATCCCAAAATACAGAAGTAGCAGCAACACTATAAGTTACTTTTGTTTAGACAATGTCATTTCTGGCAAACACCATCATTAGGTAGCAGAGTGCAGTGACAGGCAGGTTACAGAACTAGGTTCAATTTAGAGAGTAAGGGGGATTTTTCAAAAGAACCCAAGAGAGTTAGGCATGCAAATCCTATTGAAATTCAGTGGGGACTGGGCACCTAACTCCCTTAGGCATCATTGAAAATTCCAGCCCAAAGGTCTTTGATGTTCTGGCTTTATGTATCAACCCTAAGCGATATATTTTTATGATGATGTACAGTAATATATGAATGTGTGCCACCATTAATATAGAGAATTTGTATGCCTAACATATCATGGGAAGTGAGCTTTTAGGCTTTGGATTGTGGATAATCAGGATAAGCGTCTGGACTTTTGAGTGCTTATCATTAAAGATCACCCATCACCAGGCTTCTAAGAATATTCTCATAATTCTTTCCCTGTGCAGTAGATTCCCTACAGATGGAAAACACCAAAATGACATGCTCTCTTGTTTTAAGTATCAAGAAAGTTTACGGTATACACTTATCAAGATGTTGCAGAGAGCATGCAATTTGCTAACCACAAATGGGACATGATAGTGTTGAATAGTTTACTTTTTCCGGAGATAAAGCTGCTTTGAACTTTTTTTCATTTAACTGACGCCAACTCATGTGCCACCACCTTGCTGCAACTGTACAAATAAAGGCAACAAGCTACACAATGTTTTCTCCACCAAAGTGTGACTCATACAGAACGAATGGTGAGATTGGCTGTGACTCAAAGTGACAAAAGCAAGAGGAGCCCAAGTAAAACTCCCACTCTACCTTTATTTCTAGACAATGAAGTGAGAGCTTACTATGAAGAGCATCTCCAGTTCTAATCAGTCATGTCGTGGTCACTGGAGAGATCCTTAGAACTGAAATAGTCTCTGTGGGTTTGGAGTCCCGGAAGCCAATGACAATTGATTGTCAAATCGTTAGATATTATGAAGAAATAAATAACCATAGTACATCAGTTGGTCAGAAAAAAGAGGTGTGGGGTTTTTTTCAGCAGAAAAGTTTGCCTTTTCATTGAAAAACTGACCTCCAAATTTCTAAGTTCTGACAAAATTCAAAAATTTTCAAGGAAAACAGGGTGCTGAAGCCTGTTCTTTTCACAAGTGGGAGGGAAGAGGAAAAGGGAGCAAATTCTGTTTTCCTTGAGAACAAGCTGGTGAGGACACCATCGCATTTCCAGTTCCCAAAATACATTCAGATCTAAGTCATCCAGGTCTCACTTAACAGCACAGTAGAGGCCAGTGCAGTGACAGAGACCCTGAGGACAAACAACATTGCAGGTGATCCATTCTGCCCGTACAGCAGTCACAAGTCTGGTAACACTTGAGGCATTGCAAAGTATGAAGCCCTTGGAGCAATTAGCCTCCTCTGCTGGATATTTTGTTGCAAGAGTATCTCACTCCCAACAGACTTTAGCAGCAGAGGAAAGCAGGGGTCACCAAACCTCACATTTTTTCTTATCTTTTAAGGTTTTCCTTTTATCATTTTTACTGCCAGCATCTGTTGTCACAGGAAGGAGTCCCGTGGTGGTGGAACCTGCTGTTTTCATGCCTGAACCTAGAGCCCAGATCACGGTAGTGATTAAACAGGATTAAACAGCTTTCATTTAGGAAGCTCATGTTCATCAGCCCCAGTTCTTACACTAAGCTTGGCCCCTGTCATTGGAAATCTCTTTGTCGTCTTCAGAACCAGGAAGTTGTGGTCCAGCTAGTTGTCCATGCATGGCCTTTTTCTCTATAACTCAAGATCCTATGAATATTATCTCTAGGCACTTGATGATCTATACTGAAGCCTTAATACCCCATCTGTACTGTCGGGTTTTGCTTTATATTTTGGCTTAAAGAGTAAATTACATGTAAAAACCATAGAATTATTATTAAAAAAGACATTCCCATTCTGCAGGACATGTGGATCTTAATAAGTCTTTTCCTCCTCTAACTTCTGATTCTAGAGCTTTGTTAGCATATATAATTTCTGAAGAATTTCTTCAAAAATTGCTGTAATTGATACAATTTTCTCTAAGACTTGGATCCAGCATCCACTGAACACAATGGCAAAACTCCCATTGTCTCAAAATGTACATATAACACATTTATTTAAATTGTATTCTGGGGAGATGGGGTATGTGCATGCTTGTCCTGTATAATTTTAACAATTAAGGTTTTTTTCCCACTTCTTACTCTGGAGTTCATTATTTTTTTCTGGAATGCACTTTTATTTTTCCTTTATAGTTACAAAAAGTCATTTGATGTTCTTAGCTCAAATCAGTGATATGTTAGAGATGATAAATCTCTCGCGAAGCAGAGTGCTGTTTGCTATGAAGCACCATGTCTGAGTATTGAAAGAAATTGGGGAGACAACATTTCACTCAGAGTTGTAGGGAAAAAAAAACCCATATCTTCATTTCTGACAGAGAGATTATAATCTGGTTTAAAAGCAAAGTATAAAGATGTCATGGGAGAGAAGATCAAATATGAGACACATGGTAAATTAATTTTATCACACGGAATATTGGTTTATGTGGTGGTCTTGAAGATGCTAGAGATAAGAACGTAAACGGCATCATACTATAGTATCCATTGTTGAAGCTATTTCATTTTGGTTACATAATTTGAAGACAATGGGCCAGATTATGGTCTTTAATATCGTATTTTTATACTGCTCTCTTGGAACAAAAGGGCCATCCAGCTGGCCTACATGAACAGCTGGGGATTCTTTAGATGTGGAAGAATCCCTGGCTGGTGCAGCGCCATCATAACTATGATTTTAACAGGATCTATAAAAATCAGTAGGAGCCAAATTCAAAGGTGTTGTGTAAGAAGGGAGTAAGTAATGGGTAGGAGACAAAGTGAGTTTCCATAAGTGAATATCAGTAAGGAAATCTCAATGAATCTAAGTTGACATATGTAGTATGGCTATAAGAAAATGTAAATTACACTACATTAGATTGTGTCTAAACTCCCCTTGGATTTGGCCCGGTGCTTGGTCTGGCCCTCCTGAACCTGCAGCAGCAGTTATTTCAGAAATACTGTCCTTAGGTCAGTCCGGAATACTGCCTTAGTCATGTGGTGCACTTGGTAACAGAAAGAGATGTAGGCGCAGTGGGCAAGACATCCTATTGGCTAGCAAACAGGACAATCCAGGACCCCAACAACTCAACAGGAATGGACTACTTTATGAGACTGTTTCAGAGGACGTTGGTTTAACAAAAGTTGAAGTCCATTCCTAAGAGTGATTTTTTTACTTCAAGTCCCGAGTGATGACTAGAGGTGAACTTTGGGGGCTAGTCTCCACTGCAGACAATGGGAGTAGTACCAGTGACTTCACTGGGAAAGGGATCAATTCCATAGGTCCTGGATATATCCAGCTACCGCATGGGGGTGCAAGGAGGGGCTGGGAGTTCATGAATCCCTCTCATGCTGTTGCATCCCTGCTCAGCAGCTGGGGCCTGCTTCCCATGTGTACCAGCGAACTCCGTAAGGCATTATTTGTCCCAGCCCCAGTAACTTTTTAAAAGACAGTGCCTTTAAATTAAATTTCCAGATCATTAGGGAGTAATTTGGCCTTGCTCCTAGGATCTGTGGGAGATCAGGTCCTTAGTTCAAAAGCACACTAAAACAAAGGATTTTTTCTCATTTTAAACAGAGGGAGGGAAACAGCAGCCTATGAAATTGAGTATCCTCAAGCCCCTGCATAAGGACTTCAAAAAATCTTGTGAATGCTGATCTGCAAGTGGAGTTATAACTACCCGATGCTGCGCCCATATCCTACCTTGCAGCCAGAAAAGCCTAACATGGTCAGGAGAAGATAGAAAAACAAGTAACTGGGAGATGTTATCATCCAGAAAAATTTCCAGTTGTAACATCAAATACTGTAACTGGACTTACTTAAAAAGTGAGAACATTTCCATCATGCGTTTTCTCTATCTCAGTCAACTACAACAACAATAGTAATATCTTAACCATTTTTAAAAAAATCAACTCACAACATGTTTTAAGCCCTTCATTCTTTATTACTTTGAAAACAGGTTTTAAACCTTTTCAGAGTCAGACTCCATAGACTTGAAGGCCAGCAGGTACCATTATGATTATCTAGTCTGATCTCCATAACCAAGCCGAGGAACTTCACTCCCTAATTTCAGCATCAAGCCCACCGCAGAGCTGATGCAATGGCTGAGACTCAAAGCCAGACCTCCTGCATGGCCGACAAGAATTCTGTCACAGAACCACCAATGCTGCAAAAAGCCTGAGCAGCAAATCTGTGTGAAAGTGTCATGAAGCAACCTTGCAGTGTTTTGCTTAGTTTGTGGTTTTGTTAAACTCAAACTAAGCTCATCAAAAGATTTGTCCATTGCCAGCAAATGGTTCCATCAAACTGGGCCATGTTTTGATCAGACCTGTTTCCTGCGTGCCTGGCCAGCATTTTGAATGAAGCCAGGCAGAGTTCTGAGTGTTCTCAACTCTTTCAGCTGTTCTGTAATAAGCTGCCTTTTCTGGTTTCTTAAGGCAGGGTATGGTGCCATCATGTGGCCAGTGCTTTCTCCTGTTTTATATTTTATTATTTTCCCCACCTCTTCTCTGTTTTATTATTTAACTTTCTCTTCCCCTCCTTCTTTGCCACTTAGGTAATATGCTACTATGTTTGATGGCCCATTTCTGCAGTCTTCTATTTAATGTGAGTTTGGCTGAGTAAGCACTGCAGGACCTATCTTAGTCCGGCTTGTACTGCTCCAAACAGAAAAACATCAATAAAAATAACAGAGAAACCCATGTTGCTCTCAGTGCTGTATATGCAAGGAGCCCTGGAAAGAATAAAGCAAAAGAACAAATGATTTCAAATACGCGTTGATTAGCACTTTTACAAATGTTGTAATACAAGGAAATTCTATAGTGAGATTCTGTTCCCAAATCCCTCCAGCTCTCCTCCCATAGGCCCCACTCCAGCAAAGCATATAAACATTTGCTTAATTTTGTCTTAAAAGTTTTTGCTGGATTGAGTCCTTCCCCTGCAATAGCCCCAACATTTTAAAAATGCTAAGCAATCTCAGTGGACCTATGTCCTAGCCTAAAGTGCCTATTCCACTTGAGTTTGTTTTGTTTTTTAATTAAACAATATTATCCATATGCTAAAGGGCCTAAAGCCTTAACATCCCATCTGCCCTGTAGGAGATTTCCCATCATGCACGTGTTTCCAGGAGCACAGTTGGCTCCAGGATGTACCTTTCATAAACATGTAGAACCCCTTTCTGCTCACTTTCTCCTGCACTTATTCAGACACATAGTTCCAGTGTAGGGTAGCCAACTTTCTAATGGCACAAAACCAAAAACCCTGCCCCTCCCCTTCCCTGAGGCCCCGCCCCTTCTCTGAGACCCTACCCCCACTCATTCCATCCCCCCTCCTTCTGTTGCTTGCTCTCTCCCACCCTCACTCACTTTCACCAGGCTAGGGCAAGGGGTTGGGGTGCAGGAGGGGAGTGAGGGCTCCAGCTGGGGCTGCAGGCTCTGCGGATGAGGGCTTTGAGGTGCGAGAGAGGGCTCCGGGCTGCCTTAGCCCTGGGTCCCTGTTGTGCCACTGACCGGATTTTTAATGGCCCAGTCATCGGTGCTGACCAGAGCTACCACAGTCCCTTTTCTACTGGGCATTCTGGTCAAAGACCGAATGCCTGGCAACCCTATTTCAGTGGGATTACTCACCTACTCAGCATGAAGAAGGGTGGCAGAATCAGGTCCTTAACTGATATTATGCATTACAAGGCACAATGAACAGATGTAAAGACTTTGCAAGTGTCAGGCAGTCTTGCTCTGCTTATATTTCTTAGCCCACAAAATTAAGTTCTATAATGCACTAGACCTGAGGCATGTTCATATGTCATTTCTAACACAGCAATTCACATTTTTACACAAAAAATAATCAATAGATACACACATCTATTCTACAGGATGAAATGGAATCTCTAGATACATTCGGTACATTTTAAAAATTGTTTCATGTGATGTAAATTCTCTATATAACTAGGTGAATAATTGTTTGCTTTTGTTCTGTTTATTTTGATCTATATTTTCATCTTTCCACAAAAAAGATATGTCCCTAGAAATAAAGAGTTAAAGAAAGACCGTTTTCATTCTTTGCTCTCTGCAATTTCATGTGTCAGAGCTAATCACATGTTAATGTATAAGCTGCTGGAAAGTGCAATTTTTGGTGCCCTCCTTCCAGCATCCAGCTTTGAGTTAATATTTAGGCCAGTGTTTCTCAAACAGGGGCTGGTCTTCTGTGTCCAATCCTGGAGCAGTACTGAGAGAATGCTGGGGACAGAAGCAACCCTATCCAGCCATCCTTGGCTGAAATGTCCCCACAGGAATGGCCAGTTACTGAGCCTTGGAGGGTGAAATAAAGGAGACAATAGGGAAATTTTGCAGGTCAAACAAATGTGAAGGTTTTATTGGGATCCAGCAGTAAGAGTGGCCCCAGCCACGTGGATCTGTGACTAGACTGATGGTGGAGACATTATTCCTCTGGTGGAGATGGGCATGCTCAGAAATGGGGACAGCAGGCAGCATGTTCTGCTGGCTCATCCCCCTTTCTTCTGCTGAGGCTTGATCCTATACTCATTGAAGCCAATAGTAAAGCTCCTATTGACCTAATGGTGTAAGATCTTGGGTCTAGTTTCTAAGTCTTCTGTGCTCCTTTGCTTTGTGCTGGGAAGAGAAGGGAAGTATATTGGCCTATTCTTCTCTTTCCAGCATTTTTGCAAATAAAACCAAAGTCTGGCTGTTTAAGGCATAGATGCCATGCATGGCAGTACAATTCAGATACACAGTTTATAGCCAGTCTTCCCATGACTTTCCATTTTAATTCATTCATGTTCCATTTTACACAGAATAGGCAAATAAATGACATATAATTTAGTTTTCATTGAAAGGAAATAATATTCCCAACCGTCCTTAGATGAGAACGATGTGTTTCAAAGTAGGTAATGCGGAAAGAAAGACGCTTTGAATGTAATCAGTGATGGAAGGACTTTTGCTCAAAGGGCGCGTGCACTGGATATATTTTGTTATTCATTTATGGAAAACTGACTACTCTGGTTAATCTCAGCAGTAGCAAATGCTAGGCCCAAGAGCAGGCAGCATATGAGCATCCTAGCCCAGATTGCCACCTCCCAGTCTGGCTGGTCCTCAAGCGGGGTGAGACTTTGGCCTTTTTAGGCCTTGTGGTAAAGGGACCCTCTTGGCCCCACTCCCATTTTGTCTTGGGCTCAAGGGGAAGGACCCAATCCAGTCTCAGGGCATAGGGAAAGCCTCCTAGAGCCCACATGCTTAGCAGCTCCGTTCTGGGTTTAGGGGGTGGGACATTTTGGCCCTGCACCTAGTCACTGTTCTTCTAATGTTGGAGAGAGGAACGGAGGGAGGCCTGCAACTCCCTGTTTCCTTCTTCTGGCTTGGTGGAGGGGAGTGGGAGCACCCTCCTGGCTGCTACTCCATTCAGCTTGTCTGCAGGGGCCACAAGGAGGGGGAAATTCTAGGCATAGTTGCTCCTGTCGTTTCCCCCCCCGAAAACTCATGGAGCAACTTGAGGGAGGGGACCATACCTCAGAGCTCCCAATCTCTGCTCACCTAATGCACTGTCCTTCTGCCCACTATGCTTCTGGCCCCACAGCTCTTCCCCCGGGGGTACAGGACCACAGTGGGCAGGACCGGCTCTAGGCACCAGCAAAGCAAGCACATGCTTGGGGCAGCACATTTCCAGGGGCGGCACATTCATAGGCGCCGACTGTACCCGGCGCTGGTGGGTGCTCGCACTCCCCCCACTCCTGGCCCCACCCCAACTCTGCCCTTTCCCTGCCCCCATTCCAACCCCTTCCCCAAATCCCCAGCCCCACCTCCTCCCCCGGGCGCATGTCGCTCCGCTTCTCCCCCCTCCCTCCCAGGCTTGCCACGTGAAACAGCAGTTTTGCAGCAAGCTGGGAGGGAGGGGGGAGAGAAGTGGAGCAGCGGCAGTGTGCTCAGGAGAGGAGGCGGAGGCGAGCTGGGGGTGGGGCAGGGCAGGGAGCTGCGGGTGGGTGCAGAGCGCCCACCAATTTTTCCCTGAGGGTGCTCCAGCCCTGGAGCACCCACCGAGTTGATGCCTATGGGCACATTTCCAGGGGTGGCACATTTTTAGGAGCGGCATTCCAGCCAAAAAAGGGGTGGCAGCCAAAAAATGTTTTGCTTGGGGTGGCAAAAAACCTAGAGCCGGCCCTGACAGTGGATCCTATTTACTCCCATCTGTCACCAGAAACCTTGCATCTGCCTCCACTTGCTAGGCTGCAACAGCCTGCACCAGACACCTACCCCTTAGGAAAGATAGCATGAAGTTTATTTAAAAGTGTAAGCAAGGGCAGTTATGGTGATCCAAGTAAGCTAAAGGCTCAAGGGATGCAATAAACCAGACTGAAATCTGATATGAGGAGGTTCTGCGCCACGGATTTAAACAGGATTACAGCTACGCCCACTATGTTTGAAGCTGAGCCATATTTTAGAGCCAACCTTTTTGGTCTACTGGGAGCTTTATCACCTTGACTAAGTCACTTAGGCCAAGGTTTTCAATGCTGGGTGGCTAAAGTTAGGCACCTAAATCCATATTTCGGCATCTTAGGGTACGTCTACACTGCAGCTGGGAGGGTCCTTCCCAGTATGGGTCAACAGGCCCTCACTAGCTCAGCTGAAGCTAGCATGCTAAAAATAGCAGTGTAGCCAGGATTAGCGTGGGCAGAGGCTCACAGGGTCAGGTCGGGTTTGTACTGAGGCAATCCCAAGCTGTTCCAATGTGACCCTAGACATGTCACTTAGTCTCTCTGCACATCAATTCGCCATCTGTAAAATGGGGGAAATAGCCCTTCCCTACCTCACAGGGGTGTCATGAGGATAAACACATACATGACTGTGAGAGGCTGAGATACTACGGGGAGGGGGCCACATAAATACCTTAGATAGAGGATTTTCAGAGTTCTGGACAACCACAACTTCCACTGATTTCAGTGATGAGGTCTCTATTTTTATTAACGTTGGTTGCTCTGAAATCAATAAAGATCTTTGTGAAGCTGACCTGGGTGTTAAGGATTGGTCTCAGCTTGGTCTCCTCTTAGTGCTTTGCGTGAAAGTTCATATCCAAGAAACATGGCTGCACTCATCGGGAATCCTCGCACTGCATTGACTGTGATGCCCCTAACAAAGACCTGTTCAGGAGGGGAAAAGATGACAGCAAAGGAATCGGTGAGATATTTTTATGAAGGCAACGCTGAGCTAAATCATCGGGGAAATGTGAACAACAAAACATGGTAAATTGTGATCTGCTCATAGACATTTTGTGAGCTGGAGGAGTTATTGCCTTAGTTCCTGTGCTCATGCATCTGTGCATTTTCTGCCTGAGCACCAGAGGGTCAAATCACAATAGCAAGTTGCTAGTTTGTACAGAATGCCTTCCAAGCAGCAGTGAAAAGCAGGAGGTGGCTCTCAGAAGTTTCTTTTCCTGCAGTAGGTAAAAAGTGGGCTAACTAATACGTGTTTAAATCTTTGTGACCAGAAAACAGGAAATCTAAATCGTCTTCTTAATCTCCCCTCTTATCTGTCTCTCCCTTCCTCTCTTGCACATGCATTGAAAACTATATTGAATGAGCTGAGAACAAGAAAGCCAAGATTACAGGGCTGCTTGCCTTTGCAAATGAAGTGCTCAGAATTTATGGGCTAGTCTTCAGTTGCACCAGAGTTGTGTGTGAGACAACTAGGACTTGAGGAGAGAGAAGAGGAGGTGTTACAATGTGGGTTCAGTCTCTGCTGCAAGCTGGAGAAGCCATAGGTCTCTTCCAAGGATAGCTGGAATGCCCCTCTCCTATTCTCAGGAGACATGAACACACCATCCACATAGCAAGGCCAGGAGTAGGTGGCATAGAACCAGCTACACCGGCTCTATGGGGCTCCAGGAACATAGAGTCTCCTAGCCGGGCCCTTCCCAGTTTCTCCTTCATGGCAGCTTTAAGGCCCTGACCCAACAAAGCACTTTAGCACATGCTTAAAATTTAAGCACATGAATCGTCCCATTGACTTCTGCGGGGCCACTTGCGGGTTTAAGGTTAAGTACATGCGTAGATGCTTTTCTGGATCAGGATCTATAGCCCCCTTGTCTTCGCTAAGTGTTCCAACCCAGTGCAAGTGGAATATTTTGTAGTTTTCTCTTCTGCTTTCACAAAACAATTTCCAATCCAAGGAAAAATGTTTGATTGTTTCTGTGTCTTATTGAGAATTAGTTCACGTGACTATAGAACAGACTCAACAGCAATATTTCATATAGGCCAACACTTCCAAATCTGATTTCCTAAAGTCAGGGGCCTAAGTACATATTTAAGCATGTCTTTTATTTGGGTGACAAAATATGGATTTAGATATCCAGGGTTTGATAATTTTGGTCATCATATTTTGAACCGATATGTGTTTCTGAGAGTGAAAAAGGCTCATTTTTTGATTGCTTGAACAGTAAAGTGGGAAAGGGGTCATTGTATTAATAACAAACTTCACTTCTAGTGCTAACTTGTATCCTGTTTTAAAATTCTGCTATCCCACACAGCACTATTGCGGGGGGGGGCAAACTTTTTGGCCTGAGGGCCACATCGGGGTTGTGAAAGGGTATGGAGGGCCAGGTAGGGAAGGCTGTGCCTCCGCAAACAGCCTGGCCTCTGCCCCTCCCACTTCCCGCCCCCTGACTGCCCCTCTCAGAACCTCTGACCCATCCAACCCCCGTCCCCTCCCCTGCTCCTTGTCCCCTGACCTCCCCCTCCCAGGACCCCCCTGCCCCTAACTGCCCCCCCGGAACCCCACCCGCTATCCAACACCCCCCCGCTCCCTGTCCCCCCACTCCCAGGACCCCCTGACCCCTTAGAACCCCACCCCCTATCTAACCCCCTTGCTCCCTGTCTCCTACCGCCCCCCTCCCCGAACCTCCGCCCAATCCAACCGCCCCCATCCCCTGACTGCCCCCTGGGACCTTCTGCCCCTTATCCAACCTCCCTCCCCCCACTCCCTTACCATGCCGCTCAGAGCGGCAGGACAGGCTTTTTGGAAAGCTTGGGAGATTGGTGGGCACAGCTGCGGGGGAGGGGAGACAGCGGGGGAGGGGCCAAGGGCTAGCCTCTGTGGCCGGGAGCTCAGGGGCAGGGCAGGACAGTCCCGTGGGCCGAAGTTTGCCCACCTCTGCACTATTGCACAGCACTCACTGTACTAAAAACCAATATCAACTTGATTTTACGAACACCCCATTTAGCTAATTCCAGAATGTTTAGTGGGGTGTTTCAGTTAGCAAGCTACTAACAGAATCATATTATTAAATAAATTCACTGATAAAATTATCATTAATATCTAAATTTAGATTACTGAATTTTGGAATAGGAGTGGGGACCAAAATCATAGAAGATTAGGGTTGGAAGAGACCTCAGGAGGTCAACTAGTCCAACCCCCTGCTGAAGCAGGACCAACACCAACTAAATCATCCCAGCCAGGGCTTTGTGAAGCTGGGCCTTAAAAACCTCTAAGGATGGAGATTCCACCACCTCCCCAGGTAAACCATTCTAGTGCTTCACCATACTCCTAGTGAAATAGTTTTTCCTAAGAGCCAACCTAGACCTCCCCCACTGCAACTTGAGACCATTGCTCCTTGTTCTGTCATCGGCCACCACTGAGAACAGCTCCATCCTCTTTGGAACCACTTCTTCAGGTAGTTGAAGGCTGCTATCAAATTCCGCCTTACTCTTCTCTTCTGCAGACTAAATAAACTCAGTTCCCTCAGCCTCTACTCAGGAGTCATGTGCCACAGCCCCCTAATAACTTTCGTTGCCCTCCGCTGATCTCTCTCCAATTTGTCCACATCCTTTCTGTAGTGGGGGCCCCAAAACTGGATGCAATACTCCAGATGTGGCCTCACCACTGCCAGATAGAGGGGAATAATCACTTCCCTCAATCTGCTGGCAATGCTCCTATTAATGCAGCCAAATATGCCGTTAGACTTCTTGGCAACAAGGGTACTCCGTTGACTCATATCCAGCTTCTCGTCCACTGTAATCCCCATGTCCTTTTCTGCAGAACTGCTGCTTAGCCAGTCGGTTCCCAGCTTGTAGCAGTGCATGGGATTCTTCTGTCCTTAGTGCAGGACTCTGCACTCTCCTTGTTGAACCAGATTTCTTTTAGCCCAATCCTCCAATTTGATTAGGTCACTCTGGATCTTATCCCTATCCTTCAGCTTATCTACCTCTCCCCCCAACTTAGTGTCGTTCGCAAATTTGCTGAGGGTGCAAACCATGCCATCATCCAGATCATTAATGAAGATGTTGAACCAAACAAGCTCCAGGACAGACTCCTGGGGCACTCCGCTTGATACTGGCTACAAAATAAATGCATTTAAAAAATCCTTCAGTCCTTACAAAGGGAAAACTTAGAAAAGAAAAAAGGAATTTTGCCTGATTGTAGTCCAGTACTAGGAAGTCTATCATTTAAAATAACTAGCCAGCATTTTCTTTGAAATCCAGAAATTTGCTAATCAAATAAAAAGGACCCAGGGAATAGAACCCAGCTTTACGAAGCTTGGAACAACTGATAGTCCCACGGTGCCACCAGCGGCCAAGCAATAGTACACCCAGAGAGCAGAATGCAGAGCAGGCACTACAGGATGTACAGCCCAAGAGATTCAGAGTGACAATACCCTGTGGCCCTCTGAGTGGCCCAGCTCCTGCCCAGCAGTTATTGCCCATGGTGGTCAGACCTGAGCCCAGCTGTAACCTCTAGGCCAAACCACCTACGCCCCAGTCCCTTATGCCACTGAAATGCACGATAGAGTATCTGAACATGGTGGAGTTTGTACTATGGCACAGGAGAGCTGTGTGTTTTGTTTTTTAGAGATGATGGAATTTTATATGACAAAAGTGTGACTCCTGTCTGCATTTTTTAAAAGTCACATTCAAGGACGAAGGTAAATATCAACTGAGATTTACAGAGAAAGGCCTTAGGACTTGATCTTCTTATATTCAGAATGAACACACACGATACTGAGTGGGCAAAGAGGCCACAATTCCTTTTTGTACACTCCGAGGTTACTTGGGGTTTTAACAACCCTGTTTCTATCTCCCCTAATAAAAACATCCAAATCAGGTTTCGACATCTCCCAGCAATACTCCATTACTTTATTTTCATCCAATAGGACATTGACATAAATAGGTTTTCCTTATGAGACTGTCCTTGTATTCAGCTCTCTGGTGGATCTGCAGATTCCCTTTCCTAGCACCAGTAGTGATAGCAGCACAACCATGACTGGCTGCAGACTCTGTACATTGAAATTTGGCCATCGAGGGTAGATGGGGTAAGATCAGAAAGACAAAATGCTGAACTCCTGCAGCCCTTATTCCTGTGAATATCCAATCATTGTATTATATGGTTACTTGCTGTATATTTGTCCATGCTCCATACTCCCGTGTCATATGAGTGAGAATAAAAGGTGAAAACAGCCCTCCTCTGGGAAAAGGATCAGATTCTGAGCTTCTGTGGCTGTTGGTCTGACCTCCTGGCATGTTGCGAAAAGATGCCAAATATTTAACAGCTGACAATTGCACATTTGCCAGTTATTTTTCTTTTTTATAATTGGTTATTTTTCCTCTCAGAACTTGGAATTTAGCACTCTTTAGTTAAGAACTACATAATGCTTTGATGAAGGCTTAAGATGCACACAGCATTCAAGTGTCAGAGACAATGACGCAATATTCAGTCATCGTCGATGTATAATACAATAAACCCGTGGGGCTTCATTCTCTGCCATTCTGATTTAACAGCTTTTTACACCCACTTTGTCCTTGCGTGAAAAGACTGTAGGTGCTAAAGGGCACCAGAGAAACAGACCCATCAAATCTTATCCAAGAATAACTAAATACATAATAATTCTGGGAGAAATCCTGGTCCTAGTGAAGTCAGTTGCAATGTTCCCATTGACTTTAATGGGGCCAGCATTTAACCTCATGATGAAAAGCACTCTAGTCTCAATTAAACCTTTTTATTTCAATGGCGTTTCCCATGGAGTAAAGTTCTACTCAAAATGGGTAGCAGAACCTGACCTTACATCATTTAAATCTTTGGTTCTTTAGGACATATTCTTGTCATCAATATTATGACTTGTAATTAATTGTACTGGCTGTAATGATTGATTGTCTAACTGCAGTCTGGATAATAACAGCCATTACATTTTTCACTAAAGATTAATGCCTAGTAGCAATTCTTTTCTTGCAATACCACTTACTTTTAAGCCCTCACTATGGTAGCTCTGGGAGATGCAATCAATGACTCCTTTGTATTTGTTTAAATAAACTCCATCAGCTTGAAGTCGACTTTTCACAACATCCATCGGAGTAGCAGTCCCCCAGGAAATTGCTCCTAGAAATAAAGAAAAGAGAATTCCTTCCGTATACTGCTGCGGTGCAACTGTGCTACGGTGATTATGACTGGAGATATGTGGGTAATAATATACTCTTTGCTAGTGCATGCCTATACACACCCTTCCTTAACCCCAGCCTGCTACACCCACTAATTCACCACTCACCTAGTGCATCCAGTTGGTGGCACTTCCAGGAAGGATGAATACACTGGAATGATAGTGTAAAGTAGCATTTCTGGCATCAACACGGCATTTCTGGGAGTAATGTACCACATTTCTGGACAAACTGTTTGGGGAACTGGTTGTCAGTGTAACACAGGTAAAGTGCAAGACCGGTAACCAATTACAGGCAGATCAGAAGTCCCCCTGTATGTGGAGATACTGCTGCAGTGCCCAGGACTAAGTCTTGAAAAAGTATCACTTAGTACAAATTTGTGAAGAAAGGCTCTTCCCCCACCCCCAACCCCAAAACTTCCCAGGCTCCACAATCTACAAAAATGTACCCAATTTCTAACCAATTTAGGTTGCTAATAAAAGCAATTTAAAATAACTGGAATCCTGGGGGTATATTGAGAAAGAGGGCATTGGGTTAAGAAGGTGTGTGTGGATGAGGTACTAGTTTAATCAAATGGGGATGGACTGAATCTGAATCCTGTTGATTACTCCGCAATCGGATGGGATGTTTTTCCTGGCTGCAAAGATCAGTGGGGCTTACATCGCTTATGACTGAGGTCTTCCAGTTACTCAGGATCTTGCTCACGTAGTCCTCTATTTGCTCCCTTTTTGTGATGTTTCCATGCTGAGAGATTTAATGGTTTGAGAAAATCTCATGCATATTAATTCAGTATTATAATGAAACCTGTGACTATGTGATTGGGTTGTATGGAGGAGATGGATGGAAGGAGTGTGCCTAGAGCTGTGCCAATGTCCTGACATACTAGAGAAGTTGTTCAAATCAACCAGTGCTCTGTTTGTCTGCAAGTGAAACAGAGCCAGTGAGTTGTAATCATTACCAATGCTAATAAGTAACTGTCATCATTTGGGATCCAGAGATTTAGGAATTGTAAATAAACCATTAGCTAGTTTAAGGGCAAATTTGTAGATCTAAATGTATATATAAAAGTCGTACTGGCAGTATAAACAGAGAAAGCAGGCTTCAGCCTCCAGCACTGAGACAAGATTAACGATGACTCCCTGAGTTTTGTGGCTTCTCCTGCTGTGGATGCATGTTTATCCTTATGAGGTACATACAGGGTAACATACTGCCTTCCAGGCTTATGGGCCATACAGAAAGCTGAAAGGCGAGAGTGAATTGCAGTCCACTGACGCTGATACTAATTACACAGGCTTAGGGCCTGATGCAAAGCCTACTGACATCCATGGGAGTCTTTCCAATTATTTCAATGGGCTTTGGATCAGGCCCTTAGTGAGAAGAAAATAAAAACCTGAGGCCATAATCTTGCAAGTAGTTATATAGGTGCTTAACTTTACTCACATGAGCAATCCCACTGGGGCCTGATGTGAAATCCTGGCCCCATTGAAGTCAAAGGCAAAATTCCAGTTGACTAGAAAGAGGCCACGATTATATCCTGAGTTCATAAGTCAGTGCATCAAAAGTACAACATTAAAGGCCTGAACCTCCAGGGTAATTCCACTGACTTCAACAATACTAGGCCCGATTTACGGCGATGTAAATGAAAAGAAAATAAGGCCTTAAAACACTGACATTTTATGATTCAGATTGATTTTTTGCAGAAAATTATCCAATATATAGGTACATATATTGTGCCTAATATACAACGACTAAACACAATAAAGAAATCTCACCCTGCCAATAAAATTAATGCTTTGGCTGTTCTGCTTTTCACTGTTTTGGGTATGGCTAGGATCTGACTAATACTTACTAGTACGATTTCTATAACGTTTCTGAAGTTTAGACTAAGCTTCATGTTAATTTGTTTCCCAACCTTGTGAAACAAAAATGACCATACCTGCTATACCTCCTGCTATCCACACAGAAGAGGGACTAGGAGATATGGATCCCTCAGGAGTAATCCAGTCACAGAGAAACGTATAAGGGATGAAGTATAGGCAATACCCAGGAACATCCCTCAGAAGCATTGCGCCGGCACCTCGGTATATTCCTGCTAAGCCCTCCTGCCGAAGGATTGAACTAACACAGTGAATTGGGCCTCTGTATGCGGGAAACCCAATTGCCCTGTGCTTTAAGTTTATGTTTGCTGCAAAAACAGATACAAATCATTTTAACAACTGCACATACTTTGGGTATTCTCACATTTTAGTTTGTTTAACTTCCCTTATGTAGTTGCTCCTTTTTAAATTAATCAATTGAAGTCTTTTCCTCTTTATTATTTAAGTGAAATGTGAAAACAATCAGTGGGTAAAATTTTCAAAAGTGCCTAAGTGACTTAGGAACCTAAGTCTTGTGTTCAAAAGAGACTTAGGTATTCAGGGACAGATTTCAAATGTATTTAAACACCTAAAGATGCAGACAGGCATCTAGTAGGATTTTCAAAAATGTCTAAGCACGTTAGGTATCTATGTACCATTGACTTCAACCCCACTTTGCACCTACTGACATCTTTAGGCATCTAAATCAGGCTGTGAGACATGGGCAATTTTGACAACAAAGTGACTTTGGCACTTTTGAAAATGTTACCCAATTTTTTAAATTAAAGCAAATATGTAAACTTCTTGTATTTTATATAGTATTGCTAATTAAATACCAAAAGCCCCCTTAATATTTTAACAACAGGACAGTTATTAAAGAAGCTGACAAAAGCCAGGAAATCCTAAGATGCAGAGTGCTTTGCCCTCATTTGTGTGTGTGTTTTTCATTAAGAATTTTTTCCCCAAAATCAGAAATCTGTTCTGTATTGGAGATCAGCAATATAAATCTCATTGAATCTCTACCCAAAGAAATGGGCTCATTATTATGCTGACCTAGGCTAACTTGTGCCTGCCTATGGATGTCCTGCCATGGGTGTCATTTCCATCTGGTAGAAAATGTATTCACTTTGAAGTTTATTGCTACAGCTACCCGGGCAACTATTTTTCAAATATATTTTTAATGTCACCATTCATTCCACTTGTATGTAATGAACAGAGATTGTCAGGATACCAGATCTCTCTTATGTGCAAACCTTTTGTGGATAAACACTAGAAATAAATTCTATATGCATCTAATCATCTATCTGGTACATATATGTCAAATATTGGTATTCTAATAGAACGTTTATCATTCCCCCTAAGCTCTTCACAGTACCTCTCTTTGGTATGTATATGTATTTCAGTGAGATTCAGTAGAACCTCAGAGTTACAAACATCTGAGGAATGGAGGTTGTTCCTAACTTTGAACAAAACGTTATGGCCACTCTTTCAAAAGTTTACAACTGAACGTTGACTTAATATAGCTCTGAAACTTTAAAATGCAGAAGAAAAATGCTGCTTTTAACCCATCTTAATTTAAATGAAACAACCACAGAAACAGTTTACTTACCTTACGAGTCTTTTTTTTAAACTTACCCTTAATTTTTTTAGTAGTTTACATTTGACACAAGACTGTACTGTGCATTTTATTTTTATTTGTTTGGCCTCTGCTGCTGCCTGTTTGCATAATTCTGGTTCCAAATGAAGTGTGTGCTTGACTAGTCAGTTTATAACTCTGGTGTTCACAACTTTGAGATTCTACTGTATAAATACAGATACTCTCTCTCTCTCTCTCTCTCTCTCTCTCTCTCTCTCTCTCTGTCACACATCCTAATGAAATATATATAGCAGTACATAGCAAAGAGAGAGAGACTGTGAAAAACTTATATTAAAGGAGTAATAGCAACTAACAATAAGAATCTTAGTAGGACACCAATATTTGGCCTTTGGGTTCAGAACTCACTACTTACAATCAAAATCATTGTCAGACATGACAGCTTTCCAGGAGCTCAAGCTACACTTTTATTTTCTGTCTCAGCTGCCAGCATTAATGATGATTCCAAATAGCTCTTCATTACAATAAATATATTAGGCCAAATTCTGATCTCTGATACACTGGTGTAATTGAACAACAGAGTCATTGATGTAATTGTAGTTACTTCAGATATACACTGGGATCGGAGAGAGATCAGACTTTGGACATCCAACATGAGAGATTAGCTGAATCAATCTTCTAGTACATCTGAACCTGAATGTTTGCAAAGAAAAGTTGAGTCTGTAGTTAGAGTCAGGAGACAATACATTGCTGATTGTGGGCTTTTTTTCAAGTATTCCTATAGGCTCAGCAAGAAGCAAAACTATTGCCTATTCTTCACATGTCTATTTGGGACCTTTTTCTTTGCATTTTATACAGTATGTCAGTCGTGGTTTGTCTCTCAGCCCATTACCAGTGGCCTTTGGTCTGGAGCAAAATTCAACAAGTTGAAAGAGAGAAAGATCACAACAGAGTGAATTAAAAGCCAATATTTTGGGTGCTGTTCCTATAAGAGGTTCTAGAAAATCAATTAAATTTTTTAGAATGCCAGCTTATTGCTGATTAACCCAGCTCACACTGGGGAACTACACAAAAGAAGCCCACCTTCTAAAGAGCATCATTTGTTACTGCTGACTCAATCAGGCAGCTGACTGAAGTGACACAGCTGAATACCTGCCTCGAGTTAAAAACAATCACAGGAATACAAAACAGAAAAGATCTGTGGTCTCACCCCACCCACCTCCTGCTCATCAGCAGTATGCCATAAAGCACATTTTCTATTAGTATTTTGTCCAAGCTAGTATTAAATGTCCCAAATGAATGGCCTTTAACCATCTCCTGTTGAAGTGGTTGAAACAATGGCAGCATTATGTTCCAGAAAAAGTTATTTAAATCTCGTTGTTTCATATGGGAGACAATTCCACCACCTAGTGCATCTTGCTGTCAGGATGCTTTGCCTGATACCAACTCAACTTTTTCCCTTCTGAATTTCATCTCATGAAGACTAGGAATGGTCTCAAGTGCCACACTATACATTGCCCAGTGTTTATACCCTTAGACATTTATAGGCATAACAAATCCCTCCTTATTTAAGTAGCTCTTCTCTGAACTGCTTCTTGCTTGTCAAAATCACCTTGTGACACCCAGAAAGTAATGCAATGAAGCTATATTGATTTACACTGTCAGAGGAGGTGGCTCAAGAGTTTAGGTGCAATTGTTCCAGATCCAGAGGGAGGAGGGGTCCTTTTGGCTGGCACTAGGACTTTCAGAGTCTGAATTCAGCACTACCCAAATTTAACTTCAGGAAGCTGCTTAAAGAAGGTTCTGGTCTTAGAATTAAAATAATGTTTCAGTGATTTCATATACCCAAAGGCATAAAGCCATTTTGACCAACAGTTACCTTCATATGAGAAGCTGAAGCCTGAAATCAGATTCCTGATGTAAATTCAAACTTGCCCTTTAGAACACCTAGTTCACTAAGATAGCCCATTGGTCATTTGCCTCAGCGGCTTGCCTGAGCAAACATATCCCAATACTGTACAGTTCCACCATATCTTTGAGAGATGACTAACCTAATCTCAAAAAGAACCGTGGGACTGAAACCCAACATTTCCACATTGTTGACCTTACCAGGAAAAACATCAGACTGTATTTCTAAGCTTTCCATGCCACAACAATATAGATAATATCACCTAGGCTACCCATGGGCATTTGCCATTATACTGTCATTTATAGCAAAGCATAATGTGATTAGTATAATCCACGACCATGGCTTTGATGTTAATTAATAGTGTCTGTGGTACTTAAAATATTTACAGTCTGAGTCATTGCTGGACTCATGAAAATAATATTCAGTTTTCAACAGCACCTCTCTCTTTTCTCCTTTTTATCATCATTTGTATTTTGGTAATGCTGGGGCGCCCTCATCATGGACCAGCACCCCATTGTGCCATGTGCTGTACAAATACAGAACAACAAAACAGTCCTTGACCCAGACCGCTTATTTTTGGCTCAAAAAGTTGCAGGACTTACAGTAGCTGAGTCTTGTATCTTTGCCCACCCTGCTGACAAAACACCACCTCCCTAACACGGCAACCTCCTGGACATAGCAATAGGTTTCCTTTTATATATAACGCTTGTGTCAGATGGAAAGTACCCACGTGATATCTTGCCCTAGTTATTCGCAGGTTAAAGGGCATGGCATTTTCTCTACTCCTCAATCACAGCCTCCTCTCTGGCCCATTTCTCTGCGGTTTGCTAGAGCAGGGGTGGTTACAGAAAAACACCACTGCTTTTTTGTTTGTTTTTTGTTACAAGGATGGAGTACTTATTTATTTGTCCTAACTCATCTGTCCAGAACTCTCAGACCCTTCCCCACAGCCCTTAGTCATTGACTTTGAAACCTTTATTTACTTGGACTGGGAAAAACAAGTAAAGAAAAAAGGAACAAACTGTTTCTGTGTTTTTAATATATTTCTCTCCTCCTCTGCGCTCCCTCCTTCTCCTCTGTCACTCACATAATATGGGGTCAAGGTGTAGGGCTCTCTTTTTGGGTATTCAGACCATGCACATTTTGATGAGAAACAGTTGACTCTTCCCTAACCAGGAGCATCTTTTAAACCTCTTTAGCCCCAGTTAAACATGTATCCTGTTAGAAAACACTTAGCTCCTTTATCTTGGGACACACAGTAAAGCAAATGTTTTGCTCCTGAGTGCCTGCTCTATACACTACTGGAACACACTCAAAATTATGATTAACAAAAACCACAATTCTGCTCCCCTTCCAACACCAGCTACCCTCTAAATATGGAAGTAAGACTTCAAAGAGACTTAGTCACTGCTTCTCACTGTGCATCGACAACACTTATAATTAAGCTCTCCAAGTTTCTATCACAGTTTTGCCTGCTCTGCCCAGCATAAATAGAAACAACTCAAGAAAATAACACTAGAAAACAACTCAGTGTCCTTTGTATTTGCCTTCCGAAATCTCAGCAATCCTGTATTTGCAATGCCTCACATGCCAACTGGAGCCATCCTGGAAATAGACAGAATCTGGTCCAAGATTTTTAGAAATGAGCCAAGTTGTCATGGCTTTTATACCCAGTTATCTGTTGTTTCATCATTTCTGATATCTTTGTAATATTGCAGCAATGACAGATCTCAGCACCTCTGTGCTCTAAGGTATTAACTGGATTAGACATATGGTCTCACCATTCTTAAAGCATGCCGTCCCTCTCTGTGATGCATAAGGGTTTGGAATATAGCTTTTTCAGAACAGTAATAAAAAAATAATACAATAAACATCCATACAATGGGACTTGCACAGTCATTGGTACTATGATTCCTAAGGACCCAAGGCCAAATTAATAGAGCTATTACAATTCCTATGGTGAGAATGGTACACCAAGAGTAGCAATTGTATTATCCTGGTATAGAAGTAGGTAGCTGTTTTTCAAAGTTAAATAATTCAGAATTTTGGCAGTACTGAAGTCAATGGAAAGCCTCCAATGGACTTAAGCAGTGTATTTCTATAGTGATTTTATTTCTCATAAAAAATATCACCAAGACATTCCCCTTTAACCTAAAAAATCTTCATTCAGTTTTACATGCAACTGCCTGTAGTGATGAAATACTTCTGACTGCTGAAGGAATGAAAAGAGGTGGGAATCATATTTATGAATCATGTATAACCATAAATGCTTAAGCCTGTGGCAGGTTGCACATGGCAGCTTTTCAGGACCAGGCACATCATTATCACTGCTTTTGGTTTTGAGAACCAAAAAAGTTTCTATATATAAAGAGCTCAGGGGAGGGCCTGGGACTTTGTTCCATATTGGGGAGGGATGCCAGGAAAAATGTGCCGTGTGGCTGTACTCCACTGATGGGCAAGTGGGAGAATTTGCTTTTTCCCCAGTTGGAGAAGTCTGTTTACAGATAAGCTCAGCCTCAATATTTTATGTTCATGATGATCAACTGGCACAAGGTTTTGCTTTTGAAAACTTTGTGTAATGTTATATTTTGTAGAATACCACAAACGCCATGGGACTGAGTGAATAGTTTATGGACAGAGGATTCAAATAGGTCCAAGGTTTCAAAGAGTGTCCTGCCTTGAAATAAAAACAGGTGAAACCAGAGGAGTGGAAATAGTGCTAGAATTACTAACAAGTACAATCTGAACAGGAAAAGAGTCTAGGTTCATCAGTCCCTTAGGGCAGCAAGCAAAATTTAGTCTTGCACCTCCCTCACACAGGAAAAACTGTGTCACTGATGTTCTTGGCAAGCGGGAGGATTCAGCAAATATGAGTTCATTTGGTTTTGATTCCCCATTGGACTTCTGTAAGAGAAATTCTCTGACATGCACAGAAAAGTGGAACATCATTAAATTCAGCGGTGGTTAAAAATATTCCACTGGATAGCAACCATATTCACTTTTTTTTAAAAGTATGTAAAACGGAGGGACTGCAAAAATCTTGTTAAGAACATAAGAACGGCCATACTGGGTCAGACCAAAGGTCCATCCAGCCCAGTATCCTGTCTACTGACAGTGGCCAATACCAGATGCCCCGGAGGGAGTGAACCTAACAGGTAATGATCTAGTGATCTCTCTCCTGCCATCCATCTCCACGCTCTGACAAACAGAGACTAGGGACACCATTCCTTACCCATCCTGGCTAATAGCCATTAACGGACTTACCCTCCATGAATTTATCCAGTTCTCTTTTAAACCCTGTTATAGTCCTAGCCTTGACAACCTCCTCAGCAAGGAGTTCCACAGGTTGACTGTGCGCTGAGTGAAGAAGAACTTCCTTTTATTTGTTTTAAACCTTCTGCCCATTAATTTCATGTGGTGGCCACTAGTTCTTATATTATGGGAACAAGTAAATAACTTTTCCTTATTCACTTTCTCCACACCACTCATGATTTTGTATACCTCTATCATATCCCTCCTTAGTCTCCTCTTTTCCAAGCTGAAAAGTCCTAGCCTCTTTAGTCTCTCCTCATATGGACCCGTTCCAAACCCCTAATGATTTTAGTTGCCCTTTTTTGAACCTTTTCTAATGCCAGTATATCTTTTTTGAGATGAGGGACCCACATCTGTACACAGTATTCAAGATATGGGCACACCATGGATTTATTTAAGGGCAAAAAGATATTCTCCATCTTATTCTCTATCCCTTTTTAAATGATTCCTAACATCCTGTTTGCTTTTTTGACTGCCGCTGAAGACTGCATGGACGTCTTCAGAGAACTATCCACGATGACTCCAAGTTCTTTCTCCTGATTAGTGGTAGCTAAATTAGTCCCCCTCATATTGTATGTATAGTTGGGGTTATTTTTTCCAATGTGCATTACTTTACATTAATCCACATTAAATTTCATTTGCGTTTTTGTTGCCCAATCACTGAGTTTTGTTGTAGCGGAGTTGGTCCCAAGATATTAGAGAGACAAGATAGGTGAGGTAATATCCATTCTCTCTCTCACCAACAGAAGTTGGTCTAATCAAAGATACTCCCTCACCCTCCTTGTCTCTCACAAATCTTGTTGGTGATCGTGAGAGACTGTACTTAACTTCTGCAGGAATCTCACTCAGGAAAACTGGTTTGATTGGAAGTGTGTTGTACTCATTTTAAAATGCTCAGTGGCAGGACAATAGCACAATTTGCTACAGATGTGGGATGTTCTGAGGTTCAGTCCTTCCACTGCAGGGTGGGTGTAACATCCATTGGGGCCAACAGACAGAAAATTCAGGCCCCTAGCATTGAACTGAGATGTCAAACCCTAAACCATGCATCTATTTTGTCTCCAGGAAAGCTGCTACAGTCTCAGGCAGAAGTAAACTTTCCTGAGAGAGGTGGGGTGGTGAAAATGAACAAAGGACAAACTAAATTTGTTAAAAATGCAGTTAATTCTTGTCCAAACTTTTAATGTAAAGGGGGTTTTTGTGGAGATAATTCACTAGGACTTTATTTTTAACAGTTAGATGCAATGCCTCCCAATTTCATATATTTGTCTCCTTTACAGACTGTGTGTGTCACCTTTATGAGTGTTCACCTTTGGGCCGACTCTGCTCCTATTGACGTCAATTTATCAGTGACTTCAATGGGAGCAGAGTTAGGCCAACAATGAGCACTTCCAAAAATCCCACCTTGAACTGCATTAAATGTGAACTAAAGAACTGAGTGGGTGGCATGCTCTGGAGATACTCTGTATTGACCTAGCATACAGCACTTATTTAGTGACAGAACTGAATTAGAGATTTTTTTTACCCTGAGTGTTCTGTTTTCCTGTAGCCTAGATTCTCAATAATGTGCTTGAAAATGGAGAATTTTTTTAATCCATTTGATAAGCATAGTTGCTCTTCTTAACATTAATGGGAGTTATATGAACACAAAGGGTTTGAATATTCTCTTCCTTTCTGCCCCTAGAACTCCTATGCACATCAGAGGCAGTTTTTGCCTAAGTAACAAAGGATGAAAATGCCCATAAACTCGACACAATCTTGCAGTCTCAGTTGCATTATACAATGTGTTCTTGTGTAGCAAATCTAAAGGGGGAAAAAAAAAAGCACTCTCAAGAGTGTGGATCTTAATGATAAATGGTGAGAGGATACTACCATGAGCCAAATACTATAGTCCATCATCAGTGTTTATTCAGGCAAAATTGCAACTGAAGCTTGAGTAAAGACTGCAGGATTGACTCACATTGTTCAACCGCCTGTTGGGTCACTTGTTCCACAAACAAACAAAAAATCAGACTATTACTGAAAACAAAGGTTATCTTGTGTCTTAGGTGACTGTGCCTTTAATGCACTGTCTAATCCGTGGCTGATCACCTCTCCTTCAAGGTCTGGCTGGTGCAACTGCTGCAAATTAAAATCTTTCTGGATTCATTGCAGTTTATGATCATTTTATGGCATACAATTTAATTTAGGGACCATGGACCTGATTCTCTGTTGCCTTGCATCTGGCACAGTCATTTACGTTGGTGTGAAGTAGTTGTAGAACACATCCATTGGTGTAATGGCCTGATCCAGAGGCCACTGAAGTCAAGGGGAGTCTTTTAATTGGTTCCAATGGCCTTTTGATCAGGCTCTGGGGGATTGGAGAATTCTAATTGGTAGTGTGTTTGCATAAGTGTCAATAAGCGCAATGGATGCAAGACAGTGGTGAATCCAGCCTTGAATCACAGATTCAATTAATCTGAATAAGCAGAAAAGACTGAAAAACCACCTTCTTACCTTTAATAAATGGCTGTGTCTGCATCTGTAGTCTTATCTTTATTAGGTCCACAGGACCACCAATTCCTACTGAGACAACCCCTGCTACCATGCTGGCAACAATCAAGTCCGAGAGTGCCGGGGCATGGTTAGAATCTCCATAGCGCTGCTGGCTAATAAACCTTTGAGTATTGCTGAAGACACCAAATGTCACCGAGCTGTAGACAGCAATGCTGGCCAATGGGAAAGACATCCCTTTAAAGAATCCGACAACCTAACAGTGAAATAAAGCAAGAATTAAAGGAGATGTATCAATTTAATTATTTTTCCTAGTTGGTCACACTTCACAGCAAACCTTAGAATTCCACAATCCCTGTGTGACACATGACCAGAAAGGGTTAAGTATCCTGCAGGCTAAATAACCCAAATTCAACCCTTAAAGACATATGGGTAGATATGTTTATGTTTTTGTGTTTTTACATATATATTGGTAGAAGTCAATAATAATGTAATCAAACAGTCCCTGTCTATGTTGTATTCTGTTAATTCAGAGATCAAAAGGATCCATTTAAATGAACTGTAAACATAGGATATCGCTGTATTCATCTCTCTTTGAAATGTATAGCAAATCGTGTGCACATGGTGGAAAAACAGGCAATTGCTTTATGTGGATCTGTGTGAATAATTACTGGTGATGCTTAGGAAATGAGTGTCTATCGTTGCCAAGGGACTCCGAGCTGTCACAATAGGGCTTGAAACAGAATAAAAAATGGCTTGGGTCCTGTCATCTCGGATCTGCTTGAGTCCTCATGTAGGGGAAGCCTAAGCCACAAGGCTAGAGGGCAGGGGGAGTGATAGCTCAGTGGTTTGAGCATTGGCCTGCTAAACCCAGGATTGTGAGTTCAATCCTTGAGGGTGTCATTTAGGGATCTGGGGCAAAAATTGGGGATTGGTCTTGCTTTGAGCAGGGGGCTGGACTAGATGACCTCCCAAGGTGCCTTCCAACCCTGATATTCTAGAGATCCCAGTGCTGACTGGACCACCCTGAATACAAACATTGGACTATAACCTATGGACTATTTCTGAAATAACTCTTTGCATCTACAAAGCTTACCATCTCTGCTGTGAATCTGAAGTTCAAAATTGTACTCATGTCTGTATGTAAACAGATCTTTAAACCTATACTCTCTCGCTCTCTTTTCTTTTTAAATAGATGTTAGTTTAATTAATAAGAATTGGCTGTAAGCACGTATTTGGAAAAGGTCTGGAATATTCATTAATCTGGGAGGTAATGTGCCCAATCCTTTGGGATTAAGAACAGCCATACTGGGTCAGACCAAAGGTCCATCCAGCCCAGTATCCTGTCTACCAACAGTGGCCAACACCAGGTGCCCCAGAGGGAGTGAACCTAACAGGTAATGATCCAGTGATCTCTTTCTCCTGCCATCCATCTCCACTCTCTGACAGAGACTAGGGACACCATTCCTTACCCATCCTGGCTAATAGCCATTAATGGATTTAACTTCCATGAATTTATCCAGTTCTCTTTTAAACCCTGTTTAGTCCTAGCCTTGACAACCTCCTCAGGCAAGGAGTTCCACAGGTTGACTGTGCGCTGAGTGAAGAAGAACTTCCTTCTATTTGTTTTAAACCTGCTGCCCATTAATTTCATGTGGTGGCCACTAGTTCTTATATTATGGGAACAAGTAAATAACTTTTCCTTATTCACTTTCTCCACACCACTCATGATTTTGTATACCTCTATCATATCCCTCCTTAGTCTCCTCTTTTCCAAACCGAAAAGTCCTAGCCTCTTCAATCTCTCCTCATATGGGACCCGTTCCAAACCCCTAATGATTTTAGTTGCCCTTTTCTGAACCTTTTCTAATGCCAGTATATCTTTTTTTAGATGAGGGACCCATATCTGTACACAGTATTCAAGATGTGGGCATACCAGGGATTTATATAAGGGCAATAAGATTAATGATTCCTAACATCCCATTTGCCTTTTTGACTGCCACTGCAGACTGCATGGATGTCTTCAGAGAACTATCCACGATGACTCCAAGATCTTTCTCCTGATTTGTTGTAGCTAAATTAACCCCCATCACATTATATGTATAATTTGGGTTATTTTTTCCAAAGTGCATTACTTTACATTAATCCACATTAAATTTCATTTGCCATTTTGTTGCCCAATCACTTAGTTTTGTGAGATCTTTTTGAAGTTCTTCACAGTCTGCTTTGATTTTACCTATCTTGAGCAGTTTAGTATCATCTGCAAACTTTGCCACCTCACTGTTTACCCCTTTCTCCAGCTCGTTTATGAATAAATTTAATAAGATTGGTCCTAGGACTTACCCTTGGGGAACACCACTAGTTACCCCTCTCCATTCTGAAAATTTACCATTTATTCCGATCCTTTATTCCCTGTCTTTTAACCAGTTCTCAATCCATGAAAGGATCTTCCCTCTTATCCCATGACAACTTAATTTACGTAAGAGCCTTTGGTGAGGGACCTTGTCAAAGGCTTTCTGGAAATCTAAGTACACTATGTCCACTGGATCCCCTTTGTCCACCTGTTGACTCCTTCAAAGAACTCTAATAGATTAGTAAGATTGGTAGAGTTTTTTTATATGATGAATATGATTTTCATTAATCCTCATCATTTTTGACTTGGGTGTTTAGTTGGAAGCCTGAGGCTGGGTTACTTTAAGGGAACTGTGTTATTGACTTCTGAGTAATCAGTGCGGTATATTAGAAGTTTTTGTGCTGGCTTGGTAAATCTAAGTATTGGAATATCCACCAGTTTTGGGGATTGTCTGCCCCGTTTTTTGCAGTTCACTCTGAGTGACCTCAGCTGGCACCCCTCGGATTCCGGTCACATCCTGCTATACTTGACTTTGCATATCTCCACTCCAATTCAGTTTCCCAGGATTTATAAGTCTACTTTCATATGGTGTGGGAAATTGATCACTGAATACTTCTCTTGTCATTTTTTTAACCTATGTTTTCTTTGATCCTTTCATAGAGCTAATTGGATGTGAAATGTAATGCCCCAAGTAAATTCTCGACAATTCTTTAATGTCATGTCAGGCTAGCTAGCTAGCTAAAACCCAAGATGGATGTCAGACTGAAAATGCAAAAACTGAATAGCCAATGTTTCTTGGAAGTGAATTTAGGACACTGAGAAATTACTGTCAGTGCTTTTCACAGATTATACAGCATAAGGGAATATTCTTAATACAGCAAATCTGGAGACATAGGAAAATACTATAAATATTTAGGGCCAAATTCTCTTCTGGTATCACTCCATTGGAGTCAATAGACTGATACCAGCAGAAAATTGTGCCTGTAAAACTTCAAGGAAGAGGTACTGCAGCTTGCAAAATGGTGAACAGGGGAAGCTAAACCAGGCACACAAGAAAAGAGACAGTCACGAGTAATGATATGTTAACTATGCGGTAGATATAAAGCAGATGGTGGTGCACTATCAGTTCAGCATTATTAACCTTTTATTAGGTTGCCCCCTTCCCCCATGCATTTTTTGTCATAAATTATACAGGTAGAAAACTTGCCCATTTTATCTAAGCCATATCTTGTCACGCTATTCAGTCCTCACTAAGGCAAAACTCCCATTAAAGTGGATTAGACAGCACAGTGAAGGTACAGCAGTGTACTACCCAGGGTAACCTTGTTTCTAATAATCATTTGGCTTAATGTTTAATGGGAGTTTTGCCTGAGTAAGGAATGTAGGATCAGATCATCAGTGTCATAAGACCTAAATCTGTGTCATGGTTATGAACCAGGTTTCTGTACTGATTTACACCGAGGCCATTCCATTCACTTCCATGTTGTCACATGGGGACTAAGTCAACACAGAACTTGGCTCCAAATTACCTTCGATGGGCCTGGCTGGCTGTTCTAACAATTCAGAATCTGAACAAGAGGGCAATACACCTTAGGGCTTGTCTACAGGGTGCAGTATGGCACACCAGGGTGGTGTGAATTCTAATGCACACCAATGTGTTGCATACTCACTGGCCCACGTAGACCTGACTGGCACAAACTAAAAGCTCTCTATCGTGCATTAAACCTAGTATTGTTTGAAAAGTGCACTAGGGAACTTTTAGTGTATGTCAGATGGGTCTGCATGAGCCAGTGAATGTGCAACATGTTGGTGTGCATTAGAATTCATGCCTCCCAGGTGTGCATTAGCTCCCCATGTAGAAAAGCATTTGGTTTAGGAACAACTTTGGATTTCTCAGTAAGAGTAACAAGAAAGAAGATTAGTCTGCTCCCAGTGAAGTCCAGGGAAGCTCTGTGACAGAGGTCAGTAGGAGGAGGATTGGGCATAAAGTCCACTTCTGTACTTCCGAAGTTTAGGCTCTAGGTCAGACCTGTGTTGAAAGAGGTTGTTTGTCCTCCCACTCACAAGCAGGTTTATTCTGGGAAAAACACTGTTCCAGAAATAAAAAGGAAATTGAAAGTCATACATGCCTGTGTCCTGCCCACTCAAAGGGGCCAAAAATCCTTAGGCACTTCTGCTAGAGAGACTCCTCCTCCTCAAGGGTCAGGGTTAGTTGGGGCAGAGGAGATGGATGGATGCTAGCAGTTCTTCACATAAGGGCTTTGAATGCTATTGCACTGAATGCATCCTGTTTTGTAATCACTTTTAATATCTTTTTCATTTTCTATTCTGGCACGTTATAGACAAACCAAGGTACTTACACTTTCATTTCTGTACACGGTAAGGATACAATTAAGTGTATTTCCATATCCTTGTCCAGCTTGTAAGCGAGTCTGCAAGATGTATTGATGAAATGTAATTGAAACAATACATTTTCAATTCAGTGAAAGCTCATGCTATGCAAACAATGCACATTTTGATTTGACAGTAAATTATGGCTTTGTTCCTAGGACAAACGGGACAATAAAGTGGCAGATCCAAACAGAACCTCAGAAGTTCGGGGCTCTTTGCTTCATGCAGAATCCGTGATTGTCACACTGGTTTGAATTATGGAAAGGCAAGACCTCCCAACTCTGCATAGAATCATTAGCACATGTGTTATGCAGAATAATATCATTTGCAAAGGAGACTATTAGCTACCAAGGAATGCAGTGGATTCTCTGTTACCTGAAGTCTTTAAATCAACATCAGATAGCTTTCTGAAAGATATACTCTACGTCAAGCAGAAGTTATAGCTTTTATGCGGGAATCACTGGTTAAAATTCTATGGCAGAAGGACAGACTAGATCATAATCGTCCCTTCTGGCCTTAAATTCTATTAATTTAATGTAAGTGGAAGCTTGCCTATGATTTTAAGCCTTTTGTTATTAGACTTCAGGGAGTGTAGCAGGTAGTTCATCATTTATCATGTGTTCTCCTTTAAGTTAGTTGATATGCCTGAAAGAAACCTTGAATAGCAGAAAAATTTACCCTCTCCCCCAAAGTCCAAGTAAATGGCAGGAGAAGAAAATGAGTGCTAGGTTTCTGGAATTCAGACTCTCAACATGTGTTAGGTCATGGCTCCATGGCTTCTACATCAGCATATGTGCTTGAATCGGTGCCACAAACCTTAAACCCCCTCCACCGGAGATTGTGGCCACTAGATCATAGATCCAATGGCCTTGCCCCATCTGCAACCTAACTCTCATTGCTGGTGGAGCTGGTGTCACTTTATGCAGGGCGTGCAGAGTACCTCACCTACCTGCTCTTTAGCTGCCCAACCCTGCAGATCAGACCTGCAGCAGTTCTGTTGCATAGGGTGCCTTCCATGGCCCTGACAGTGCTAGGTGAATTTCACGCTAGATGTCTAAACATTAAGTGGAGCCAAGGCAATCATTCCAAGCCTCAGAAATATCTAACTTCTAATGCAAAAAAAGGTGTTTTAGACATTGCTCCAAGCCAAGAGGATTTGTTTCTGGAAAGAGATATTTATATGTTTTCTAAAAGGACCAACAGCAGTAATGAAACCCAGCACATTAACCATGACAAACCCTGTATTGTTTAACAGACATTTCACCTCTCACATATATAGCTCATCCATCAAGCTGCTTTCATGTTTTTAATAGAAAAAAGTCATTGCAATCAACTGACAAATTTTCTTAGCTTGCAGGTTTATTTTAGGGGAAATTCAGTCTCTGTTTTTTATACTAATATCAAGAGCACTGACCCCTTTACTCCCTCCGTAAGTGGCTGCACAGAATGATGGCCTAAATGCCCTGTAGTGTTTGCATCCATCCCTTAAATCTGCAATGACATTTTTCCCCCTTGTCATGACCCCTCTGCACAGCATGCCCTATCTCTAGCTATCTGAATCACCATATCTTGCCCCCTGCATATAGTCACAGTGCTGTAGTCTTTAGAATGGACACATCAGTAGGTGGTTTGGTATGATATCTCTGAATAACAGAACAGTTTCCAAACTGTATTTCAGAAAAGAACAGCCAGCTACATATAACTGGTTTTAGTGGAGCTACACCATTTTACACCAGCTAAAGATCTGGCCCAATAGTTATTTACAACATATAGAAAATTGGAATGTGCGACACTGGCAAGGAAGGAGGTTTGAAAAAACAAGAAACAAAGGCTTACATGAAACATAAGGAATTTTGCGATTGGCCTTAGTAGGATCAAGATTTAACCATCACTAATGCTCTCTGACCTCTCTGTTGCAAACGGTGATTTCCCTCATCCCAGCCTTCGATTTCCATTATTTAATTACGTTTTTTTCATATACAGGAACCCCAGATTTGGCAAAACTCCTTTCCCCTTCTGCAGACTATTATCCATTTTCCTCCAATTCAAACCCTTCTCCCTCGTTACCTACTGCTTCATCTCCCCACTCCCTCTTCCTCTGATCACCACCACACTATGGCACCTCACTAACAGCTGAGAAAGGAACGCATGCAATTTTCTCCACATCAGGATAAAAGTTGCTTATGAAATACGTATACACAACCATATCCCTACTCAACGTCTGCATCATTCCAGTTGCTCCAAAATCAGCATAGTTGGCAACAGCAATCTCTCCCTCCAAGAATGAATGGGACATTTCATATTGCACACAATTGCTTTAGCAAGCAAAAGTCCTCAGATATTTTACTCTCGCTATATCAATAGCTATCTGTGCTATATATTTAAGATGAATATTGAGAACTCACTAAAGGACATGCCACAGACGAACCATGGAGAGGAGTTTTCACGTTGAAAGCACTGAATGAGCTCCTGCAGGAATCATTACTAGGATCCTAGCCTCAGAGGAGTGAGAGACTAAACCCAAGCTTTGCAGGTTTATCTATAATACTGAGAGGAGTGCCATTGCCATATGCTGTCGTCTTGATGTATGGGACATGATGCACATAACTCTTCATGTAACAAAATGAGTCCATGGAGGAATGGTCCATAATTTTTTAAAAAATGTGCAATCAAAGAGAAATATTTTCACCAGCCTTTTTTAAACACTTGCAATTCTATAGGCAGGTGGCAGCTGCTGTTCATATACAGCATATATTAAGTCTCGATTTCAAAAAGTCAGGCACAGAATTGCAACTGCAATTATGTGTGTATAGGTTTCAGAGTAGCAGCCGTGTTAGTCTGTATTCGCAAAAAGAAAAGGAGTACTTGTGGCACCTTAGAGACTAACAAATTTATTAGAGCATAAGTTTTTGTGAGCTACAGCACGAAAGCTTATGCTCTAATAAATTTGTTAGTCTCTAAGGTGCCACAAGTACTCCTTTTCTTTATGAGTGTATAGTGGCATACCTGATTTGTGCATCCAGTTACCATTATGACATGAGTAATTCAGATATTTGCACAGATATGGGCCTGAATGGCTATTTGCAAGGGTAAGCCTTGCCCTTGCAATCATGGTTATTGCTTACTGTGACTTTGAATTCTTTCTTGTACGGATTTGCGTACTTAACATGGGGTTTTTCCATTTCATCTCCTCAGGTTTGTTTTCTTTTCTTTTACACACTAACCAGGTTCCTAAAGGTTAAAGTTAATGCATTTTGGAGTAACAAAGGATAATCTTTTCTCATCACAGAGAGTATTCTTTAACTAAACTGTCCTCTGTGTACTAACAGTGAGGGTTGAATTTTCTGCTGATATAATTCTATTGAAGTCAATGGATTTACACTAGTGGACAATTTGGTCCTGAATTTATTACACCAGTTTCCTTTGGAACTTATTCCTCCATATTACATTTTAATTTATGGCACAACAAGGATTTCAGACTTGAGTAGCCTTGCTACCCTAACACCAACAATACCTCTTAGATTTCTCTATTCCAGGTTTACAGTATGGTATCTCCTATCCCGGAGCCTTAAAATTCCACCGTTGTTCCTTACAGAAACTCAGTGTCATTCAATAGCAGTCACTCTGCAGTGCAGGAAATCTGCAGGGGAGGTAGAATGTGAAACCTCCCACAGTGTACTGAGATTTGCTTCTGGAAATAAGGAGGGATAAAAATATTCAGCAAAGCATCTTGTTACACTGATGCTTCTCTGACTGATCCCAAGATCTGGGAGCACATAGCTGGTATAAAGATCCCATTGTCCCACACCACTATAACACCTGCTCTTGAGTGCAGGTCAGCCAGACTTGAGGATCAGGGCCATCATCATTGTATGCTTAAAATGTAGAACTGTTTTTATGCACGCTAAAGGTTCATCATGGTGCATGAATGCAAAAAATCATATTTTCACTTGGAGGACTCTTACCTGCATAGCCAGTGTGTGAAACTGGCTTGTGATATATAAGAGAGAAGAATGCAAACTAATATCTGTGAATAAATAAATTCATTAATTAAAGCATTCCTCAAAATGTTAGTCTGACTTGGGTAACTGCAGTGGCAAGTGAATACAACATTCAATGTCCTTCTCTCCACATGAGTGAGCCGTGAAAGTATTGTAGGCATAGAAGTTAAACCTTATTCTGAATTGAAATAGACTCCAGTTCAAAATGACACTGATGGCATGCCCTTGAAGAATCTGGATAAGTGTGTTCTACTGCTATAATGCATATAGTGGCTTATTAGAAATGAAAGCCACCTAAAATTGACAAAAGAAACAGTCACTAAAAGTAAGCAGAGGCAAGGAAAAGCAAACAGTGGCCCAATAGAGGTGACACAAGTGAAAGGGAATGTCCCAGCAAATGACTAGGGAGGGCTCTCTCTTTAACAGAACCTTAGAATGGTCTTTTCTTTGGGTTCTAGTTTAGAACCCTGACTTTGGACAACCATATGGAGATAGCTCGTATAAGCTGCTCCTGCCAGCATGGAGAAGGATGTGAAGCCATTGGTTAGAATAAACAAAGTGAACAGACCAAAAGGGGATCATTGCTAATTTGAAGGTGCATGTGGAGTCCTCCCCTGACATGAGCATAGGAGCAGCTTTCTAGTTTATTCTCTGGTTTCATTAGTGAAATTGGCTTTTGTCTTGGAGAAGACCCAGCATCTTGAATCACATCAAAAGCTGAGAACAGCAACAGCGCCTAAACACTACTCAAGAAGGTTCTGGTGTATAAAGGGTAAAATGAAAGATGTGGAGTGAAAGGTGAATGAAGCTAAGACCATTTATAGACATGACCTCATAATGCAAGGGAAAAAACTTGCCTGGATTTTAGGGGATGGGGAAGGGAAAGAAACTGCTGAACCAAATGTTTGGTTTGTTTGTTGAGACTTGCCATGCTGGTAACTTAATATACATGAAATAACGCATGTATTTACCCAAGTTTCTCATCTCCCAGAAAAAGGGAACTTTCATTCCTTATTCCACTGGACACTATGTTCATAGGTAAACACTGTTCAGATGCTCACTTTGTAGTTCAATATTG
Organism: Dermochelys coriacea; assembly: GCF_009764565.3. Classification (NCBI taxonomy): domain Eukaryota; kingdom Metazoa; phylum Chordata; order Testudines; family Dermochelyidae; genus Dermochelys; species Dermochelys coriacea. The sequence goes on from NC_050075.1 coordinate 11,443,157, forward strand.
GTTAGATTCCTTCCCCTCCAATTTGGAAAAGTAACAAAACTGCCTACTTGGTATTCCCAAACGACATCCAGAACCAAATGCAACAGAGGTGTCAGCTTGACAGTTGTCTTTATAAGCACTGAAAAATGCATTACTTGTTACTTGGCAGTTCCTGAACAAACATAACTCAAACGCTCCCAACAACATACATTGCCAATGTCCATCACCCACACATTATGATGACATCAAAGCCATATATTCCTGGACTTAAAGGAAGACACCTCTCTGGGATGTAAGCAAACAGTATTTCCAGAGGAATTCATAGCCAACATAGCCAATACACAATTCCTGCTGAACATACTCAGCTCTGAATATTGGCTTCCCAATGTCATTTGTTAATGCACTGGCACTGCTTCTGCAGTCAGACACAGTTCAGTAGTCAGCACCATGTGTCCCTGAAGAAACCCAAGTACCTCAAGCAACAATGATCCTCAGTCTGATGGTATCTAACTTCTTAATAAACACAAGATCAGCTCTCCTGGAGCAAGAGCACAAGGACTATAAGCTGAGATTCTTAAAGCCCTATTCTTGTTCATTTTCATTGCAATTTGGCTACCAAATCTCTTAGCTGGCTTTGAAAATAGCAGGAAAGTATAATAAAATGTGCCATCATGTAGCCACATGTTGCACAGGTCCCTGCACAGGTTTGCAGGGGCTGGGAAGATGATGCAAGAAGCCTTCCTACCCACCCTACTTCCCCACCACCATCACTCCCGGGTCCATGCATAGGGGCTAGATTCTTATTACACAGCACTGTGATTGCTCCAGGATAATAGTGATATCAGCATTAGCTTCCCTGCAAAAGAGGAACCCTGGCCCCACTTCTCATTGCAGCATGTGTGAGAGGGAGAATCTTCTTCAACCTGTAGAAAGGGCATCGCATAGGCCACTTTGGTCTACACTTCCCTCAGCGTTCTCAGAGCCACTGTTCTTGCCCAACAAGCTGTGTAATCCTCTCTCAGCCAATGGTGCACCTCAGTAACTGCTCTGCAGATCATTGGGCTACAGCAGTAACTGTGGTGCTTCATGAGTGCCTGATCCAGGCAGTTCATTTTGGATTCTTGACACAACCCTCCCCGGCCCATCCACAACTCCTCCATGCAGTTGTGGAGATAGCCACCATGGAACATTTGATGAAAGGGCTTCAGAATCTTTGTGGTCTGATCATCCCCGCTGCAGAGCCATGGTATTTCTACTGGCTACTGGGCCTTGCACTGAGATACAAGTATAATGACCTCCATTAGGGGTCAACAGCAGGGTGATGCTAAAGCACAGGTCTCTTCCACTTGAGTTGAAGTAGTAAATCCACTAGCTAGCTGCAGTAGCAGATGACTATTCCCTGCAGGCCAGCCTCAGAGTGGGATGTATAACACACTTTTCCAGTGGAGGAGGAGAGGGAGTGGTATGTTCTTCTAAAGCTTCAAATGACTAGAGTAAAATACTAACGTGCCCCAATAGTTGTACGTTCAACTCAACCAGCTTTATCCGTGTTAAAGACTATGCTGCCTTGTCTGCACTGCAGTATAAGGACCTGTTAAACATCTTCTAACATCACACCTGTAAATCCATCTAGAAAAAAAAACAGATTTCTCTTGTAGGAAAGAGGAGGATAGGAATGGCTATTGAATAACTGCAGCTCCTAGCTTCGGGATAGCTATATTTGTACTTTGTCCTTACAGTACTGCCAACTTTAGGAAAACCCTTTAAAAATACCTCTTCAGCAAAGACAAATACAGCTTGCCTTTTGCCCTTTGTAAACTCAACCATTGCACATTGATAAAGGATATCCTGACCTTTTAAGTAAGCGGAACATTATATAATGGGTAGTTTTCGCTTTCAGTTTTGATCCCATCCAGGGAATTTATCTGATAATCATATTTTCATATCTTCCTTTTGAAAGGTCTTTCAATAATTTTTTCTGTGTTAAAATCAGAGGTGAGACAAAGAAAGAAACATACAAAGAAAATATGACTAAATGTGGATGCATTTTCCTTAGGGGTTAAATTTATCCCTGAGCAGGAAGCTAGTGTGTGGGTTGTTTGCTGTCTGTCTGCAAAGGGATGAATCTCACAATCTGTGTAAGTGAAAGTGCAGCTTAAAATATTTTACCTTTACTGTGTCCAGAGGATGTCCCACAATTACACTTGCAGCTCCTGGGGATTAAAATAAGGCCATTAGACAAAACACATTTGGATGAGTCAACTAAAAGGAGAGACTTTTGTAACATTTACCCAATGAAACTCAAATCCATGCCCTGTTGCACAGGTGCTCCCCTCAGCCAATCAGAGCACTAGCCATCATTCTGCTCATTAATTAGTTGATGAAAATTTACACATCAATAGAACCATGCAAACTGAGGGTACACCTTGAAGCAATGTCAGTTGCAGAGCAGATGCACAGGGAGAATCAACATTACCTTTGTGAGATGGAGCTAATAATCTGCTCCAGATCCCCAAGAGCCAACCCAGAGAGGTGGTAGTGGTGAGACCAGTTGACATGAAGGGCTCTATGCATGATTTATGGAGGATATTGCAGACCAGGGGCTGGAATAGCATATGTGGAGGGGCTGTGTTGCTGTCCCATGCACTGTCTGCAACAGGGAGGACAGATTTTTATACTCAACCTCTGCACTGTTCCCCATACAAAACCTATTTTCTCTTAACCAGGTTTTGTGTGCGTGCGTTTGAGGCTGCTTGTGAAAATCTCTGTCATTCAACGGTGGGACAAGGGCAGTCTAGCCTAGTGATCAGAGCAGGTGTAAGACTTCATGGCTGGAGCAGATGTCATGAACCAGCAATTAGGGTCAGAACTGGAGTCAGTAGTTGGAAGGTGGAACCAAGAGTCAAGCTGAAGGTCAAGGACTCAATGCTGGAGCTGAGGGGTAAACCAGAGTCAGCAGTCAGAAGGCAGAGCCATGGATCAAACCAGAGGACAGTTACTGGAAACCAGAGCTGAGGATCAAGCCGTAGTCAGAAACCAGAGGCATGGGTCAAACCGGATGCTAGGAATTGGATACCAGAGCCAAGGGTCAAGAGTAAGTAGTCAGAAGCCAAAGCCATGGCTCAAGCTCAGGGTCAGTAACTGGAGCAAGCAGGGTAGCAGGCAGTCCAAAGGGGGTCCAAAGCAAGGGGAGGACAAAAGCTAGGCTGGGTGGAAGGCAGGAGCAGCAGGAACAAGGTGACACAGTGGTAGCCATGAACACTGAGCAGCCAGCAAGTTGCTGCTACTGCTGGCTTAAGAGCGGACTTGCTAGCTCCAGCAGTCAATCAGTTGGCCTGACCAATGGTGGCAAGGCCAATCAGGCAGCCTGCTGCAGGCCAGCTGTACTCATGAGGCCGCCTGGAGACTAGCTATGGTGCAAGCCCTGGCTCCTGACAAATGGCTTCATAGTTAATTGACAGCTCTGTTGAGAATTGGAATATTATCACATTACTCAGTTGTGGGAAATCAGCCACTGCCCTGCAATGCCCAGGAGAAACATTTCAATTATGGCCCATCAAAGGGAGAACAACAAGAAGTGAGAGGAGAGAAGCAAAGTGGGGGGTAGAGAATGAGAATCTTTTTAAAACTGCTCCAGAAGCTTAGCTCAGGATCACATGCATTCATGAATTTGATTTATGTGAGTATTTAGTACAATTGTGCATAAAAATTGCACACACAACTGGCAAATTTTATCCCTAACTGGCTATTTGCTCACCCAGTTTTCCTGCCCCATATATGTATGTTTTTGCAGTAGGAGACATGGGAAAATTAGCCAGAATAACATCACAACAGACACTCCAGTCTCCTCAAGCTTTGGAAATCAAGCCTCACCCTTTCTTGCAGTAATTTGGAAAAGATTCCAGTTTTTCCCAAATAAATGAGGACATTGACCTGAACTATTCAGTGGTCTCACACCCTTGTGTGGTGCCAATACAAAAGCCTCATGTGCTCTGTGTGGACATTAAAAATCCATGACACTAGCACTTTTTAACAGTAGCCACCTGCTCTTAGCCAAAATTTCCTTCTCTACTCTGCTGTGTTGTCCACCTGCCAGATATCTTCCAACCCAGTGATAGCTGCATTTTAGTGGTGCACTTTGGGATCTTTCTAGATAAAAGGAGCTCTCTAGAAGTGTAAGATACTTCTTCCTACACTTTCTAATTGAGATAGCACCTATTTTACAGAAGGCCAGAATCAATTCTTTCAGAAAACTGCCTGATCAATAATTCTAGTCTGATAGTGAGAATTGTCCTGATAATAATCTTATATCCTTATCACGACGATCCACTGAGAACCAGATCTGTGCCTTTCATAAAAGGGTATGGATTAATGGAGCCATCTGATTGGCTGGTGAGGATTTCCAGCTGTTTAAATATGAGGCTGTATGCATAGGGATCTGAACTCAATAGGCAAACACTAGAATGCCTTTATAAAACCATAGTCTTAAGTGTTGGGTTACAATATCATTTTACATATTTCTCACCTAGAGACATTCAGCCTTGTAGATCATGCACTTACCTCAGGAATGTGTAATGTACAAGATGACACCATAATGTCATATCCCACAGCTCATTGCATATTGATAGTCTTAGAACAGACAGATAAAACTGTGTGATGTTTTATTACTGCTTAATTGAAACTATCCTCTCTGTACAAATGTGGCAAATGACACATACAAACACAGACAGGAATAAATGCACGCAACTTGATAAATGCATCCATCACTAGACTTCATTTTAAAAAATGCACAAACACTTTCCTATTTTTATAGCATTCTGGTGTTACTGTCCCAAAATATCCCACCAGCGTTACTTACCTCCTATCCAACCAGCTACAAAATCTTCTAACTGAAGACTGCCCATATTTTAAAACTGCTGGACAATTCCTATTCAAATAGTTTCATGGAAGTTTGCAATTCACAATCAATTTCTTCAGCATGTGCTGTTGAGGACAGCTTGAATGTGTCTCTTTGACTCTGTTATGTAGAAAAGTGAATCCAACACCATGGGGTGTCCCAAAGGGATTGTAGTAAGAGTTTGTGTCTTTCACATGTTTCAACAGAATTAAAACTGCAACAACTCTGACTCTAACCTCTCACACAGCCTGTCTCAAAGTGCCTCCAAAGCCCACTGTGACATCATTCCCCCAAACCTTAAAGGCACAGTACAACCAGAGCATAGGAATTTTCACACTTTTTTTTTCTTTTAGAGACAAATGGGGAAGGTTACTGACTAAGTACAAACCATGCATTTATTGCAGGTCAAATTACTTTGTGTTCTAATTGTTCCTTTTGAAAGAAGCATCAGTAAAAGGGATTTTATGTTACTGGCAATAATGATAGTTGATGAAAATTGCATTTGAAAAGGTAGGTTTTTTCCATAGGCATAATATTTTAAAAACATGAATTAATATGAAATTCCAGGTATGGCATGCATGGAGTTAGGGCCATAGTATGAACTACTTATGTCGGTGAGCAGATACTCACACAAGTCACAATATAATAACAACAACAATACCTAGCTCTTATATAGTGTTTTAGTCAGTAGATCTCAAAGAAAAGTCAGTATCATTATTCCCATTTTGCAGATGGGGAAACTGAGGCTGAGAGATCTGCCCAGGTCATCCGCTGGAAACAGAACATAAGTCTCCTCAGTCGCAACCCTCTGCGCTATCCACTAGGCAACACTGCCTCTCATGTGATACATAGCAGCATATGCTATCACAATATGAGTAAAGGGTTCATATTGTGGCCCTTGAATGCTAGGGAAAATGACTGTGGTCCAGAATGTCAACTGATGTAAATAAGAGTAGCTCTATTGAGTTAACACAGCTATGCTGAGAATCTGGTCCTCTAAGTACAGACAAAGGCACATAGTACAGCTATCCTGGGGGAAGTTGTACATCTAGGGCCTAATCTTGCCAACTTTTACTCATATAAGTGGACCTTATCCACATGAGTAGCCCTGTTGACTTCGATATTCCTACATGAAGCCAATGGGACCATTCACACTTTAAGATTTGTCTACATTGGGACATCCAGGAAAATTACTTACTTAAACTTCATTAAATCCCTGTGTGGACACTGTTAATCAGAATTAAAGTGGCCTTAATTCTCAGTGAGAATGTTCACACAGGGGTTTAATATCACTTAACTAATCTACTTGAAATTCACACCTTTAATTCATGTGGATTAATTTTCCTGGCTGTCTCTATAGAGACCAGCCGTTAATGCCCTTGCATAAGGAATACCTCTGTGAGTAAGGGTTTGTAGGATAGGGCCCCTACTTAAACCTAAACTTAAACTAAGGCACCCTGAGCTATCATACCGTTCTGCTTGACTCTGCACAAGTGAGATCTAAAGAGATGACAAAAACAAAGTGACCCTTCATGTACTGCTATTAAGTCCGTGGGACGTTTTCTCAAGAAAGCACACCATGAGCCAGCCAGATGGTCTAGTGGGTGCGCCATGCCGTTGGTGGAGAGGGACAAAAAAATGAGAAAAAAGGGAATTTCCCAAAGGATTATTCCTCCCCCACCATCAAAAGTATTCCACACAATGAGATACTTTAATGGGTTAAATTTCCACTGGGACTAGGGCTGACTGGAAGTTTTCCATCAAAACTGTTTTGACAAAAAAAAATGTTTTGGACTAAATTAATTAAAACAGAATGCCTGAAAACCAAAATATTGTGGCTTTCAGCCAAAAATTTTCAATATTTAAATTTTCTCTGACACCCCCCCCAATTTTTCAACCAGCTCTAATAATAAATAAAATAAATAATAAAATAAAAATAATAATAATAATAATATATAAATGGATGCACATGGACTTTGTGTGTATTATTTTCATGAAGACCATTGAAAAATCTGTCCAAGTGGGATAACTATTCAGAAGGACCGATGTATGGTGGATTCGCCACGTCTTCAATTTAACTTAAAGGAGTCACACAGTTAAATTCCCCCACCACATTTTGAATAGTATCCCATTAAGTGTGAAATATTTTTAAATGATTTTCATGTTACTGTAAAATAGAATTGCAGCCAGCAGTTATTCAGACTTTACTGTAAATAACTTGGATATAGTTCAGAAGGAGTTGGTAAGCTAGAATTGAAATGGATGAGCTCAATTTCTGGAAATGTATCTCTGAACATAGTGGGTGCCAATCTATTTGCAATGAGCTGGGCAGTTGACAGCACTTGGAATAACTAGCTCCCAACAATGAATCAGATACTTCACTTTACTATTTCAAACCAGCGCTGGAAAAGGGCTGAGATACCTGACAAGGAGCTAATTATAAAGACTTGTAAAGTGGTTATCTATCAGCAAAAAGTTAGGAAGGGATTCACTGGGAGAGTCATGGGAACTTGGAAGAGCCTTCATTTATATGACTAGGAGATTTGTGGGATTTTGTGGGATGTGAAGAAGTCTCCTTCCAGCCCTGGAAGGATCCATATGTTTTCTATGGAGGTCATCTCTGTACTGTATGTGCCCAAACAGACTGGATACTTCAGTCCTGGCCCATGCTTTAATCATGATGGGGGCACATCAACAAGTGCAGCATGGGTTCCCAGGCTTACAATACAGGTTAAACATTGATTGGGCAAGTGTACAATATTTCTTTATTATGATCCATTACATTTCAGATATGCTGGTCCAGGATTAATTCCTCTTTTTTTGTTAACCTCTTTATAAAAGCACAACTGCAACCCCAATACTGCAAACAGATACACTGGTGCAAAGCATTCAGCCCTCCCAGGGTCTACAGCATTGCGTCTCTTTGCATGACTGGGACCTAAAAAAATTGATCAAGGCCAGTAGATTAAAAAAAATGATATGAAGCTACAAAATGACTAAAAATGAATTTAACCAATGTGTAAATGAAGTAAACCAGACAGCATCATATGCAAAGACTGCCAGCTAAATCCAGACTGTATGAAGATACACCAGCGACCATGGAACTGTGGTGCAAAAGTGTGCCACAGTTGTTAGCCTCCATCCTGTCAGTGTAGCCTATATTCTTTGTTCCCCAATGTCTATATTTACATTTAACCACATTAAAATGGATATTGTTTGCTTGCACCCAGTGTATCAACTGATCCAAATCACTCTGTATCAGTAACCTGTATCAGTTCTCTTCGTTATTCCCCCCCCCCCCCCGCAACTGCTTTGTCATCAGCACCGTTTATCAGTGATGAGTTTATGGTTTCTTCCAGATCTGTCTTAAAAATGCTAAATAGTGTAGGGCCCAGAAGTGATTCCTGTGGGACACCACTAGACACACACCTGCTCCATGATCATTCTTCATTTACAATCTAGGCACCACTTTTAACAGTCTCTGCAAAGGGCCAAGGACCAAACAGGCATGGAACCTGAACTATCCTCTCACTCTCAGAGGTGGTGCCTCCATGGTATCCTTGATGCACAGTGGCAGGGGTAGACACCTGCCTGTGCTGTACCTGGGCTGTGAATAAACAGTCTTGAGGGCTACCCATTTAGCCTCTTTGACGTACAGTGAAATTCACTAGCCAGGCAAACTGATTTTACAAGCAGCTGTTTTATGAAACCCTGTTTACTCCAAAATGTTCCTGTGCCTCCAGCCTGAGAGTGGGAGACGGTGTGGTTTATGAAACCCCAAGAGTAGTCCTCAAGTCCTTGGCCGCGGTAGGTAGATTAGCCCTCAGTTTATGAAGAGAGATGTAATGACACCAGCCAAACATGGGAGGAAAATTGAAAAGACATATTCAACCTAAACAAAAGATGAACTGAAAATAAAGGGCTGGGTTGGGTATTAGCCATCTGCCCAGAGTAAGGGCTGCACCACTATAGCATTATACCTCAGAGGAAGCTCTGATTCCTTCTGGACCACCCCTTGACTCCAAGGGCTCCTAATCTTCTATGGCCCATTACAAGTCCCCCTTTGCCATCTCAGCTGCACTGCCTGACACTATGGCCTCAGTCCTTTACCTGCTCCACCCTTAATGGGTTCAGACTAGGATCCAAATGCACATTTTCTTTTCAGGATCAGCAATATGGATAAACGATGGTGTTTTGCTTAAGCATCAACTAAGATTTATCAACCTGGGTCAGGAAGCTTGTGAGACTTGACACACATCAGTTGCATTGAAAGACACTATTGTTCTCAGGGCATATCAGTTACCTGGGGGAAGAGTTCACCCCAGTGGAATGGTACAGGGGCTTCCAGGAACATATTAAATCCCTTGCATGGTCAAAAAAACTTATTGCGATACTTGGATGGTGCATGGAGACCTGTGGCTGAAGATGTAGTGATGCATCACTAACCATAGGAAGTTATATGGGGAATGGTCCTAATAACTGCATCATTTTGAGGCTCTGCAGTTTCAGTGGTAAAGATGCCATTACAGAGTTTGACTCCTTAAAAAGCTCAAACAGTAGGGGAGAATATTTAATCGAACAAAGCATTGCAGCCAGGGGTACTAGGACACTGCCATCTGCTGAAAGAAGCAGCAGCAGATCCTGATTCTGCCTTTCACTAAAAAGAAAACCTAGTGCCTGCTACACATGCTCCATTGGGGCATTACATTTTTCAGAGAAGACACAGGATCAATTGGGAATGCTTGGTGGAAGCTATTAAAATTACTGGCATGTACGTACAGGAGCCCAATCAATGCCCCTTTGGTACTGACGAGAGGAGGCAGCTGTTCTTCCTACTGCCTTGCTCCCTCAATCAGAGGTTGACTTCTGCCCTGAAGGAGGCTTTATGCCCCTTATAATTCAGTTCATCCTATCGCACATGACTCGTTCCCCATATAGATGCCAACTCCTTTTTAAAACCCTGCTGAGTTCTTGGTCTCAGTAATGTCTTGAGATATGGATCCCAATGTGTCATCAGTTTTCAGTTTGCTGCCTTTCAATTTCACTGCATGTCCCCTGGTTCTTGCTTTATGAGAGATGGTACATGGGAGTGCAAGATTCACCTTTACTCTGCCACTTATTACATTGCTATAGGGGATCCTTTTACTTGTTGCCTCTAATACCTAAAGAGTTCCAGGCTTTCCAATCTCTCTTCATATAGATTTTTCCCCTGCCTCTAATTATTTTTGTCACTCATGTATTTCTATGTGAGGGATCTTCAAAAGTGCCTAAGGTATTCAGTTACACAGGTCCCATTAACTTTTAATGGGCACAGTGTGCCTAAATCACTGAGACAGTTTCTGACAATCCCAACCTATGTCCTTTTTGAGATAAGGTTTCCAGAACTGAAGACACTATTCGGGGGACTACGGTGCTAATAAGCGATGGTCACATAAACACCACCCTATATCGGAAACCTACTGACCGCTATTCCTACCTACATGCCTCTAGCTTTCATCCAGATCATACCACTCGATCCATTGTCTACAGCCAAGCGCTACGATATAACCGCATTTGCTCCAACCCCTCAGACAGAGACAAACACCTACAAGATCTCTATCATGCATTCCTACAACTACAATACCCACCTGCTGAAGTGAAGAAACAGATTGACAGAGCCAGAAGAGTACCCAGAAGTCACCTACTACAGGACAGGCCCAACAAAGAAAACAACAGAACGCCACTAGCCATCACCTTCAGCCCCCAACTAAAACCTCTCCAACGCATCATCAAGGATCTACAACCTATCCTGAAGGACGAGCCATCACTCTCACAGATCTTGGGAGACAGACCAGTCCTTGCTTACAGACAGCCCCCCAATCTGAAGCAAATACTCACCAGCAACCACACACCACACAACAGAACCACTAACCCAGGAACCTATCCTTGCAACAAAGCCCGTTGCCAACTCTGTCCACATATCTATTCAGGGGATACCATCATAAGGCCTAATCACATCAGCCACACTATCAGAGGCTCGTTCACCTGCGCATCTACCAATGTGATATATGCCATCATGTGCCAGCAATGCCCCTCTGCCATGTACATTGGCCAAACTGGACAGTCTCTACGTAAAAGAATGAATGGACACAAATCAGACGTCAAGAATTATAACATTCAAAAACCAGCTGGAGAACACTTCAATCTCTCTGGTCACTCGATCACAGACCTAAGAGTGGCTATCCTTCAACAAAAAAGCTTCAAAAACAGACTCCAACGAGAGACTGCTGAATTGGAATTAATTTGCAAACTGGATACAATTAACTTAGGCTTGAATAGAGACTGGGAATGGATGAGTCATTACACAAAGTAAAACTATTTCCCCATGTTTCAGAGTAGCAGCCGTGTTAGTCTGTATTCGCAAAAAGAAAAGGAGTACTTGTGGCACCTTAGAGACTAACAAATTTATTAGAGCATAAGCTTTCGTGAGCTACAGCTCACTTCATCGGGAATGCATCCGATGAAGTGAGCTGTAGCTCACAAAAGCTTATGCTCTAATAAATTTGTTAGTCTCTAAGGTGCCACAAGTACTCCTTTTCTATTTCCCCATGGTATTTCTCCCCCCCACCCCACCCCACCCCCCACTGTTCCTCTGATATTCTTGTTAACTGCTGGAATTAGCCTACCTTGCTTGTCACCATGAAAGGTTTTCCTCCTTTCCCCCTCCTGCTGCTGGTAATGGCTTATCTTAAGTGATCACTCTCCTTACAGTGTGTATGATAAACCCATTGTTTCATGTTCTCTGTGTGTGTGTATATAAATCTCTCCTCTGTTTTTTCCACCAAATGCATCCGATGAAGTGAGCTGTAGCTCACGAAAGCTTATGCTCTAATAAATTTGTTAGTCTCTAAGGTGCCACAAGTACTCCTTTTCTTTTTGCGAATACAGACTAACACGGCTGCTACTCTGAAACCTATTCGGGGACGGTGTCCCATTGGTTTATAAAATGGCACTACAGTATTTTTCATACAACATTCTACCCCATTCCTTACGTGACCGAGCAATTCATTTGCTTTTTAGACTGCTACACATTGAGCAGAGTTTTGCAGTGAGCTGTCCACAGGGGAATGCCTGGGTTTTTTCCCCTGATGGGTACAGTTAACTTAGAATTCAGCAATGTGTCTGAGTAGCCATTGAGTTCAATAGGAGCAGGGGCAGGCCTAGAGCTGCTGTCCTTTGAATAGCTTATTTACATGTACTAGTGCTAATCACATCACCCTAGATTTCGCATCCTTCCTAGCAATGTTCCTGCCAACAGAATGCCAAGAGAGCCATTGAATCAGGTCCAGAATATCTAGGTTACAATCGGGCACAGGGAGAAAGCCACCTGCATTCCCAATTGATTGCCAGTCAGGGCTCCAGATTATTCATTATTATCTGTAATACAAGCCTGCAACTGCTTTATTATTAGATGATTCCTCTACATAACTAGGCACATCCATTAGCTTCATAACATCCATCATTACAACATTCATTCCTTCTGTAGTAATGTCCTGCATCAGTAGCATTTGGCTCCCTCTGGACAGAGTACAGTTTTCATACCTCAGCTGTTTTGATCATGTGTTGAGTGGGGAAAGCATCTTTCCTTGTTGTTAAGCAGCACCAGGATTAAGAAATGACACAGAGAATCAGCATCATCACTAGATCTAAGGTTTCTAATGAAAGTGGCAAGTGCTGACCCAGGGTCATCAGAGAACAGCACGCTTTCCACAAATGTTGATAACTCTCCCCTTCCAACAAAGAAACTTGTACAATTCTGAAATAGAGCTACGGAGCCACATCCTGCCTTTGGTTGCCACAGTGCCATACTGATTTTGCAGTGTGTACACCAGTGTAAAATTAGGTCCACAGTATCTTTTACATTCAGAGTACAGCTGACCAATGAGCCAACTGTCAGCGTAAGTATCTCACAAGAAATTCCCACGCAGTGTCCGACAATCCATTCAGCGATAGGAGCTGCTCTGTCCAGAATGCCTGTAGGAAAAGTCTTGAGACATCGTAAAAATCCTGGACTTGATCGTTTTCCACAGACAAAGGCTTTCCCAGTGCTAAGATTCTCATCAGAGAACAAGAGAAGCGATGCCATCTTGAAAGGAACCCAGCAAGTTAGAATGCTCTTGCAAACTCCAAACAAACTGAAATCAATGCCTCCCAGTGACCTATGAAGGTGAAGACATTTCCCAGGGGATGTGTGCCTGAGCAATGCTTTAACAAGCAGATGGCTCAAAAGACCCTTCTTTCCAAAACATTGCAATATAAAGGCCAGGCCACCCTCAGTGAGTGATGCCTGTTTCTCTCCACCTCTCTTCCCCACATTTGAGACATAATAGCGATTTATAAGATCCTCAATGAGCAGGAAGTTTCTTTGGCAGAGAAGGCTCAAAGGGCACGGAATGAATTATGTGGCTATACTATTAATGAGCTTAAATGGAGCAGTTTGTTCAAAGGTATTAACTAGGCTCCAAGTTGTGATTGCAATCCCAGTGAAACATTTCTACAGCAAATAATGCACAGTGCACAGCTCAGGGTACGCCATGCCATTTCCCCATTCAGAAGCAAATTTCAGTGCAGTGTAAGCACTACATTACTATGTTATTAGAGAAGACTGGGAGCTTCTTCAAAGAAGTGAATGTTTCACTCACAGAGCTAGCCACAGAAATATAACAGTGCGGACAAGGCAAAATTGGATCCATAGGGGAAAATTATTTTCCCAGATCAGCATGACAGAACTTGAGTCCTCTAATCCCCTCTCCAGAAGTCCCACTGACAACCACAGGAGTCCCAGCCATGTCAGAAGAGAACCAGAGTAGAGCTGAGATCTACTTTCTGAATCAGAGAGCAGAATTTCACCTTATGACTGCAGCTGTTTACATGATCCCAGCCTGTGAATTCCAAAAAACATCATTCAGATCACTCATACACTTATTGGTTTCAGAGTAGCAGCCGTGTTAGTCTGTATTCGCAAAAAGAAAAGGAGTACTTGTGGCACCTTAGAGACTAACAAATTTATTAGAGCATAAGCTTTCGTGAGCTACAGCTTGGTGTCCTTCCTAAGGACACTTGGACAGAGGGCTCTGCTCCAAGACCTGCATTCTCACAATAGGATGCAGAGAGGATTGTGCTTCTGAAACCACTTTACCACCTTGTCACGGAGTGTGGGGGAGTCCGGGGCCTGCACCACTCTTCCTGAGATCCACTGTGACTCTCAGCCAGCCAGTAAAATGGAAGGTTTATTGGACAATAGGAACACAGTCTAAAACAGAGCTTGGGGGTACCACCAGGACCCCTCAGTCAAGTCCTTCTGGGGGAGCAGGGAGCTTAGACCCCAGCCCTGGGGTTCCCTGAGTTCCACCACCCAGCACCAAACTGAAACTAAACCCCCCCCTTGCAGGCTCTCTCCTGCAGCCTTTTGTCCACATTCCCAGGGCAGAGGTGTTACCTCCCCCTCCCCCTCCTGGATCAGGTTACAGGCTCTCAGGTATCCCATCCATAGGGAGTGAAACTCCCCTGCCATATTCCCAGGTCAACACTCCCCCCTCCCTGCTGCATCACATCTCTCCCCCCTTCGAGACTGAACTGAGCGGGGTCACTCTGACCAGTGACCTAGGGAAGTTCAGGGCCCCCTTTCCGGGACAACGCATCCGCTATCATGTTGGCACTTCCCTTCACATGGACCATGTCCATGTCATAATCCTGCAGGAGCAAGCTCCACCTCAGGAGTTTGGTGTGGGTTCCTTTCATCTGGTGCAGCCAGGTCAGGGGAGAGTGGTCAGTGTACACGGTGTAGTGTCGCCTGAAGAGATATGGCTCTAGTTTCTTGAGGGCCCACACCATGGCCAGGCACTCCTTCTCGATGGTTCTCCATGTAATGTTGCTCCCGGGGTAGCAACTTCTTGCTCAGGTACACGATGGGGTGTCTCTCCCCTTTTTCATCCTCCTGCATTAACACCGCCCCCAGTCCCGTGTCCGAGGCGTCTGTGAACACCATAAAGGGCTTGTCAAAGTCTGGGTTGGCCAGAACCTCCTTCAGCACCCGGAAAGCCTCCTGGCACTGCTCAGTCCAGACCACCTTGTCTGGCTTCCCCTTCTTGCATAGCTCGGTGATGGGGATGGCTATGGCACTAAAGCAGGGCACAAACCTTCGGTAGTATCCTGCCAACCCAATAAAGGCTTGGACCTGCTTTTTGGTATGGGAAGCGGGCCAGTCTCTGATCATCTCCACTTTAGCTGGTTCTGGCTTTAGGCGGCCGCTCCCCACCCGATGGCCCAGGTAAGATACTTCAGCCATCCCCACCTTGCACTTCTCCGCTTTTACAGTCAGCCCAGCCTCCTGGAGTCGGTCCAGCACTTGTCTAACGTGGGACACATAGTCCTCCCAGGTCTCGCTAAAGACACAGATGTCACCAATATATGCCATGGCAAAACTCTCCATCCCCCTCAGTAGCTGATCCACCAGGTGCTGGAAGGTGGCCAGCACTCCCTTGAGGCCAAAAGGCAGGGTCAGGAACTCATAGAGCCCCAGAGGGGTGATAAAGGCCGATTTCAGCCAGGCATCTCCATCCAGCGGCACTTGCCAATAGCCCTTTGAAAGGTCCATGGTGGTAAGGTATTGAGCTCCTCCCAATTTGTCTAGGAGCTCATCAGGCCTGGGCATGGGGTAGGCATCAGATACAGTGATGGCATTGAACTTCCGATAGTCCACATAGAACCGGATCGACCCGTCCTTTTTGGGAACCAGCACCACCGGCGAGGCCCAATGGCTGGCAGATGGTTGGATCACCCCCAAAGCCAGTATGTCCCTGACCTCTCTTTCCAGGTCCTGAGCCGTTTTCCCTGTGACTCAGAAGGGGGAGCATCTTATCGGCAGGTGCAATCCTGTCTGCACCCAGTGGACAGTCAGATTAGGGCGTCCAGGCTGGTCGGAAAACAGCTGTCGGTACGGATGCAGCACCCCTCTGATCTCAGCTTGCTGGGCAGGGGTTAGCTGATCCGAGAGGGGAATTGTTTCCAGGGGGGAACCAGCTCTGGTCCCAGGGAATAGGTCTACTAAAGGGTCATCTCCCTGCTCCTCCCAATGTCCACACCTGGCCAACACCACATTCCCCATGGCATAATATAGCTTCATCATATTCATATGGTACACCTGGCGGTGGTGGGCCCGGTTTGACAGCTCCACCACATAGTTTACCTCATTTAGCTGCTTGACAACCTTGAACGGGCCCTCCCAGGTGGCCTGCGGTTTGTTCTTTCTCACGGGGATGAGAACCATCACCTGATCCTCGGTGGCGTAGGCACAGGCCCGCGCCGTGCGGTCATACGAGACCTTCTGCTTCTTCTGGGCTCTGGCCAGATTCTCCCTGGCCAGGCCCATGAGTTCAGGAAGTCTCTCACAGAAGATCAGGACATACTCCACCACTGACTCTCCACTGGGAGTGGCCTTCCCCTCCCATTCGTCTCTCATCAGGGCCAGGGGCCCCTTACCTTCCTTCCATATAATGTTAGAAAGGTGAAAATCCGGTAGACTCCTGGGGTTCCTCCCTGTACGCGAACAGCAGGTGAGGTAAGTACTTGTCCCAATCCTGCAGGTGCTGGTTCATAAAGGTTTTCAGCATCATCTTTAGCGTCCCATTGAACCTCTCCACCAGCCCATTGGACTGGGGGTGATACGCTGAGGCCCAGTTGTGCCAGACCCCACATTTCTCCCACAAGCACCGGAGCAGGGCCGACATGAAGTTGGTTCCTTGGTCAAGATTTCCTTGGGGAACCCCACTCGGCTGAAAATGGTCAGCAGCGCATCTGCCAGGGTGTCTGCTTCAGTGGAAGCTAAGGGCACTGCCTTGGGGTAGTGGGTGGCAAAATCTACCACCACCAGAATGTATTTCTTCCCCGACCGGGTTGTCTTGCTGAGAGGTCCCACTATGTCCATGGTCACCTTCTGGAAAGGTTCCTCTATGATGCGCAAAGGTCTCAAAGCCGCTTTCCCCTTGTCCCGGGCCTTCCCCACCCTCTGACAGGGGTCACAGGATCGGCAATACTGCCGGACAGTGGTAAAGACCCCAGGCCAGTAAAAGTTCTGTAGCAGCCTCTGCCGGGTGCGCCGGATTCCCTGGTGCCCTGAGAGGGGGATGTCATGGGCCAGGTACAGTAGCTTGTGGCAATACTTCTTGGGTACCACCAGTTTCCTCCTGATCCCACAGGACTCCACTTTCCCTGGGGGAGCCCATTCTCAGTACAGGCACCCCTCCTCCCACAGGAACCTCTCCTGGCAACCTCTCCTCATGGTCCGTCCCACGCTGAGGTCGGCCAGGTCCCTGAGCTTGCGTAAGGAGGGATCTTTCTGGAACTCAGCGGCTGGGGAAGGGATGGGGCCCGGTTCCCTCTCATTGGCTGGGTCTGAGGCCACAGCCTCTCTGAGCTGTGCCCCTCGGCGCTCCCTCCCCACCAGGGTAGGGTCCTGCGCTTCCGATGTGGTACCCTCCCCAAGGTCGGGGTGCAGTACCCCTCACCGGCTCTGGCTACAGGTCACCACCAGGGTGTTCTGAGGGTTGCTTGGCCAGTCCTCTAGGTCCCCCCCATCGAAACCTCAGTGGGCACCTTGAATGGGGTCCCACCCACCCCCGTCAGGGTCAGGTAGGTGTTGGGCACCACCTGATCTGGGGCCACCACCTCGGGCCGGGCCAGCATCACCTCCGCGCCCGTATCCATTGATCTTCCTCCCATCCACCTCCAGGGGAACAAGGCACTCTCTCCGGAGGGACAGCCCCGTGCCCACCCTGCAAACCGAGAACCCTGAGTCCAGAGCCTCCAGCCCTCTGGCGGAGCTGGCCTGGGGTACTCTTCCCTCCTGAGCAGGTGGTAAGCTGGCAGCCCCCCTTGCCTGGGCCGTCTGCTCCTTGTCCAGCTGGGTCCCTACCCAGTTAACCCTGGGTAGGTTGGGTCTGCTCAGTCTGTCCCTGAGCCTGGGGCACTGGGTCCGTACGTGGCCTCTCTGGCCACAGCGATAGCAGCTCAGGTCACATTGGTCCCCTCTAGAGGGTCGGAGGGTCCCAATGCCAGGCGTTTCCCTTGGGAGGGGGTTCTCCATATTTCCCCACTGGAAGATCCTATGATGACTCTCTCTCTGCATTGTGGGGGGCCTCTTCTTTTGGGACTCCTCCCTGCTACCCCCGGACCGACTGTTCACAAACTCGTTGGCCAGCTGCCCTGCATGCTGTGGGTTCTCTAGCTTTTTGTCCACCAACCATAGCCTCAGGTCGGAAGGGCACTGTTCATACAGTTGCTCCAGTACAATTAGGTCAAGCAGGTCCTCTTTAGCTTGGGCCCCAGCTGTCCATTTGAGGGCCTATCCCTGCATTCGGTTGACCAGTTGTAGGTATGTGACCTCAGGCATTTTATGCTGACTCCGGAACCTTTTCCGGTACAACTCGGGGTCAACCCAAACTCATGGAGCAGGGCCTTTTTGAACAGTTCTTAGTCCCCTGCCTCCGCCCCTTTCATTCGGCTGTACACCTCCATGGCTTTGGGGTCCAGTAAAGTGGTGAGAAACCGGAGCCTGTCTGCAGGGTCAACCTGTGCATCTCGCAGGCATTCTCAAAGGCTGTCAGGAAGTTATCTATGTCCTCCCCGTCCTTACGCTGGGCCAGGAAGCACTTATCAAAACTCCTTTCAGTCTTGGGTCCCCCCTCACTCACCGCAGACAGGGCCCCACTGCTCCTCAGCCTGGCCATTTCCAGTTCATGCTGCCTCTGTTTCTCTTTCTCTTCCCACTCATGCTGATGCTGTTTTTCATGATCCTCCAGCTCCCTCATTTTCATCTCCCTCTCCCATTCCAGCCGCCTCCACTCCAGGGATGGGGAATTCCGCCGGGAGGATCTCCTGCTGGCTGGCAGGGTCAGGGTGCCCTCGGTATTCACTGGCTTCCCCCAACTCCTCCCCCAGGCATAGGTAGGCAGGGTCTCAGGATGCCTTTGACAGCAGTCTGACCCCTCCCAGCCGGGTCAGGCCCCAGGGCCCACGCTGCATCCACCGGGCAACTTCCCTCAGGGACAGGGATTGGGTCAAGCGATCCCTCTCCTCCAATTGGGCAATCAGCTGTTCCTTGGTGGACCTCCCAATGTGCAGCCCCCTCTGCCTGCACAGCTCCACCAGGTCGCTCTTAAGGCGTTTAGCATACATCTCCCTGCTGGCCACTCGCAGGCCAGGGAAGCTTTCCACGGTTTCCAGGAAGAACCCCTAGGGTGCCAGTCCTTCTTGAGGTCACCACCTCTTTGCCAGGGTCGAGCTGCAGACTCCTCCACCCCTGGGACCGCTTGCTGCAATCCCCCGGGAAACCCTGTTACTGCAGAAGTCTTTCTCTCTAGTCACACACTCCCAGGGATTAACCACCCCCTGAAACCGTCTCTCTCTGAATCTTCAGCACGCCTGGTCCCCGTCAATTGCCCTTCGTTTTACTGTTTCCCAGTCACTTACTGCAGGAAGCACCGTTCACGGGGTGCAGTAGATCCCACCTCTGCCACCAGTTGTCACGGAGTGTGGGGGAGTCCAGGGCCTGCACCACTCTTCCTGGGATTCACTGTGACTCTCAGCCAGCCAGTAAAGTGGAAGGTTTATTGGACAATAGGAACACAGTCTAAAACAGAGCTTGGGGGTACCACCAGGACCCCTCAGTCAAGTCCTTCTGGGGGAGCAGGGAGCTTAGACCCCAGCCCTGGGGTTCCCTGAGTTCCACCACCCAGCACCAAACTGAAACTAAACACCCCCCGCCCCAGCAGGCTCTCTCCTGCAGCCTTTTGTCCACATTCCCAGGGCAGAGGTGTTACCTCCCCCTCCCCCTCCTGGATCAGGTTACAGGCTCTCAGGTATCCCATCCACAGGGAGTGAAACTCCCCTGCCACATTCCCAGGTCAACACTCCCACCTCCCTATGCGTCACACACCTAAATAAGGGCTCATGGTTAAGTAGATGGACCAGGATAGAGTCTAGTTTGTACAACAAAATCTGGGGGAGGAAAATCTCTTTCTAAATACTCCAAGCCATAGCAGGGACTCCTTCAAGCACAGATCTTCAAGAACTTAATTGAGCACAGGATATGCCACACCCAGCGCATAGGGCTACACCCAACAAAATACTGAGCATTCTGGCCCTGATCCTGAAAATGACTTAAGCACATGCTTAATTGTAAGCATATAAGTAGCCCCGTTGACTTCAGTGTACTCTGAGTCAAGCACAAGTTGAAATGTGTTGCAGGACTGGGGGCAAAGCACTCAGCATTTTGCAGGATCAGTCTCATAATTAGTAACTGTACATCAAGGTTACATAGCATTCTAAAGCCTACATTATGTGGTTAATGAAACTGAAGACACAGCTGTTGCTGATCTCGGCAGAGACAGTAGCAAAGATTATTGCTGAGACTGCAGAAAGCTTATACTGCATAAGCCGATATTTATACTACAGAGACAACATGACATGAAGTGTGACTATATTTGCTGGGCTTTTAATTTTTTTTTTTTTTTTTTACCTTAGTGTCCACTGTTTTATGCTGGCATGGTTTTAATCTGATTTACACTAGGCCAAGTCATAAGTAACTCAAATGAAGTCAACTGAGTTACACCAGTGTGAATGAGAGAAGAATCAGACCTATAGGTAGGATTCAGTAGGTAAATGAAAAGGAATGATCATTTTATAGTTTGACAGAAGCAAACAATATACAATGAAGTCAAAGAGCATCTTGCATTTTCTGTATAGAGCTAGGTTCCACTCCAGTCTTAAGTGAAAGAACTGGAAGCAAAAGCTAGTACCTCAGGCTAATCATTGATCTTTGTAACAGGGTTATGCTCTCTGTCTCCAGGACCAAGGAAAGTAGCTGCAGCCCTTTGGCAATCTGATGAACCATCTGTTCTTAAAGGTAAAATGCAAAGGTGTTTTTTAGAAAAAGATGTTAAAGGTTTAAAAATTCTTTATATTCCCTCCAGATTAGGCACAGAGGGGAACACAGCAAACACTGATACATGCTCCGTCATGCCCAAACAATTTTTATAGTGGGGGTGCTGAAAGCCATTGAACAAAACTGTAAATGGAAACCACTTCAAACCAGGGGGTGCAGCAGGACCCCCAGCACCCCTAGTTCCAGGACCTATGCACACACTTCAAGATTTTGGTTGGGAATAAAGCCCATCCTGCCAGCTTATAGGACATAGATACCGTTTGAATAAGCTAATACCCTCAGACTTTTACTCTGACTATGTGCATTGTATACAGAAATTTATTGTAGGGCAGCTTTCTAATATTTAGATGTAAAAATCACTCTGGTGGAAAGGGCCAATGCAAAGTCTATGTATTACTTAAGTCCCACTTACACCCTTAAGGAGTTTTAATGGGTACATACGCCCTCTGCATAGGATAATAAGGACCTATGACAGAAGAAAATCTGAAGCTAAGGGCATGGCTATACTTGCAGATGTAAAGCGCTTTGAATTAAACCAGCCTTCGGAGAGTGCAGTGTCCACGCTGACAGCTTCAAGCACATTGGCATGGCCACATTTGCAGCACTTGCAGTGGCATTGGGAGTGGCACATTATGGGCAGTTATCCCAGCATGCAAGTGACTGCAACATGCTTTTTAAATGGGGGGGTGGAGTGTGACAGGGAGTGTGTTGTGTGTATGTGGGAGAGAGAGAGTGGGTTTTTGGGGGCTGAGAGCATGTCAGCATGCTGTCTTGTAAGTTCAGACAGCAGCAGACCCCCACGCCCCTTCTGCCTTGCTCTTTCTCGCACTGCATTCCACACTAATGGTTGCTTTGTCTCAGAGCAGATAAGCAGCCGGCTGTCAGAAACTGAGCTTTCAAAGGGCATTTCCGCATTCCTACAGTCGATTCCAAACAATGACAAGAGTGGCCACTTGACTTAAGGGAATTATGGAACATTTCCAGAGGCTGATCAGAGCGCAGTAAAGCAACAGCTCGTTCACACTGGTGCCGTGGCATTCCAGCGAGGGCGCAGCAAATGTTATTCCACTCGCCGAGGTGGAGTACCAGCAGCGCTGTAGCTGTGGAGTCAGAGCACTTTATGTGCCTTGCCAGTGTGGACGGGTAGTGAGATAGTGCGCCCGGGGCTCCTTTATTGGAAAAGAAGCCCTTGAGGAATTCCACCATGATTTCAACAATTTCCATCCCACCATCAACCTCAGCCTAGACCAATCCACACAAGAGGTCCATTTCCTGGACACTACTGTGCTAATAAGTGACGGTCACATAAACACCACCCTATACCGGAAACCTACTGACCGCTATTCCTACCTACATGTCTCCATCTTCCATCCAGGACACATCACATGATTCATTGTCTACAGCCAAGCTCTAAGATACAACCGCATTTGCTCCAATCCCTCTGACAGAGACAAACACCTATAAGATCTCTATCAAGCATTCTTAAAACTACAATACCCACCTGCTGAAGTGAAAAAACAGATTGACAGAGCTAGAAGAGTACCCAGAAATCACCTACTACAGGACAGGCCCAACAAAGAAAATAACAGAACCTCATTAGCTATCACCTTCAGCCCTCAACTAAAACCTCTCCAGCGCATCATCAAAGATCTACAACCTATCCTGAAAAATGATCCCTCACTCTCCCAGATCTTGGGAGACAGACCAGTCCTTGCTTACAGACAGCCCCCAAACCTGAAGCAAATACTCTCCAGCAACTACACACCACACAACAAAATCACTAACACAGGAACCTATCCTTGCAAAAAAGCCCGATGCCAACTCTGTCCACATATCTAGTGACACCATCATAGGACCTAATCACATTAGCCATGCCATCAGGGGCTCTTTCACCTGCACATCTACCAATGTGATATATGCCATCATGTGCAGCAATGTCCCTCTGCTATGTACATTGGCCAAACTGGACAGTCTTTACGTAAAAGAATAAATGGACACAAATCTGACATCAGGAATCATAACATTCAAAAACTGGTAGGAAAACACTTCAAGCTCTCTGACCACTCAGTAAAAGACTTAAGGTTGGCAATTCTGCAACAGAAAAGCTTCAAAAACAGACTCCAATGAGAAACTGCTGAGCTGGAATTAATATGAAAACTAGATACCATTAACTTGGGTTTGAATAGCAACTGGGAGTGGCTGGGTCATTAAACATGTTGAATCTATTTCCACATGTTAAATATCGTCACATCTTCTTGTCAACTGTCTAAATGGGCCATCTTGATTATCACTACAAAAGTTTTTTTTCTCCTGCTGATAATAGCTCATCTTAATTAATTAGCCTCTTACAGTTTGTATGGCAAATTCCACCTTCTCTGTACGTATATATATATATATATATCTTCTTACTATATGTTCCATTTAATGCATCCGATGAAGTGAGCTGTAGCCCATGAAAGCTTATGCTCTAATAAATTTGTTAGTCTCTAAGGTGCCACAAGTACTCCTGTTTCTTTACTGCGCTGTAACTCACAAGTGTAGCCAAGCCCTAAGACATAAGTGGTATTTATCAGCATTAGAAACTACAATACATACTTTCTGTGTATATCTTATGACTTCATATAATGGGTGGTTTTTTTCTTTGTTCCCATAACCCTTCATGATTGAGCATCTTTTTTTCCTTTGGCTGTTTATTTTTAGTACCAAAAAGTATTTGACAGATACTAATCACAGTAGAAGAACCAGTATTTGAAACCGTGTCTAAAATAGTTGGATAAAGTCTGGGAAGACACTGCCATCTAGCAGAAATGTGATAAATGGCTCATTACAAAAGCCTGGTGAGTGGTTACTTACTGTATAATTTGCAAAGGTTTAGCTTATTCTCACATTATTTGTGAAACAACACAGCTGTTAGATATACAATTATATCCAATATACACAATTATAAGGAAAAATGCACGTGTGGAATTAATATTTTTAATGCTTCTACTAAAGAAAGCAAATCATTTATCCTTTTATTTTAGCATACAATGGTTTATCTGGATCTACACAAGGCACTGTTTTTAGCCATTTTGATAATAAATAGCAACATACTGAGAACTCCCATTTCTTTTAGTATTTTCAATGATTATTTTTCCTTATCTCTAGGATTATAGAATATCACTTTAGTCCTTCTACTCCTTCGTTCTGTGTATGCCTTTTATTCCTTGTTCGAATTTCTCCCTCATTTTCCTTCTAGACAAACAGGAGATTGAAAAAAATGGTGTTTTCCCTGGTCCATAAAACAATTATTGTCATTGTTTGAATTTTTTCTTTGATCCAATTTAACATATTGGGCCCAATTCTGGTCTCACTTATAGTGGTATATCTCAGTAGTAACCCTACTGAAGTAATTAGAATTGCAGTAGTGTACATGAGACCAGAATCAGTCCTATTGGCATAGTTTTGTGGTGATGCTTTAAAAAAGGTGATATCAAAACGCCAAGTTACCTTGAAATAATATGCAGCCAGTAATAACCATTATTGTAATGTATACAAAGAATAGGGCATAGAGTGGTTCTCAGACACAGAGAGAATTTGACAAGTGTTTTCTGCTGCAGATGCTCTATTAAACAGTGCAAATGGTCATAAAGCAAAAAGAAATTCACCTAGTGTAGACATCCAAAGATTTGTTTTTACAGCAGGTATGTAAATTCCAGCAGGGAATAGGAAAGGATGTCACTGTTAGGAAACTAATATAGAATCCAAAGACATTAGACCCTTCTTGTATACAATACAATTGCATCACTTTAGAATCAAATCTGAATACTTTAATACAGTATAATTATGAAGGGCCAGATTCTACCGTCACATCCTATCCCTCCCCATTAGGTTTGCACAGTGTGTGTGACAGCAGAAGTTATCCCTTAGCATTTATGTCAAATACAATAGGACCCGGGGTGGATTTTTCATGGTCGTTTTTTTCATATTTTGGGTGTCTAGAAAAGTGATTATTACAATGGATGCATAGGCAAACACAATACCCATTATGTGCTTAGCTACAATTCACACACAGCTTTTAACTTCAGAATCTGTTTATTGGAAGAGCAGTTGTCTGCCATAAAAACCAGGGCTATCCCCTGCTCTTAGTATCTAATAAACCCCTGGGATCTTTAAGTTCTATCAGAACAGACACTGGATATTGGCAGAAGGGATTTCACTTTAACATCTCATCAAAAGAAGACCCTCAAGTGGAAATATGGCTATTTTCAAACTGTGCTTTGTTTGACTTGTATGCAAAAGAGCATGTACTACTCCTGGGGGAATTGTGCACCACTGTGCATGCACAGAATTTATGTCCCCCGCAGATTCCTTTGCTTCCCCACAGAAAAATGACTTTCTGATGGGGAAACAAAAGGAAGCCACACGAGCGGTCATGTGACCCTCCCCAGAAGTATGTTTCAGGTGCCCAGGGCAGCTAGCAGAGAGGTAAATCACTGTGGGGTAAGAGCCGGGATTGGGGAAGACCTGGCTGGTGGCTCCTATCCTGCGCCGGGCTCAGCAGCTAGTCCCAGCAGAAGTTGGTTATGGATTGCAGATATGATTCATTCATAATACGACTACATCTATAATTCTACATCTATCGTTATCATAATAAGGGGTAATAAGCATGTAGATCAGCAACAGCATCTCCTTTCTCTCATTGTGTGGGTGACGTCTATAGAATTGATATGTGTCCTCACTGATGAACACCTGAAAATACCGACTAATACTAGAAATCACATGGAGAGGCTGTCAAGCAGCAGCAGTGTAACAGAATTGACAGCTAATGATATGCTGAGTCCTAGACCCCCTAAACTCAGATACCTATCAGTCAGCCATGTGTGCATCACCCACCGCTCCTGTCACAGATCATGGCATTTAGCATTTCCAGTAATCAGCCATATTGCACACTAGGTGCAAGTATCAGAACAGGCTTTGCAGCTCTCTATGCCAAGGGGTAATATGACAAGTGTAAGAAGAAAGGATTTCTTTGTTTTAAAATAGGTGTCACATATAGTTTAATTAAACTTATGGAAAGTAAAGGATTGATCAAAGAGACTAGATCTGCTGAAAGAATTTAAGAGCCATGACTCAGCTTCCTAACCTTAGTATCACTAATCTGTCAGCAAACAGCCATGATTGTGGGCATTTCTGGTTCCTTCAGTTCCTTCATTTCAAGCCCCCTCTGCACCCCAAACCGCTCATCCCCAGCCCCATCCCAGAGCCTGCACCCCAACGCAGAGCCCTCACCCCCTCCAGCACCCCACCCCCCTGCCCCAGCCCTGAGCCAGCACTCCCAGGCCAGAGCCCTCACACTCTCCCACACCCCAAACCCCTGCCTCAACCCACAACACTCTCCCGCACTCTGAATCCCTCAGCTCCACCCCCAGCCTGGAGCCCCCTTCTGCACCCCAAACTCCTCATCCCCAGCTCCACGCCAGAGCCCTCACCCCCTCCCCGTACCCCAACTCCCTGCCCCAGCTTGGAGTCCCCTCCCAAACCCTGAACACCTCATTTTTTGCCCCACCCTGGATCCCACAACCCCAGTTAGAGCCCTCTCCGCACCCAAATCCCCTGCCCCAGCCCAGTGAAAGTGAGTGAGGGTGGGGGAAGAGTGAGCCACTGAGGGAGTGGGAATGTAGTGAATGGGGGCAGGGCCTTGGGGAAGGGGGCAGGGCCTCAGGGAAGGGGCACAGCTAGGGTGTTCAGTTTTGTGCAATTAGAAAGTTGACAACCCTCCTCAGCTCCTTAAGGGATCAGGCCCTGGATGTGTGCTGTGTGTTCATATCGCTTCCCTGGGAACTTGATCCCACCACACTGAAGTGAACGGGAATGATTCCAGTGTGAGTCCAGCAGGGTTGGGCCCTCAGTGATTGGGGGCTCTGGCTGGAAATGCTGTTTGTGTCTCCAGGAGAATCATTTATTTGAAGCACAGCTGTAAAACTTCTATTTTGTTTAAAAGACCACATTAACATGTCTTTTCACCCTGATCCTGCAGAGGGCACTGCAGTTCAATCTCGCTTGTGGGTCTAGTGTGAGTGTGAAACCATGTGCAAGGGCTCTAGGGCTGGAGTAGATGGGGAAGCTATTTGGCCTAGGAAGCATGGAGGGGACACGGGTCACAGAATAGATGAAAAGGTGGGCACTGAAATGTGCAGAAGCAGGGAGAAACACTTCGGGAGGGAGGACCGAACGCTTGTATTCCTCAGCTCATAAAAGAAATAGAAGTTGATAAGATTCTCTCCCCCTTCTCCCACAGAGAGACCTTCTCCCTCAGCAGTGTTTCAAATATTTGTTTTGTTCTGTCTGCCACAGCCTCTTTGTGAATCTACCCCTCAGTGACTAGGGAACTAAATGATATATTGAATTTTTAAATGTAAGCACCCTGGACCCTCATTAAAAATCCACAATGACATAGGATATTAACATGGTTCCTACTCAGCTGAGTTTCATCCACGCTCTAGCAATTCATCCAGACCTTATAACATTCCATATAGAAGAAGTTGCCTTTCTCTGTTCTAACCAAGTAGCCCTCAATATGTCACAAAGCTGCTGAAACCAGTCAGTGTTTTACTCAGACCAGTCCCGGACAATCTCTTCTTCAGCTGTTAGATTTGTGAAGGTCTTTTGGTTTGACATGGCCAAATGCAGCTGTTGGAATATCCGTCTGGTAGGTTGTTTGCCTGACACCAACACAGAAGGTCAGTCAGAATTGTATTGTAATGATCATTTGACTGTATCCTTCTTGTTATCTTAGTGTTGGATTGACTCCTGGACACCCTGATAAGGCTGATTCAGGGTGGAAACAGCCATGCTCTTCTTCTCCGGGAAGCAGAGCAGCCATGTAAACCTTGCTACTTATCTGATCTTTACGAAAGCAACTTTTGGCTGATTTAGTTGGGGATTGGTCCTGCTTTGAGCAGGGGTTGGTCTAGATGACCTCCTGAGGTCTCTTCCAACCCTGATATTCTATGATTCTAACTTATTGTTGGGGTTCATTACAAGATAAAATTAGGCTTTGGCTTACTGATATCGTACCAGATCCTCTCTAGAATTTAATGTTTTAGGAGCTGTTAAGAGTCATTTTACTTCTTTAATAGAATTCTGGTCTTTGATATTCATCCATTTTCCATGTAAAAGGCATTTTCTTCCTCTAATGAAAAATAAAACTAAGACTTTTTTCCTTCTATGTGATGCTGTGTCATCTCTTCTTTCTATGCTCTTTTCCCTCTTTCAGTGCAGATAATAATGACTGAGGGGTTTTGCCTATTATGGGAGGTTATTTTTAATCTAGTGCTCACAGCTGAGGATGTTAGGGACCACTAGTTAGACGCATCTCACCCACTGCTAAGGCAATTCTTTTTAAAATGTCACCTGCCTGAGAATTCGATTCCCTGCCATATACAGGAACATGTAGCCAAGAATATGGTCCTATGTGAACACTGTCTTCTGAGAACAAGTACAGGTGAGTATTCTTTTTTCTTCTCTGATCTCCACTCCGATTTCCTATACTGATGGTACCTCAGCTACTAAGGTCATTTCTGCGGTAGCTTTTAAAACCATTTCATTTCAGTATTAAATGCTCCTCCTCCTTGTCTCCTCATAAACTCTTCAATGATTTTAAAATATGTTTTGCTTCCTTATAAATCTCTCCATGATTTTGCTCCTGGTTGCTATTGGATTTGCTTTAATCCTGCATCAATACTGAACAGGGCTTCAGATATCTCATGTCTGTGTCTCTGGCATGGGCTACCTCTAGGACTAACAGGGAGGTCGGTGCTTCTTAGCTTTTGGCTTGATATGCGTGCAATTATTTGATGTCCAATTTGTGTGCATTCTGGTGACAGGTAGCAGATACAATTGGTGCACTGGTTTTAAATGGCCACAAGAGTCTGTAAACCCTCACTATTTTTACAGTGAAAATATTACAGAAGGAAATGCTATTATCTTTTCAGAATGAAAAAAACAACAATGTTGTATTTCAATCACCACTTCTCTGGCTTTCTGCTTATGTCCGTCAGGAAGAATAAGTCAGGTGCATAAATCCAAAGCTGAATGAATTTCAGTTTATTACTGCTATATGAGGAGTTGGGTTCAAGTAGAGAAGGGGAAATAGGAGAAAGGTTAAGAGTTCCAACCTAAAATGCTCTCTGCATATAGTACATTCATACAAGGTGTGGAGGATCCAGTCAATAAAACTACACTTGAAGTTCTTGTTTACACAATCAAAGTGTTTCACTTGGAAAGAGGCAGAGAAGAAGGGTCAGAGGGAGGAGTGTTCCCTTTCAGGGGCTTTGCTAGAGAAAACAACAAAGGAGGCCTGGTTTTGGTTTTGAAAAGCCTCCTCGGCTTTTGAAGAACCAAAGACAGGGGGATTTGGAGGAATTCCAATTTATCCAAAGTTCTGGGCGGGTGGGATAAAAGTCTGCAGTTTTGTTCCATCTTTGCTCTGCAACAACAGCGAGGCGTCCTTGTGGCACTTTAGAGACTAACAAATTTATTTGGGCATAAGCTTTCGTGGGCTAGAACTCACTTCATCAGGTGGATGGAGTGGAAAATACAGGAGTAGGTATAAATACATGAAAAGATGGGAGTTGCCTTACCAAGTGTGAGGTCAGTCTAACAAGACAATTCAATTAACAATAGGATACCAAGGGAGGAAAAATAACTTTCATTACCACTACAAAAGATGAAGTTCTAGACCATGAAATCTTGTGCCCAAATACTTCTTAGTCTCTAAGGTGCCACAAGGACTCCTCATTGTTTTTGCTGATACAGACTAACATGGCTACCACTCTGATCTGCAGCAGTGCCACATTCTGCTAGATAGAATCCCCAGGTATGGGAGGATCCTTTTGTGATCCTACGAGTCAGAGGGCAAGGGGCTCCCTGGAGTGTATCACTGAGTCTCAGCTGCCTGACAAGCTCAGTGCACTCCACTCCCCTGCCCCCGCCCCATTGTCATGATAATTACTTAGAAGGTGTTTTGTAATATCTCATTGGAAAACTAAAAAGAAAAGGAGTACTTGTGGCACCTTAGAGACTAACAAATTTATTAGAGCATAAGCTTTCGTGAGCTACAGCTCACTTCATCGGATGCATTTACTAGTATGCATTGGAAAACTAGTAACTCACTGACCGTTTGGTAGTCTGGCATGATGTATGAAGAGTTAACATACAATGAGCTATATAGATGTGCTAGAAATATGTGACTAAAATGTGTTAAGCTAAGCAGGTCAGGAAAAGTTGATAATCAGATTTTTCTTAGACAAAGGGTTGTGAATGCCCTGTCTACCTTGTGAACCATGGACAATGGGGATACACCAGTAGTAAACAAAGCAATTAGCTCCCACGCAGAGGGGAAGAATGAATTTGCTTTGTAAAATTGCAGCAGGAAACATCATATGAGAACTCACCAGGAGGGGGCGCTTTGCTCAAGGTGGTGTCACACACCCCCACCCCCCACCCCCAGAAGAGATAGAAGACTGAATCCCCCAGGCTCTTGACATCAGGACAATGAACTTTGGGGGAATATATGGACCTGGAAAAAAGATGTTGGGTTATCCTTCACCTGAGGAGGCAAGGAAACAGAGAGCTTTGTGGCTGGCTGAAGACTGGCCAGCTGTGCTGGAAGAATGACTATGGTGAGAATGAAAACTACTTTGAACAAAAGATTCTAGTTTGTTAAGTTGGATTTTAGATTTAGAAGCATATTTGTACTTGTATCTATTTGTAACCATTTCTATCCCTGTTCCTTCTGCTTGGCATCATTTAAATCTGGGTTCTACTGTTAATAAACTTGTTATCCATTTACAAGATCATCTCAGTGCTGTATATTAAACAAAAGGGTAAAATTCACAGCTAATCTAGCAGTCTGGGGTGCATTCTATCTGGTTGGAGGCAGCAAAGTCAATAGCTTCTGTGAGGGTCCAGTGAGAGGGACTGAACATAGCAGGGAGATGGTTTCGGGGAGATTTGGGACAGGAAGGGCTGTTAGTGTCTTCCGGCAAGGAGAAGCCAGGCTGGTGGAAGCCAGGGTGAGGCTACAGTGCTGTGAACATACTGCTGGTGTTAGGGTTCTGAACCAAAGCTGCCCAGCACAGAAGCACGCAGGGTTATAGGGCAGGCAGTGACACTATCCCTGACTGGTTTGTGTGAACTACCCTAGTATCACACCTTTTTGAATGATCACGCTCTGGGCTGCTAGTGATCAGAGGTGTGATGGAGATGACACTTTACATTGGCTCCGAGGTGGAGTGGGGCTGAGGGAAGATTGTTGATAGCTGGTTTCTCTAACGGGGCAATCTGAGAGGTGATTTGTGAGAGTTACACTGGAAAAGGTCTCAGAGAAGACAGAGGAAATGCACTGCAACAGCTGTCACCAAACAGAGGGAATCAGGTCATGAAATACCATCCTAGAATAAAGCAATTGGGGAAAAAGCCAAAGCTCCCCTCTTTCTAGACCATCTTATGTGGTGGTTCTTGGTTAGTGTTCATTTGAGAACCTTCCAAAATCTTAGTGTTGATGCTATGGTCCTTGTCTTTCTTTTGAGCTGCATATCCTCTACATGAAACCATTTGTACTTTTAAAATAAATCAATGCCCAAATCTCCCCAGGAATAGTTCAATATACTCCGTACATTGCTGGTCACTGCTTCCTGGTCAATGAAAACGTTGGAACACAACACACAAAATTCACATCAAGGAATTAAGTCATACTGTTGTATTACACATAATGACAAATAGAAATGCTAACTTCTTGTTTTATTAGGGATACACTTGAGCTGTTTGCTAATATTCAGTCTATTTAAGCAGACAATATGTTTCCTACTTTGGGCAGACCCTGGACAACACATTTAAAATTGTTGTCTGAAGACTGGATGGGTGGTAACTGCAAGTCACTTTTCCAGGCAATAAAGATTCTATATTTTGATCTGGCCCCTTAGTGGCACAAACAGACTGGAAAAACCACTAGATCTCCCCAGCTTCTGTGTAGGAACCATGTTGCATTGTTGGGCAAGGGTTGTGTATTGGATCAGGAGGGGAAACAGCTACAGTGCTATTGTGCTATGGCTATTTGCCACTCGCATTGAAGTTGCTTGGGGTCATAGCCAGCTAGGCTGCTGTAATCTACAGCAGGGACAGGGCTGGCATAGAACCAACCCCGGAATCAAGGAGCTGCAACCCGTTCTTTTGTCGCCCATTCCAGGGCTGCAGCCAGCTAATATAACATACAGCCAGACACTACGCTTTAGATTTTGTTATTGTTTGTGGTACACCTAAATAATGTTTTCTGTGCCTTTCGAGTCTATTGAATCTCCTTAAGGAATATGATCCTGTTTTCTATCCCTTCTTATCCCACCACATTACTACAGTGATTGTTCAAGAAGAGCTGTTCAGATTTTCTGTTTTGTTATTTTCTTCCTACCTCAGTTCCTTTTGACGCCAGCTCATTGTTGTGGGGTTTGTTGCCTTATTTTTTTTTTAACTCCCTTGGAATGTCCAGCATTTTCCTTTCCTGTCTATTCTTCATGATAACAGAATTTCAAAAACAGCTGCACCCCATCAGGATTATCACAGGGTATGTAAAACTGAACACAAAGAGTACAAAAATGCTTGATGGCAGAGCCTCACTGTCCTCCAGGAAGTGACCTGCCAACCATCTGGGCTCCCTGGAGTTTCAGAGCTTAAAAAAAGACTTGAGTATTCATTTCTAACATATCAGTGACCCTGTTTGTTCTGTTTCAAAAAAACAAAGCTGTTTTGAATCATTACTATAGGATGATGGAAGCCAGCAAGTCTATCTCACCTAATCTGGTAGTTTCCTTTGTAACATCAGATACTATTATATCATTGCTTTACCACCCAGATCGAGGGTTTTCATTGTTCTAGATCAGGAGACAGATGGGTCAGTGTGAGGCTCACTGCTCCTGTCTTCCCCCACAAAGGGCTCTAACACCTGTCATTTATTATATCAGCCACCACTCTTTACAGTCCCAAGCAGTAATTATATTTACAGTGATATACAATCATCCTCTTTTGCTAGACAGAAGAGACCACTCCATACAGAGAACTCCTTTTTTCTGTGGCCCTGCTAGCCTCTCCCAGAGTCTCTCTCCTTCTATCCCTCCTATGCTTCTTTTCTACTCTTGCAGTGAATGGGCTAATTAGCTCCTTAGCTTTTCCCAGCCCAGGCCACTCCTTTCCCAGTAATTAGCACTCCTTTCCCAGTCGGGCCCTTTCCAGGGGAGCTCATTGGATAAATTGATAAGGATGAGTACAAGATAATATCACAAGCACAAAGGGACAACATGAGAAAAGCTATGGTATAAAATCAGTTACATTCAGCAAGGGACATAAAAGACAATAAGAAGGTCTATAAATACGTTAGGAGAAGGAGACCGACAAAGGCAAGTGTAGGTCCACTACTGAGTAGGGATGGAGAGCTAATAACGGATGGTGCTGAGAACGCTGAGGTGTTCAATGCCTATTTTGCATCCGTCTTCACTAAAAAAGATTAATTGTGACTAGGGTGGTGATCCACAAAGGGATTCAACTTAACTTTTAGATGCCTAGAAAATCACAGGAATACACTGCGATCCACAAAGTCTGAATTGGGCATCGAGGCTCCCAATACAATGAATGGGGAGACATTGAAATCTTAAATAGCGATTCACAAAAGCCAGCAGGGTAGGCGGGGAACTGCCTATGCTAGACAGTAGAAGATGTTGATGAGGGAGGGGGTGCTAAGCCCCACCCCTCTCTTGGAGATAGGTGCCTAAATCCAGATTTCAGGGAGGCTCCTTGCTCTGTTTAGCAATCTACAAACAGGAACCTGATGCCTGGAGTCAGATGGCTTAGGTTATTCAGGAGCGTCTTGTGGAAATGAGTTAGGTGCCTGTCTTTCTCCACACAATATGGACAAAGGCAGATGTAGTGCTCATCTTATAACCTATATCCCAGTGGTTAGCGCACTCCCCTACAATGTGGGAGACCCAGGTTCAGTTCCCCCCTCTCAGGCAGAGGTGGGGAGAAAGGATTTGAATGGGGTGGGGGTCTTCTACTGCTCAGAAGCAGTGCTCTAACCATTTAGCTATGTGATATTCTGATGGGGGATGATACATCAGTCTGTCCTGTTGAAGCTGTTCCACTCTGGACAAACAATGAAAGAATGATTGGAGGAGGGAGACTGGTCCCGGGATCTCCTACCGCCCAGGTTGAAGTCCTGGACTACAGAGTCATTCTCTCCGGCCCAAAGAGAGAGAGGCGGAAGGAGCCTACAGGGAGACAGCAGTGTGCAGCCCCACAGGCTGAAACATGGGTGCAAGGGAACTTTTCACTCTGAAAACTTAGGGACAAAGTGAGGTTAGGTGCCTACAGGGTTTGATGGGAGTTTTGTGGATTGCAATGAAGCCAAAACTGGGACCTAGATGTCTACTCTAAACTCCAGACTTTGGTACCTAAGAACCTTTGTGGATCCCACCCCAGAAACTTAACCCAATTAATATTAACAAGGGGAAAGGAACAGATGCCAGAACAGGGAAATAATAGCTTAGCAAATATTTAGATAAATTAGATGCATTTAAGTCAGCACAGCCTGAGAAAATTCATGCTAGGGTACTTAAGGAACTGGCAGAAATTATCTCAGAACCATTAGCAATTATCTTCAATAACTTGTAATGATAGATTAAGCCCCACAGGTCTGGAGAAGGCAAACATAGTACCTATCTTTAAAAAGGAGAACAATGAGGACCCAGGGAATTATAAACCAATCAGCCTAACTTAGATACCCAGAAAGATACTGGACCAAATTATTAACAATCAATTTGTAAGCACGTAGAGGATAATAGGGTGATAATTAATAGCCGACATGGAGTTATCGAGACCAAATCATGCCAGATCAATCTAATTTCCTCCTTTGACAGGGTTACTGGCTTAGTGGATAGGAAGAAGCAGTAGACATGAT
This sequence comes from Dermochelys coriacea, assembly GCF_009764565.3. NCBI lineage: Eukaryota > Metazoa > Chordata > Testudines > Dermochelyidae > Dermochelys > Dermochelys coriacea. The sequence goes on from NC_050075.1 coordinate 11,478,002, forward strand.
GTATCTTGAATTTGGTAAGGCTTTTGACAGTCCCACACAAATTCTTCACAAGGAAACTAGTGGAATATGGTCAAGATGAAACTAGCATATGGCGGGTGCACAACTGGTTGAAAAATCATACTCAGAGTAATTATCAGAGGTTCACCGTCAAACTAGGAAGACATATCCAGTGGGGTCCTGCAGCAGTCTCTTCTGGGTCTGATATTAGTCTACATTTTCATTCATTACTTAGATAATGGAGTGGAGAATGTGCTTATAAAATTTGCAGATGACACCATCCAGGAGGGGTTGCAAGCGCTTTGGAGGTCAGGATTAGAATTCAAAATGACCTTGACAAATTGGAGGATTGACCTGGAATCAAGATGATATTCAATAAAGACATGTGCAAAGTACTACCCTTAGGGAGGAAAATCAAATGCACAAATACAAAATGGACAATAACTGGCAGTATTGATGAAAAGGATCTGGGGGTTATAGTGGAAATGGAATATGAGCCAACAATGTGATGCAGCCGTGAAAAAGGCTGATATCATTTTGGGGTGTATTAACAGAAGTGTTGTATGTAAGATACGGGAGATAATTGTCCCACTCTACTCAGCACTGGTGAGGCCTCAGCTAGAGAACTGAGTCCGGTTTTGGTTGCAACACTTTAAGAAAAATGTGGACAAATTGGAGAGATTTCAGAGGAGAGTAACAAACATGATAAAAGGTTGAGAAAACCTGACTTATGAGGAAAAGTTTTTAAAAAAATGAGGCATGTTTAGTGTTAAGAAAAGACTACTGCACTTCTCTTCCCACAGGTTTCCCTTTGCTCTCCTTATTTCTCCTTCCTCCCCACTGTTAACAGTTAAGGTTTTCTTCTGCTCCCTGCCACTAATGGATTACTGTCTGTATGCTATCTGGATTGCCAGCACAGTTGCTGACAGCATGTCAGCCAGCCAGCAGCTCCCCTCTGGGGTCTCCTTGCCTGCCCTCCAACAGCTTTTGCTATGCAGTTCCCCTTGTACTCCACTTCCTTTCTCCCCTCCCTCACTGGATTCCATTTTTCCTCCCTTTTCCCAGGTTTACAAAACTGGGCATGTGTAATATTGAGAAAAGACGACTCAGGGGAACCTGGTAAGAGTCTTCAAATATGTTAAGCGCTGTTATAAAAAGGACAGGGATCAATCATAATGCATGTCCACTGAAGGTAGGACAAGAATAGGCTTAATCAGCAGCAAGGGAGATATAGGTTAGATATAAGAAAAAACTATCTAACTATAAGAATAGTTATGCATTGGAATAAGCTTCCGAGGGAGGTTATGGAATCTCTGTCATTAGCGATTTTTAAGGATAGGTTGGACAAACACCTGTCAGGGATGGTCTAGGTATATTTGGTCCTGCCTCAGCACCAGGGGCTAGACCAGATGACCTCTCAAGGTTCCTTCCAGCCCTACACTTGTATAGTTCCTAGAACAGTCAGAAAGGAAGGTTTCAGAGTAGCAGCCGTGTTAGTCTGTATTCGCAAAAAGAAAAGGAGTACTTGTGGCACCTTAGAGACTAACAAATTTATTAGAGCATAAGCTTTCGTGAGCTACAGCTCACTTCGTCGGATGCATTTTCCTTCAGAAAGGAAGGAAACAATGCTAGTTTGGATTTAAAATTATTTTTTTTTAGTAAGCAGCTTGAGTCTGATCCAGTGCCTACTATAGTCAATGCCGTCTTTCTGTTCACTACAACAATCTTTGAATCAGGCTGTATTTGCAGATAATGCTTATCACATATTCCCATATGAGATCATGCTCACCTGAGCTGGACATTATTTGCCAAATTTTCAGAAATAGCTCCACCATCTCACATGCAGAAATATTTAATTGCAATAGCAAATATACATTTACACAGCTAGTTATCCTTTGCAGAGGCACCCACACATGCACAAATTTTGGAGGTGCAATTTAGTGACCTAGTTTTGAAAATCTGAGCATACGGCTCCAGTGTTTACAAATTAGCAGTTCACAGGCAAATAATAGACTGTATTTTCCATGATCACCTACTGACTTCTTTATGGTCACCGCACATACAAGATAACACTGGTGTAACTGCAACATTCTAATTCATCTGTGTGGCTTTGAGAGCACAATTCTAAATGGCAGCATAGCCAAAGGAACAAATGAGAGCCATGCTTATAGGGTGTTTTTTAAATTTTTTGTCAAATAAGGAGAATATGCTTGTCACTTTTCCTATTGCAGAACTCACAAAATGTTACCCTGATATAGGAGGTGATCTCCCCCAAACAAATAAATGGAACTCAGAGTCTTAAATGGAAATAAATTAAGAAAATCAGAGACCAGAGCCAATTGGCTTGCTTCACTGTGTAGACAGAGGATCATGGTTTTCAAAACACAATGATTAATTTGTTTTCTCAGAGTAATTACCAATTAATCATTTGTCTAAAGAGGCAGTATTATGAATTAGTCATAAACAGACTTCAGCCCAATTATAAGGGCTCAATTAGATCATTTAAATGTATGTTTATTCTCCTAACAGCTCAGTGGAAGGTGTGGGGTTTTTTTTGTTTTTTTAATCAAATGAAAAGCATACATCTAACTGGAAAATGGCACACATTTAAAATCCATAGGCTCAAACAATCTCTTAAATTATACCTGGGCTCAATAATGTATCCATAGCTGACCTTGACCTCTCATAGTTGTCTTTTGCTTAAGCATTTAATCTTATGTCTCCATCAGAGTCTTTATTTCTAAAACTATATTTTGTTCAGGTTTTTTTATGCTGCCAGATGATCATGTCTGAAATAGATATTCTTCTATAGCACACCACATGGCAACATTAACAATCACTTGAAAATACAACGGCACATAATATGCAGACTGTTTAGCAGAGTGTCCTGAAAGATGCTGCATAAAATATCAGCTCTTATAGAGCATACTAATACCTAGCAATTGAAAGAGTCCCATGGGGGTACATCTGCCAGATATAAAAATTAATGAAAGCGAATTGTGGAAGATAGATTAAGATTCATTAGTCATTATTATTAGACAACATCAGGTGCTAGCTGGGCCGCTGTTTGGAACGAGACATTGTCACCTTGACCTATAACACAATTAATTCAAAAACCAGTTGGAGAACACTTCAATCTCTCTGGTCACTCGATCACAGACCTAAGAGTGGCTATACTTCAACAAAAAAGCTTCAAAAACAGACTCCAACGAGAGACTGCTGAATTGGAATTAATTTGCAAACTGGATACAATTAACTTAGGCTTGAATAGAGACTGGGAATGGATGAGTCATTACACAAAGTAAAACTATTTCCCCATGGTATTTCTCCCTCCCACCCCACCCCCCACTGTTCCTCTGATATTCTTGTTAACTGCTGGAATTAGCCTACCTGCTTGTCACCATGAAAGGTTTTCCTCCTTCCCCCCCCTGCTGTTGGTGATGGCTTATCTTAAGTGATCACTCTCCTTACAGTGTGTATGATAAACCCATTGTTTCATGTTCTCTGTGTGTGTGTATATAAATCTCTACTCTGTTTTTTCCACCAAATGCATCCGATGAAGTGAGCTGTAGCTCACGAAAGCTTATGCTCTAATAAATTTGTTAGTCTCTAAGGTGCCACAAGTACTCCTTTTCTTTTTGAGAATACAGACTAACACGGCTGCTACTCTGAAACACAATTAATGAGGCTGTTGTAAGAAAACAAGATCTTCAAAGGGAGGGCTATGCACATTCATGCAAAATGAGATTTACCTGGGGACTGATCCAAAGCCACTGAGGTGAGTGGGGCTGATCCAGGCCCATGGCCAGTAGTTTCCAGATCCCTCTGCTAGGAAGATAAGTATGACTCTTTAACAGGAACTTTCTCCGGCACAGCAGAGCTTCCTTTTCCTTCTGCTTGATCCTGTAGTCAAGTCATAGTCCTATATTTATGGTATCAGCCTGTAGCCATGAAAATGATCTGTGGGAACACTTTCCAGACAGGCTTTCCACTCTCAGAATCCTTGTGTCCATGCCAGTGGATGCATAACACGAATGTGTATCAAGTCCCTAAGCTTTATTACAAGATTATGTAGGAGAAGGTAATAGAATGGGGGGAAGGATCCCTTGGTTAAAGATCTTGGGCCAAATTTAATTGCACTGGTGTGAATCCCTTAACAGCAGTGGAGTTACTCGGGATTTATACCAATATCAATGAGAGCAGAACTTGGCCCACACACTAACAGTAACTACACTAGCTAGCAAACAGGTTTAGAAGGCCAAGCAGGTTTAGAAGCTTGGATATCTTGCTTCCTTATTTTTCATGTTTATTTTTTCCCTCTGATTCTCAGTAAAGTCCCAGATTCTGCACAGTACTCAAGCACATCCTCAAATCCATCTCCATTCAGCAAAGCCCTGAAGCACATGCTGAATCGGGGCCTAAATTGGCAAATCTAGTGAAACTGAAGAACAAAAAATATTAAATGAGAATAGCTTGCTCTGCAGGAAGGTTATTTTATTTAAATCCTCATATTAGTAGGTTCACTCAGCCCAGGTGTACATTCCAATGTACATAAATACAAACAACATATTAAAATTGCATAATCCATTTGAAAACTAAAACTGTTGAAATGGACTCGATGCTCGTACTTCAATCTAAACATTTACTGTACAACTTCAAGGCTTTTTTTTTTAATTATCATCCCCCATAAGTAAAATTCTGAATGAAAGCCAAGTCACTTCATATTAATGAATCATTTCTATTTCCCTATGTTACTGTGCAAAAAAGAAACTTGTTTAAGCCTCTTTATTTAATGCTGAGTTCTGTTCCTCTGTGATAAGTGCTATTTGCCAAAAGCTTAGTTTCCAACAGAGTTCAAAGTAAAGTTAAGTCATAGACATCAACGTAAGCAGGATTTCAGGGATGGGAGAGAGCTTTATTAATTGTGGTCCCAGGGCGGTGCTCACTACCGCCGCAGTTAAATAGATCTATTTAGTTAGTTAACCTACTTCCTTGAATAGACAAAGTTTGATGACGTTCAGTATTAAATGGAATGCATGTAAGTGTTCTCATTTTCACCTGATGTGGAAATATGGGGCCCGAGCCAAAGCTCATTGAAGTCAATGGGAGAATTTCTACTGACTTCGGTATACTTTCAATTAGGCCTTGAAGGACTGGAATGCTGTTCCCTGAATCTCATTCTTAAACAGCGCTCACTGAAGTCAAGGGGAGCCTTTCCATCGACTTCAATGTGCATTGTATCAGGGCCAACTTTTCCTCTGGGAAGTATGTAGATTAACAAAAATTGTGACAGTGTCCTTTCTTTTCTTCTGAATGAAGCCTAACATGAGTTATTGAGAGAAGAAGCGCACTCACAATAAATCCCTGAAGAGACAGTAATGTTCATCACCGGTTTTTTTTTTATTAAACGGCGTATTTTGTTCAGGCTTGTTTTAAGAATTAACTTTGTGGATTCATGAGATTAAAGGCTTAAATGAAATCAATGAAAATGACATGATGTGTATCAAAGTAATTGCTGCTTGATTTGCAAACTCTAAAAGACCAGTTATTAGTGAAATACTGAGGGCTTAGAGCAATAATTTTGGATTTTTCCAGTAAAAAGATGAAAGAAAGTACTACCCCTACTCTAGGCTGAATTGAAATGTTTATCATTCCCAACTGAATAGGACATTTCCTACAATAAGAAGCTGCATGATGCCCTCTCCAATGTAGCAATCCGATATATGGAACAATTTGAAGAAAGTACTTTTGCTAGCTGTGTACAGGATAACTATGTAGAAAAGTAATATAATATATGCCTTAGAGACTGTAAAACAAATGAAAACTTCCAGCTCTGGCATCCATCCTTCCCTTTTTACCTCTGTGCAAAGCTGTATGGAAAATATATTAAAGTCATGAGTTTTGGTAGGCTCCATTGTACATATGGGAATATGTGATACGCTATTTATTTGGTGATTTTCTTTAAATTAGATTTTTCTGATCCATAAAGGAAAAGCCTGTAATATACTAATCTCCCAAATCCTTGATTTCTAATGTTCATTGTTCAAATAAATCATGCTGTGCAGCGAAATGTGGAGTAGCTATTTTTGGACATACCTACTAGAAGGCCCAAGAAGGATTTGTTGAGCTGATATTATGTCGTCTAATTTTATTTAATCTACTGGATTTATTGAAATGCAAAAATTAACCTTAATATTTTCAGAACAAATTTTAAGTGTTATGCCTATTTGCAAGCCATATTTCTCTCCATGGTGTGCCACTTTTGCTGGTCTTTAGACTGGGGCGGCACTACCAATTTTGCCGCCCCAAGCAGTCGCTGCCGAATTGCTGCCACCACAATAGCGGCGGAGCTGCTGCCGAATTGCCGCTGCGGGACACAGACTGCCACCCCATTCTGAATGCCACCCCAAGCACCTGCTTGGAAAGCTGGTGCCTGGAGCCAGCCCTGCTTTAGACAATCTCCTGATATTTTCTACAGAACTCTCTCCTAGCAGCCAATTCACAGACCTCACTGTTTAAAGCAATGGAGGTTACCTGATAGGGCCTGACTCAGTTCAACCATAGAGCAAAAGGGTTTCAACCTCCTGATTTATTATTGTGAAAGAGACAAAAATTGGACAAGATGTCTGAACAGTATCCATAAACAAATGCCTCCACTGGTTAAAATGGAAATGAACAAAAAACAGATTGACAACCATATATTGTTGTCAATGAACTATTCTACTGAAGGGCTGGTGACCATGTGCTGTATGTGTTCCTCATATGGAATGTTAGGCACCTGAACTTAATTCACCTACCTCATCTTCCCCTTTAGGGCAACTGCTTAGTCACTTTGTGCCATCAGAACAAGTCAAAGTAACCAGGTCAGGAGCCAAAGATCCTGCCGGGTGGCCAGCCAGCTTGCATAGAATTTTAATTTAACTCTTGTGCCCTTCTCCTCATAATATCGAGAAAAAGGAACAATACCGAAGTCTAACCTAAAGCTACTCATTTCTTACTAAAAATACTCCTGACTCTGGAGCAAGGAGGAAATATTACCAAACCATCAGGTAACTTAGAAGCTTCCTGCTTCCCAGCACTCTGTTTCGTGCTCACCAGGATAGTAGGAAACCTCATGATTACTCTACATATGAATACATAAAACCTAAAAGGGAAGATGTGTCTTTCTTCTTTGATCATCAGGAGGAAATAAACTCCAGTGCCTAGTCTAGCACAATGGGTTGCTGGTCTATGATGGGGGCTCCTAGGCTCTACAGTAATATAAATAATAATAATAGTTTGGTTCATTTAACTCCAGACATTTCAAGAGAGTTATTTGTGTATCTCAGTATTAATGATGTGATCTTTGAGAGGGTAAACGCTTAAAAGATGTATTCAGTTGCTGGAACAAACACAAACCTATGTTGAAAACAAAGGAGTCACTGGCATAGCAACAATGGAAAAAGACATAATTGACCAGCTGTCTGAGGAGTCTAGAAGAGGCATCCGATGAAGTGAGCTGTAGCTCACGAAAGCTTATGCTCTAATAAATTTGTTAGTCTCTAAGGTGCCACAAGTACTCCTTTTCTTTTTAGAAGAGGTGATGTATCTGGCAGTGAGGAATATATATTGCAACACTCATGATTGCAGAGAAATATGGAAATGACCCATGTGGCCAGATCCTCATCTGATGTAAATCAATGAAGCTTCACTGAAATTGGTTGCCCTGAGTTTCTATTGCCTTGTTTGAGTTATTTCACCTGAACCACATCTATATCTTCCTGATTCACAATTTATTATAGATGTCTGGGCTTACATGTATGAGGGTAATCAAGAATTATTTTGTGACAGATTAAGCAGCTGAACAAGGCTACAAAATTGACTGACATACTAAAATCTTTGTAAATAAAACTTCATTTGAATATGAAATGCTTTCTTCTGTATGTGGCTTCAGTGAAAGAGAACAAAACATAACAGATGCTGTTTATACAAGGAGTGGCTGCTAGTGGCGGACAGGGAAAGTCTATATAACTGTCATTACTGGCAATTATGTTTCTTCTCTTAGTGCAAGTGAAATCCTCCACATATCTTGGGTGAAAAGCTTATTTTTTCTCTTTCACTATCTCCAGTGGGCCCATATCTTACCACTCTTCTCCTGGCATTGACTATTATCTTAATCTCTTTTGCTGCTGCTAACATCACTCATGGTTGGGTGTCAAGTACCTTGACCAACGATCAAATACGTCACATCCATAACATGCCAGATCGCTACTAGGTCTGAAAAGGGAAAAGCTCAGGAGAATGAAAGTCTCTCCTTGAACATGGATACTAAACACTAAGCTCAGATCACAATGAAAGTGGTAGGTCAGTACATTGATGGGAGATGAAACAGTATCTTCCAAGTGAGCTGTTGACTGACTTGAGAAATCCAGAGTGCTATTGGTGGATTCACTCTATTTCCTCTTTAGTAATTAGAGATTCTCAGGAGGCTTGTTCTGTACCCACTGTGTCATTCATCTCCCTAGGTGCTGAGTTGTCACTTTTCCTTTGTAAATATCTATCCACTCTGCTTTCCAGGGACTGAGTGCTTGACAGAGGCAGAGGTACTCTGTCTCAACTACGGGTAGCAATGTAGGTTTGTTCTAATTGGTGGGTTGGCAGTTCTTAGATTCAAATCTTGCCCAAAATCTGACCCAAGAGTTTCTTCTCAGCAATCTGAGGTTCTGAGTTGATCTTCAGTTATTTTGGGATTAGCAACAGGGAGAGCACAGCTTTAATCTTCCTCCTCCTCCTCCTTCTTCTCCATATTTCCTTGTTCTTGTTCAAATTCCTCTGATTTATCAAAATGCAGGCATGGTTAGTTACAATTTCTCTCTCTGATTCCTCTACAGATCTTTAAAAATAATAGTTTCTCATCTATAGTTCAGGGTTTGTTTTTTTTAATTAATGTTGATTTTCTCTGGTTTCATTGACAGAGCTTTTAAGAGCTTTCCCTGGGACTTCTGCCCTGAATTGGATCACTTGCTGATGATGATGAGGGCAGACATTTATCTTTTGTTTTCAGCACACTGCACAGCTACCACTGAAATCCCACCTGCTTTTTCCTTTTCCTGCTGTTTCAGAGCCAACATCGTCCTGAGCTTCAGTGCTGGTAGAGAACCCATTATGTGAGGCTTGGCTGATAAGGAGCTCTCCATATGTTCTGTAATATGGAAAATATCCAGTGGGAGAAAAAGGTTGATTCAGCCTTGATAGTCCATTGAGGAGCGAGATCTCAGAACCACAGTTTTCAGCAATGCTGTTGTTTAATAGAAGGGAGTCAGAGGGCTCAACACTAGGCATGGAAGAGATTGCTTCCTTCTCTGTCTCATAACTTTGTGGGATGCTCTGAAAGAAGCATACGGATGATCAAGATCTAAGGTCTGTAACTATGAAACGGGAATGGGAGTTTTGGGGTGATTTCACTCTTGGCATTGTGCCTGCTTACATTAGGGGTGAATTTGGTCCATTATCTATGGTTGGCAAATTAGAATCTCCAAGGACATTGAGAGGGGGGAAGAGTGTGGCTTTCAATGGAGTTCTCAGGAGTTAAGGGGTGGAGAGACCCAACTGCATGAATATCATGAGATCTGTGAGAAAGTCCTGCATACCTAAAGACAGCCACTGCGGGGGACTCCACAGGACATTGTGCTGCCACTGGTTCCTATCCCATGATTGGGCAATTTACAACTCACAGGGGTGCTGGAGGGACAGAGCAGGAGTAGATGGGATTTCCTGCTGGATGTTGCAGGCGTTGGCTGAGGGACATGCCACACAAGAGCTGTTGTCCCCAGCTCTTCCCCTAATGGATTGCTACTTCCTTACACACATACTTTCAGAGCCCCATTCATTAATGTGCTGGCACTGAAGGCATTTTCCTCTAGAAATATCTCTGTGTGTTTGGAGGTTGGAGGGAAGCATTAGCCTGAAACATCCTGGGTTTGATTGTGCTCAGCCCGGATGAAGGCTGCAAGGAGGGGAGAGGGCACAAGGAGCCTTCCACACGGCATTGTGGAATTGCCATTTCTCTGCAATTGCATGCCCTTGTGCAGGGACCAGGTACAACAACAGTACTTGGAAAGTCCAAGACCCTGGCCTGACCCTGGCACCCCCCGAGTCCTAGTGCCCTCATAGTGAGTTTGTGCCCTCATAGTGAGTGGTGAGGGGGAGGGGGTCTCGTCTGCATAGTTCTGGGCCCAGGTGACCCTTTTTGGGCCCATTTTACTCCTTTCTCTCCAGTGCAGCAATTCCTGCTTTGTCTGCTTCTGCTCTGACTAGCTAGATTCACTTCAGCTTTACTCCACACCGGCCCTCTTACCATATTTTCCCCTGCTCTGTCCCCCTCATGTCCCTGCCCTTCTTTTTTCTTTCCATTCAGCTTATCCCCACCTGAGTAAACCCACCCAGAAAAGTTGTGGAACCAACATGACATTTGCCCCCATCACATTGTTCACTGTGTTTGTGTGTTATCCGACCCTGGCTCTATCTTACCTATTTAGATTGTATGTTCTTCTGGGACTGTCTATTGCTTTGTTTGTACAGTACTTAGCACAAAGGGATCCTGTTCTTTGCTGGCCTTTTGGAACTACCAGAATAAACATGATTAATAATAAAATGACATGACACAGACCAACAGAGGTGGCTCTTTGTGAGGGAGACATGCCCTGCACCCCTGTCAAGTGGTGGCACAGTAGCTAGACTACCCTGGCACTCCTGAAGACATTGCACCTGCCTCATAAGAATACATCCTCTGCACCTCTCCCTACTGCAACCATGACTTAAGGGACTGATCCTGTCCTATTGAAGTCAATGGGAGCACAATTTCACTTGCAACTTACTTTATCACTGCAACCAATAGCAACCTCACAGACATCTCCTCTTTGTTCATTGCTCTCTGTGTTAGCCTCTTTTCCCTCTGCAGTAATGCTTAAGCCATCATGTAAAACTGGACTGCCAAAGTACTCTTCATATGACCTATAATATGGAAAATATCCGCCAGTGGAAATAACTAAGTTGCTCAGGGTCTCATCTTCTCTTATAGTGTTAACTTTGCAGCCACCACTTCCTTCTCTTTTTTCTCTTCCTAGGTCACCTTCTTCCACTTCTGCTCTGATAAGTAATGTGTCCAGTGACACTGGGTTGATAAAAAATTCCTTGTGTGTTCTGTAATATGGTAAATATTGAGGAGAGGAAACCAAGTCATTTGAGATTGGCAGTTCATTGAAAAGCGAGAGCTCAGTATCAAAGTCCTCAGCACTGTCTTCAAATAACAACAGAAAGAACTTGGAGGCTTCTGAACGGTAAAATGGCAATATGGTTTCAAGGTTTCGCTCCAAACTTTGTTGCACTGACTGAAAGAAATATATGCATGATCAATAAACTGACAGGTTTGTAAGCACAGGTGAGATCTTATTAATTACAACTGGCATAATCTACCATCTACAGCTATCATCTATAATTATCTATGTATGGCCTAATTCATCATCGATCATATATAGAGATATAGACCAAATCTGTAGACTGGCTAGGTCATCGGGCTCAACCGGTAGTGATCAATGGCTCAATATCTAACCGGCAGCTGGTATCAAGTGGACTGCCCCAGGCATTGGTCCTGGGGCCAGTTTTGTTCAATATCTTCATGAATGATCTGGATGAAGGCATGAATTGCACTCTCAGCAAATTCGCAGATGACACTAAGCTGGGGGGAGAGGTAGATATGCTGGAGGATAGGGATAGACCTAGACAAATTGGAGGATTGGGCCAAAAGCAATCTGATGAGGTTCAACAAGGACAAGGTTTTTTTAAAGGGGCATGACTTATGTGGCTAGTTTTTATGGGTCTCATGCAAGAAATAAGCCTTTTAAGGAGATCTGAATGAAGATAGGGTTGGAGTTATTTTCTTCCATGCTTTCCAAATGCATGGAATGACTCCCCAATCCCAGTGAACTAAAGGGGAATAGGAGAAGGAAACAACATTGGATGCTGAAGCTGGCAACTAAGGCAGAGAAGAAAGGTAAGGAAGACACTGCTGAAAACCAAAAAGGGTGAAATTGTGCGGGACCTGGAATGATAAACTTGATAGAAAGGGGGTGTAGTGGGGCAGTCACCCCACTCCTGGGAGAAAGGGTAGGCTGATTGGGGAAGCAGCCACAGCTGTGGCAACACCTAATCAGGCCTTAGCAGGCCCTGATAAAAGGGCTAAGTCAGGAGCTGAGTAGAGTCTCTCTCCGGCCTTGGAGGGAGAAGGGCCTAGTTGCCTGGGAACAGACCTGACGCAGAGCAGTGCTGGGGAAAGGCAAGAGGAGCTGAGGATCTCCAGCCTGGCAACTCCCCAGGCTGAGGCCTTGTTTAAGGCCTAAAGAGATACCAGGGCTGAAGAGGTGCAGCCTGGGGATAGGCAGAGGCAGCTGGTCCTATTCCCTTGCCAGTGACGAGTGGCCATTACAGACTGCAGTTTGTCCCAGTGAGAGGGGGCTAGATGATGACTGGCAGTAGCCACTGAGGCAAGGTGGGCATAGGGGGAGGGAGATCCCTTGGGAGGGGAGACCCAGAGTGTGGGGACTGCTGGGGACAGAACCCCGAGGTAAGGGGCACTGGGGTGCAGGAGGCAGATGAGACATTGGCCAGCAGGGGCCGCTCCAAGAGCTGGAATTGAGCTAATTCCTGAGGCAACCAGCAGGAGGTGCCACGCTGGTGAGCAGCGGTCTGCTACAGGGGGCCAGAGGAGTGATGTGGTCTGATTGTTGGGTGAAGAACAGTGTTCTAACTACTGTAGGCTGGATGGACTGGAAGAAGCATAGTAAATAGTACCTCATTTTGTCTTGACCATTCCCCAGTATCCTCTCCAGTGTTCCATGGTAGGATCCCATTTTTTTCTTGCCCACCATCATAAAAAGAATGTTTTTTCAGTGCTGTTTGATTTGTCTGTCTGGCATTGTTCATACCCTGACCTAGTTCTTTCAGTTCCTCCTTCTCTTCTATTTTCCGTAGCTGTAGAGTGGAAACAAGAAGATCAGTGAAGTGCACAGAGCACAAACCATTCCATGTTAGACTATGGATCTGGACACTGAGGGCTCGATTTTCAGAATAGTACATGTACACTTGCACACTGAGATGTGCAAACCACTGTATGCTTTACTTATATGCACAATTACCGTGGCTGCATGCACAGCTCTGATATTTGTGCTTGATAATGACCACTTCGATGTGTAATTGAGCATGTGTGTATGTATATGAACTGCATGTGCAATTGCAATCATTTCATTTGTGAATTCAGCATGCAGCTGGACACACTTTTCTGCATTTTGAAAGTCTGGCCCTGATTTGTCCAAAACCATATTTTGTTTGGCTAATCTGACCATTCTGTAGCCATCTCAGATCTGACTCAGCTTTCAAAAGTACATGAACTACGATTTTATCACCATGGGGAAAAAATGAAGTCCACATGCCCTTTATATAGAGTAGGTGAAGGAAAAACTGATAAAGAAACAAGTGTAAAAATTACCTACTTTAAACTGATAGGGTTTTTTAAATTAAAAAATACCAAAGACTTTAAATGCAAGGACAACTAAAATTTGCAGCTTCTCCCAAGGTTACTTTAAACTTTTCCACCTACTTAAGGAACTGAATTTGGAGTCCTCAAACAGTGTCCCATTCAGCTTTTTAATTAAGTTTAAATTCCAAATCAGCTCATCTGCTTCTCAGGCACTGCTTAGTGGCACAAGATAAGAAATGTAATGTTTCCTGAACCAGCAACCGAGCTTCAGAAAGAAACCATCTTACCCCCAGCTTCACTGCCAATGTTGACAGACCTCTGGACTACTTTGTACAAGAGGGATGGGCTGAAGAGATGGTATTTATTTCTGTTCTGGTTAAAAATGTTTACATTTTAGGTTAGGATACAGGTTTGAGTTCAGATACAACCCCTTATATCATGAGCTGAACTTGTGACATTCCAGCCCAAAATAATGGATACTCTCACACAGGACCAGAATGAGTGAGATTTCTAACATCTCAGAAATCGTGCCAAATCAATAATTCTTGCGAGAGTTCTGCAAAATTTGATATTTTGAAATTTGGGCTGAATCTGAGAAAAAAAACGCACTAGGGGAAAAAAAGGCCCTTCTGGTTTTGAATCTTATCTGGAACTAAAACCATGGATGCAGGGACATTAAGTGATTTGGATTTAAGGCTTCACTTTGGGCCCAACTCTAGTTTGCACTTCTGCTTTCATTTGAAAAACAGACTAATTAGGTTCATCACTACTCTTTGGAGCTACCTAAGTTCCAGGTATCGTATTACAATTGTACATAAAGACATGCAGGAATATTTCATCACTAAAAACATTGCAAAGAATATTAATACACCTACGGTCTTCATAGAAGTGGCTGGTAACTTTTTTCTTCTTAGCTATGTTTGGTAGACTGTTGTTTTCTTATAATTCTTCATCCACACCAACTCTTAATTGGCTTTTTTCATCTCTCATTTGCTAGCAAAAGATTATTCTCCAAGGGCTTCTGTAAGCATCTTCAGGATATCCTACAAATAGTTCACACAGCGTGGCATAAACCCCATGACTTATTGCACCCGACTAAGCCCTGTGTGCTCCGGTGAGTCCCAGGACTGAAAAAAGGGGATATCTCACAAGAAATCTCTGAGCATCAAAATGCCTGTTTTTATTTCTTTAAACAATCACTAATTATTATGTTTATAAAACCTGTCTCCAATCTATATCGATAAAGGGAAAATCAGTCAAGAGATCTTCAGGTCCACATATTCAGCTTTCCCTGGCTGAGTTTATGCTCTAGCAAACACACCACCTTGAGAATTGTGTGGCAATTCTGAGATGACATCACAGAGACAGTGTTCTCTCTCTCTATGATGAACACATAATAAAGAGTCTGGGAGGATTTGTATGGGCATATCAGGCTACCAAAGCTGAATAATCAGAAGGTGGCCCACTATGGATTCTCACATCATGCATCAGTATGAATAATAGAATAGTTAGATAATATTTTAGCCTAACACATTATTATTGCAAAGCCTCATTTAGGACTATAAGGCCTGACTGAACTGATGCATACGCTGATGTCAATCAGGAGTAACTCCATTCCAGACAATAGAGTTGCACTGGTTGAAAGAAGAAAAGGAGTACCCGTGGCACCTTAGAGACTAACAAATTTATTAGAGCATAAGCTTTCGTGAGCTACAGCTCACTTCATCAGATGCATTTGGTGGAAAAAGCAGAGGAGAGATTTATATACACACACACACACACACACACAGAACATGAAACAATGGGTTTATCATACACACTGTAAGGAGAGTGATCACTTAAGATAAGCCATCACCAGCAGCAGGGGGGGGGAAAGGAAGAAAACCTTTCATGGTGACAAGCAAGGTAGGCTAATTCCAGCAGTTAACAAGAATATCAGAGGAACAGTGGGGGGTGGGGTGGGAGGGAGAAATATCATGGGGAAATAGTTTTACTTTGTGTAATGACTCATCCATTCCCAGTCTCTATTCAAGCCTAAGTTAATTGTATCCAGTTTGCAAATTAATTCCAATTCAGCAGTCTCTCGTTGGAGTCTGTTTTTGAAGCTTTTTTGTTGAAGTATAGCCACTCTTAGGTCTGTGATCGAGTGACCAGAGAGATTGAAGTGTTCTCCAACTGGTTTTTGAATGTTATAATTCTTGACGTCTGATTTGTGTCCATTCATTCTTTTACGTAGAGACTGTCCAGTTTGGCCAATGTACATGGCAGAGGGGCATTGCTGGCACATGATGGCATATATCACCTTGGTAGATGCGCAGGTGAACGAGCCTCTGATAGTGTGGCTGATGTGATTAGGCCCTATGATGGTATCCCCTGAATAGATATGTGGACAGAGTTGGCAACGGGCTTTGTTGCAAGGATAAGTTCCTGGGTTAGTGGTTCTGTTGTGTGGTGTGTGGTTGCTGGTGAGTATTTGCTTCAGATTGGGGGGCTGTCTGTAAGCAAGGACTGGTCTGTCTCCCAAGATCTGTGAGAGTGATGGGTCGTCCTTCAGGATAGGTTGTAGATCCTTGATGATGCGTTGGAGAGGTTTTAGTTGGGGGCTGAAGGTGATGGCTAGTGGCGTTCTGTTGTTTTCTTTGTTGGGCCTGTCCTGTAGTAGGTGACTTCTGGGTACTCTTCTGGCTCTGTCAATCTGTTTCTTCACTTCAGCAGGTGGGTATTGTAGTTGTAGGAATGCATGATAGAGATCTTGTAGGTGTTTGTCTCTGTCTGAGGGGTTGGAGCAAATGCGGTTATATCGTAGCGCTTGGCTGTAGACAATGGATCGAGTGGTATGATCTGGATGAAAGCTAGAGGCATGTAGGCAGGAACAGCGGTCAGTAGGCTTCCGATACAGGGTGGCGCCCATGTGAGGAAGCTATTGAAATGAAATCCCTCCATTAAGATATACTGCTCTTATAGATCTGCACTGGTTACGTATAGGTGCTGGAACTAATGGTGGTGGGGGTGCAGTAGCTTATAGTTTGGTTAAATGGCTCTCAGTACCCCCCACTATACAAATTGTTCCAGCACCACTGCATTGAAACCAGGCAATGGTTCTAAAAGTTCTGCTGCCTTAAGGCCAAGAAATGTTCACCCTACCTGCCCACAGTCACCGACACAAACAGTAGTTAAATATTTTATTTCCCTAACATTTTTCCGCCCACAAAATCCAAAATGTCCAAAATAAAGACTAGCCATATCTACTACATCTATTTATCTATAATATTTTTAATATATATTTTAAGGGTATGATTTTCTAAAGCGTCTAAGGGAGTCGGGTCCTTTTGAAAATTTCACCTTAAATTCCAAGTAAAATAAAGCACACACAGAACTTCATAGACACTGTTTACCAGTGGTGGGCACACAACATGGAAGAAACATGTCTTGTGCCACCCTATCACTAAATTATTTCCATCAGTCATACCAGAAGAATGAATGCTACAGACAGAGATAACACAAAGA
Organism: Dermochelys coriacea; assembly: GCF_009764565.3. Classification (NCBI taxonomy): domain Eukaryota; kingdom Metazoa; phylum Chordata; order Testudines; family Dermochelyidae; genus Dermochelys; species Dermochelys coriacea. Next base: position 11,495,019 of record NC_050075.1, read on the forward strand.
AGACTTAAAGCACATGATACAAAACAGGAATAATCCAATGTCTGTATTTAAGGAAGTCTGAACATTTTAATTGGCCTGAAGAAATTGCCTAATATCTAAACAGAAAGAACTTCGATATTATGGAATCTTAACCTACCATTTATTTTTTAAAAATAACCCCAACTATGCAAGTTAGCCCCTAAGTCATTTGATTTACATTTTAGCTCACTACATATGCTTCTAAAAAACTTGTTGGTCTTTCTTATTTATAATTATGAAGACGTAAAGTTAAGGGTGTTTCCATAACAACTCCCAAACAATCCTCCTGACAATCTGATGCCAGTGAAGACCACTGTAATGAACAATTAAAAACAACAATAATAATACTTTTTCCATGTTGGTGTATCTCCTCCCTAGATTCACGGTGCTTGAAAAAGAAGAGCCCCCCAATTTGCAGATGGGGAAACTGAGGTATCCCAGTGTATTTCTAAGGCATTACGCATCACATGAGTAAGGGTGGCAGAATCTTTCCCTTAGCAGAGCAGAGAATAATAAATACCATAAAGTAAAAAAAGCCACATTAGTTTTACTTCATCCATTTTATTACGAATCTGTGCGATGGCTGGGGAATGCCTGTTTCTTTTAAATCCTAGAGAAACAAACCTTGTGTTTTGCTGAGCTAGGTACTCACAGTCACTTAAAATAGAAATGCACAGAGGGTTTCCAGTGATCCACTGGGGGGTGTACAGAGTCACTGACATTTCACTCTTATACCATTATAGAACTATAGTGTTAGAAGGGACCGCAAGTGTCATCTAGTCTACCTCCCGCCAAGATGCAGGATTTTGTTGTGTCTAAACTAGTGGTGGGCAACCTGTGGCCGGTCAGGGTAATCCGCTGGCAGGCCGTGAGACAGTTTGTTTACATTGACCATCCGCAGGCACAGCCGCCCGCAGCTCCCAGTGGCCACGGTTCACCGTTCCCATCCAATGGGAGCTGTGAGAAGCCCGCAGGCCGCCCACCACTGGTCTAAACCATCCAAGAGAGTTGGCTCTATAGCCTCCTTTTGAAACCTCTAGCAAAGGAGCTTCCCCGACCTCCCTAGGCAGTCTGTTCCATTGTCCTACGGCTCTTACAGTTAGGAAGTTTTTCCATGTTACCTTTAAGTTTTATTTTATTATTAGCAAACTACAATCTATTGGCTTACAGATAAAATCATGCAGTCCTTATCCAGGCAAAACTCCATTTACCCTCGACTAAAGGTTTAGAACAACTGCATTCTGTCCCTTTAAATTTTCCCTGTGTGAGTGAATTGTCCTCCATCTTTTCAATTATTACAGACTTCAGGCTTTGGGCCAGGGGGCATATGGCAACAGAGCAATACATTTGCATAAAACTTTGATGTTAAAGTGGGTAACTTTGAGGGAGCAGCTATTTTAAAAATGCATTTTAGAAGAATTGCCACAGAATTCTCCAAAAATGTATTAAGAATCCAGGAAATGAAACCTACAATTATAATATGCTGTGGACTTTCCACTATAACATTAGGCAAATCTCTTTAGTCTAAGACCAAAATCTGCCTTCAAACATGTGCTCCTTTTAACTTCACAAGCTCAATAGAAGAACCTGGCCCATAACAATGAATGGTAATTACAAAATTCAGAGTTATTAAGGCATCTTCCAGCGGAGGCAAAGGTTGGTCTTATTTAAACATTAATGCAAAACTGGAAGCATGCCAGAAATATCACTTTCATTGTAGGCTATATCCTGCTGTCCTTACTCAAACAAAGCTTCCATTGAACTCAACAAGAGTTATTGCTTAATAAGAATCAAATAGAAACTGAGCATTGCCTTCCAGATTAGTCACTTACATCGTGGGCTAAATTCAAGTGTAACATTAGGGGATAAAAAAGAAAAGGAGTACATGTGGCACCTTAGAGACTAACAAATTTATTTGAGCATAAGCTTTTGTGAGCTACAGCTCACTTCATAAGAAGTGGGTGAAAGAGATAGGAACCAAACCAACTGCTCTTGAATAGCAACAAGCTTCCCTAGCACCATACAGCAGATGGAGTCCAAGCCTAAGTGTATGTCTACACTACGAAATTAGGTCAATTTTATAGAAGTCGACTTTTAGAAATCAATTTTATACAGTCGATTGCGTATATCCACACTAAGCGCATTAAGTCGGCAGAGTGAGTCCTCACTACCATGGCTAGCATCAACTTACAGAGCAGTGCACTGTGGGTAGCTATCCCACAGTTCCTGTAGTCTCCGCTGCCCATTGGAATTCTGGGTTAAGCTCCCAATGCCTGATGGGGCAAAAACATTGTCGTGGGTGGTTTTGGGTACATGTCATCTGTCACCCTTCCCTCCATGAAAGCAATGGCAGACAATCGTTTCACGCCTTTTTTTCATGCAGATGCCATACCACTGCAAGCATGGAGACCGCTCAGCTCACCATCACCACTGCTGTTGTGTCCTGGGTGCTGCTGTCAGCAGATGGTGCAGTACGACTGCTAACCGTCATCATCCACCTCTTCTGTGGCAACTCTGCTCTCCTGCTCTTGTAAATGAGCTCAATCTCAATAGCAAATTTCTCCATGTTGCTTCCACTGCAACTCTGCTCTCCTAGTGCCATGAATCCACTTTGCAGGTATTCTCGTAGTTCTGTAGAAACATCTATTCTCTCCTCCAGATGCCATACCATGGCAAGCATGGAGCCCGCTCAGCTCACCACTGCTGTTGTGAGCATTGTAAACACCTCACGTATTATCCTGGAGTATATGCGGAACTGGGCTAAGAGATGCCAGCACAAGGACAATTTTGATGAGGACAGTCTTCTGTTGCTTGGGCCATCCTCTGTAGTGGAATGGCTGGGTGCCCGGAGCCTCCCTCCCGCATTCTTGGGCGTCTGGGTGAGGAGGATATGGAACCTGGGGAGGAGGTCAGGCGTTTGTACAATGGATGCAATAGGGGTCTGTGCTCTTGTTGACTTTCCTGCAGCTGCACCAGACACTTCATGGACACAGATGTTCCTGAAAGCACGGGCTGTGGCAATTGGGACATCATGGTGGCAGTGGAGTTGGTTGATACAGTGGAATGCCAATTCTGGGCCTGGCAAACAAGCACAGACTGGTGGGACCGCATAGTGTTGCAGGTATGGGATGATTCACAGTGGTTGCGAAACTTTCGCATGTGTAAGGCCACTTTCCTGGAACTCTGAGTTGCTTTCCCCCACCCTGAAGTGCAGGAATACCAAGATTCAAGTAGCCAATGTAATCACTGATGTTCTGTTATCAAGGGTAGTGACTCTGGGAAATGTTCAGGTAATAGTGGATGGCTTTGCTGCAATGGGTTTCCCTAACTGTAGTGGGGCAATAGACGGAAAGCATATCCCTATCTTGGCACCAGACCACCTTGCCAACCAGTATGTAAACTGCAAGGGGTACTTCTCAATGGTGCTTCAAGCACGGTGGATCACAAGGGACATTTCACCAACATCAACGTGGGATGGCTGGGAAAGGTGCATGACGCTCGCGTCTTTAGGAACTCTGGGCTGTTCGAGCAGCTGCAAGAAGGGACTTACTTCCCAGACCAGAAAATTACTTTTGGGGATGTTGAAATGCCAATAGTTAGCCTTGGGGACCCAGCCTTGTTCTCATGGCTCATGAAGCCATACACAGGCAGCCTGGACAGTAGTAAGGAGCAGTTCAACTATAGGCTGAGCAAGTGCAGAATGGTGTTAGAATGTGCCTTTGGACGTTTAAAAGCTCGCTGGTGCTGTTTGCTGACTAGGTCAGACCTCAGCGCAACCAACATTCCCTTTGTTATTGCTGCTTGATGTGTGCTCCACAATATCTGTGAGAGTAAGGGGGAGACGTTTATGGAGAGGTGGGTGGTTGAGGCAAATCGCCTGGCATCCAATTTTGCCAGGGCAATTAGAAGAGCACAGCAAGGCATGCTGTGCATCAGAGTGGCTTGGAAAACCAGTTTCATGACTGGCCAAGTTTTGGTGTGACAGTTGCGTGTATTTCTCCTTGATGCAAACCCGCCCCCTTTGTTGATTTTAATTCCCTGTAAGCCAACCACCCTCCCCCCTTTGAAATAAAGTAACTATTGTTTTGAAACCATGCATTCTTTCTTTATTAATTTTTTTAAGAGGGAGATAACTGACAAGGTAACCCGGTTGGGGTGGGGTGGGAGAAGAAGGAAGGACAAGGCCACATCGCTTATTGTAGCCACACTAAAAATCAAACTGTTTGAATGACAGTCTTCTGTTGCTTGGGCCATCCTCTGTAGTGGAATGGCTGGGTGCCCGGAGCCTCCCTCCCGCATTCTTGGGCGTCTGGGTGAGGAGGATATGGAACCTGGGGAGGAGGTCAGGCGTTTGTACAATGGATGCAATGGGGGTCTGTGCTCTTGTTGACTTTCCTGCAGCTGCACCAGACACTTCATCATGTCCATTTGCTCCACTACTAGCCTTAGCATTGCCTTCTGCCTCTGCTCTTCACGCTCCTGCCTCTGCTTTTCGCGCTCACTTAATGCTTTCCTGGCCTCTGCCACTGAATGCCTCTGTGTATTCAGCTGTGCCCTATCAGTGCGGGAGGACTGCATGTCATCGCGAGCACATTTTTTTCGCCTTCTAATTTGCGATAACCTCAGGGACAGAGATGATAGGGGGAGCCTAGAAACATTTGCACCTGGGGGGAGATAAAAAGGGAGAGTAAAATTTAAGATGATACATTTCTGAGAACAAAAGGGAGACTCTTTCACAGTAAATCAAGCAATTTACAGCAGACAGCACATGTGCTTTAGGTACAAGGTCACATTTTGCCTTTTATATTGAGTGCCTGCTGGTATGGTGACACATCACACACGGCAGGGTAACAGAATTTGGTTTCCATGCAGCCATGGTAAGGCAAAGGGTACGCAGGGTTGGCTTCTTATGCATAACATGTGGGAATGGTTTCAAATTGCAGTGCCATCCTTTCCCATAGCAAGCAATGGGTTGGATTTCACATTTAAAAGGAGGGGCTGTGGTTTTTGGGTGGATGTGCAGCACACATCTCCCCCCACACCACTGCGTGCTATTCTCCGGGATGATCCCTTTTAGCCAAGCACAAACAGCCCAGCATAATGGGGTCCTTTTACTGTTCCCTTACAAAAATTCCCCTATTTCAACCAGGTGACCATGAATGATATCACTCTCCTGAGGCTAACACAGAAAGATATAGACTGAATGTTGCTTGACTGCGACCAAAACCCAGGATCATTCGCTGCCATACTTTGTGCTGCAATGATTCCAGAATACTTTCAGAGTACCTCCAGGAGAGCTTAATGGAGATGTCCCTGGAGGATTTCCATTCCATCCCCAGACATGTGAACAGACTTTTCCAGTAGCTATACTGGCCGCGAATGCATCCCAATTCTTCAGGGCAAATCAAACATTAAACACTATTGCTTTTAAACCCTGTACTTTAGTTACAAATGTGCACTCACCAGAGGTGCCTTCTCCAGCTTCAGAGTCAGGGATCCCACCTTTGGAGGGTATTGGCTTCAGAGTGATGAAAAAGTCCTGGGTGCCAGGGAGAACGGATTCACTGCTTGCCTGCTGCACATATTGCTCCTCCTCCTCTTCTTCCTCATCCATAAAATCCTCCTCCCGGTTGCGTGGGACTCCCCCCTTGCAGGTGTTCATGGACAGTGGTGGGGTAGTGGTAGGGTCCCTCCTAGAATGGCATGCAGCTGATCAAAGAAGCTCCATGTATGGGGCTCTGACCCAGAGCAACTGTTTGCCTCCTTTGTCTTTTGGTAGGCTTGCCTCAGCTCCTTAACTTTCACGCCCTGTGAGATTTTGGCAAATATATTTGCATTTTTCCTTTTTGATCGGAGTTCTGCCTGCACAGATGCTTCTCCCCATACAGCAATCGGATCCAGTGTCTCCCTTTCGGTCCATGCTGGAGCTCGTTTGCGATTCTGAGGGGACTGCATGGTCACCTGTGCTGCTGAGTTCGCCATGCTGACCAAAGAGGAAATGAAATTCAAAAGTTTCCAGGGCTTTTTCTGTGTACCTGGCTAGTGCATCAGAATTCAAAGTGCTATCCAGAGTGGTCACAATGGAGCACTCTGGGATAGCTCCCGGAGACCAATACCGTTGGTTTGCGTCCACACTACCCCAAATTCAGCCCAGCAAGGTCAATTTTAGCACTACTCCCCTCGCGGGGGAGGAGTACAGAAGTCAATTTTAAGAGCCCTTTAAGTCGACGGAACGGGGTTGGTTGTGTGGACGCATTCATTTTAAAAATCGACCTAACACAGCTAAATTCGACCTAACCCCGTAGTGTAGACCAGGCTTAAGAAATAGGCCCAGAAAAACTGGACAGACAACATGACTGGTGGTGGGTGTGGCTGAGGACTGTATAGAGAAATAATAGGGTAATTGCAAATTTTTGCAAATCAATTGCTGAGCTTCTGAGACAGAAAAAAGGTGAAGATGAACACAGACTCCAAGAGATGGGGCTGAATGATAGCTACTTCCCCACTATAGCAGGGTGGTTACCCTCTCCTGCCCTGTGGGGCTTAAAAGCCAGCCCTGGGAGAGAGCCAGGGCTGAGAGCAAGAAAAGCTAGACTAACTGGGGAAATGGCCGCAGCTGGGCCACGCCCCAATCAGGCCGCAGCTGGGCCTATAAAGGGGCTGCTAGGCTGAAGCTTAGCCAGTTTCTCTCTGCATTTTGAGAGAGAAGGACCTGGCTGCAGGGATCTGAGGGAGTACCTAGAATGGAGCAGAGGAGCTCTGGCCTGGAAACCCCCAGGCTGCGAGGCCTAGAGTAGGGCCTATTAGGTACTAGGGTTGCAAGGGGGCAGCCCACGAGTAGACAGATGCAGCAGGTTCAAACTGCCTTGCCTGTGATGAGTGGCTGATATATTGCAGTCTGCCCAGGGAGCAGGGCTAAGCGATGACTGGCAGTAGCCAAGACTGAGGCGAGTGGGGGTAGTGGGTGGGGGTCCCGTGGGGAGGAGTGACCCTCAGGAATTGTTGGGGTTTACTGCTAGGGGGCAGCACCCCAGTGGGAGGAGGCACTGGATCCTGGGAGGGACCGGGCCCAGTGGTAAGGTGGATCACGAGATGGCAAAGGGTGCTCCAGAGGCTGATGAGCTAATTCCCAAGGACAACCAGCAGGAGGTGCTGCTGGGCGAGTCCAGCTCTATTACAAGTAGTGGAAAACACTGGCACATTTGGTCCACCTCTGATACTAGGGGCCAGGGCAAGGACAGTAGGACTGTGGCCCAGGAACAGAGAATGTGGAGAAGCAGGTTTCAGAGTAGCAGCCATGTTAGTTTGTATTCGCAAAAAAAGAAAAGGAGGACTTGTGGCACCTTAGAGACTAACAAGCTTATTTGAGCATAAGCTTTTGTGAGCTACAGCTTATGCTCAAATAAATTTGTTAGTCTCTAAGGTGCCACAAGTCCTCCTTTTCTTTTTTGTAGAGAAGCAGGGGATGATGGATCCCAATTACACCAGGGTCTGCTTTGCTGAGACTCCGGGTGTCATCCCAGGCTGGGCCCTGGGGTCAGTGCCCCAGAGGGAGGGGACTGATGTCCTGCAGGGCATCCAGGAGGCGTAGGGGGCCCTCCATCAATAGCTGGCCCAGCTAGCAAGGGAGCAGTGGGCCCTAGTGCGATTAGTTCGGCGGGAGTTCGGGAAGAACTGCCGTGAGCCAGGAGGCCTAGGGCGAAACGCCGGAAGTGTTATACCTGCTGGAGGCAGGGCCTTTTAAAGCAGGACTGTCCTTACTGGGACGGGGGCAGGGCGCCTCACCCAGGGGAGAGACAGGGGCAAACCCCCGAGGACAGTTCGCCGAGTGGGGAAGCCCAGGCAGCTGCCCGCTTGCTGGACCTGTGGGCAGAAGGGCCACAGGAGGTGGACGTGCCCAGGTCTGACGTGGAGGGTCCAGGACAGCCCCGGTAAGGGAATGGGACTCCATGTGGATCACGAGATGACCCGGGCAGCAAGGAGGCAGGGAGCCGGCTTTGGTTGCCGGGAGAGGAGCCACCTAAAAAAGGACTGCCCCCTGGGCAATGGGCAAACACAGAGGGAGATGCCTGTGAGCCCGGGTGGGCTAAAAGTGGTGGCGGCACCCAGGGCTGGCGGAACCCCGCAAGGAGTCGGGACCCAGACCATCACTGGGTTGGTTGTCCACCAGGAGACCCAGACCGTGTGGGCCCCACAGGAGGCCAGGACCCAGGTGGGGCAGAGAAGGTGGCTGTGGGAACCCAGACCCTAAGGGTAGAGGGTCTGGGGGACCCAGACCTGCGGGCCTGGCTAGAAGCCACGGAGCTAGCACGCAGACAGGCAGAGGCCCAGCCCCGGGAGATGGCCCATGCCTGGGAGGCCTCAGAGGCAGGGCAGGCAACCCTGGAGGGGCGGCTCTGGGGACCCGAAGACACAAGCCTTCCCCCAAGCAGGGGGATCTTGGTGGGGGTGTGTGTGTAGCGGGGTGGTTACCCATTCCTGCCCTGTGGGGTTTAAAAGCCAGCCCTGGGAGAGAGCCAGGGCTGAGAGCAAGAAAAGCTGGGCCACATTTGGCCGCAGCTGGGCCATGGCTCAATCACACCCAGTGGGAGGAGGCACGGGATCCTGGAAGGGACCGGGCCCAGTGGTAATGCAGATCACCAGATGGCAGAGGGTGCTCCAGAGGCTGATGAGCTAATTCCCAAGGACAACCAGCAGGAGGCGTCGCCGGGTGAGTCCGGCTCTGTTACACCCACACATAACCACAGAGGAATTCAGAACCCTGAATTTGAACTCATGGCATTCACCTTAGCAAAGAGCCGTTTGGGCGGCCTGTAGCTGTAGCAGATCCTGAAGATCCACAGTCAATTCAGAGAATACAGCCCTCATCGCAGGGGGCTTTCCTCTCTGACCAGTTGCCAGCAATAAAAGGCGAGTACAATACACTTGATCCTGCTAATGGAAGGAGCATACTGAGTTATCCAGATGCTGTGGTGGGTTATTTTTCTTTGAAACCTTTCAGCAAAGCAATAAGAAGATGGGACAAGCCATTTTGATCCACAGTGAGTCCTTTCCTCACAGAGGGCCATTTAGCCACAGCTCATAGCAAGGTGCAGTGCAGAGCTGCAGTGAGCCAGTGGGTGCCCAGGACCCATTCAGATAGGCAAATGCCTCTCAAAGTTCCTCAGCCATGCAGGGGATCTCGTCTATGAGGAGGTCCTGCAAGGGAAAGAACATTGTGTTTCAATGTTAAAACCAGGCATGTTAGACTGTGCCCAGAGCACTGCTGTGGGATCTCTGGTGGTGTAACAGCCCCCTGAGGTCCCATGTAATTTCAAGTAGTCCTGAGGCTGTTTTGACTTACACAGGGGACCCAATCAGCCTCCCACAGTCCTGGTGAGTAGGAGAGTGTCTAGCCTCTGGCTTTCCTCCAAGGCTCTATGCCAAGCTCAACTCAGGCAGGTCTTGAGTTTGCAGGCAAGCAAAGCAGCCCTGTGATCTGAACAGCAGCTCACAACCAGCCTGGAGGACATTGGATTCCATTATATTGGAAGTGGGAAGTTGGCTAGGATGCCAGGGTTATTTATGAGTCCTTCCAAGAGCTGCCATGGGATCTTTAACTTCCAAATGTGGCAGCAATTAGTGAAGAACAAAAGGAACCTCAACGTAAGATTTCTTCTAAGGATGTCATTTCTTAGGAGGGCAGTAACCCCTAAAACAGGGAATGAGCGAAACTCCTTATATCTGAGGAACAAATCCACAGACTCTTGGCTATGAAGGGAAGAGGGTGTTATCAAGTGAGTCATAGCAACCCCTTTAAAAGAAAGGATAAAGTGCAGAAGAAATATCAGAAAACTAACTTTTTGGAAACTTTGATTTATAAGAATCACTGTGAAAACATTTCATTACTGTACATCAGATAACATTCTCTCTGGTTCATAAACCAAGAAATATAAAAACAAGGAAGGAAGTGTGGGAACTTAACAAAAAAGAACTCAGTTGTGCCTTATAAGGAGATTTTTCAAAGCCATATATTGTGATTCTTTAAAAAAAAAAAATAGGTTTCAGAGTAGCAGCCATGTTAGTCTGTATTTGCAAAAAGAAAAGGAGTACTTGTGGCACCTTAGAGACTAACAAATTTATTAAAGCATAAGCTTTCGTGAGCTACAGCTCAAATGCATCCGATGAAGTGAGCTGTAGCTCACGAAAGCTTATGCTCAAATAAATTTGTTAGTCTCTAAGGTACCACAAGTACTCCTTTTCTTTTTTAAAAAATAGATTATTCCATGTAAATCATTGAGATTATAGAAAGTGACTAGGATTCCCTATGATTTCTGATTAACAAATAATCTATTTCCCTTCCTAAGTCACAGTTTATTTTTCATATTAAAATATCAACTTGTTCATATTTAAATATTTAATTGTCAGATGTAATTTGATGGAACAGTTCCTTGAAGAATAAGTTAAAAAGAAATACTCAGAAATGCCTGAGTAACAGAGAAACAGAACACATTAGAAGCTCTCAAATAATATTTGATCTCTTTACTGAAATTCCAGAGCATTAATATACAAACATGATTTTGAGTAGAATGTGATATTATTCCTCCTGTTTATCATACTGGATGCAGCCTTGAAGTAGAATGTATTTTATTATAATGGGATTTCTCAGCTGAATCAATAAGATGTTTAGACTGCTAATGAAGTGTTCAGGGCTGGAAAAAAACTGCTTCATTGAAATTCTTTGTCATGAAGATTTTGCTGTCAAGGCTGCTTATGCATATGTCTTAGTTTAATTTCACAAAATGACAGAGCTAATAGAAGTGGCAAGCAAACTAGAAAAATCATAAAAGGAAAAGAAAAAACCTCGTTCAGCTGTTATCACTGCAATTCAGTAAGTATTTTCAGCTCTTACTTGTGTTCTGTGTCTCTGGAAGGTGCACTCCTTTTGTAGAAGTGGTTTGTGAACTCTAATAAATATCATCGGTATGGAAAAATGCCCAAACAATTTACCAAAGTTTTCTCCATTGAAATTGACTTATGTGGATTGCAAGGCGTGGTTTGAGGTTTCCGGCAGATAATGTTTTAAAATAGAAATGTGACAGGGAATTGTACAGGAAAATAAGAAATAGCTGAACGAAGAGTAGGAAGGTATTGAAATCTAAAGAGACTCTTTATACCTTAGGGGCTGTGAGTCTAATTAAACTCTCCGCCCAGTTGCTTCCATGGGGAAACATCTGAGGTATATTCCATGAGCTTCCCCTAGCACAAAGGTTGGCATTGCATTATTTCCTTTTGCAGGCCTAACAAGGGGGAAGAGGCAATCCTGACTCCTCCTACATCCCTGCATAGCCACATAAGGGCAAGGCACAGTCTAACCCTAAATACATATACACTGCACCATGCACTGTGGACCCTTTTGTGCTAGCTTTGGGGATATGGGTGTTTTTTCTATACCTGCACACTGGCCTGGGCTTGCCTTTAGCTAGAAGAAACTACTATATTTGTTTTAAAAGTAAATTAGCATTGAAAAGCCATAATTCAATTTGCAGGAGGGAGGCAGTGGAGTTTGCAAGCTTAATTTGTGAACCCAGAAGGGATTCCCCCAAAATTCTGATTACATGAGGTTCACTCATCCCTACTTCACTCTGAATGTTCTGTCTGCATGTTTTAAAAGCCAATCTATCTGGATTGCTTTAGGTCCTACTTGCCAGTGCACTTTGTGTCTGATCTGAAGGCATCAGCCTGATTATTGCAAGTGGGTTATAAAATCTATTGAAATTTGCTTGAGGTTCAAGAGGTGAAATCACTAATAAAGACCTAATTATTACTATATGATAGAGGATGCTGTCAGCAAGTTAATTTACAGCACTTCATGTGAGGTGCAGAGTATCATTAAGACACTACGTGATGAGCGTGGAATAAGTGACCAACCTACACTACCTATCTGGACAGACAAAATACCAGCCATTGTTTGTCTCTGCTCACTTAGAGTATGTCTACCTTGCAATTCAAAACCCACAGTTGGCCCTGTGCCAGCTGACTCAGGCTTCCAGGGCTCGGGCTAAGGGGGTGTTTGGGTTTGGGCTCAGGTTGGAGCCCAGGATCTAGGCCCTATGAGGTGGGAGGGACCCAGATCTCGGGCTGCAGCCCAAGCCTGAACATCTCTACTGCAGTTAAACAGCCCTGCATGTCAAGCCCCACCAGCCCAAGTCACCTTGAACTGGAGTTTCTAAGTGCAGTGTACACATACCATAGGAGCTTACTGCCACTTTATGCTCCTGAGTCCAACATTTAGGTGCCACAGGCATTCACAAAACCCCAGCTCAGCTGCCGCCTGACTCTGCAGGCACCTAAAAACTCCCTCAACACCTGCATTTTCAGCATAAGCATGTGCACATGGCCACAGATGCCTCAGTCCTGACCTGCCAAGCAGCTTGGCACCTCTATCATGCCAACACCCCAACAGGAGCCTCAAATTAAGCGTTGCCCTGCCTATCTTGCCTGCATGCTCTGAGCAAGAAACGGCTTCTATGCCCGACTCTAGGAGAGGGGTCCTGATTGTATCCCAAGGAGAGATAGGAGCGTCCCTTCATCCCAGACTTAGGCACCTAACTCCCTTTAAGAGGTGGGTTTAGGGCCTACCCCTTCCTTGGCATCTCCCCTTGGCTAACTTAGGCAGCTCCCACCTCAGCGTGCTGGCTTTTCTGGATCCAGTTCTTAGGCACCGGTCTCTCCCCATGCACGGTATAAGGAGCCTCGAGGACTAACTCAGGGTTTGTGGATTGCACTGGGTGACTAGGCACCTAAATACTACATATTGCAACACTGAGTGTTACAACACCTAAGTCCCTTTGGGATTCTAGTGTTTAGCATCTGGTCCTGCTTCCAATGAAATTAAGTTTTGCTATTCTGTTCAGTGGGAGCAGGGCCTTTAAAGTGGACTTTGACCTGGAGAAAGAAATGAAGGAGGACTGCTCCATATGTACGTTTGTCATTAATCGGTGACCTAATCCGCTTAAGCTAATGAAAATACATCTACATATTTTAAAAGGTAGATCATGGAAAAGACACTGCTATTGTAACGTTGATTCACTACAAGCACATGGAGAATCTCAGGGCTGGTCTATTGTGTGCCGTTGTAGTGTTTCTCGTGTAGTCATACCCGCAGGAGATACTGAGGTGATGAGCACCTAGTGGGAGGCAATGAGTGTAAAGTGTTATTATTAGCTGTCATTATCATTCAGTGTTTCTTCATTCTCAAGAAAGGATGGATGGGTATAATAATCTTCCTCTAACCAGGTACTACAGATCTCCATGACTAAGTCCCATTATTTAAACCAGGACAACTTTTATTATCTTACTGAAAAATCTGGATGTTCTGGTATGTTGTACTTGCCACATACACATTTTTAAGCATAGGTCATGCCACAGTTTTGCTTTGTTATTGGTATTGGTCCCAGACACATTTTAATAGGAGGTAATGATTCTTAATTGCTTGTGAGATACCAATTGCTCAGAGGAAGGAAGGTTGAGAAGCTCCTCACATACACAAACCAAAAATGAAGGGAAATAAATAACTTCCTGAATAGAAATTCTACTTCCATTTAGGGCAATAAGTATGGAGATGCACGTGTAACTCAAGGTCAGTGCATGCCCTAGCTGTTCTGCCCTATAGAAAGAATGTTCCAAACATACATATTGAAGCTCCTCTTGGTGTTATTGACATGATTTAACACAGGGACCCCATCCTCAAACCTTACTCATGTGAGTACTACTCCTGTGGGAAATCTAATTGGGGTCTGAGGGATGAGTGAGGCTTTGCAGGTTGAGGCCCAAATGCATAACAGTAAGGCTGACAAATTGTCAATAAGTGTATTAAACTATTAGAATTTCAAATACCTCTCCAGGCAAATGAGAGATACAACAATTTGTAACCAGTTTTCATTTGTATTTGCTATGGATCAGCAGCAGTTGACTGTATGAAGGTCTTAAAAGTGAATCCTGTCCTCAGTGGAAGACCCACCCAATGTTTGTATAATACACAATGCCTGAAAATGTCTTTTTAAGGGCCATTTAGAGCTTTCATCTAGTTATTTCCTAACTCCCTGTGTAGGCTGGTAACATACAAGCCATTGTACTGATTTTGCAATGTTAACATCAGGTCAGTATAAACTTCTTTTTTAATGGCAGATATCTGTGCCTTCCTGAGTTATTCTCCAGCATCCCTGGCAAATGGCATGATGGAGAACATCAAACCACAGGGACTTTCATTTCATTTTGGGTACAACCAATAAAAGATTATTTTACATGAAAGATGAAGACTAGTCCTCTGTTACAGATGCCACCCACTTGCATCAAAGGGTGGGGGAACTTGACGGGGCCAGCGGTGAAAGGGGCACATTCCCATTAGCAAGGGAGGGAGACATTCACCAAGGGACAATAGGTGGCTCCTCCCTCTGGGAGTCTTTGGCACCCATTGGACAGGAAGGGGAAAGGAGTGATGGCAGAGGACCAAGGAGATTTTTGCTTTCCTCACAGCACCTTCAAGTCACAGGGTGTTAAGTAGGAACACGCTACCCAACTGAGGTACTAGAGTGAAGGTGTTTATTCGTTGCAACTTGCAGCCTTGAGGTGACTGGTGGGAGGGGCCCAGAGGGTGAAGTGCCCCTCCCCAGGGTGAAGTGCCCTGGCTGGTCTGGACCGGGGGGAAGAAGGGGTAGGGCCAGAGCCAGAAGGGACGAGGCATGATAATGTGGGATGGGGAGGGGACAGGAAGAGCAGAGGTCCCGAGCTGGGGGCGGGGCAAAGTCACTTGGGTGGGTCACATGGGGGGTCACGTGCCCCCATTTAGCTGGTGCCTCCCTTTGTGTCCCTCCTACGTGTCGCCTACTTGGGCTCATGTGATAGGGTGAGAGCTTCTGCCCTTCATGGGCCGAGATCAGACCTTGTGGCCCTTGCAGGCTGAGGTCCCCACCCTGCCGCACCCCCCATCCTCCTCATGGGTGGGAGGGTGCTAGGACTCAGAGAGAGTTGAGTCATGGGGGATAGGCTGAGGAGAGACTACCCCAAGTTAAGAGGTCTATGGTAAAGGGCTGTGTAACCCCCACACTGGAACCAATGAAATGCCTGGCATTGGAGAATATGGGTGATGTTTGAGTAGCGCCCCTCCTGTGGGTTAAAGTTTGATAAAAGCTGTGGTCTGCTACTTAATTCCATGCATGTGTTGATCCTCATTTTGCAGCTGTGTCCAGATCAAGTGTAATCACATGTTATAGTAAAATCAACCTCTCTTACAAGCAGATGGCAAGAAACTACAGGCCATTCCAATAACATTGCGGGCAAATAGTTAAATGTTTTAACTGTGTGGTCCTGAGTGGGTGTCAAATGCTACCACATTGTAATGGTGGTGTTTTTCCCAATGGAGAATCAGTCCTACAGCTCCACGAATGGGAGTGCAAGTTGTAATTACCCAATCATTTTATTAGCTTTGTAAGAAATAACCAACAGAACTTCCACTCGAGAGATAGGGCTGTAAAAGTACACTTGGAACCATAATACTCTTTGGAAGTGCAAACAAAAAGCCTCTAAAAAGCACCATGTTGGCCATGCCAAGGTCTTTAAAGCTGCCCAAGGGAATGTGTCAGAGGTGGAAGACAGTTTAGCTGAGAGTATTGTCATCCCGCAATCCCTGACCAGTGTAATGGGCCTTTACAACTCAGCAGAAACTGGATCAGCCCTGAGGCTGCTATAAGCTATCCTGGGGACCAAACCCCAGCTGCCCCAAGGAATTAGGGGAGCACAAAGGTCAACTGGCCTGATTAGAGCTTGTTTTAGCCCCATAAATTTTCATTAACATACACAATTTGAAAAGCATCAAATCTGGTGGTGGCAAGGGGCTGAGGAAGAGGGTGGATTATATATATTTTTTACTTAATTTTGGATTTAGCAACTCAGATCTGCTCATGAGTATCTTTGACAAGGAGCCTAAGCAGATGTTTCCATGAAGTGAAATGCTTAACTGAGGACCTGTGAGATTCTGCACCCCTCCCCAAATGTAATGAGTGCAAAATCCTGGCTTCCCCTGTGTGCATATATCTGGAGGAAACACACAGCTAGCCTCTTCTCCCATTCTTGTGGTCCTGCACAGGGACCCAAGCAGAATACTCACACTTGCAAACCCAAGTATGGGTGCTAGTAGCCAGTGCACTGTGTTTTCCTGGTTGGCCGCAGCCTTTGAGACAATAGTCTGAGCCCCAGACCCAGCACAGCAGATGGACAATTGCATCTAGAAATAGAGGACTCACAACATTTGGAATCAGCCGTGTGGCTTATTCTTCAAGGGCGGGGAAGGGCAAACTCCATCCTCCTGAAGAAACAAATGGAAATGAATTCTGTGATTGGCTCCTCGTGCAGTTCAGAATTTCACCTTGCGAATCTACATCATTTTTCTATTGACCTTTCATCACACTTTGTCCAAGCTTCTGAAATCATCCTTAAATCTTTAAAAGCTGGGGGCCTCCTTTGGGTGCTTCTGAAACACGTTGATTGCCAGCAGTCAGACCCATGTGGAGCATTGTGCACTGAACTCACTGATGGCTGTGTTGATGTAAATGCACACAACTAGTGTTGATGAAGAACACAATGCAGAATCTATCTGAAGTGCTTTTTTTGTTTGAAAAGCTTCATGCGTCTCATTATCATCAGGTTTCTTATGCACAGAAACTGGAGTTTCCATAAAATACTGCTGAAAGGCACAAAGCAACATCAAAGAACATTAATGCTTAACACAAATGCAGGGGTAAACATGTAAAACAAATTTGGGGACACTTGACTAAACATTCTGGGGCATGTCATGTTATGTTGGTTCTTTAATTCATCAAATATACATTCAGCTGTAGCATACACAAGTTGTAAGAGGACAATACAGTGGATTTAAGAGAGACCTTGCAGATTCAAATGCAATGATAAGCTCAGTGTTCTAATGATTGATTTTAGCACTGATTAATTAAAAAGTCTGTAGGGGTTTTCATGCACAGAGACCCTTACTGGGCAAAGAAGTTGGTAAATATTCTTGGTTGCACCATGTTTCTGCTCAGTATATCTGAGAAAGGAGGGGGCTGTCTGGGTGCCAGTTGTGGTTCCCTGAGAATTTGGATAGAGCCAGAAAAAGCTTAGAATAATCTAGGGGCTGCTCTAAATTTATCAGCTGGTAATGGCTCTGAAGGAACCGTCTACCAGCTGAGCACAGCCAGAATGTCACATCCTTCTTCCCCTAAACACCCCCTATCTTGGGGTGATGCAGAGGGGTGACATAAGAATTGTCTGGAGCATGAATATAAGGGGCCAGACTCACTGAAGCTGGTGCAGAGAAATGTGTATTGTACTTCCCAATGCCAGCCTAGCCTCCTGAGCCCTATGAACTAATGTTACTGCAGCTGCCCCTTCTGGGTTTTCTGCTAGGAGCTATCGTTTTAGTTTGCAGCTGGAAGAGGGCTGCTAAGACTATGTGCTGGCTCAGCACTTTTCCAGGCCATCCCCTTTCTTCTTGGTAGTACTGCCACTTTTTCGGCTGCTCTGGTTCACCGAGACACAATGGCAGAAGCTCACCCGGGCAATGCACCCAAAGGAGCTGGGGGAGGAGGAGCCAAAATCTCCCTCTTCATCTCTAATGTTATTTAGACTTATTGCTCTCTTGCATCCAAACCAAAATGACAATCCAAACCCTTTGCAGGTCCTCAGCACCTTCCATCTGAGAATCTCAATGAGTGCTACTAACATTCTGCCTCACCTCACCGCTGTGAGATGGGCACATTTTGTTACATTTCTGACTCATACATTAATTCCCCGCAAGCATCCTCCTTTTCTTACTATTCATCTGCGCTGCCAGCAGAAGGACTGCAAAGAAGGGGTCCCCAGCACCAGCACATATTGTGCCTTTCAAACCCCTTTAGCTTGATGATCTTCAGTTTACCATATAACAATTGCATGGCTGAGAATTTACTGGGGAAGGCTCATGGACAACATGGCCATTTAAATCACCACCTCAAGGAGCCAACTGGATGAACTACAGAGAAACATTAGCAGTGGAAGTGAGGGGTTGCAGTTCAGTAGAACTTAAATTATTCAAATGGCTCTTTGGCTTGCAATAGTATTGTAGCCCCTCAGCTAGGGTCTAGCCCAGGGGTGGCCAACCAGTGGCTCTGGAGCCCCATGCAGCTCTTCAGACTTTAATATGCGGCTCCTTGTATAGGCACCGACTCCGGGGCTGGAGCTACAGGCACCAACTTTCCAGTGTGCTGGGGAGCGCTCACTACTCAACCCCTGGTTCTGCCACAGGCCCTGCTCCCACTTCACCCCTTCCCGCCCTCTCCCCAAGCTTGCCGTGCCCTCGTTCCTCCCCTCCGCCCCCCCCCCCCGGGCCTCCTGCGTGCCACGAAACAGCTGATTGGGAGGTGCAGGGAGGGAAGGGGAGGCACTGATTGTCAGGGCTGCTGGTGGGTGGGTGGAACTGGGAGCAGGGCGGGAGGGGGGCGGAGCTGATGGGGTGCTGATGATGTATTACTGAGGCTCTTTGGCAATGTATATTGGTAAATTTTGGCTCCTTCTCAGGCTCAGGTTGGCCACCCCTGGTCTAGCAGATTTCAGGGTGTTATAGATCAGTTTTCCAGAGTCTGGGTATTTTCTTAGGTCTGGTCTACACTACAGATCTATATTGGTATAACTACGTCTCTCAAGGGTGTGAAAAATCCACACTGCTGAGCGAGGTAGTTATAACAATGTAACCCCGTATAGACAGCACTATGTCGGCAGGAGAGCTTCTCCCCCTGACCTAGCTACCATCTCTTGGGGAGGTGGATTAACTAAACAGATGGAAGAGCTCTCTTCCATCGGCTAGAGCATCTTCATTAAAGTGCTACAGCAGTGCAGCTGCACCGATGCAGTGTTTTAAGTGTAGACGTGCTGTTAGTGTCATTTGTTTATTTACACTATAAACAGATGTTCATGAGCAGCAGTGGTCACAAAAAGCACACAGACAATCCCTGCTTTCAAGGACTGCAGTCCAAACACCAATACCCAACACCCAGGAAGTAATTCTGCCCTGAGCATTGAATCTAATTAGTGAGATGAAGGAAGAGAGAAAACGGTCTCTCTCAAAGCTTCCCTCAAAGAGGAATGGTATCGTAAAAAGCAAACAATACTGCCTTTAACTGCTTGCATACTAATAAAAAGAACTTGTAAGACTTTGGGTAACCATGTCATCTGGTGACTTCTGCCATTATAATATAGGCAGTCATTCATACTACTATAGGCAGGATTGATAGCAATACTTATTATTAAGGTTTCCTGACATTTCCCATTATAAGATCCTGTTTTAAGTTGTTTATAACTTTGCCAAACTTTAATCATTTTAGTTGAAATGTTCCATGCTGAGTGTCTGCTTCACACTAAATTATTTTGGAAAATTTCAGCCAAAACGATTCAGCCATTTCCAAGAACAAGACTAGGGCAAACTACATTGTATGGTCCAGGTTACAAAATTCTGGTTATCTTTAAAAAAAAAAAAAAAAAAAGATCTAGCACTTCCATGTTTTGGAGTGGGGACTTAACACTGGACAGGGAGTTGTGTTAAGCATGTGATTTTTGCTGTACCTGTGGAAATGAGCCCACATTTGGCCAAGTTATAAGTTCACATATGCTCAGTAGAGACTTGTTAGATTTTTAGCAGCTAAATTCCCCACAGATTCCATCTGCACTGAGCACGCTTCAGCAGGACTTTCTCTGCAATTGCAGCTCTGGGGTGCGGACTGGGCCAAGTCCGGGTCTGGGCGTCTGATCTGAGGACAGGGAGCCTGTCCTTTATGTGTTCTCAGCGAAACCATTGTTGGGCCCAGGCTGTCTGTAGGAGGAAGCTGGTGGATTGAAATACAGAGAAGAAAAGAACAGGGCCTGGGAGGGGGAATTGGGAGTAGACTGGGACAAGGAACAAGGACTGGAAGTAAGTGGAGGGGAGAGGAAAACTGGATTAGGAGCTGGGGCAGGAGAGACTGAAACTGGCTGGTCAGGAGACTGAGCCTGGGGCAAGGGTAGGCCAACAGGCTGGGGGAAACTGATATCAGATGAGAAACTGGGGTGGAGAGAAACTGACTGTCTGGGCAAGGAGACTGGGGTTGAAAACCAATGAGGTGGGAGGGAGGAGGAGGGGGGAGGGAGACAGATTTCATGAGGTGCTAGGGTGCAGGGGCAGAACTGGGACTGGCTGGGCAAAGAGACGGACAAGAAACTGGCGGAGGGATGGAAGGGACATGGAGATTGAATGCGGAGCCCAGGAAGGGAGATTGGGACTGAGAGCCAGTGTGGACAGGGAATGTGCTCTGAGGCAGTGGGGGCTGGGTACAACTGGGCACTAGCATGGGTAAAAGAGAGACATCAGCTGATTTTCATCCAAAATGTTTTCATTTACCAAAATCCTTTTTTTTTTGTTTGGTTTTGTTTAAATGGTAAGAAAAGAACAAAAACAAAAAGTAATACCAACAATAATTTTGATACAAACCAAGGTAAACCTATTGGTTTAAAAACGGTGCAGAAAAAATTGCAAAAAGAGGAAAATATTGATAGGATTGACCATTTTTCCCCAAAAAAACATTTGCTGTTGAAAAAAAGGAAAAAATTTTACCACAAAAACCTTTCATGAGAAAATTTTCCATCAGCTTGAGCAGATAATTGTTGCTTCCCACCCTGCATGAGGCTTGCAGGAGACTCTGGGGGCCAACTCTCAAACACGCCTTGGACTGGCCTAAACTAGCCTCATGCAGACAGCTACATGGCACTCAGTGTGGGAGGATGAAGGGCTGAGCTTGTTGGGTAAAGCAAAACGGGCCAAAATGTGGCTTTTTAGTAGGCCAGTTGTATTTGCTTTTATCAGGAGGGGCAGGCAGGTGTCTGCTTTGTGAGACTGACCCACGGTTCACTGCAGCAGGAGTGGGAGCAGAGAGTCTGTATTCTCGGTGAGCTGAATCTAATCCCCTTTGTCCCCTCTCTATTAGTGGAGTTTGTGCCAGTGGCTAATGACCATCCGGGGGTCAGGATTGATCCTGTGCCGGATTCCAACCTTAGTGATCAAAGCAGTGTTCATGCCAGCAACAGGGTGGGGCTGGAGAGGGCCAGAGCACGGGCTTTGAAAACCACTGGCAACGGAGACTGGCAGAGGATCATCTTTCCTCTTAAAAACCAAGAGCAAGAATTAGGCAAGGGAATGGCCATAGGATACTGTAAGGCAGCAACATTTCTAATCCCCTTTCTCCCCTCTCTATTAGTGGAGTTTGTGTCTATGGCTAATGACCATCCAGGGGTCAGGATTGATCCTGTGCCGGATTCTAACCTTTCATCTTCTTGGGCTCCAAACAGGCTGGTTTTCAAATAAGGACAGAGAAAGGGGAGGCAGGAGGCTACATTTAGCTCACAAAGAAACAGAGCTAGCAGCATTTGTCAGCTGCTCTGTCTTCTTTAAGCTTTGTCAGCAACTGCTGTCTGGCTCCTTCTTCCCTGAAGAAAAAGTGCCGCCACAATCACAACCACCCCCCACCACCACCACCACATTCTGTATTCTTTTCCTTGTTTGACTGACCGAGCCCTGAATGGCTTAGGATCTGCCTCCCTGAGAGACTACCTCTCTCCCCTAGATACTGGCACCATAGTTGCCATCCTGGGAGGTGCTCAAGGTGGGACATGCTCAGAGCTGTTAGCAGGGCACTGTCAGTGAGTGACTCTTGACTTTGAGCCTCACCCCACCATTCCCACACAATTTGGTCCAAACTAGCCCAAATCTGCAAAGCCCTATATCCCCAGGTCCTAGGGAGCAGGGAGAATGGCAAGGACTGGTGTGTGCCATGACAGGGCATTTCTTTGGTGATTGTTCTGGGTGGGTTATTTCTTGCTATAGGAATCGATATGCAATTGTTGGCCCCAGGCCTTTCCAGGGATCAGAGTGTGTGTGTGTGTGGGGGGGGGGGGGGTAATGTGTGCGTTCTGCAGCCTTTTCCTCACCCAGTTTAGAGCTGCCTCCATCCCATTCCCGGCCAAGTCCCACTATCTTCCCCCACGCAGATCCCAGACCTGCTGAGCACCCTCTGCAGGGATCAAGAGACTGTGGATGTAAATGGGAGAGGAGAGAGACCCCCACATGGAGCTCCTCGGGGCACATTCTGGCTCCGTGTCTTTTCTCTGCCTTTTGAGGAATCTAAGTCAGCAGTTTTAAAATACAAGTCAGAAAACACCCTGAGAGAAAAGCATCACCCAAAAGTCCTCCATGCTTCAGAAATGTCACAGGCATTGTATGTATGCAGTGTCATTTTAGCTATATCGGTCCCAGGATATGAGAGAGACAAGTGGGTGAGGTAATATTTTTTATTGGTCCAACTTTTGTTGGTGAGAGAGACAAGCTTTCAAGCCACACAGAGCTCTTCTCCAGGCATTGAACGTGAGGGAGACCTTTAGTACAGCTCTGTCAATCTTCTGGATTTAGAACTGTGAGCAAGGTTATCACATGACCAGAGGCAGATTATGCTTTTGTGGGGCCCTGGGGCAAAGAAAATGGGGTCCCCACCCCTTCTGCCTGCAGTCCCCCGCCACACACACACGCACACACACACACACACCAGTGCTCTTGCTGGAGAGTGTGGTTGGGGGCGCCCATTTTTCTGGGCCCAGTCGCTAATTTGCCACTGCATATGACTATGCGGAACCTAAATCCTGACATCAAGGGTGTGTTGTAAAAAAGCCTTTATCAGGTAAATGAATGCCTGGTGGGCTGACTTGTGAAGCACAGGGCATTTCAAGATACAGGCCATAAAAAGGCATTGGGGATCGCCCCGGAATTATTTTCATTTCAGAGCAACCAAACCAACAGCAATAATGTATTCTTATTATGATTTTTGTTCTTTTATCCATTGCACATTCTGTATCTTTCCTGTTTCTAAGTTATTTCTAGAGCTGGTCAGAACATTTTCAGTGAAATGTAATTTTGTCCAAATATGCAGTTTTGTTGAAGCCAAAATGTTTCATGGAGATGTATTTGTCCACAGAGTTTTCATTGGGAGGGTTTCTGAAGTCCAGGTCTCACTGGTCACTTCTGCTGAGAGAGAGAGAGAGTGAGAGAGAGATGCAGGAACAGAGACAGACAGACAACTACAGAGAACAGCTCCATTTTGCAAAAAGGTTCAAAAGGATTTGTTTTCATTGTAATGTGGAATGAAAACAAAATTTGAAACCTCAAAAACTGTCATGAAATGGAATTGTTGTCCTCCAGCCAGCTTGGGTTTGTTATTTTTTGCAGGTTGGAGCATGATATATTGTATCAAACAAGAACAAGACCCAGTGCAGTAGTTCTCAAACTTTTGTACTGGTGACCCCTTCCACATAGGAAACCTCTGAGTGCGACCCCCCCTTATAAATTAAAAACACCTTTTTTATATATTTAACACCATTATAAATGCTGGAGGCAAAGCAGGGTTTGGGGTGGAGACTGACAACTCGTGAACCCCCATGTAATAACCTCACAACCCCCTGAGGGGTCCCAACCCCCCGTTTGAGAACCCCTGACCTAATGGAGCATTAGCATCACAATGAGATTAACATGGACACTAGAAACAGAACGAACATGAAATGTGAAAAAACACATTGGCAGTTGGTGTCATAAGCCCTGTTTAAATCAAAAGTCTAATTCTGGTTTCACACTGGCTGGCAGAAGAGAGACTAACAGTATGTGCACGCGAAACAGGTTACCTTTAAGAAATATTATGAAAACCTTGAATAGACCTAAGCAAATAGCCCCTAAGAAGGTATTTTATCATTCTGTGAGCAGTAAAATTAGGACTCGAAGGAAGCAGGGCCTGACCTGATGTATGCTTTCTGCATAAAACAAAATGATCAGCATACTTGTCTACTGGGAGATCATTTTCTCTTTCATGGAAGAAGGGGGATTATGTAATTTGTACACCTGTGCGGTGTGATGAGGGACTAAAAAAGATAAATGGTGGAAAGCTGCTAAGATAAGAATAAATAGATCTGAACTGGCTCAAATAGTTTCAATAATAAGGAGGATCACCACACTTTGAAAGGGACATGCTCATGGCTAGCAGGCTCAAAAGGAGGCCCATCATCATCACTTCAGTTTGCAAGCATGCTCATGGAGTGATTGTGCATGTGTATATCGTACCTATCTATAGGGCAGTGTTTCTCAGCCTGTGGGTCATGACCCTCAGCAGGGTCACAAAAGACAACTGGGGATGCGTGTCATGAGGGGTTGAAAATCTTAATACAATCTGAGGCAAAGAAAACCTCACTCACCCACTCCCCACGCATCCTTACCCTTTACGGGCAAGTATTCTCTATCAGCCTCCACACACACACACGCACACACACATGCTATAGACCTCACATTAGCACTGATACATTTTTATTCTTAATGTAAGAGAGGTTTTTTTTGTTTTTTTTTACTTTGAAGAAGGGGTCATCAAACAAAGAAGGTTGAGAAACACAGCTATAGGGTAGGAAAGGTAGGAGAGCATCAACAGCTATTTTCACCCTTCTTCCCTCTATCTGCTTATGTGGCCCTCGTCCCCAATAACATCTTAGTGTTTTTCTGTCAATAATGGCTTTTGTTCTCATTATGGGGAAATCTCAATTTGAAAGGTGGGGAACTGAAGTACAGGGTAGATTAAGTGACTTGCCCCAGTTCACAAAGGAAGTCTGAGGCTAACCTAGGAATTAAACTGAGGTCCCTTGAAGCCCAGTCCAGACAATTTTCACTAAGTCATCCACTTCCTCCATCCTTCCTTAAAGCATACAGATTTCTCTTGCGTACCCAGGAGATTCAGGAGTGATGGTACTTCTAGGATCTTCCACTGGGGCATCACCATCACAAACTGATACCCCACCTTGATCATGGATCTCTGCCCATCTGACACAATCTGGGCTGTTTAATATTTATTATAGATTTTTAGCATCAATAAATAACATGTCTAGGTCATGCACCAACGTCCTTGTTTTGCATTAGCTTAAAGCTTTGAAAATTATGCCTCTGAAAACATTTTCCTGGTTTAATTGGATAATTGACCTACAATTAGATCTGCTGCATTTTAAAGAATCACAGGCTAAGATTTTCAAAAGTGAGTGCCTAAAATTATTATTTTAGTCTATATTTTGATTCCTACCTAAATGCCCGGATTTTCAAAAATGTTGAGCACACAGTAACTTGCATTTATACCAATGGGAGCTGCTGGATGTTCACCCTTTTTGAAAATCAGGTAAAAAGACAGCTTTACTAGCTTATGGTATCTTATACTACCATCTCCATCTTCTGAGTGCCCTATGACAGCAAGCCACTCCAAAGGGACAGCTGAGGTCTTTACCCAACAGAGCAGGTTGGACAAGAAGCAAGCACATCATATCACCATCAGTGATCATGCAGTAGGCATGCTCCACCTCTCTGATAAAGAGTTTGGAAAGGCACTGCACTTCACTAAGGCACAGAGCTCTACAGACTACTGCATTTGGACTGGGAAGGCATCTTAGGTTCTGGTCAACCATCTCCCAGGCCGGCTCTTACACTGTTTTTACATCACCACCATTTCATTCATTTAAATGGAGACACTCCTGATTTATATCCGTGTCACTGTAGCAGAGTCAGCATTGCTATTTTTTATGCCATCTCAGTTTATATGATAGACTCTTTTTGAAGGTACATGGTTACAGCCGGAGATAGGGCAAATAAAGCACAAAAATGCACCATGAATATTCAGCCACATCTTAATTGTTTCCTCTGTTTTTGCCCTGCCTTTGTGTTTGCTTTCATGTGGTGGAATGATCCAAGAAACAGAACTTTAAGCTCCCACACACAAATACCCATGGAAAGCCATTTTTAAATTAATTTTCTATGGACTTTTGCACTAGAAATCTGATCATAATGGTTACACCCTCCTAGTAAGGCTATAGAAAAAATGCCATGTGACTTATGATACTAAACAGAACTCAGCAACACAGATCACCATAGAGTTTTTGAAAGTAAGTAAATGAAATAAAAAAAGAAAATGCACTGAATAAGTTTCAATAAATAAATGAAAACATTTGACAAAATCATGTTCTGTTTGCAGATAAAGTTGTGTTGGCTACACAATCACTTTAAAGGGCATGATTTTAAAAGGGCATGTGCCAGATAGAGGTGAGCAAATCAGGGGTAGTTTCAGATTTACAAGCATTTAGAGTTTTGTTTTTGTTTGTTTGTTTGTTTGTGGGGGGATTTTGGGGGTGAAGGGGAAGGGGGTTGGTTTTGAAATACCAAATATAAATATGGATCATAGAAGGCTCTTTCTAGTTCAAGGGAGAAGGTAAATATTTCCAGCACTAGCCCATGTCATAAAGACTGATCAGTCAGTTTTCAGTGTCATAAATACAAAACCAGGAAATGTTTGGCTCTGGGACCCAAAGCTGGAAGTGTGTAAATGGAGTTCCGAAAAATGTCTATGTATATAATGCCATGCATATATTCCAGATAAGAACCTGGGTAGTTTCAGGCTATTCTCATCCTTGTGCCAACTTATAACAATGAAAAAAATTGAGATTTTCATCTACCTACCTGATAGTAATGCAATTGTGTTAGCACTTCTCATCAGTAAGGGGCACAGGTAACTCACTGAAAGCACAGTCACAGCCACCTAATAAGGACTGGAGGAAAGAAACCACATAAAGAAATTTCAAAACAACAAACTTACAAATTACATAACAAAATAATAGCAGCAGCTTGTCAGTTGCATAAATGGAATCACGGCAGAGAACTTTAGCCTTTAATTTTGTTCATATTAAATCACAAGTATTACTGTGTGATTTGGAAGGTATTTGCCCTTTGGATAGTCATATTTTTGTTCTGAGCTTCAAAAAATATAAATTACAGTAATTTCAAGCCCAGGCTTACATTTTACTTCAATGACGTAAATGAGCTTCAAACTTTCAAACACTAGCTGTCCCTTACAGCAAGAGGTAGCAATTACATAAAACTCTTTTATTGCAACGGGGTATTTTCTGCCCTTTAAGTTTATGTGCCCCAGGTGAAGCAATATAAGCAAACTAGTTCTCATGATTGTGTTAATAATGGAAACTGCATTTAGGAAGTTTGCAGGATTAAAACTATAAACTTTTCTTTTTATTGGTAGGGTGTCAAACCTTTCCAATCTAAAACAGAAGCATAGCTGTAGAAGGAGAAAAGAAAGTTTTCTGAGAAGCCAGCATCCACAGCCTCTGTCAAATGCATGAGCAGTTGCAACAGGAGTGCAGTCAAAGGAGAAACACTGGAAAAATAAGTCTAGAAATGAAGTTTATTCTGCATTTTTGGTGAATATTAGATATGCAGAATCAAATTAATCCATGGTATAACTCCACCGAAGTCAACTGGAATGAAACTGATCTATAATATGTATGTATATATGTCTTCCCAGCATTCTACTGCTGTACAGCAAATATCTGTAATTATCTGCTAACAAAGCATGTGTTGTATGCTTGAGCATACTGAATGATAACAGCCCAGGAGTATTGTCAGCTAATGGAGTTACTCTTTTAACCCTTTAACTCAAGCAATAGAGGTTTGTGCTGTGTATTTGAAAGCCCTGTTTTAAACTCTGATGGTAGTTCAGGCAGGGAATCAACTCATTTCAGTTGCATTTGATAGAATTCCTTTGTTTTTCAAATGTCCTGTCTCTCTGTCCCCTCCAAAGATAATGACGATGTTAAAAGAGTTGTGCTAAGGTTCAAAGCCAAGCACAAAAAATTCAGGAAACACCAGAATTAAGGTTGCCTGGAGGCTGCTCTAAAGTTGCTGAATCAACCACCAATGGGGGTGGAAATGCTCAGAAGGCTACCTGTGTCCCTCCCTCACTGCTGAAAGCAGCTCAGACACATCGGAGACTCTGGCCCATACTGTATAAATATATGGATTGATTTCATTAATTTCTGTATAATGATAATACATATAGCTGTTCAGAGGAGGACAATTCTATCTCATAGAAACTTCTGAGGTTTTGAAATTTTTCTCTTGTTCTCTATTCAGAACAGAGGTTTTCATCCCAGATCACTCTGAATTAAGTAGAGCAGGGACTTGAACCTGTGGCTTACATGTCTCAGGCTAGTGCCCTAAGGACCAGCCTATAAAGTGAGAGAGTTGCTTTCTTTTTCTCTCGCACCTGCTCCCTTCCCTCCCCTTCCATTATACATGACCAGAGACCCCTCCACCCCAGAAAAAAGTGACCAAAACTTCATCAAACCCAGATGTTTCAACAAACCAGTTCTAGTAATATCCTATCAGAATTGGCATCCATACAGATGAAGGTATTCTGTCCCCTGCAGGTATGTGACATGTTTTTCCAGTAACAGGAAACTTGAGCTTAGTCATATGGATTGATTTCAGAACACTGTCATCTAGAGACAGTCCCATACTAAACCCTAGATCCAAACACTGCTGAGGTTGGGGGAGGTTTGGATTTGGATCTGGATCCAGATTTTGTGGCCTGGATCCTTTTCTCCCATTAAGGCTTAGCCAAGCCATGGTTGGAGGTTATCTTTAACGGGAATTGTATTACAGGCAAAATCTTAGTCCCACTAAAACCAGGCTTCACTTGGACCAGGATTTGTCCCTGTATGCACTGCCATCACTTGACTTGAAAGCTCTCAAATATGATGGGAAAGGGGGAAATGAAAATATTACAAAATGTTTACACAGGTGTCAGGCATGCGATGCAGGTGTGGTGCATGAATGGATCCTGGAGCATAAAGTCAAAATGTGCTTTCATCAGAATTACTGAACGCATTAAAAAAAAAAGAAGGATTTTGATTTAACTCATCTCCTTTGTTTGATAATTTGACTAAGGGGAAAATCTAACTTCAAAGGAATCACTTGCACAGCTGATGACATTTAGGAAGAAAAGGAAAAACGTTGCTTTTTTAAGAGATTTACAAATGTCATCTGTGTTCATGGGTGCAATTTTTCATGAAAAAAGATCTCTCTCCCAGAAACAACATATGGACCATGCAATGTAGGAGTTACTATGGTAACTAGCCTTTTAAATGCGTATATGCCAACCAAATGAATGAATTCATTTTGGCCCAGGGTCTATATTAATTTATAAGTCCCATCTTTCTAACATTTTTTTTCTTTTTCTATAAAATATGCCTAATAGATACTTTAGACATTGGCTGACTGTGCTGCCTTTTGGACTCCTACATACTTTGCAACGGAAAGATAAAAATATTGCAAGTGAAGGTCATTTGCACATGGAGGGAAAGCTAACTTAACTAACTCAGAATGAAGAAAAGGAGTACTTGTGGCACCTTAGAGACAAACAAATTTATTTGAGCATAAGCTTTCGTGAGCTACAGCTCACTTCATCGGATACATTTGGTGGAAAATACAGAGGGGAGATTGATCAATCACGAAAGCTTATGCTCAAATAAATTTGTTAGTCTCTAAGGTGCCACAAGTACTCCTTTTCTTTTTGCGAATACAGACTAATATGGCTGCTACTCTGTAACTCAGAATAGGAGCATTAGCATAAAACTACAATTACAGAATCAGAATGATTTAAGCTCCAAGGTAGGAATACAGCTGAGGTGACATTTGGATTCAATAAAATGTTATATATTAAAAAACAATAGCAGCTTCCAAAGCTGAATAAAGAATACTGACCTAGAGAGATCTATCTTGAGGAACGCATTAATGCCTTTGTATATGAATGGGAAACACCCCACAACAGTGTACAATGCACGTCTGATGAGACTCAAGCCCTGACTCCAAGAACTCTTGCAATGTCCACCAAATGCATCTGATGAAGTGAGCTGTAGCTCACGAAAGCTTATGCTCTAATAAATTTGTTAGTCTCTAAGGTGCCACAAGTACTCCTTTTCTTTTTGCGAATACAGACTAACACGGCTGCTACTCTGAAACCAATGTAAACTACTGTTTCTGAAAAGGTTTATGTCTAGTTCTTCTCTCACAGATGCCAGTTTTAAAGTGTGATCCTGACTTCTGCCACTACAGAAGTCTGATCCTGCTCCCATCAAACTCAATGGAAGTTTTACTCATGACTTCAATGGAAGGAGGATTGCACTCCAAAAAAAGAGGAAAAACGGACTTATTACTTTTTGTTTCATTTTGTTTTAATTCACAGTGACCTGAAAAGAAAAACACATGTGGGCTTGTATTATTTTGTACTTCTTCAGGATGTATGAAGGGATCCTGAAAAATGTTGTTTCTCATCCACCATTTTTTCCCTCCAACCATTAGAAATAACAGGACTTCCTTGTTGTTTTCTGGAGAACTCCTTGGAGGGTCACCAAAAGGGGGATCATGAGTCACAGGAAACTGAAAGCTCTGCAGTTGAGAGGGGAAATTGGGGGGGTTAATCTGACTATTTAAAACACTTTGGTTGGTTTGTTTTTAGTAATGCCTACTTCACTCAAATACTGAAACAAACTGGGGAGAAGCTCTCTCTCTGAAAAACTAAACTCCCCAGCTAGTTCAGACCAGGACAGAGAAAGCTCCCACTACATTTCTTTAGTCCTCCAGTGATATCAGTGACATTGGATACACTTATTATTATTTGCATTATGTTAGTGCCTAGAGAACACAGCCAGAATGAGATCTTTATTGTGCTAGGCATAGTCCAAACACACAGTGAGAAAAAGTTCCTGTTCCAGGGATCTTACAATGTAAATAGACAATATAGACAAAGAGTGGGAGGAAGAAAGTATTACTATTCCCATCTTACAGAGGGGGAACTGAGGTAGAAGGAGATGTAAGTGACTTGCTTAAGGACCCACTAGAATTCAGTGGTAGAGCCAGGAACTGAACCCTCATCTCTTGACCAAACACATAGCATGCATGCATCCATAAACCTACACATGTCTCTTTTCTGGCTCCTTCATCTGGCAGATACTTAAGAGTTAACTTTCATGCTTAACATACACATGCTCATGTAGCACTGAAAGGCTTTCCAGCTGATACAAAATGGGGAACACTAGAATTGCACCATTTCCACTGCATTCACGCCTCTCCACTGGCACAGAACAGGGGGACAGGATTTGTCCCATAGGTATCTATTGACATTATGAATGGCAACTGTTAGGCACAGAGTTAGTGTGGGCACTAGAACCAGAGGAAATACCCAATTTGTCTGTGAGATCTGTTGCTTCAGGTAATTCATCACACCGTGAGTCTGTTTCATGTCAAGCTCTGAAAAACATAACAAAATGCCAGAGTAAAGCAATACTGTGTAAGACATCAAAGGTCAAGATGTGCCCAAACTTAGAACTGCTGAGAGCAAAGTTTGACAATGAGAGTAAAAGCTCTGACTTAACTTGTTTTGGAAATCAATGTGAACTGAAACTGTTTGTCCCAATGTCACATACTCTGTATGTCACAGATTTCAAAGAACCATTTTCTGTTTCTGAAGTTCTATTCTTACATTACAAAATAAAACATTGGCATTAAAGCCAGACATTGCTAGTCTGTTGAGCATAAAATATTTCCATTTGCATGTGCAAGGAGGAATAGATTCTTTGGTGGATGGGTTACTCTGAAACGTTCTTGCTTTGCAAATGTTTGCCTACAGAATCCTAGTTTACAACATTAGAGTTCTTACACTTGCCTTCAAGTGCTCCTCTCTTCTTATTCACCTACAGAGAGCTTATCAATATCTCAGTTCCTACTGTACATTTCTACCCTTTTCCTTCAGTCACATGTTCCAGGAACACTAATATGATATTTTGCATTTATTCCTGTTTAATTTTCAGTATTCCATCTTCTTGAGTAGGAATTACCTTGGTCAGGGTCAAGTACAATTCCAGTCAAGGGCTGTCCTATCCCTACAGTGCCCCCCCAAAATGTGGGAAGGAGGCTGAGCATTGGCCCACCACCATCACATGCCAGCGCTACAGGAAGTATTTGCCACTTTGTATAGGGGGTAGCTATGTGCCTGCACCCCTTATACCCAGGGAACTCTAAGAGACATTCTTTTCCCACTAGCCAGAATACCTCAGTGCTCCATAGAGAGTGGTGAAAACTCCACACAGCTCCTTGCACTGGGCAAGGTCAGTCTGTATGATCTAGCCCTGTGAGAGCTCAGAAAGCTATTAATGGATTTTTTTTATTTATTTCTAATCATTAATACTCCAAAGCACTTTCTAAAGTAAATAGTCAGAAAGGAAGGTTATAAATGGAGGGTAAAAATCAGTAATTCTAGGCCTGTCCAGTCATTAGTGACGTTCTTTATTAATTTATCATTATTAATTATTATTATCATACCTATGGGCCCCAACCATGACTAGGGTCCCATTTTTAAATGGATGTTACTAGACTCGGGAAGTTAATGAATAAATAAATGATAAATTAAGGTACGATACACAGCAGATCGGCTTTCTGAGAGGACCTGCACTGATCTTCAAATACATTCTTCGACTGAATTTTTTCATCTGTTTGCCCCAACTTCTTTCTGCATATGGCTCCTGTTATTGTCAGTGGGAGACGTGTTTGTGCACACTGGGGCAGAATTTAGCTGCCTCTTTGCTCCGAAAGACTCAGTGTCCCTCTTGTATAAACCAGGCCCCTTCCATTGCAGGAGCGTCCTGGCCAAAGAAATACGTTCACATTCGCCTTTTCAAAATATATCATTTTAAATGTCAACACTGTGTCCTCAAACCTCCCTGAGATGTTTTATGATCATTCCCCCTCCCAACTGTTATTTTCTTTCTCGGTGTAATGACAGGCTACAGTACATTCCTTGCAAAGAAATTTAAATATAGGCTAATAAATTTTTGTGTGTGCTGTTTTCATCCGCCTCCTTTAACAAGCATCTGCAAAACATTCATTCTTTTACCTTTTCAACTTGAGCTGAGTACTTGGTGAAATGATCTCTGACTTGTGTGTGTGAGAGAGAGAGAATCATCAAAATGTTCCCCAAATGTTCCTCTTCAATAAAATTATTTTAAAATAATACACATTTACATTGAACTGTAAATCTACAGAACATGGATAAAAACACATTCCTAGCCCCCCAGCAACCTTTCTTCTCAATGGGAGCCTAAAGCTCTCTTTTCCCAGTTACTCTATGGCAGAGCTGCTCATAAAGAAGTGGAATGAATTTTTTCTCTTGTGGGCAAAGGATATATTTGCTCTGTCAGTGGAATTAATTCACCTTTGTGCAGAGAGCCAGCACAAGGCCAAGGAACTCTCTCTGTCTCACTTGAGCCAAGGGCCTGAATGGGTACATAGCCCCTTTAATGGCCCTCCATCCAAGAGTGAATTTCACCATTTGTGAGCAAATATGGTTGAATTAATCTTGTTCTAACTAAAAAAGAAGATCACCTTCAAACAGCGGCCAAGTCTGGAAAATCTCAGTTCAAAAGGCAGATGTTTCAAATGAAACATAAAAAACTTCAGAGAGTTTCCAACACATGGCTGCGGTTGGGGGAATGAGGTTTGGACTCAGGGCGATGCTTCACCCCTATGGAAAGGCTCATCCCTCCAGAAGGGTACTGCTAGCCAGAAAGAAGCTTAAGCAAGAGCCTAAGATCACCACACTGGATATAGCCCTTTTAAACCCCACCTTTCGCTGACTGAGCATTGTTTAAATCGAGTACATGTCCGTGCTGGGTTTGCATTCCTTATTACTTAGCAGAAACATTCTTGTTTTTTAATGGGGAGAATTAAAAAAATTTTTGCTCCTGAGAAGATATCTTCTATGCCAATGTGCAGGCTGAAATAAATTTTTACAGCCCCATTATACACCACTGGAAATAGGTGGTTGTAATGGAAATGGGGCCAGTCCCATCTCTCCCTCCCCTTATTATCGCAGCAGTAATAGCAGCACTGTAGTTAGTTGTGCTAGATTAAAGTCTCCTGGGAAACTTGAATTAAAACTGAAGGAGGCTGTGAAGCCAAAGTGTGTCCTAATAGCAACAAGTGGTTTTGAACGTTCGCCTATTAGTTTCATTGCAAATGTAGTGGATTTATGAAAAATAGATATGAAATGCTCTCAGGCCACTTTGTGAGTGAATAAAAAGGCCATGGTCTGTATTTGACTTATGGAGGATAATTTATCAAATTAATATAAAGTGGATGTAGTAGGAGTGCATTAGTTAAGGGTGCAGAACAGTTTCCATTCTAAGCCCCTGTTTTCATTTGCTCACATCTTTAAGACTGCAATGGAGGAATAAATTAAAAATGCAGTAGTGTTTTCACCTTAAAGCAAGAAAAAACAGCAAGAAGGATGATCTAGTGATTAGCTCAC
Organism: Dermochelys coriacea; assembly: GCF_009764565.3. Taxonomy (NCBI): domain Eukaryota; kingdom Metazoa; phylum Chordata; order Testudines; family Dermochelyidae; genus Dermochelys; species Dermochelys coriacea. The sequence goes on from NC_050075.1 coordinate 11,529,344, forward strand.
TAGCTGGGGCTTGGGAGACAACTCAATTCCCTGCTCTCCAACACATTTCCCATATGACCTTAGGCAAGTCACTTATCCTCATTTTACAGATGGAAATTTGAGGTCCAGAGAGACTTACAGCATTTCCCTATTCCTTGGGGATGTTGTGGGGATAAATACATTAAATGATTGTGGCATGCTCAGATATCATGGTGATTGGGGCCTTATAAAGTATCTAAGATAGCTAGACAAGGGGTTAAATGAGACAAGGCACTGTCTTCTGATCAGCAGAAGCAAGATTACAACATAAACAGTAGCCAAATTTTTCAAACCTGGGTGCCTGAAGTTGGGCTCCTGTATCCATATGTGGGAGGCAGGAAATTGAATATCTGTTCTGTATACTCACATCTCTCATGTACTGGTGTATCAGAACTTTCAGAAGTTGAAGGCTCACCCTACATTAGGGGTGCAAAGAGGAGAGGGCACAAGGCTCCTTCGTCTCCATATGTCCCTATGCAGTCTGTGCACCAACGCTCACTCTGTCCACTCAGGCCCTGATTCAGGAAAACATCCCTAGTTAGGAAAGTACTTAAATCCCATTGAAGTCAGTGGGACCATGGGCTTTCTTGAACCTGTGTGCACAAGTCAAGTGCAAGAAGATCTCACAGTGTATTCTGTCAAAGGGAGTAGCAATAACTTCGGCAGTATACTTTTCCCCTAGTGCTGCCACAATTCTTGGGCAAAGCCAATCCAGCAGCATGCTGCCTCTGCCACAGTCTAGTGCCTAATGTTTTAAAAATTGGCCGTTTTGTGGGATGAATTTCCTACCATCATTTCCGAGCTCTTTCCGGATGAGACACTGAGCTGAGTAATGTCCTTTGCCGAGGGATCACTTAGCATTCTAGATCTTGGGTGGGATTTGTAATGCTTTTAATTACACGGGTTATATTATATATATTTTTAGAACTGTTCCAGCACTGATTAGTTTCTTATTATACTTATCCTTATGACACGGAGAATTGGCGTTTCTCAGAGCTAACTGCTAATGCAGACTCCCATCACTAACGCACATACAATTAATGTCAGTGAGTGCCAACACGTGGCAGCAAAGAATTATGAAGGAAAGTGTCTGGAATGTTTGTGCAAACCATTACTGCTCCCTCTGTGAAGGTGTAACATTGAAATGCAGCTTCCATTTCCAGGCCGCTGTCGCCTTTTCAATTGTTTCTAACTTTCACCATCAAATTTCTTTGAGCCTGGAATTTTCCAGGCACAGTCTCCTGTGAGACTTTTCAGCAAAAGCCAGTCAGCTCTTTTCAAGTTCTGGACATTTAAAACAAACCATACTTTTGCCACATGTTTCTATCAGCAATCCTGGATATGCACCACTCAATGGCTGTTTAAATGTTATGCACTTCTATAAACACCTCTATATTCATCTGCCAGATCCTCAGTTCCTGTCAATTGATATAGCTCCACTGGCATCTACTGGTGCAAATTTGCACCAGCTGAAGATCTGGTCCTTTTATTTCATGACTCCTCTTTCTTCCTTATACCGAGAGAAGCAGTGGGGGCAAAAGACGTATCTGGCTTCAAGACTAAGCTTGATAAGTTTATGGAAGGGATATGATGGGATAGCCTAATTTTGGCAATTAATTGATCTTCAACTATTAGCGGTAGATATGCCCAATGGCCTGTGATAGGATGTTAGATGGGGTTGGATGTGAGTTACTACAGATAATTCTTTCCTGGGTGTCTGGCTGGTCAGTCTTGCCCACATGCTCAGAGTTTAGCTGAGCGCCATATTTGGGGTCAGGAAGGAATTTTCCTCCAGGGCAGATTGGCAGAGGCCCTGGGATATTTTTGTCTTCCTCTGCAACGTGGGGCACAGGTCACTTGCTGTAGGATTCTTTGCACCCTGAAGTCTTTAAACCACGATTTGAAGACTTCAGTGGCTCAGACGTAGGTTAGGGGTTTGTTACAGGAGTGGGTGGGTGAGATTCTGTGGCCTGCGTTGTGCAGGAGGTCAGACTCGATGATCATAATGGTGCCTTCTGACCTTAAATTCTATGACTCTATGAATTTCACTGTGAACCTTGAATTATGCATTTTATGAGCTACCACGACAAGCTTATGTTTCTAGCTGTTTAAATATGCCCACTCAGTTATGGAGAGTGTTATTAATGGTTTACATCCATCTCTGACATTCCATGATTTAATACACAAGCAACATAGTATTTGTTATTTAGCATTTTATTCATGAGATTTACAAGGCCTAATTAATTCAAAAGTTTTGTTTAAAAGTAGCTCATAACCATGTCAGAGTTTAGTTCACACTATGATGTTATTAGACATCCCCTATCTTAGCATGAGATTACCCATTTGGTTGATTGCTTATGTGGGGACAGTTCTATGCTTGGTTTGTTATTTTAATCGGAGTACTGTATGAATTGTGTATTTTTAAAATCAATGGTTAAGTACCTAGAGCTTCAGAAGAGGAGTTTCTTTGTATTGTGTAATTCTAAATATATGATACATCCAATCAATGAACACCTGGTGTTTAGTTCCTCCCCCCCCCCCCCAGTTTTATTTTCTTGGCGCTTGTATTGTGTTAACTGTTTTTGATTTTATTTTTTGATTTTATTGTAGGAGTTTGTGCTTACATCTTAACAAACAGACAGAAAGTGATGCCTAACGGCATAAGGCTGCTAATGGTAAGGAAACTGAACACTCTAACACATGTATTCTATGCTTTGATCTCATTCATCTTGGGTCCCAATGAATCTTTGCTGCTCTTTCATGTGCAGAAACAAGCCTCTTGAGATAATAGATGCAAAACCTGGCTGCAGAACAGAAGTTCAGGCAGTAACTACTCAGCAGAAAGAGCGGAAGTTTACTCGTAAATGGGCTCCTGTTGCTGCCAATGGATGCCTTATGGGAAAATATTTTGATGGTCATTAATGCACTAAAACTTGGCTACGTTATATAAATGTGGATATTTTTATTTTCCTCTACTGACAGATTTGGAGTTGCCTGTAATAATTTCTGAATATTCTATCTTGATCAGGTTCTTGTGTTGTTCACTGTATGCAGACATTGTGTTAATTCACTAGCAACATTGTCAGGAAATGCACCCCAGGAAGAGGAGGTGGTAAATCCTCACACACCTCTCTCAGCAAACACTTCATAGACAACGTTGCAGCCATTTGCTGTGATGCACTGGCTGGGCTATCTCCCCCACAGACAGAACTGTTGCCTCATTTGGACTGTCTCCCCCAAAGATGGGGCTTGCTAAACAGGTTTCTCCCGGATTGCCCCAGCCCTCGGAGGGGCAGAAAAGTTTAAAGAGAGAGACACTCTCTTATTAATAGGATTATATGACAAGTGGGGAGGCCACTCGTCCAGTGTTAAACAGGCGGTCCTCTTTTTCAGAGGTTTGTTCCCCATCTGGTACCAGGACCAAACCAGATGTGATTTTGGCCAGTATTGGATGGGGGATGCTGCTCTGCCCCCTCCAGGTCTTAAAAATGGTGTCTCCCCACACAGAATGTCTAGGAATATGTGAGTGGCCACCTTAATGTCAGGTTTCCTGCAATAGCAGGGAACTGATCTCAATGACCCAGGAGATCTCTTCCAGTCCCATGTCCTAGGCTCCTATGAGGAAGGCAGATGGGACACTGAGGCAGAGACTGTTAGGGAACTCGAGAGGTTGGGGAGGTCTGGGATAAGATAGGCTCACCTAGGTCTTTAGGTAAGATAGGCATGCATATAGCCCATTGTATTGTTTAAAAAAAACCCTTTTATCTTATTACTCTGTGTTCCTACTGCTAACATGAAACTATACTGTGCTTTAAGAAGGCTGTTTGGGGTCACTGCATTCACCACTGGTGACAGCTCCCAAAGGCAAAAACTGCAGGTACTACGGCCAGTCGGACCTGCTGAGTAATCGCCATTAGTACATAGGGTGCTGTAGCCTTGGGCCTGGTCTGAGGGTGGGTGGATCATGGGATTCCACCTCAGACTGATGACCAGAAGTGTTTTCAGAGATGCAGGTAGCTCTAAATCATGACAACCATAATAAAGGACCCCAACCTCACAGTTGCTTCTATTTGCTCTCTCTTATCATACAAGAACAAGGGGGCATTCAAGGACACCAAAAGGCTGTACTTTTAAAAGGAAAGAATATTTTCACACAAGGCAAAATTCTCCAGTGGAACTCTGATGCAAGGTATTGTTGAGGCCAAGAACTTAGTGGGGTTCAGAAAAAGCTAGGAGATTTATATGGAGGAGGAGAACCTTTGGAGTTACAATAGTGAGCATTTAAAAGCCAAACACAAGTTCTGGAGGGGATACAACCCGTTATACTTCAGGACATAAACCAACCTCTCTAGCTATTGGAGTGGTAGGGGAGAGAAGAAAACTCTCCCTACAGATAGATTACTCTATAGCTGCCCGGGACAGCATTTCTTGCACCTTCCTCTGAAGACTTTGGCACTGGCCACTCTCAGAGACAGGTCACTGGGTTATTACAGCAGGATAGCAATTCCAATGTAACTAAGTCCTTACTCAGGCAAAACTCCCTTTGAAGTCAGTGACAGTTTTTCTGAACAAGGCTGGGAGAATCAGGCCCACATGGTTCCTGTTTCTAGCAGGCTGGTTGTATTCAAAGGCAAGTCCCACTTACAGCCCCACACTCCACTCAGGGGTCTTGTCGCACCTGCAGGGCTGGTAACTATGTAGAGTCCATGATTCCAATGTGTGACCCCCAGGGGAGGATTGCCTAACTGCCAGGTCAGGTGGTAGCATTTGACACCTTCATGGGTGGTCCTTGGAGGCCACTTTGTGGTTGTCACATGGTGCGATGAGTTTATTTTATCTGTGACACAAATTAAATCAACGGTATTGGCTTCTGCGCTCCACTTCTAAGGCAATAAAGAATTCTCAGTCCAGAGAAAAGCTGCAGATAGGTTATACAATAGGTATGCTTCTCCTGCTGGCTGTGTAGTATTTCCAACAGTGAATTTTTCCTCCCAGAGAAGACTGGGATGCTAATGAAAACAACATATGGCAGGCATCAGGACAGGGGTTCCCAGCGTCCATTTAAGAACACATACCTCTGGTTTGGATCCTAAAGTCAATACAGATGTGGCAAAAACAATTATCGAAGGAAAATAACATTTTGCTTAAGAAGCAAAGGAAACTTTACATGTGTGCAGTACACTAATAATTCACTGGCTGAGGCCTCCACTAGACTGGCTTCCAGCCTTTGCAAAATAAGAAACAGTCTACTGTATGGGGAACAGGCACTGGATATTGGGATAGCTAGTCGGGAGGACTGAAGAGGAGTATATCTCCTCTTCCTCTTCTAAAAACAGAGGGAGCTCTGCCCCAGTTCTCCCTGGCTCGCATAAGTAGTACTCTCCCCAGAGCTCCCCTCACCCCATCCTGATTGGCTGGTGCAATCAGAACTCCTTTGCTTCAAATCTACTTTAGCCATGGTGCAGCTGCATCACTAACAACAGGGACAAAACAGAATGCATCCTGGTTGCCACATGGATTGTGAGCTCACGGGGCCAGAGACTCTATCTCATTTGGTTGTGCAGTGGGGTGCTGACTCTTGGGTTTCCAGGCACTAGTGTAATGCCAATCAGCAGCTAAAACGGTCACAAAAAGATGAATTCTGAGCTCCACAAACCAAATGTCTGAGAAGAAAAGAAAGGAAAGAGGCAAAAACTACAGTGCAGATACTAGAACGCCTCAATAACCAAACTTTGCACCTCAGGCCCATCTCTAAACATAACCTGCTATTCCCATGTGTCAGATCTGGGTAACTTCCATATGGAAGATAGTTGCAGTAAGTAACATCCAGAGTGCAGGAGCCTCTGCATTCTGTTAATAATATAATCAATTTCATGTTGTGCACCGTCCTGTACTGCAAGGCAAATAAGCAGAGAAAATAGGCCTCTGTCTCAGCTGGTACCAGCCCTTAGATCTTTTGTGTCTATGTAAGAATTAAAACGGAATATAATGCTAATGGGTTGCAGAAGCTCCTGTTATTCACTTCTTTTCATGTTTCATGTGAGCTGGAAGTTTCTGTGGCACCCAGTAAATTATTGTGTTCAAGAGTTAAAAAGACATAGAAACTAGATCGGACCATCTCAACTGTACCTGAAACTACTTGGCAGGAGCAAATACCTTTTATTTTTTGGGCTGTCTCGGATGGTTTGTTTTCTTTACCTTTTGGCAATTTACCACTACCTTTGCAAAGTCTGTGTCACTTGGTGGTTATCCTGGACACACGCTTGTATTGTTTGTTTTGTCAAACGTATCCTGCAGTATTTTTCTCTCTCTTTGTGTCACTTTGGGAGTTTCATTATACATCACATTGTAACTGAAACTAACCTTTACGTCATTGCTAAAAAGTGGCACTGGGCACAGTGTATGGGCATGTTGAGGCATCACTGTTTGGTTCTCTCATTCAGTAGCAGAAATCTCTTTAGGTTACACCATGTTATAACAACCCCTAAAGGTTGATCCTCATCTCCTTTGATGGCAGTTTTGTTACTCAAGATTTATACTGGGGTAGCTGAGAGTACAGCTTAGCCTCATAAATCTTGTCTATACCTGAGGGCATTTGCAAAAACTCTCTACCCTTCCTAAAACCAGCTCAGCCCTCACTCTTGCAATGTTGGGAGCTATGCTGTACAAGGGAGACTGATGGAAGCAGAACCATGGGTGTGGCCTTTTCAAAAGCACTCAGAATTGGTCTAACTTGCCTGCCCATGCTGAAAGTTTTTTAAAGTCACACCTCATATCATTTTGACCTTCTCTGAGAAGATGTAGATGACAGGAGGCCTGATTCACCACTGCTTTACTGTGGTTTTACATCAGCAAAACTTACCGGAAATCAGTGCATTACACGGGCTTAAAACTGGAGTAACCTAGTGGTGAATCACTGCCGTGGTCTTTAAAATACTGGTGGCAACCAACTGCCTGACCATACTAATGTTTCTCAAGGTTGTTAAAGGTGAACTTGTGTTAGCAGTGCTGGGTAATTTTTGCAAAATGTCTATAGCGTAGACAAAGGGCACAGTTTTTCAAGAGCTCCCATTATTGGCTTAACTCTGGTCCCACGGAAGTGAAGAGACATTTCACCATTGACTAGAATGGGAGCAGAGTTAGAGAAATGCTTGCCGAGTGCTTTTGAAAATCCTACCCTTTATTACCAAATCCTTACACGTTAGCCCATCAGCACATTTCAAACTTAGTGCAGGAACTGGAGCACTTTAAAGACAGGAGGTTTGTTGTTGCAGGGACTTTATAACTGCTGGTAGCTATGATTATAGGCTCAAAATAGATTGGATTTATTAACACAATGGCTTCAGTTTCTGTGTGAACAGAGCGGGTGGAGGGCAATCAGTTACATTCATCTCTCGGATAGAAACAAATGTTTAAATACAATAAATCAGTTTACCAACTACATTCTCAGACATCATCCTTTATCAGCTAAATCACTTCTTGACAACGGCACTGTCTTGGACAGAAATCTGGGTGTATGTGTTTAATTGCCTCGTGACTAGTCAGAATGACTCATTCCTCTAGCAAAAGCCTTTCATTCTTTCTCCTTTCTTCTGTTAACTCATTGCTTACTCGGCAAATATGATGACCACAATGGAACCCTGAGGTGTTTGAGCAGTTAAGGGTGCGGTTTGGAGCAGAGGGGAAAGTATCAAAGATTAATTTAACCCGATCTTGGTAACTAATAGTAATTCTGTAAAAGAGTTCAAAGGTCCTTGAGCAGAAAAATCAGTGGTCTACAGAAAAGGTCATATAATAAAATCTCTAATTTGTTCGTCTCCTGAGTTGAAGTCATTTATATGAATTAATAGAAAGAGCAGAAGATTCTGTTGTACTATTAATGGAAAAAATCAAAAATTGTTCATTGGTATATTTGATAATGCCAAGAAGTTATAATCATGTCAAAAAGAAAAGACTAAAATTAGGAGTAAAATTCTTGTATTCTTCCCCATAAACTACTTATTAGTATTATTTAAAGGGTGCATCAATTTGTTTCAATACATCACATTCAATTCCATTTTTTATTAGTCAGCTATATTATCTTACCAATATGCAATTTAAAATATTTTGTATATTTGTGGTCATTAAATTCTCATGGGGAACAATTACTAACTGTACTTTTTAAAAAAGAAAATAAAACAAATTTAGTAAAATTCTACACCTAATACTGTATTAATTCTAGATCTTTCTACCAAACAAATCTTTTCCCTTCCCAATCTGTACACTGCTTAATAAGAGTAGTAATGAGGAGAAAATCCTTAAATTAAGCTCCAGGTAGTAGTCAGGAGAGGTGGAGTCTATAAAAGTAGCTGTTGAAAGCAAAGACTTTTAACTTATATTTTCTTCTGTTGGAGAAATCCTTTAACTTCTATAGCCACAAACTCATTCTCTAAGGGCTGATCCAAAGCCCAGTGAAGTCCATGGAAAGACTCTCATGACTTTCTTCTCACTTACATGCAAGTTAGGAAAACTCCATTGACAGCCACAGAAATACACCGGTGTAAACCAGTGTGAAAGTCCCTAGAAGTACATTCATACCTCTTTAGTTTTCACCACTTGACTATTCTTCAGCCTCACATCTTTCTGTAGGGTTGTTCTCAAGTATGTAAACTATTGTGTAGTTACAGAGGACCCTTAACATCCCAGATGAAGAGCTCCATTGGTGTTACACAAGTCTCTTACTCATTGAAAACAGTTACCACATCACATCTCACATGGGATTTAAGGAAGCAGTAAACACACTAAATTGACACCAAATTGATTTTTCCACTGCAGAATGTTCTTAGGGGAACTATGTCTACGATAATAAACAGGCAGTAGTTCCTTCCATTTTGTAAAATTAATTTTATAGGGAAATTTAAGGAATCTATACAAGCTCCTCTTAGCCCCATATCCAAAATATTTTGTGTGTCTTTAGAACATAAGAATGACCATATTAGGTCAGATCAAAGGTTCATCTAGCTCAATATCCTGTCTTCTGACAGTGGCCAAGGCCAGGTGCCCCAGAGGGAACTGGGATTTGTCATCTTTAAAAATGTTAATTATTTACAAATGAAATGGAATGCCTTCTAGTTCTTCTCTTATCTATCGTTGATGGACTATTTATGGACTATAGTAAAAAAGATAACCACAAGAGTGACTAAATACTAGTCATCTACTTAAGCATCAGATCTTTGAAGGTAAAATAGTTTGTTTTGTTTGTCGTTTATTATAGACAAGCACAGATAGTGATGTCTATAGTTAAGGTTACCTAAGACTGTCCATTATAAGACTCTGTTATCAGTTGCTTATAACTTTGCCAATTTTTCCATGCTATGGATCTACCCCCGTGTGATTTTTTCTTTAAGAAATTTCTGAGAAACAGGTTAAAAATATTTTGTTTTACTCATGTTAAAAAATTAAAATCTCATAATCATTTCATTGGGAAGTTCTAGAGCAGGAGTCTCAAACTCAATTTACCTTAGGGCCAGTGCCAGTCCTCAAATCCTCCCAGCGGGCCAGTAATGTCACTGAAGATGGTGTTCAGAAAATAAAATGTTTATATTATATTTTTTATTTTGGATTTCTTAGAAATAATAAAACTGTCATATAACTTTATACGATTCTTTGCCTGCCAGAGAGTTTTTAAGTGTTTGCCAGACACCTGGCAACACTTCAGTTCTGTCAGTTTGTTGATGTTTGGCCTCAGTGACTGAGCAGTTGAAACCTTCAGGATTGCAGCGAGGTGTGCCTCAGAGAGTTGTGTTCAGTATTTTGACTTGTTTATATTCATTGTGGAAAAAATGATGCTGCCTCCATGGCTGACTCTGCCTGGTGACTAGTCATGGTATCTCTGTCCCTCTCCCCCAGCCAATGGGAGCTGCAGGAGGCGTGATCTGCAGCAGACAGAGCCGGCAGCGTGGTTGCATGGGTCTCTCCTCCACAGGCCACAGTGCAGAAGTTCTTGGGCCACAGCTGGCCTGTGGGCTGGGACTTTGAGACCCCTGTTCTAGAGCCTCCATAGTTTAGAGGACTGACTTGAAATTTGGCATCAGGATTATCCTGGGATCAGGGATGTGCCTTGTGCCATCCTTGGAAAATGTACCCAAATTGGGCCAAGTCAGAAGTCTCTGAAAAATCACGGTTCACACATGCTCAGTAGAGGTTTGTTAGAAGCTGGCAGCTAAATTCTCCAAAGATTCCACCTGCACTGAGCATGCTCCATCCTCACTTGGCTCCTACTAACTCAATGGACTGCACATGTGCCATCCCCACAGAGCAACTGAGCATGCTCCATCCCAGGGCTGCTAGGGCTGCAGTGGCACCTGGCACAAGAATTGAAAACAGGAACATTTTCTCCCACTTGCACACTCATTAGCCCTCACTGTATTGTATCAATCACAAGACACATTGATATCAAAATATCACCTACTGTATTCCTGTATCTACAGTGCACTCACATCAGTTGTTACTTTATTTATGTTGATGCGGTTGTGGAAAGAGGTGGAGATAAGAATGCTTGGTTTCAGCAACCAAACCTTAGCTGAAAACTATATCCCAGGTTATGTACCGCCTACGCTGGGATTAACTCCGAATAAACTTTGGTTCTTGAGGGCCACAATGATTACCAAACATATGATTTTACAAAATGGAGGAGTATGCTTATGCCGAGAATAGAGCAGTGGTACTCAGACCTCTCTGAGTTAGCAGCAAATAAAAGAATAGCTTATTAGCCTAGAGAGCAATTATATGAATTCAAAGAAATATGGGCACTGTTTCTTGGTATGTGTGGATAAAGAATGCTGAGATAGCTCAAATTATGCCAGATTTCCATTCTACCTTACCTGTCTGTTTTTATTACGTTTTTATTGTTGTTTCCACCCACAGACATGTTATGTCTGTGTAAATTTGTCTGCTTTTGTATTGTCTGGTCTTGCAGCTCTGATGAGTTATAAAGTTGCATAATTGTATACAATATCCGGTGAAATTTGCAGTATTTGGCAACATAAAACCGGCAAGTCATTTCTGTATTTTTTGTTTGTTCCTTTATGAAAATTAATAAAAATAATCACAAAAATGTACATTGATGAATTTGATATCAGAATCTGTTATTAGCCATGGAACTTTATTTCATATACATTTCCTAGTTAAGCTAAAAATTAAAATTAATCTCTCTATGATGGCAAACTAACCTGCATTATGAAAAACATCCCCTTAGCATTCCTAGTACTTATCCCTGTTATGAAATTCTGGAGTTTCACAATTCAACATACTACACATTTTACAAATTGGGTCAGCCTGGTAAAGAGTTATTGACCATTTAGGGGTGTCTCTGTGCTAATGCCCATTAGCATTTCAAAATCAATTTCTGCATAAGGGATAGAGTGGCCATAACTTGCCCATGTCATGTATTCTAAAACTATATACGCTTTAATCCACTGAGGACTTTATTTTTGGTGAAGCATTGCTGATTTGGGCTCTGATCCTTCCAACAAACATGTGTTTAACTGTGTGTGTGTGTGTGTGTGTGTGTGTGAGAGAGAGAGAGAGAGAGAGACTGACCCCATTTTCAGGAGCTTATTCTTGGCACTAATTTTAATAAGTTCTATTTAAATCATAAGTCATTAGTTGAAGGCTCTTCATTCCCTACCTGCCTTTTTTTTACACTTTACTCTGATAAGTTAAAAACCTATTTGGCCTAGTAGGGCCCAGTCCTAACACCATTTCAATGTATTTCTCACACAAAAATATATCATAATCAATACTCCTTGCATACCAGCCCTACTTTAGTTCCTTCCCACATCCTCTCCTCTCTTATAATCTGTCCATGTATTATGAGTCAGACCCACATTTTATATGCAGATTTAACAGACAATTGAATTACATGAAAACATATTACATGAGGGGTTCCGGTGACATCATAAACTCCAAGAGCAAAGGTAGAGGAACTTGCCTATTAAGATCTTTCACACCCTCCAGGTCTTTAATAAAAACAGCAATGATAGAAGACAAGATCACAGCCTGAGGTGGTATAGGTACTAGGCAACCCTTTCAAGGACTAATTACTGCTTAGGCTCTATCTTGGCACAGAGGTTGTCATAAAGCCAAACTACTCATCATATACACTGTTAACATATCTAAGTGGTAGCCTCCATTTCACTTCGTTTATGTAGCCTGGGAAACTTTATCATTTCCCATCTTGAAAATTCTAGGAACATCTTCAACATGAGTTTGCTGGGTTTGGGATTTACTGCATAAGCTCTTTATCTAAACTTTGGCAATACATACCTACAAGACACATGGGAGGTTTATATTTGACATTTAAGGGTACATTTCCAAAGTGATGTATGGAATTTCAGCTATGCCGCTCCAATTAAAACTCATATAAAACATGAGATGAAAATTCTGTGGAGATCACCGAAAACTGCAATCTTTGAAATCCTCCAGAGTTTGAAATTCAGCTTTCCAGTTAGTGATATAGTCCCTTATCCCAGGGCTCCATTAGCATGCTGCTGGCTTCATATTTAATATGCACAATAGGCTAAGCCATTAAATATTTTAAACCATGACTGTGTATGTCCTGTAAATATGGATGATAGCTCTGTAACCAAATTCTTCTCTCTTTGTCAATTTATTTGATTATGACTTCTCCATGTTTTAATGTGTTTTTCAAGCAGGCCTTTGACATTTTTAATAACTGTGGAGGAAAAGGGTTTTTTATCATCTCTTTTAGAGCCTCAATCTTGTTCACCATTTCCCTTTTTTTTCATTAGCAGCATGATGATTTGCCACACTGGATGGCAGCTGGCGTGTTAGGTGACAGGCCCATGAGAATATATGTTTGCTTAGGTTTTTTAAACTATTTATTTAGGAAGTTTTAACAAGTTGATAAATCCCTGCCATGTAAATATCAGAAACAAAACAATCACAACAGATAGCTTTTGTTTCAAAAGACATTATACAGGAATATAGTCATCAGATCATTCTATTAAATAGGTTGTTACATATGGGAGAGTGAGCATCATTACAACACCAATGTTTCTATTGATTTTATTAAAGTGAGTGAAATTTAATCTAATCTATTTAACAGACCAGCTATGTCTATCAAATGTCAGTATTCAAAAAAATTAAACAGGTGGTGCTGGTTTTTTGCAGATTAATGTACTTTGAGTACAAGGTAACCAAATATCTAAGTATCTGGCTGTCTTCTGTCTATTTGCTGGCTACGTAACTGGTGGGTTGATTATTCCAAACCACAACCTCCTGTGTTGTTTTGAACATTCCTCAATGGCTGGGTTATTTTTTCATTTTCCAGTGATAGGCTACTAAAAGCAGAGCAGAGAGATGAATGGCTATGGATTGCATCCCAATGCTCTCTAAGGACTCCATATGTCTACCATATATGCCTAAATTCTCCTCTTTCACCACCATTTATCCCCATTCAATCTATACCTAGTTTTTAGCCTGACTGATGTGAGGTACCTTAAAGAAGATTGAAACAGTACCTTAAAGAAATTGACTGTTTTTAAAAGGAAGAGTTTCTCAAAACAGTTAATCTGAATCTACTTTGTCCTTTGCCCCTCTACAAATATTTGTGCTACAAAACTAAACAAGAGCAAGGTGTAAATAGCACGAATACTTACAATATACATTCCAGTCAAATCTGTGCATGTTAATAGGGTTGACAAGCTATTCACCCTCACTTGGTTGGAACAAAAATCAATCCCTTGCTAAAGAGTGAGACTGGAGATCCTGTAAGAATATCTGATATACTAATTACTTGAAAATTGTTTCCTTCCCAGCATCCTGTTATTTAGACATGGTGATTTACTGATGATTCCTTTCTGATGATGGCTGCAGAGAAACAGGTGGTTGGTGTCTTGTTCTGAGGTATTTTTCATTGTCAAATACCTTTTTCATTTAATTCCAGGAAAAACAATTACCTTTCTTTTGCATTTTTAATATCCCTTTTGCAATTCACTCATTTTCTCTATGTATCTCTTCTTAAAATTTTTCCAGATGTGACTGTCTTTGGGATTCATACAAATTCCTAATTTCAGGGATTTCCTTTTCTCTGTCAATCACCTTTAAAAACCTGGCTATCCTTTATTATTTCCTCTTTCATTCTCATTGTTTCATATATAATAAGCAACATTAAATCCAGGGAGCAATTTTTTAAGTCCTGTTTGAAAATCATTCCAGCTGAAAGTTGGATTTTTCTGGAGCCTTCTTCCCTTAGAGAATTTTGTTCTCTCTAGTGTCATAACAAGGTGACGTGGTGCCAATTCAGTCTAATTTCACTTGTTCGGGATGGGGAAAGGGAGATTTTCTAAATGGCTGTAATGTTCATCTAACATTTCTTTCAGAGATTCTGTCCTAGTCAATTTAGTGAAAAGCTGTATGAGGTTCCACTGTACTATTTCCCTCCTCCCAGGAAAATAAGAAGTCTGTGGCTTAGTTCTCAATCTGCAGTAAAAGAAAAGTTCATATATAGTTCTAAAAGTAGATTCATGGTTAGCAACAATATGCTGAGGTCCTTTTGAAATATGTTTTTATGTTATGTTTTTTCCTTCATTGTCATCCTTTTAACTCCCATTAACATCTATGCTCAATGCATACACTGATAGAAGACCAGACTCCTTGCTGTATACCATTAAGAAGAGAAAAGAAGAGATTAATTACTCATTCTTCACGTTAAGTTTGACTTGCGTTTCAGTTACTTGATCTTAGGCAGCAGTACCAGTGTCATGATATCATAGGGCCAATAGAACATTAGAGGACAACATACCTGCAGCCTTGTCTACCAGGAGATTTCAGCCATTGGTGGCTGCATATCAATGCAGCAGCACCAGGGCAAACCACTAGCAACCACCAGTGTGGATGGTATAAACAGTTATAATGCAGAAATTTGCACCAGTGTGGTTTATCCTGGCTTGAAACTACTCTAGCAGAGTGTCTATCTACTACAGCTGGTTGGCATTTTTTCATCTAAATGATATTTTGGTGAAAAATGGATTCTCTATCAAAATGAAAAGTTGGAGGAAATTTTTCATTTTTGTTGAATTTTTGTTTTTTTTGACAAAAACTGGGCATGGAAAGTCTTTTAGTAAATGTTTTCAGCATTCAGTACAAATGTTGGGTTATAAAACCCAAAATTTATTAGAGAAAACTTTTTTAAAATCAATTTTTTTTTACCCTGAACTGAAAAAAATCACCAAAAAATGACTTTCAAAAGCTATTTTGTGTTTATGTTCTCACAGGAAATTTTGAAAAAAAAAATTCTATGAAAAATAATTGACATTTTCTGACCATCTCCACTGAGTATTTTAGGCATTTACATTAGTACAGAAATAGAAATGACAGGCCACTGATTGCTGAAATTGGGCCAAATCCCCAGTATCAGCAAGACCTTAGTACAAGAAGAGATATTAACTCATGTCATTTCCTTCCAGCACCATTTTACAGCATCAGAGTGAGGGGTTGGAATTTTTAAGAACACAGGCTAAACTTAAAACAAAAACCCCCCGACGTCCTCTAACATTGTGCACACAGTTTTATACACACACTGTTCTTTACATACTACTTTTTACATGAATGAATAAATCTGCATATGCAGTATTAGTGTGGGTAAATCTTTTCCAAATGCCATGTGTAGCATGATTGCAGGATAAGACCTTGAACGAAATATATATATGGTACCTTATGGATATGAATGTATGTATTATCTCTCGTGATAGCTTTGTTATTTATTCATACGCATACTTATGCTAGAATTCTGTTTTTCAAAACTATTTCTTATGTTAATGATTGTTTAACATTTTCAAACTATGAGAGAAAAGGAAGACAAAATAAAGAAAATCCTTCGTTTCAGTACCTGGAAACTCAATATATACTATTGGCAACCATCTTCTTTGTGTTTTTGTAGTTATATTATTTGCTTTTTATAATGCAGTAGCACCTAGAGGCCTCAAAATAGATACGAGACCTATAATGCTAAGCACTGTACAAACATGTAGCACATTGCAATCCCTGACCCAAATTAAAGCTCTGAGCCCATCCTGCCTCAGCGCGAAGGTATGGATTAGATGGCCACTTGAGGTCCTTTCCAGCCCTACATGTGTGTGTGCTTAACTTTACACACACTGAGTAGTCCTATTAACTTCCATGGTGTGTAAAGTTAAGCCTATTCATAACTCTTTTCAGGAGCAGGGCCTAAAAGAAAAGTTGCAACAGGCGGGTGACACAAATATCAAGCTGGGTAGAGGCGTAAGAGGAGAATGGAGTGACGTGCTTTAGCATAGACTAGCTGTGCCCGGCATTCATAGGTGTACTAAGTGTCAAAAGCAGTAGTTACAATAATCACAGTAAATTGCAACTCCCACCTGGCTAGTCATTATCACATGACAATTGTCTATGGGCATCACAACAGGAGTAAGTTTTAAGGCAGGATTAGAGGGAGGCTATTGTAGCGACTTTAAGTTTAACTCTAAACAGGAACATTGCTTGGAAAAATAAATTCTTTAGTAAAGGCCAAACTTTGAACGGGTCTTGAAGAATACTGGCCAAGAGCGACTCTGCTGCTCCACTGGCATCCAGGTGCAAATCAGGGCAGAAATTGGTTTTGTAACGGTACATTGGTTCAGTAATACCCCTGAAAGAGTAATTGTGCTTTGAAACACAATAGAAAAGGAGATTTTTATCTCAGTTGGATGAAATGATAAGTGTGCTCAGATATTCTAACCAGCAAGCTTCAGATTTAGCCAGATGACTAGGGAGGGCAAATCTTCAACAGATGAATTATTTATTTTGGGCACACAAACTTTATCTCCTAACAGTCATCAGACTTTTAACAGAACTGATGATGTCTGCTGCACATGTGAATGCTATTAATCCTCTCGTCGGCGAGAGCCAATATTTCTTTCAAACTTGATATGCGTGGTAGGACAACAAACAAAACAAACTCATTTACGGAAAAATACAGCTGAAGAGCATCTGTTTGTCTTACGTCAGTTGTTCTGCCCAATTACTTGCAAAAACTTAGGCTGGAAACCTTAGAGAAGAATGGTAGTCTGTCAAGTAGGCATAAATATTTAATATATGCATAATGTTTAATAGGGCTATAGTTAACAATTGACTTAAATGACATTGCTCGCATGCTTAAACTTAAGTATGAGTGTAAGCATTTTACAGGATTGGGTCCTACATTTGAAATCCCCTATTTTTAAATGAAATATGGGCCAGAACTAGAATACCATATTTGAATCCATTCAGAGTTTGGACCTGGGTCAAGATATGAACTCCATGGATGGGGCCTATTTCTTATTTAATCATTGTTGGGTCAAATTCTAATTTTGTTCCACGGGTGTTGTTCCCCATGAGCACGCACTGAGAACATGATTTGCCTCTATGAACCTGAATTGCTGCCTCCTCGGACCTTGTGCAGATATCTACCCCTGTGCAAAAACACTGCCATTCTCACTGAGTGGCTCTGGGAAGGATTTATCATGCAGAGGCATATTTCTTCTCAAGCTGCCATTTGCTCCAGTGCGAGGAGGGAGGGAAGCTTAAGTAAATTGCTTCAGCCTGTTTTCTTAGTGAAGCTTGCTCCCCACCAGGCCTACTCCTGGCTAGCTCCCATTGCCAGCGTACAGGGAGACAGAAATCCCACTCACCACCGACTTGTTCATGGAGGAAAACACCATGTAGTAGCCTCAGCATCCCCTGGATCCGGAGATGATCTATAGCCCTGATACCTCCAAGTGGCTATAGAGGGCTGGAGTAGGAAGCTTACTTCTCCCTACTCCACTGCATAGATGCGTTAAACTTAATCAAAATGTAGCTCTTAAAGTACAGTTTCTCCATTTATACATACACACAAACAGAGCCTCAAAACTCAAACATAAAACATAAGCTACATATGTGATATTTACTCAGCGTATTACAGCCCCGTTTAAAACATAAGATGCAGTGCCAAATACCCCCGCCTTTGTGAGCACAGAATGAAGCAATCCCTAGGTTTCATATTTTGATGCAGGAATATTTTTTTTTAACTGGAAGGTTACAGCCAAACTACTCTGGAAAGAAAAGCCCTTGGAAAAAGAAATGTAATAAAACTATGTTTGAAAATATATGTGCGTATACAAATCATCTCTGGATATTTATTTTATTTCACAACTGGAAAAGCCCACTCTGGAGAACATTATTACTTTTTAATCTGTACCATAAGATTTGCTCATTGCCAGGATGTTTTCCAGCATTTTGTTCTTCCTTAATGTGTCCCCGCCCCCACCCTGCATTTTAGCCTTTCAATTCTTTACACTCTTTAATACTTATGCTGTCGTCTCCCCCTTATTCATTTACATAAATAGACATTCTCTTTAACAGTCCCTACTGGTAGGGGTCAGCCTTGGAGTAGACCACCTGGGGGTGGCTACTCAAAAAACTGAAAACCAGGAGTTGGAACAAAACTGGAATTCAAAATGTTGGACTAAAAACTAAATATTTATATGATTATTAGTCCAAAAATGCCCAGATGCCCCAACTGAGATTGAAGGGCCATTGTGCTAGGTGCTGTACAAACACATTGCGAGATAGTTTCTGCCCTAAACAGCTTAAAATCTTTAGTAGACAAGAGATTTGGGGGTGGGGTGGAGAACAGAGGCCCAGAGCGGTGAAGTAAATTTCTCAAGGTCACAGACAAGATCAGTAGCAGGGACACAAATAGAACCCAGGTCTCCTGAGTCCCAGTGCAATGCCCTATCATGCTGCCTCACCAAGTGCTTATTATTTAAAGGCATTGCCTTTTCTCCCCTCTTGTAATTTCTGTTAATAGATGGATCCCCTCATATATGCCTATATTTCATACTATATCATATGCTCACTTATTCCATAGCACACATGTTCCTGAGATATTGTCTGTTTATTCCATGAGATCCTCAGTGTGGTTTGTTTTTTTTAAATCAAAATCTTGTCATGCCGTCCCTACCTGCCCGAACACTATATAGAGAATTCTATTGGTTTATGGATGTTTCTAGCTCTGAAATCACTTTTATGCCTTGTTGGTCCCTACACAATCATCTCCTGTTTATTGTCTGTGTCACACATACTGTGGTAAACATGTTAGCACAGAGTACATTACTTAATAGGCACAGTTATGGATCAGACTTATAAGTCAGTTGGGGACAGGATGTTAATAACCTAAAAAGGTACAAATAAAGGAGCTGTAGGTTGTCAATATCCACAGGAAACAGGAAATTCTGAGCATACTACAGAAATGTCCAGAAATTTCAAAGTTCAGGGATCCAATCTTAACATCCTTTAAGATACTGTGCGATGCACCATGCTGAGAACACCTCATTATGCCTCCTTAATGATAGTTCTGAACTTTCACAAATTGCACAAAATACACAATGTGCATTTCTTTGGAGCTAAACTTAGCTTTGAAAAAAAATCACACTGAGACACTGGAAAGAAACCAATCTACGTACCATATAAATATAATGAGTGGCTACACTATTTAACCACCCCGGCAGACTAATGCTGAAAATGTGAAGTGACTAAATCCCTGCAAGAGATAGATAAAATGTGCACTGGAAAATAAAGCTGTTTAAACTCAGAAGGGAAATGCAAGACAGAGGGAGGAAAATACCTTTCAGATAACAAAACTAATAGAAACCGAAATAAATATATTTTACCTATGTACTATGGCATTCTTTACCATAGTTTGTGAGCAGCTCCCAAGTGTTTATGGATTAACCCTCATATTATCCATGTGTTGTTACCTTATTTTGTACATGAAGAACTGAAGCTGAGTGAGATTAAATGACTTGCTCAAGATCACACAGGAAGTCAGTGGCAGAACCAGGAACTGAACCAAAATCTCCTGAATCCTAAACCAGCACTTTAGTCACAAGATCATCTGAGTGAAAGTTTCTCATCTATTCTGTAAAAACCACTGTAAATCTGTGGTGGTCACCAGTCAGCATACAAAATTAGACATGATAACTTGTTTGTCCCATCAGTTCATCACTTAATTATATTCCCGTCTCTAGAAGAGGAACTTTCAGTGTACTATGTAGAGCAGCAGATGTTGAACATCTGGGTTCTTCTGATAATCTACTTTAGATGCAGTGGTCTACAATTGTCACAGTTTAGGTGTTGACAACTGAATACAGTTATTCAT
This sequence comes from Dermochelys coriacea, assembly GCF_009764565.3. Lineage (NCBI taxonomy): Eukaryota > Metazoa > Chordata > Testudines > Dermochelyidae > Dermochelys > Dermochelys coriacea. The sequence continues at coordinate 11,549,562 of NC_050075.1, forward strand.
AAATTCTAAAGTGAGAAGGGACCACTGTAATCATCTAGTCTGACCTCCTGCATAACACAAGACATAGAACTTCCCCAAAATAATTCCTGTTTGAACTAGAGCAGATTTTAGAAAAATATATCCAACCTTGATTTAAAATTTGCCAGTGCTGGAGAATCCACCCTAACCTTTTGTATGTGGTTCCAGTTGTTAATAACCCTCACTGTTCAAAATTTACACTTTATCTCCAGTCTGAATTTCTCTAGCTATCTTTGGGTCTTACGATTAATACTTTAGCATCGTCAATGTCTTGCTATTTTCAGCTCCAAACCTGAACTAAAATATTGTATTTGAACAATCCTATAAATGTTAGTGAAGTTTAGATCCAGATTAAGATCCAACCTCTGCATCAGGCCTGTATATCTCCACCACTGATTGGACTGTGGGGTTTAGTCGAACACCCATGAAACTTTAGAGAAACTCAGATCTGGAGATGATCTTTGCAGTTCAGGCCCTTCCCTAATCAGGAAAGAGAATTTCTAAAGTGAGTTTGCAATTTGTTTGGTTTGACAGCCAGATTTGCTGACCACTCACCTAACCGATAGAAGAGAAGAGGTACTTCAAAGAATCATAGAAGATTAAGGTTGGAAGAGACCTCAGGAGGTCATCCAGTCCAACTCTCTGCTCAAAGCAGGACCAACCCCAACTAAATCATCCCAGCCAGGGCTTTGTCAAGCCGGGCCTTAAAAAGCTCTAAAGATGGAGATTACACCACCTCCCTAGATAACCCATTCCAGTGCTTCACCACCCTCCTAGTTCTGCTGAGCACAACTCTCCGTGCCCCCCCCAAACAACAACAACTTTCAAAATGCTGCTAGTGGTGTATCAGTCACCTATTAACTTCAATGTGGTGCCGATTTATTGCTCATCTCAGCTTTAGCATACTTGTCATTATTTCCCAGCCTGTAGAATAATATTCTATTAGCCCACACAGAAATTTTAGATTGAAATATATCTTTTACAGATCATCAGCCAAATTCTCTGCTCAGACACTCTGATGCAAATCCAGAGTAATACCATTGACTCTTTTGGGAGTTGCACCGGATGAATTCCCGTATTTCTGTGAAAAAGAGTTGTTCCCGGTTGTCTATTCTATGAAATGTCATTGAAAAGAAAACTATAAACACAAACATGTACTGTTTCTAAGTGGATAGCAACCTTTAAAAAGGAAATAATGTAATTACATTCCTAGTTGAGCTGCTAAAGTTTAAATCATTAGCATGAGTTAAATTAGTTGTTGTTCTTATTAAGAAGGCAAACATCCTGCAGGTCACAGTGGAACTATTTGAAATTTTCCTAACAAACCCCTTTGGCGTATATTTTTTCTATTGATTTGCCAAAGGCACTAAACTAACAAGCTTACAATAAAGTGTTAGGGAAGTTCTGAAGGTGCATCAAAAGTGTCATTAAACCGATATTGCAAGCCCTGAGCATTCAAAAATCATTAATCAGACCTGCAAAATCATTAATTTGACTTAAAATTATGAGATTTAATATTTATTAAAAATAATAAATGAAGCAGTATTTGATTTCTGGTATTTGAAGCTTTAGGGGGTCATGTTTTCAAGCTTTCCTCCATCACCATGAAGGCTAGAAATTTACTTTAAAAAAAAGAAAAGAAAGAAAGCGGAGCTGCTTATATGATCACCTGACTCCAGAAGCTGGGGCTTTAAGAAAAACACCAAGCATCATGAGCCTGATAAAATTTCAAGAGCTGGAGAACTGTAAGATTGGAGAACTAATCTAGAAACATAGTAACATAAGCTGCTATAAAGGGATGTTAGCACTTCTGAAGCCAATGGAGCAACTGTACTGCTTTACACTCAACCACAGTTCTGGTCCATTGGGTCTAATTCACTCTATGGTCTCCACTGATTTGACACAAAATCTCTAGCCATGGAAAGTGCAGACAAAGGGATATAGTGACAGAGCAAGATGCCCACCATAACAAACGGGCTCACAGCCAGCCAAAGACACCACAAAAGTGGATGGTGCTGGCTGAGGCAGAAGATTGGACATGGCTACAGAGAGTTGTACTGACTGAGCACAGATGCCTTTGAGCAGCTTCTGCCGCTGGGCCACTGCCCCGTATTGGAACCTCTGTGAAAAGGCAGGGGTGTAATTACTGCCAACCCTCCCCTGGGGGCTGGGTTCATCAGCCCCTTGATACACTTGCATACACCTGTGCCAGCAAGGGTTCAAAGAGCCAATGAATTGATTTGCTCCTCAGTTTAGTTCTGCCTCTTAAAAAACTTAAATCTCTAATAGCAGGCAAGTAGGAGATGATTGGCCTTAAGGATCTAGGCTGAGACTGGCCAAGGCATCTAAGGGAGTTAGGTGCCCAACTCAGACTTAAAGTTAATGAGTATTGGAATCCTAACTCCTACAGGTGACTTTGAAATTCCCAGCCTCGGGCCCCTGCCACATAAAAACTTTTCAAAGGGAATCTTGCTCTGCCAACTCTTCGCACTTTGATGAGCTGCTCTTTTGCCATATGTACCTTGCTCCATAGGACCATGGTGGACCATCAGAGCTAGAAATCCTGTCATGGCAAATGGCAGAGTCTGAGGGTCTGCAAGAAAACAGCAGAATACCATGGGTGAAATCCTGGCTTACTGAAGTCCATGGCAATCTCTCATTGATTTGAGTGGGGCCAGGATTGGAGCCCAAGAATCTTTGGACATCCAATGTCTATCTCAACAGGCTTCAGCCTTCTTCCCCCAGCAGTGGGACCAATATTAATTTCCTTGACCAATTACCAATGTCTGGCCCTCTGCCAGCTTCATACTCTTGTCCCTTCTGACCATGCATAGAAGGCGAAGAAGTGGAATTATTGCTGAACCACTATACTGTGTTATGTAATAGAGCAAAGCGCAAACCATGAATATACCGAGACAGGAAACAACATACCCATGTATATTTGGGAGTGGTTTATTTTAGCAGTTGTGCAAATGTTGAATATGTGGTAACAATAGAAGGAATAAAACTTTGGACCAGGGCTCTTTGGAAAGCAAGAATTCTGGTTTATAAAATTTTTTCTCGAGGTTTTGGCATTTGTTTTCATTCTACATTGAAATGAAACCAAGACATTTTGAATTTTTTTTTGCAGAAATAAAAAAACAGAGAAAGACCAACCCCAGAATATTCCAATTGTTAGGGCACTAACGGAGGATTTCAGGACCTAGGTTCAAGTCACTGATCCAAATCAGACAGAGCAGGGACTTAAACCTGGCTCTCCTACATCACAGGTGAGTTCCCTAACCCTGTGCTATTGGCTGCTTTGACAGGGCTCTGTCTTCACCTGATTTTAACCAGAAATTTCATTCTGGATCTGAGAGACCTTCCCAATTGAAATAGGGTTCTGATGAAAAAACATTTTGTTAAAAAATTTTCTTACCAGCTCTATTTCTATCTCTTACCAGCTCAGTTTCCATTTTCACTGACCTAACAGCCAAATGTAAAAGCTGTAAATAGACCCTAGCTTCTACCATTGCTGAACTACCGTTGGCTTTGTTTAAATAAAATTAAGGACACACAGAAGATAATTACAAACCCCAACTCCCCCAGATTAATTGAAACTATTATAAAGAAATAGTCGACCTTATTGCTTTTTACCAGGAGAGTTTTCAGAGGGAATAAGTCAATCTTCTAGGGAACTTCAGCAGATTTACAAAAATATTTGGGCCATCATGAGTGTCACCTAAAAAAGAAAAGTTGCAGAGTCACAGATAGAAATGGCCACAGAACCACAAGTGTCAAATCTAGGCATAAATGTCCCCCAAACTGAGGCATGTTCAAGTTGTGACATTTTGGTTCAGCCCCATCCCTGCTAATAAGTGCTTGTCCCTTTCACAATACATAAACAAGAAATAAAGAAATGGGATCAAAATCTAAAGCCTTTTCATCCTATCATGGAAAGCAAGAGAGACAAGTCTGCATCCTGGATGTCTGAGTTAGGGCCGAGCTGCCGGACATAATTTTTTACAGTTAACTCTTTTACAGTGAATTGGAATATCAACTGCAAAACATCACTTGTTACTTCACCCTTTTCTTTCACACTAAATTCTCCACACAGCTCTGAGCTTCTTGATTTCCCTGTTTTTACAGTCCTCCCCCGTCCCCTCACAGCCTAGAAGTTGGAAGGTGCTTATATAGCTGAAGAACTGCTATCGAATTAGCACTGATTCCTTTCTGCACTAATGTTTCGCTCATTGTCTTAAATTCTTTGTGAAAATGACAGTACATTTTAATATTTAGCTCCTGTTGACTTCAGTGCAAGTTGCATCAGCCCTTAAAAGTTTTATATCAACTTCTTTTTAATACTGGGATGAATCTTGACAATTAGGTCAGAAAAAGTATCTGGGAATTGGTGCTGGACTCAGAATTGTCTGTGATAGGACCCTGCTAAGAATGAAGGTTTGGCGCTAAATGAGAACTTATTGGTTTCACTGCCACATCCCATTAGAAAAGCCTAATTTTTAAATATGAAGGCTAAAACAACATGCTAGCTGTGAAGGTGACAAGAATGAACCCACAACTGAGATATCTGCCTTTTGCTTGAGTGTTTCATTTATTTTCTCAGGCACCATGACTAATTATGTTAATAAAAGTTATAAAATTTTGCCAGCAGACATTAGAATTTCAATAAACTACCAGGGGAAAACTCAGATGACTTACTAGGAAGAGGAGTAAACAGCTGTGTTTTAACATCTGTAATACGTACCCTCATGCTGTGTGAAGGAGCAAATGACCAGAATAAAAATTATCTATGGCTCTTCTCACCAAGCACAGATTACATTCAGAGGTGAGGAAGGATGGTCTTGCAGTTGAAGCAGTGGACTGGGAACCCGGAGTTCAATGGCATCAGCTCCCTTCCTGGCACAGACTGCCTGTGTGACCTTGGGCAAATCATTTAGTTTCTCTGTGCCTTTGTTCCCAGTACGTAAATTGGCGATGATAATACTTCCCTACCTCACAGGGGTACTGGAGGATAAATACCTGGGAGGTATCAGACATTATGGTGATGGAGGCAATATAAGTACATAGATGAGGAAAAGAAAGAAGCTGAGTGCAAATTTGCAAGTGCCCCTGTATTTGCATGCACAAATCCATCAAGAGGGCACCGGACACCACTGCCTTCAAAGCTTGTTAATATCACTACTGAGCCTGACTGAGTAAGGCCATTCAAGTAACACAAGATATTCCTTTCACCCACAGAGAGAGCGTTGCACAACCTTGAGAACTCAAAACCTATTCATGGATCATCCACATGGAACACAATGTGTTGGCTATTCGACAACCATGCCAGCCTCCAGGGATATGGGATTTTTGGAGGTTTCTGTCTCTTCCCAAAATATAATTAAGTATAATTTTATTTTTTAAAAAAGCTTCCATTCACTGTATCTGCAAGAAAAGTTACACTTCAGCAGCTGTGCAATAACTTTGTACTTACTGGAGTAAACAGAAAAGGGTCCCAATTTTAAAGCTGGTCAAACCTCTTAAGGATTTGTATTTTTGAACTTGCAATCAAAGCTTTATATTTGGATTCTGATTTGCTTTTGATACTACAGCCGGCTGGGTCTGCAGCTGTACTCTGAACTTTCCCAGCCTGTTAGGAGAAAAAAAATTGAACAGAACAGCTGAGGTTCTAAAGCAACCTGACTTCAGATGAAGGGTTTTTAACATTTTTATTCTTAAATTACAGAAAATTGTTAATCTTTACATCTATTTGTCTCCCACATTTTCCCCAGGTTCATCTCTTCCTCTTCTCCGTCTCTCTTTTAGGCTGGCTCTTCTTTCTCAAAGTTATTTCCATTAAACTATATTTTGGCATTTTTGTTGAATATTTCTTGATTTCAATGAGAGTTTTGCGATTGGCTTTAGGACAATCTTCAAAAAAAAAAGTTACTGCCAACTTCAATAACAAGGGGAACCTAGAGAATTGCCAAATGCAGATATGAGGGAGAAATGGGAAAACTAAAACCTGTGTTCTGCATGTGTCCAAAACTAGGAACATTCTGAAGGATGAATACATCAGAATACTTCTCCAAAAAATCCCCTTCTAAGTATCTATTATTTATTAACCTTCCCATGTCAAATTACTACAGAGTGCAATAATGATCATACTCCACAAAGAGAGAAACGTCTTTTTAACTTAAGATGTCCTTTTCAATAAAATTATTTTGAATTGTTCTTTAAAAACAACCAAAACCATCAAATGTATCTTAATCTGCAGAGAATATGGATGTAACTGAATCCGTCCAACAGAATCCATCCCTTGTATGTATTTGTCGGAGGGAATTTATTAGTGTTTACATCCAGGTAAGCCATTTGGTTGAGTGTATTTTGGTATTACAGCTACTCATTCAGTAGAATTAGAGGAATGAATGCTGCAATGCATTTTAATGTTTTATTGGAAAACGGACCACATCCTCAGCTGGAGTAAGTCGGAGTAGTGCCATTGACTTCAGTGCAACTGTGAATGCAGCTGCTGATGAAAAGAGCTATATGAGGGCCAGGTATCATCATCTTAATATCTCATCTTGATGCTTTACTATGTGAAGACTAGAAGCAAAGTCATGTAATGTGAAATAGGCTTGCATGGAGCAAGCACAAAAGCTTGGGAGCTGTTAACAAGGGATAGGTTTCGTGACCTATTTGACCTACTCATGCTCTAGCTTTTTTTCTGAATTCTCTCATTTGATGCAGCATCCCCACGCAGCTGAGTTATATTCATGCAATGTCACCAACTGTCTCCCTCTTTTTAGGAAGGCCATCTGGGCAAAGCAAGGGTCAGCAGCAATGCCTCCATGGGTATTCATGGTCTGAAGGACAGAAAAGAAGAGTGAGTTGGAATGTTTGGAATCTATCTTTTCATGCTGATAGAAACAAACTGGTCTGGGGCCTGCAAGCAGCTCATAATGAATTTATTTTTAAAATGTCAAACGAACTGAGAGCATAGTTAGTCCCTGTACACCTTTTATTTTAATTAATCAAATGTGTAGCTACATTTGTCAGTTGAGACAAGCTTAGACTACACTTTTCTGCAGAGTAATTAGATTACATCTCAAACATAATACTAACTACTTTTTAATTAAAAGTCCATCCAAACTGAAAATTTATACCAGACATCAACCTGAAGCAATCTGAAATGACCAGTAAATTGGTCTTTCTAAATATGATGTTTGAGTAAAAGATCCAGTTCAACCTTCATTCAAGTTTTTTGGCTAAAGAAACTGTAATGATGAATACAATATGATCTTTTAAATGCATCTGCAAAGAAAGACCTGACAACTTAGAAAATGTATTTTGATTTAATCAGTTAAAAAAGATGATAAAGAAAATAGCAAAATTTAGAGTAGAGGATTCAACATTTTGTGTCATATCCTCAGCTGGTGAAAACTGGAGTAGCACCACTGAAGCCAATGGACCTGCACTGATTTAAAGAAGTGGAGGTTCTGGCCCATTTTGGCTCAGTACAGAATAAGAAAGTATAGGTGAAACCTCAATGTGTGTGTGAGACTCACCAGTGCTGTTGAGTCACGTATATAATACTCAGCAACAAATGTCACATGGGACAACACAGGTTTTGAACCCAACAACATAAAATTTTCAAATCATGCTTTCAATTGAAGGGGGAGGAAAATATACAGTCCTGTACATTTCACTTTGACTCATCTATAGGTACTGACTCATTGCAGTTTGTGGCATAATGCAGCTGGCAATTACCCAAAGCCCTACTGAAATTGACCAAGAAAATCACCATGAATATTTCTGTACTGGAATGATGAATTTTCATAACGAATATTTTAAGCTTCTCTGACATTTGCAGTACTTGCTCCTAAAGTAGAGAGGAATTTAAAAGACAGGTCTAGGACACTGAAGATTTCTGACATCATTTGAGCTGTCATACTTAGCAAAACAATTTGATTAAATCAATTTAAAATTCGTGCAAATAGTTACCCTTTGTGAGTTGGTTCTATTAACTTTGGAGTTAATTCAAGTTACTAATTCAGGTCATTTCTTGCTTCCTGTTCTGCTTGCAAGGCTTTTCATGTTTTATTTCTTTATCTGCTAATTAATCATCACCCTAGGTGCTTGTTAGCTTCCCATTAGAGCAAGGTCTTCTGCCACTATATTTGATTAACTGAGTCAGATTGTTCTTTGAGGCATTCTTTGGTTCTGTTGGATTAAATGGCTCCTGTGGGTACCACAGTTTGTTTTTTTCCCATTATTCTCTTTGGTATTCCAAGAGGAATAAAAGCTGAATTTAAAGTACATAGGAAAATAGGGATTGTCATACTTGATATCCTGGCTTCAGCCGCAGTCAATAAGCTTATGGTGCAGAAGAAGTGGGGAAAAGATCTACCCAACTGTGTAACGCTGTTACATAAGTGTGGAATATTCCTCCTGGATCCCTATAATGTTGATATGTTTGTTATAGATCACAGATGGGTGGCATGGAACTGTATACAATGAATTTTGTAAATTTCTCCTCAATTAGTAAAAGGAATTTCTTCAGCAGCTCTGCACAGGTATAAACGACTGTATGAGGCCCAAGGAAAATCAGGCCCAGGTGAAAGTGGCAAAAGATGCATCAGTCAAGGTGGCTGGCCCTCTATCCCATTTTCTTGGTAGCACTACCATTCTCATTCATTTACCTATGGAAGGCCCTATGTATATGTAAGCGTTGGAAGGGAGTGGGAGATACAGATGCTATGTGCAGAGAAATCTCGGTTACCGGTGGAGAACTCAACCTGGGCTATATTACCTTTTCTGCAGCATCCGTGCTTCGGAATACCCCTCATCCCACATAAAGGTCAGATCTCTTTGACCTCCACAGGGGTCTGTTCCAAAAACTTTACCACATGATATTTTACTTGTTGTAAATATAAACTTAAGGCCAAGATTTTCCAACTGGGGGGTTTGAGGTTGGGTGACTAAATCCATAGTTAGGTATCTAAATTTTCAGAGGCATTTAGCACCCACAGCTCCCACTGGTTTTAACTTTATACATCCAAATTGGAAAATTTTGCCCTCAGGTTTCACTGCTATGCTACATCCCATATTTTCCTCTCTCGTCTTACTTGAGAGTGGATGTAATGGAGAAAGGAAATGTCTATATATTTGTATAATAAAACAATCATCATCCCTTAACATGTTTACAAAGATAATTCATATCCAAAAAGATCTGCACTTTTTCAAATCAATGCAATTGTTTGCCTTAGCTACTAAATAATAGTAATGATCAGAAGTCTAAATGCTGTCTACCCACATAACCTGGAGCTATTATCCTGTTTGTCATAACATATCACTTTAAAATACTGACAGAAACCCTGGAAGTAAGAAAGGCATTTACGCTTTCCGTGCACTGAGCAAGACCTAAAAAGAAATACAGAGTTTTTAAATGTATGCCATGTGAAAAGATATTCATTTCACAGTAGCAGTTATCTAAATGCAAAGAACCTAGCCAATTCAAATCCTATTGGTTGGAGCTAATCTACTGTTACTGCTCTGTAATCTAACACCATTAAATATTTATATTGTTGGGACCATATAAAGAAAATTAATACCTCTTCAAATTAAAGTGATGGCACTAAGAGGATTTTTTTTAAAATAAAACAGAACAAAATATTGTGCATGGTTTTCTTTCCATTTTTTTTCTCATTCTCGCATACCCCCTTTCTCCTAACACTGTATTTTGCTCCTGATTCCACTCACAACAACAGCTGCTTTGATCCTGAAGGTTTATATTCCCCTTTGCTAATTAGCAAGTTTGCACTAGGCTACATAGACTTAAGGGTCTTTCTTTTATTGTTACTATATTTATGGGGAAACCGCTAGGTTGAAAATTTGTCATCAAAATTGTTTTTGATGGAAAATTGAGTGTTCAATATTGAACAAGTGTCTACTTTCCACAGAAAATTTTTAACCAAACATCCAAAAAACAAAATATTTCAGCCAAAACCTAAAATATTTCAATTCAGATATGCTGCCGTGGTGCTTCATGGGAATTGTAGTTCAGTTCAGTTGCCTAATGTCCCCATTTTCCCCTTTGGGCTAAGTTCCCCAGCCAAACTTCATCTCCTTTGATATATTCCAGCTATGGAATTCCCATGATGCACCAAGAGGGAGACACTAGTGCATCATGGGAGATGGAGATGAGAATGGATGCATGAGGAATCCAGACTACAACTTCTAGGAGGCACTGCAGCAGTATCTATGAAATTACATATTTTGGGGGTTTTAATTTTTCATCAAAATGTCCAAATTTTCTGCAGAACCCTGCTCCTCCCCGCTGCGCGCGCACACGCACACACACACACACACATGTTCCAACCAGCTCTAATAACTGATCTGATCATCTTCCTCCTACTTTATAGTCAAGAGTCTGCACACTGACAGAGCTGAATCACCTCTCCCTGACCCGTCACTTCAAGGGTAGGCCTTCACAGTTATTTTCTAGCATTTTGTCCAGTCTGGTTTTAAGCATCCCAAAAGCTGGGGCTGCAACCACTTCCTTCCTGTGACTGTTATACAGCTGAATACATCAGATACAAAAGAAATTTACCACTGACGGTTGGTCCCATCTTCATTCCAACCCTCTCCTGTCACTGCAACTTTTCAGCTGCCCAATCTCACACCATAATTTTTCTCTTTCCTTTTCTTCTCTGTCCCCTGCCTCCTTTATATTTCCTTCCTCTTCGGGTTCCCTTTACCCACCATCCTTCCTTTCTCTCCTCATTCAACCATGAAATCTCAGTCCCAAAAAGCAATCCTGGAACTACCTTTTGTAATATATATATATATATATATAACACCCTATACAGTGATGAGCTGGAGCCGGTTCGTGCAAACCGGTTGTTAAATTTTGAAGCCAGTTTAGAACCAGTTGTTAAAGGGGTAGGCAAACTCCGGCCCGCAGGCCACATCCGGCCCGCAGGACCATCCTGTCCGGCCCTCCTGAACTTCTGGCTGGGGAGGCTCCCCTGGCTGAGAATCCCTTTTTAATTTTCACCTCACCCAGCGGTGCTCCGGATCTTCGGTGGCGGGCCCTTCACTCGCCCCGGCTCTTTGGCGGCACTTCGGCAGCAGGTACTTCAGTGCCATCGAAGACCCGGAGCGAGTGAAGGACCCGCCGCCAAAGACCCGAAGCGACTGAAGGAACCGGTTCTTCAGATTTTGGCAGCTCATCACTGCCTATATAAAGAGGTTTTTAAAAGATCTGAAGCTAAGAAGCCATGTGTTGCCCCAACCACTTTGCTTGGATGCTGTATCCCTTTTTCCCCACCCTCCATCAGTTTCTTGCCTTAAACAAGATTGAAAGATCTTCTGGGAAGAGAATGTGTCTATGTGTTTATGCAGCACCTAGTACAATGTGACCCTCATCATCACTGGAGTCCTAGGATAATAATGCTGTGACTGGTTTTCCATCTGTTGTCAAGGATACCTCTTTGTTCAATCAGCAAAACAAACAAATCAAAATGGCAAATCATACATCATGAGTTACTCCTACTCTCAGTTGCTGTTAATTTCTTCTGTCATGAAACTCATTTCTGTAGCAGTTGCTTGTAAGACTCCATAGGAATTTGGCTCTTGTGCTAATGTACTAAAGAAGCCAAGGGCAATATGAACAAGTCCAAACAAGTTATGGAAAGCTGTGGAAATTTGTTTCCAGGCTCAGCATAATTTATTACCTGTTGCATTCTGCTCATGACAGGACTGTGTCTGTGTGCTCTCAAGCTAAAAGAAGGAACAAGGATGTGCCAAACTGTGAAAGTAACTCAAGTATCACTGTACAGAGGAGAATATTCTGAAGATAAAAGCAATGTGAATTGCCTGCGAGATAAAATTCTTGTAATTTTGGTCTTATATTGGACATATTGGGTGGGAGTAAAAATCATAGGCCCAACCCTGTTCCTCTCGAACTCGGTGCAGGTTTTGCTTTTGACATTAATGGGAGCAGGCTCATGTTATGCATTATAACATAAGCAGCCATTTTATGTCATCTTCTGATTGTGATATCAAATCATGTTATTTGACCTACAGTATTAATATTTCTGTCATTCAGGGCAAGGCATTTTTCAGAAATGAAAGGTTAAAAGCTAAAAGCAGAGCGTTTACCTGAGAAGTTCTTGAATTCAAATCCCTAGTTTAAAAAGCTAGTCATTAATTCTATTAATTGTGATTATTATGCTCTCAAATGCCAAAAGAGGGTTAACAATATTAAAGCTGTGATTTTTCTACTTAGAAAAAAATTGAATATTTTGTTTGCTGTCTGCACTTCTGCTCAGCTTTATCTCTTGGTCCTAGAGGGATTCTAACTGGCAGTAATGACATTGAGCATAACAAGAAAACCCCCAAATACAGAACCACTTGCAGTTTGAACACAGGCATCTGAATCCAATTGTAAATAAAAGGCCTGGATGAGAAGGAAACTGCTTGCGGTTTGCCCTCCCCAATCCTTCCGAGTGGTTCTCACCAAGGTATATTTTGGGTATATTTTCCTGTTTTCAAAGTTTAAAAATCTGCTTCAGATTAAAATTCCAAAAATTTACTACTTAGAAAATCAGACGATTTCATATCTTTGCTAATGAATATATTTCATAATCATGGAATATCAACTTAAAATTGTTCAAAATTCAATTACCATTTTCTTTCATGGGAAACATAGAATTTTCTGTTCTTTCTGCTCTTGCAGCATCTTTCTAACTGAACATAACTTAGAAAGTGCGATGATGGCTGCTTGAGTTTGTCATTACACGAAAGGGGTAAAATCCGGCTTCACTGAAACAAATGGCAAAACTCCCAAGGACTTCGATGAGGCCAGGATTTCAATATGGAGGCCCACCCTCACGCACTGCTCAGTGCCATTGATTGTGTCCGACTCCAAAGCCTCTGAACTGATTCTCTTAATGACTCCAAAAGCACAGACATACGATAGTACATTTTATCCCATTCTGTAGGGTCATGCACAGAATGCCTAGGATCAAATCCATAGGAACAAGCTATTCTCCAGCTGATGAGAGCTTTGTATGTAGGGTGTGCATGTCTGAATGCCGTCTGTATAGGTGGGCTTTACACAGGATGCGGAAAGGAAGAGACGCTATAATAGCATCAAAATCTGGGTGACTCAGTTCATATAAATATCAAAGTTTATATGAAGCTCTGTGGTCTAGATAACGGGCAGAAAACCTTGTGACATAAGGTTGTCTTATAAGATTTTTTACAAGGATAATTGCTAGTTCTTCATAGGACAGTGTTACAAAAGAAACACCTGGACACATTCATTGATCAAAACAGTTTATAATTTAAATGGCAAAATCCTGCAAAGATTTACACAAGTAACTCTATGCACATGAGTAGCCCCACGTATTAAAGGGGGAATTTCCAAAGGCACAAATGGAAGCTAGGTATCTAATTCCTACTGACAGTGCTCTTTGAAAGCTTCCCCTTTAGTCTTTGCAGCGTGAGACCCCATAGAGTCAGGCAGAGGGTAAGAGTGTATTTTGTATTTTTCACTCGATTGTTTTTATGACGGATAAAATCCAATACATTTCTGCACACTCTCATTTGGTAGCATCTGAATCAAACTTTTAAAATCAGCAGGAAGGCATGTGTATATCTATTTCTCTCTGTCTCCATCAGAGGACAAGCCACAAGATTATCTGAAATTATTCATGAACTGTATCGGCTTTCAGGAATCTTTGTCAGAATTACGTCTCGTTATCATCCATTTTGGAACTAGCTAAACGTGAAACTGTTCAAGGTTTTCTTTTTCTCTAGAAGCATTTCAGACAGTTGACCTTAGTCCAAAATCTTCCAGCAGTAGAAAGCCATGATGTATTAAAAACACATGCAGATTTATGGTTGATTAGGTCTAGAAATGCTGAGAATAACAAACTTTGACATTTAACCAGTAGCCACCAACCCTGCTATAAATATTTATGTATGAAGATAGACACAGAACCCTTGTTTATTGTAAACTAGAACACTCAGAATTAAAAAAAGAGTACTTTAATCTGATGCATGTTTGTGTGATATTTATTAGTTTAAGATCTATTTTTGGAATTTGAGGGTCATGTTACATGATTAGTTACACGGCTATCAATCAGCTCGACTTACGTCTCTGCAGTCACCATAATCTAGTGGTGTAGCTATGAATGGAAATTTGCATGGGCCCCAATTTATGATGGACGGGCAATGTCCACTACCTGAGATCCCACCCTCAGAGTGCATGGTTCAAAAAAAAGGTGGTTAATAAATGTACTTAAGCTTGGCATTCACACAGGCTCAGATTTAGATGGGCCTGGGTGCTATTGGATGGGGCCATGACCTACCCAAGCCCATGCCTCTGCTCGAGTCTGCCACATGTATAATTGAGACCCACAAAGTTATTTCCAGAGAAAATTAAAGTGTCATCAAGCTGTAGCATGTGCCAAATACTAGGTCACCACAGGATCTTGTTACTGTAACCCTTGTCCATCTCCATCCTTTGCCTTAACAGTTTATCACATTCTTATGGCACTGTGTCTAAAATGAGATGAAGATCTTCATGACATGAACCTTATCCTTTTAACAGGCCTCTGTGGGGCACTTAGCACAACTTTGGGGGTTGTAAAAGTATTCCATACAATAAATAATAGCTGTTATTAAATACTGATAGAAAATACCTGCTGAGGATGCCAAGAGAATACATAGAATCCGCAGGTTACCCTGGCTGCTTCCCTTTGCTGGTCTGCACTGTCCTCTCTTGGGTTTGCACCGACTGGCTGCAGGATACCCAACAGATCTCAGATTGAGCTAGGGCTGAAGGGAGGTTGGCTTCAGTGGACTTTGGATCAGGCCCTAAGGATATATCAGTCCTTTTGGCTGTCCTTTCATGGGGGGCAATAGGCCTCTTTTACCTACTCCCCCTCTCATGCAAGGAGCTCCAGATCTGCAGAGGGCATTCCAGGTGAATAGTGCTGCTCAGGCTCTTGACCCGTCTCTCTGTGGCTTGGAGGATCTCTCATACAGATGGTCCCTTCCACTGTATAATCAGACCAAATGGTTTCCACCTCCACACCCTATGATTCCAATTCAGTAAACGATCTTAACATCAAATTCTTTGTAATAGTGTAAACAGGTATGTTGTCAGATTTGTAGTTCCTAGAATAGATGCATAATGATGTGCATGGGCTTTGTTATTTGCTCTCCCTTCTTATCTAGAAGTTGACAGGATGTACAAAATTCAGAAGTACACAAGGAGAGATAAGGCTGGGAGGCAGAAATGAACAGCTTATTATCAGTCAACCAAGTAAGCATCTAGGAAGAATGAGGTTTAGAGATCAATTCTGCTGCTGTTTAATTACTTCCAGGACCACATATATTTTCCCTTTTATATCTAGGATCTTTTCTATAGAGAGATGTTATTGTGCTTTCCAAGATGTACTTTCCCATCAGGTATATATGGGTACATGGCAAATTGAGTGGATTTGGATAACAGTATGTAGTGACAGTGTCTTCTTGAGGATAACTTGATAGGAGACATTCCTAATGTGGAGAAGAAAGGGATGTCAGAGTCCTAATAAAACTATTCATACTATCAGCCATTTTCATTGAGTTTGCAGAAGGAACAAGATTTGGGATTTTACCTGTAACAGTTTGCTCTTCTGTGCAATGAGACAGTTTTTACAAGTAAAAAACTCCAAAAAAAAAACCCCAACAACCCACAACAACAACCCTCTCCTTCTTTCTTTCTTTCTTTCTTTCTTTCTTTCTTTTAAAAGACAAAGAAATAGAATTTCCCTGGAAAAAAATAGTAAGGCAGCATTTCTAAATCATTCTCCCATTTCCCCCCAGATTTTCTCTATAGAGCCAGTCACTCATTCTTGCCCCAGAAACCATCGAACACAGACAACAGCAGCAATGACAGCTCCATTCGCTCTGCCACCACTAATCAGCTTTAGTTCTGACCTCGAGTAACCACATCTAAGGGTGCAGGGGAAGTTCAGACATTGTGGACACTCAATCCATGGTCTCTTTGATGGGACTCCCAATGTTACAGGTAGGAAGAAAGACCAGTCATGGCCATCTATGGCAATTGGTTTTGTGTAGTAGACACCTCTGCAATATGACATGAATTGAGACCACCAACTCATTTCACAGGAGCCCCTGAGCCACCATCCAATAATGACAGTTTTGTAACCTGACGTGAAAATGCACAATTTCAATTCTTGCAGGCAGAGGCAAGAGGAATCAAACCAGTTACAAACAGCACCAAGCAACAGACTATATTTATGGTGAGTATTTTAAAAACTAGTGTCTCAAATTAAGAAGCAGAAGACCAAACCTGAAATGTTTCAAGTACAGTTTTAGTAGACTTAATTTGATAAAGGATTTAACCTTTTCTCAGTACTCTTCTCCTATCACCTCATTTTTATATATGTCATTAGGATTTCATCATCTTCACTATCTTCATTTCAGATAAGTAGTTATGGTCACACAGATAAAACATAAAACACATGAAAGGAATTTTTCCATGCACTGCCTAATAACCTGAGGAATTTGAGTTACTAGTTGATTCTTTTCTTTTTTTATTATTTCAGTGGCACATGTAATTCTGTAGAGAGAAAACACCTCTCAAATCTTTTTTAGTCACATTAACTTAATAAGAGTTGGCATTCAGTGCTTTGTTAAAATAAAATCTCTAAGGACTAACTCAGTGGTTTGTAACAATGATACCAGGATCAGTTTCCACAGTTCTTGTGTGGTGGTGATTGACATTTTAAACTCTTGTTCCTGATGACAGAGACCTTGTTTTTCACCAGGTACTGTATCCCTGGTTAGCAAAACATGAGTTTACTAAAGGGCACATACAATGGTAAGCCACAATTTCACTACTGCTGTTCTATATATAAACACTATGAGGAGACACTACTATGAGGCAGTGAGGCAAAGAGTTAAAAATCAGGATGGGCTGTTCCTGAATATTTTTTTAGAATGTGTTCTTCAATCTAATAGTTTGAGATTGTATGATACACCAATACGACCACACCAAAAATTCTTTTGGTTAGGGCTTGTTTTAAAACTCCCTACATAATAATTTGCCTGATTCAACCACTCCAGGCAGGCAGATGTTTTTCAGAAGGGGACTAAGGACTGAAAATATGAATTTGTCCTTTATGCCTAAATCCAAGCCCATGAGAAGTAAATTAATCCTATTGAAAGAGTCAAGGGGCCTCACGGGTGCTTCAGGCTTGACCTTAGTTTCATTGTCCCCCCCATGTGCTATTCATTACTATATTGATGCACAACAATTGTCATAAATCTGTGTTCTCTTATTAAATAATTCTATTACTTAAAGTGTTGCATGCATTGCCCATGGGATGGAGGCCCTGTCTACACCGGGCTTTTAACAGTTTTAGCCGGAACTATCTTTCAGCTGTATGCAAGCTAACATGATTTCCAATACACTTTGGCCAGCCAGAGCCAAGCTGTGATGGAATTGTCACACTGTTTAGAAATGCTGTTTTAACTCCTGCATTGCAGAGCTGCACTGAAGTCTGTGATAGCACATCCCAGTGTAAGACAGGGGTCTGTCTCTTGCCATGCTGGATGGCAAAAGCATACTATTTATCATTTCCTAGCTGGAACCACTGTCAAATACACTTCCAGTGATAAGATTCCAACTAAGTCAGGTAGCAAGCCAGAGAAGACGGAGACTGAGTGTGGTTTAGCTGAGAATCCAAGCCCTGATTTCTGCTCCTATCTTACCACTGAAGTCCTTTGACATCTCAGGGCAATTTGTTTATCTGCAAAACAGGGATCATTTCCTTACTGAGGGGTGGCCAGCCTCCACTAGTAAATATTTTGTAAAGCTCTTTGAGTTAAAGGTGTCATATAAATGATAACTTTTATTAGCTACAGAACCCACTTATCCATATCTTATGTTAATGTACAGCAATGGCTAGAGAGCTTGTGGTTTAACATTTTTTTGATTTGATATAATGAAAAAACTTGATAGGGCTCCAATGAACAGCATTCTGAACAGATTGTTCATCAACATATCTCTGGGTCATCAATGCCAAAGGGCACTGAAGGGGGAAGAACAAAGTCAGGAATAAAATTTTAAAGGTTTGGTTTGTTTTTTAAATATGCTATCCCGTAGGAAACATTTAATTTAAATTACAAAATACTAGCTTCATAAGAAATAGAGACCTTTTTAAAGTTCCCCTATTAAGGGTAAAGAGTCCCCTAAAAGAAGGGCTCAGGACTGGAGTATGCGCCTACAGTTAGAGTGAGCACCAGGCTCTGTGCGTACAGTGCCTAGCCCAAGGAGGCTCCCATTCTCGGCTTTTCCTCAAGCACAACAATCATAAATATGATTAATAACAATAACTAAACTCCCAACCTGGAGTTAAGCTTCAGAGATAAATCCTCATTCTAAGGCAGAGCGAGCATCTAAACTATGCCACTCTCCCCAGCCAAAGTGAGCTCCTGAGGTACATTAAACTTCCACACAAAAATGAACTGCTCTGAAAGAGGTTTGTTACTAACCTGAACTCCCTAGCTAAAGTGAATACTCCACACCTAGAGACCAGCTTTGTAGTCCTTAACCCAACCCCTAATAGTTTCTGACCAATTATCCCTCTCCAGATGACCCAAAATGGAGCTTCACAGCCAACAGCAAACACCTGTGGCCTCTTTCAAAACTCCATCACCACATTTCCCTAAAATAGAAACACCTGAAGCTCTGTTCGGCCAAACAATCCTCATCCTGCTCATCACCTGTCCTGTTTGCTCTGGCCAGGCATCAAGTCCGAAAATGCACAGGTGTTGTTCATGCAACACTAAACAGTTTGGGAATGAAGCAAGTACTGGCCACCAGCAGCTCATCAGGCCATTGGAAAGGCACTATTTTACATTGTGATTTAAGCAGCCAAGCCACAACACAAACCCAAATCCAGGACAATCCAACGTTACTTTTTGTTAGATCATACCTGGATTTTCAGAGGTGCTGAGGACTGGTAGCTCCCATTAACATCAATTGGGGGTACTCAGCAGTGCTGAAATTCAGGCCTTTAGTAATGAGTCTCAGTTTGCAAAAGCTTTCTTCCTCTATTCAGCCTTCTCTTTTTCTTTACTATGCTCCGCATTGTGGTTTACAGATCTAGTGGCTCTTGTGGGTAAGAGAAGAAATAAACTGAACTTGTATCAATTCTATCTCTATCCCCAAAACTTTATTAGGAGTAACAGAATTTGAGGGAAGGGAAAATGTTCACTGACTTCTTCAAAACACAATTACAATTACTGAGACCTGGTATAGTACAGCAGGAGCCAGGCTCTACCATGGCATCAAGATGTGAATGAAAGAATTATAACAACAATTCCAGGGCTGTCTGTTTTATTTATACTAAAATCTGGTGATAGACACAACAATGGTAGATTAACCTTGGCATCACTCCAGTATGAAAACAATATACGAGGGCCAAATTTTGTTCTAAATATAACATATCTGTTACTGTTCTGGGTTTATATTTATTATGCTTGGAGTGATAAACTGTAATCAATTCACAGAACATAATAATTACAGTATAACAAGCCAACTAGGTTTCTCAAGATTATGTTATCATTTGGAGGGAGAATAACCTGAAAAATGAAGGTTAGCTTTCTTTGATCTAAAGAGGCTTGGTTTTGTTTTGATTTGATTCTTTGTATTTGGGGCAATTAGTGCAGCTGTGAAGCTGTAATTCCACTTATATGTTTAGCAATCTTCATTCTCTCTTTCAGCATTGTTTATGCTTTTGTGTGCTTCCTTAGTTCCAGCTCGTTCAAGTGTGTTTTGATTATCAACAGTGGAATCTTCTTGGACCATATAATATCTCTAACTGTAATTCAATTGAAAATTTGCCAAATTGCAGAAAATGTCCTACTCACAGAATCAAAATTGCTCTGGCATATTGGCATGCAGAGAAATACTCAGCAGCCCCAGAAAGACCCATGCAGAAAGCCTGGTCCCACAGAACTCAAAGGGAGTTTTGTCATCGAGTTCAATGGGGCCCTAATATTCACCCCTAATATTGGGAACAACCTGAGAGCATTACAAAGCTGCAACACAACTAACATAAGATGAGACTAACTCTGTGCAGGGGTCAGCAGAAGCACCCCTGAAGACTCACTTAGGTCTACACATAATTTTTGTACCTGTATAACTATTTGGGTTAGGGGCATGATTCTTTTACCAAATCAGTTATACCGGTACAACCTCTTGTGTGGCTGGAGTTACACTGGTCTAAATGCGCCATATGCTGGTGTAGCCCATGCCCACTTGGTGTGAGTTAAATACTCCCCCAAAACAGGGAAGCTCATCCTGAGCTCCAGAGGCTTACCCAGCTCACTTCCACCACTCAGTCACTATGTGGCCTAACTACCCCCAGAGAGGACCGAGTGCCACACTAAACTGGCATAGGTTACACTAGTATAGCTCATTCCCCTTCCCATGTAGAAATATGTTAAACCAGCATAAGCATGTGTGTACCTCAAACTGCATCCCCATGAGGGGGATTACCAGTATAGTTACAGTGGATACAAGCTGTGTGCGCCGAGGCCTGGTCTACACAAGTTTTGCCAGCATAGCTATGTCAGCAAGGAATCTGAAAAATCACACTCATGCCCCAAGGGGCACAGCTAGGCCGGTAGAACCCCCATTGAAACACAGTTATACTGACAGATGAGTGCTTCTGGCAGCATAACTAATGTTGTTTGGGGAGGTGGGAAGGAGTTCTTCTGTCAGCTTATGCTGCATCTATGCTCGGGAGCTCTGCCACATAGTTATTCCGCTATAGCTATGCTGGCTAAGGCTCTATGATGTAGACATGGCTTCTCTCTCTCAAAACAGGGCTTAAGTGAGACTTAATGGATGCTTTAGTCTCATGCTGGCCCCTCTGCACAGGGCAGTTTTATCCACAGTCAACACAACTCACAGTGTCGTCATACTATAAGCTGGTCTTCCGACCCGTCTCAGACACTGAAACAGAGAGACTGACATTTCTGAAAGAAGAACATAAAGGAAAATAGAGCAGTCCAGAATGAATGGAGAGTGACAGCCCAGGGATCTAAACTCTTACAGAGCTCAGGAAATGTATAACTCTGTTGTACATGACTCTGAACAAAGGTGAAGTGAAAGCATCCGTTTGGACGCCAAAGACTCATTTCATCAGAGCAACAAAAATGCATGTCAGGAGTTAAGCATCCATTTACGGTGTTGCTGTGTACTTGTAACGAGGTTGTAAATCATCACAAATGATTACCTATCCAAAAGAGCATGTGTAGTGAGAGGAAAGCTAGCCTGGCAAACACACTTGGTAGCTATTCTAGAAACACTTCAAAATTCTGTGTACACAAATGGTTCTTTCACACGTCTTAACAGATGTTAGTCATTTTCTCTTCATCTGCATTTAATATTCTGCTACATATTTCTTCTCTGCTCACAAAAGTGCAGCAATCATTCCAAAAACCTGGCTTTGCTTGTTCATATTAATAGGATACCTTTGGTTCTTTTGTAAAATAGGCAGATGTACATTGACACTCATTCAAAGTATCTATTTTCCGATTGTTGTTAATTTTGAATGACTTATTTTCACTGAGATACACTCCATACATAGGTGCAATTCAACCACTCTATCAGAGAGTATTTTTATTTATTGATCTGCTAAAATAAAAGGCACCTATTCCTTTCTGCACCATAGTGAATGCTTTTAAATATTTCAGAATGTTAGCAAAGACTTGACTCAGGGGGTTGGTAATAGCAAATAGGGCACAGATGTTCCATGGAAAGATGAAAGGTGCCCTACTGCTGCACAATACTGGAGGTTCGAACCTGAACCGTGAGGATAGTAAAAAGCATCTACTGGAGGCAATGTAGTTCAATCCTGGATTAAATGGGAATTCACCATGGCTTTCAGTTAAATCCATTATTGTCACAGACATCACCTACCCGTAAGTTTCATTGGCTTGGCTTAGTGTGTGTTCTTCTCATTAAGGGTACATTTGCACAGCAGCTGGGAGCTGTACTCCCAGTCTAGGTAGCATACACACACCAGGTACGTTCCCGCCCAATCCCCTAGTTACATACTGAGGTGGCCCAAGCTGCCACTGGTGTCACTGTGGCCACACTGCTATTTTTGAGGGCTAGCTTGAGCAAGACTAATGCATTTTCAGCCACTATGTAGATGTTCCCATACAGCCTGATCCAACTCCCAGTGAAGTCAAATTAAAGACTTTCAGTGATGTCAGTGGGCTTTGGATCAGACCCCTAATCAAAGCAACTGATGAACCTTAAACAGAATCACAGTTTAAATTGTTTTGACTCATAAGCATGCACTTAAGTAGCTCTGAAGGTGAATAATTTAACTCAGAGAAGATGGGTTTCATGAGATAATGGTTTGCTTCACTTTTTAAAGAAGAGCTAGAAAACCCCCTTCTTTCTACTATATTTCTTCAGTTTGCTTCCTGGAATGGACAGAAGTCCAGCATCAACCATGTTGCTGCCAGGTCAAGTTGCTGTAGCTCTAGACATCTCTGTAAACTGTAAGAGACCTACTGAAGCAAAAGTGATGTCATAAATTGTCCCCCGGCACTGAGGGAGAAATCAGGCAAAAGTGAAAGACTCCTACATACTATTAAATACACCCGAGACAATGTCACAAAAGCGTTCTTAGTCAGTATCAATCTAAATGGCTTTTATTTTATTAAATATTTATTTCATTATTTGAATACACATATTCTTAGAAAGATATTCCGAGTATTTAAAACACAATCCGGGAGAACTGTTCAAGCATTAATCTTTTCTGTTCCAAGTTTATCTTTATGTGTAGAGAACACAAAGTCACAGAAGTGAACATAACTTTCAGTGTTTCCTCTGCGAGAGAGGAAATATTGAAATTTAAGTAAATTAAGCATGCAGGTAATATTTGTAGTGTTGTTTCCTGATCATTTTTATCTACCTCTTTCCTTCAGTTTTGTAGCTTAGATTTTTTTAAATCCCTTTCAGTTTAGACAAAATGTCTGTGCCCTTTGTGTACTTCAATCGTAAATTAAACTAAAGATTGGGCAGATCATTGCTGAAAGGAATCCTGAATTAAGGACTCAAATCTTACTCCCACTGGAATGAACTGAAATTTTGCCAAATTTTCCCCATACTAGGAGCAGAAGTGGACTCCAAGAGAGAAAGTATATTAACTTTTCATAGACCAAATAATATCACTCGCAGATGCAATAATATTTTGGGTACTTTCTGTCTTTATTTTTAAGATACCAAGAGGCAGATGCAGTATTCTAGCCCAAGAGGTAAGTCCCTGCAAAATGATGGTTTTAAAATATCAACTACATTTGGTCCGATTTGACCAGATATTGGTCTGAAACTAGAATTCCATAAATATTTCATTCACCTCTAATTTGAAAACAGCCAAGTAGCCTTCCCCCAGCCCCTTTACACACTATAAAAATAAATGCCTGTTGAGCAGAGACCTGGTCTTTCAAGTTTGAAGCTGAAGGGAATCCCAAGAAATACCTATTTATAATGGAAAAAAATTACTAGACTTTTACTGGGATGTTGCTAAAGACAACAGTATAACAAACCACATGCATGTAACGGTTTAATGTAATAGAATCAGGACAATGCAGAGTTGGTGGGACAGTCCCAGCTCAGAGTTGACTGGCACAAACCCCCACACTTTGGGCTCTTTTTACCCTGGCGCGGGTAGATGGCAGAACGAACAGCTGCTGCTCAACCCTTCTGGTTACGTATTTAAACAACTACCTGGGCCAGCAATTCTGAGATTTAGGCTGAGACTTTCCCGTTGGGCACCCAAGAATTGAGGCACCCAAAATCATGGGCTCCTGTTAACAGTTTGGTTTTTGTTTTTCCAACTCGGGCCCAGATTCTTAAAGATATGTAGATCTTAAGGGAGTTAGGTGATTAACTACCTTTGCGGATCTGGGCTTCTGGCAGAAGTCCTGCTTCATCCCCCTGCAATTCCTTGGTTGTCTGGTTAACATGTTGTAAATACCATCAAAATTAAAGCTGTGGGCAGGGAAAACTTTCTGACCTGCCAATGGTCATGCAAAGCAACTTAGCCTCTAACTGCTCACATGTTCAAGTAGCTTAGATTGTTCAAGGCATCCTCTCAGTCACTTCACATTTTTAAATCTGTAAACTCAAAGGGATGTTACAATACTACAGTGTTAGAAACATGTTCTGTGTTTGTACAATGCCTAGCACAATTGAGTCCTTGTCCAGGACTGGAGCTAACACAATACAAATAAAAATAATAATAATCACAACACTCAATAGGAACCAAATATTACTTTGTGAGTCAAATTCACGGGAGATTATTCTTAGACATTTAGGACTGTAAGACTGTAGAAAAACTCAATAGATTGCAATAAAAGAGGTACATAGATCATAGATTTCTCCCAAGAGTGTGGGAACAGCTTAAAATCGTTTAGGTGGGTGTGCCTGTGTATGTAACCACTAACATTTTTAGGTGTGAAGCATATATCAGCATGTTTTCAGGAGGACACCTGCTTGATTAGAAGGCCTCCGGGCTTCTAGGAGTATTGAAAAGCCTGTTTTAAAGGGTAGTATACTAGTAGACAGAACCCGCTTCTGTTCACAGTTCTTTCTGTTGCTTATTATCCCAGTGCTGTATGAAAATCAAGTGTCTTCTGTATATTTCTAGCTAGATTTGAGTTGTGCTCTTTTTACTGAATGTTCATTCATACATATATAAGCATGCGGAGCGCATGATTATTTCATATAAAATATCTCGTGTTTCAATTTATTTCAGTCTGTAGCCACACATTTGAGCAATCCCTCTATTATTCTGACTACAGAAAAAAATGATGAAGCGTCTCATTAAATGCCCTTTTTGCAGTACCTATATTTTGAGCTATGGTACAGACTGTAGGGGCAAAAATAAGACCAGATTCTAAGAACTGTGGAAGTAGATAAAGGGAATTTGGATGCAGGCCTCTGAAATGAGCAGGAGTCAGGCTAACTCTAGCTTTAATAACACGAGATTTGTAGAAGCGGGGATTGTGCGAAGTGAGTGGAAAAGAACTGTGAAAGAGGCTGTTGTGACCTTGTATTAGACAAGACTAGAATGCCGACTATAAGAGAAATGGTAAGAAAAATAAGATATCATGAAGGAATATGTATAAACAATATGCAGTTGTTGCTTATTATTGTCTGTAATAAAGGTATACCTACTTTCTCTAATTGTTTATCTTAGAGAGACCTGCCTAGGTGGGGGAAACCCTGTGTCCTAGTGCACTCTCTCCCTCTGTGCAATTGCTTGAGATAATAAAGTGTATCTGATTTGCTGCACCCAACCTGAGAGTGACAACTGTGTTTTTCTCTGACAGAACCAAACTACAAACAGAATCCATTTAAGTCACACAAATCTATGTGCCAGTACTATGTCACAAGGCACAAAAGTAAACAGCAACAGATCAACACAAATGAAATAACCAAATGTATCCGATGAAGTGAGCTGTAGCTCACGAAAGCTTATGCTCAAATAAATTTGTTAGTCTCTAAGGTGCCACAAGTCCTCCTTTTCTTTTTGCAAATACAGACTAACACGGCTGCTACTCTGAAACCTAACTTTCCCTTTAGCATCCTGTTTATTACATTAAGCTTACAAGTCACTCAAAGTCAACTGCCATCTACTGAAAGGAATTAAAGTAAAGTAATTAATCAAAAGCAACTACAAAGGATCAGGAGTCATGATCCATGAATTCAGATCAGGTAAAAAGGCTCAATGCTGCTGAATTTAAGAGAAAGAACACTTATTTATACTAGGTTAGACTTTGAGCCCATGACTCAACCACACAATCATAGCAAGCAAGATAAAAAAGAATTTGCATGCCCATGGAAATTAGATCCCAGATGGCCCCTTGAAAAGGGGCTTCATGCCTAGTTCAGATGCCATCCAATATTTATAATTTCCACAGAAAAGTTGCTAAATCATGAGCTTGAACTTTGGCGCACTGGTGAGATCTCAAATTCTCTTTTGTAATTGCAAGAATCTAATGATCACTCTTCTCTTATAGCCTTATATTACTCCATAAATAGGAGAGGGTGTGCGCGGTGGTTTAATGAACAGGGCACTGGACTGAGGCTCAGGAGACCTGCATTTGACTCCCAGCTCCGCCCTGTCTTCGGCTATGTGAATTTGAGCAAGTCACTTCACCTCTCTGTGCTTCTTTTTCGGCTCCCATCCTTTGTCTGTATTGTCTATTTATATTGTAAGCACCTCAGGGCAGGGACTCTCTCTCACTATTAGAGCTGGCAAGAAATTTTTTGACAGAACATGCTGATTTGTGAAACCAAAACTTTTTGACTGGAAAGAGTCAGTTTCAACAAAGTTTTGATTGAGAAGGTTTCTTAGGTCCAGGATGAACTTTCTGGTCAAAAACAGAGAGCGAGCGGAAGAGTGACCCTGGAATAACCAAGTGCTTCAGGCACTCACTGGGGAGGTGGGAGACCTGGGTTTGAGTTCCTTTGCTAAATCAGGCAAATCAGAAACTTAAACACAGGTCTCCTACATCCCAGGTGAGTGCCCTAAGCACTTGGCTAGTCTAGGGGGATCTTGTTCCTTCTTTCATTTTTTGCAAAAAAAATTAGAAAATTCTCCATTTCATCCTGATGCAGAATGGGAAAATCTTTTGAAATCCTGAAAAATGTTGAAGGACAGGAATACCATTCTCTGCCCCCCCTTCCCCATCTCCACTTGCTGTGTGTTTGTGCCGTGCCTAGCCCAGTGGGAGCCCAAGTTTGGTTTGGGCTTCAAAGCACTGTTGTAATACGAATACAATTATGAACCAGATTCAACCACTCCTGTTCATGTTGAGCATCTCCTTGTTTGGCTATGGACTGCCTGTGTGACCTTGAATAAAGGCCAAAATAATTTCCAAACTTCGCTGCCTCAAGTTAGGCACTGACAAAAAATGGCCTCATTTTCGGAGGTTCCGATCAACAGTGTTTTCCATCTACAGAGAACCCACCTCAGGTTAAATGGAAACCCATATGTGCAGATTTATATGAATAAACCCCGAAATGAGACTCCATCCCTAACTCTGAGTCAATTTAATTAAAATGGTAAAGTAGCTGAATTTCTACATTACACTATGTGTGTAGTAAGGAAGGCACAGAACATAATTCCAATTGAAATCAATTGGAGCTAGGTGCCTAAATATCTTTGAGGATCAGGCTGACGTACTCAACTTCGGAAAGGTGGCATAAAGTGGCCCTATATCTTTCTGATGTGGTTAAGACCGTGAAATTCCCACCCACTGTCACAATGGCACAGAGGGGACAAGTTCTACCTGCAGTTTGCTTTTCTCTTTTAAGAGGCTTTGTGATGATCTGTGACACCCATAAACAAAAGCAGCGGGGAATCAGACCTTACGTGTGAGCCTTGACATATTTCAACAGTGAAAACATTAAGTAATATATTGTAATAATCCATTACAGAAAACCATTAAATATTGTGCAACAGATGTAGCAATTTTTCAAGCAGCCAACACAATGCTCGTCACATCATTAATGTGCCAATGGAAAGTGCTCAGCTATTATGGTGATAAGGAGGCAGTCTGAGAACCTCTCTAGAATAGAAGAGATATACAAAAGTCCCAGTTCATAAACTTACCTTACATTAATATTGTTTTTATTATTTGTATTGCAGTAGCACTTAAAAGAGACCCAGTCATGAACCAGGACCCCCTTATGCTAGGTGTGGTACAAACGCAGAACAAACAATGCATTTACAGTCTAAGGGCTTGTCTAATGGTGCTTTAGTCCACACCAGAAGGGTGTAAATTTCATCCACACTAGCATGTCATGTACTAACAAGCCTGTGTGGACTCTGTAGCGCACAAAATGTTCCCCAGTGCATGTTAACATAGTTCAGTTTCACACAGCACTACGCTGATGTGCACTAGGGAACTTTCTGTGCACTCCAGCAGGGTCCACCTGGGACAGTTAGTGTGCAGCTGAAGTGGACTAAAATGTACACCCCTGTAGAGTGGACTAAAGTACCTTGTAGACAAGCCCTAAATCTTACCTGGTTGTGTTGGACTATATATTGGGGATTTTTTTCACTTGTGACTTTATATGAGAAATGGCTAGGTAATGTCAGGTCTATGAAGTTCAAACTATCTGTATGCAATTCAATTTGCCAATTTTACACACACACACACACACACACACACACACACACACACACACACACACACAAAGTCTGCAAGAAATTCTGGTCACCGAACACTAGCCGTTGCCAAGACATCTGCGGCCAGAAACCTAGAGGAAGCACTGTTGGCAGAATGGGACTCCAAAAAAATTGAATGGAAACTGAATGATTTCCCCAAATGGAGGTTGGATAGACCCATCAGAAACAAATTAAAATCAAAACAACATTCTGCAAGAAACAATGGAACAGATGTAATAATATTTATTATTGGAACCAGTAAAACATGCCAATTAATTTTAAAGAGACTTAAAGGGATCAAACCATATTTAACTGCAAAATATAAATGAGTCATGAATCGTAACAGTACCTTCAGCAACGTATATGCCTTTCCCTGAAGGTCAGTGTATACATAAATTTTTAAAAACTCCTAAAATGTCCAGAGGTGGGCAACAACCAGTCTTTGTTGTATTCATTGTATTAATTGCTATCCCTGAAATGAAAAAAGAAAAGGAGTACTTGTGGCACCTTAGAGACTAACACATTTATTTGAACATAAGCTTTCGTGAGCTACAGCTCACTTCATTGGATGCATTCAGTGGAAAATACAGTGGGGAGATTTATATACACAGAGAACCTGAAACAATGGGTGTTACCATACACACTGTAAGGAGAGTGATCACTTAAGAGGAGCTATTACTAGCAGGAGGGGGGAGGAAGAAACCTTTTGTAGTGATAATCAAGGTGGGCTATTTCCAGCAGTTGACAAGAACATCTGAGGAACTGGGGGGGGGGGGGTGAATAAACATGGGGAAATAGTTTTACTTTGTGTAATGACCCATCCACTCCCAGTCTCTATTCAAGCCTAAGTTAATTGTATCCAGTTTGCGAATTAATTCCAATTCAGCAGTCTCTCGCTGGAGTCTGTTTTTGAAGTTTTTTTGTTGAAGAATAGCCACTCTTAGGTCTGTAATCAAGTGACAAGAGAGACTGAAGTGTTCTCCGACTGGTTTTTGAATGTTATAATTTTTGGCGTCTGATTTGTGTCCATTTATTCTTTTACGTAGAGACTGTCCAGTTTGACCAATGTACATGGCAGAGGGGCATTGCTGGCACATGATGGCATACATCATATTGGTAGATGCGCAGGTGAACGAGCCTCTGATAGTGTGGCTGATGTGATTAGGCCCTCTGATGGTGTCCCCTGAATAGATATGTGGACAGAGTTGGCAACGGGCTTTGTTACAAGGATAGGTTCCTGGGTTAGTGGTTCTGTTGTGTGGTGAGTGGTTGCTGGTGAGTATTTGCTTCAGGTTGAGGAGCTGTCTGTAAGCAAGGACTGGCCTATCTCCAAAAATCTGTGAGAATGATGGGTCGTCCTTCAGAATAGGTTGTAGATCCTTGATGATGCGTTGGAGAGGTTTTAGTTGGGGGCTGAAGGTGATGGCTAGTGGCGTTCTGTTATTTTCTTTGTTGGGCCTGTCCTGTAGTAGGTGACTTCTGGGTACTCTTCAAAAACAGACTCCAATGAGAGACTGCTGAACTGGAATTAATTTGCAAACTGGATACAATTAATTTAGGCTTGAATAGAGACTGGGAGTGGATGGGTCATTACACAAAATAAAACTATTTCCCCATGTTATTTCCTCCCCCCCCCCAATCCCCCACTGTTCCTCAGACGTTCTTGTTAACAGCTGGAAATGGCCAGCTTTAATTATCATTACAAAAGGTTTCTTCCTCACTCCCCCCCCTGCTGGTAATAGCTCATCTTAAGTGATCACTCTCCTTACAGTGTGTATGATAAAACCCATTGTTTCATATTCTCTGTGTGTGTGTGTGTGTGTGTGTGTATAAATCTCCCCACTGTATTTTCCACTGAATGCATCCGATGAAGTGAGCTGTAACTCACGAAAGCTTATGCTCAAATAAATTTGTTAGTCTCTAAGGTGCCACAAGTCCTCCTTTTCTTTTTGCGAATACAGACTAACATGGCTGCTACTCTGAAACCTATCCCTGAAATGCTACAGTATTATAGCATTGAGAATGCTGACATCAGTTGCCACAGTGAAACATCACCTAGCATCCTCACAACACCCCAAGATGACTGAAAATTAGCCTTGAAGCAGAGACAGCAGAACTACCACCAGCCCTGGCAGCCTCTTGTTGAATTTGTTTGACTAAGATAGCAGAAATAGGATCACAGCCTAAGGACTTATTTAGTGTAGCCTTATCTCTTACATCAATTAT
This sequence comes from Dermochelys coriacea, assembly GCF_009764565.3. Taxonomy (NCBI): domain Eukaryota; kingdom Metazoa; phylum Chordata; order Testudines; family Dermochelyidae; genus Dermochelys; species Dermochelys coriacea. The sequence continues at coordinate 11,580,083 of NC_050075.1, forward strand.
TTCTCCATTAAAGTCCTGGAGTACAACATATTAGGAAATAAAATGTATTTTCCATCATTCTCTCTCTCTGGGCCTAAATTCAAGTCCCTTCTCTAAATTAGGTGGTACACCAATTTGAACTTGATACTCTAACATCCCAGGCGAAGCCTCTAGACTCTGGTTCTCTCTCTCTCTCTCTCCCTCCCTCCCCGCCCCCACCCAATCCTGGACCTACTTTTGATGAATCAGAATTTGCAACAACAACAAAAAATTGTTCAAAAATGCCCGACCAGCTCTACTTATTATTGTTCCTTTGATCCTCCCCCCCCCTTTTCCTCCTCTGTTAATGTTATATGTTTTTTGAAATCAGATTGCAATTTTCCTTCCATAACAGTGCCCTGGCTTCCGATGTTTTTATACAGTGCCTAGCACACTGGGGTCTTCCTGATCCTGACTGGAGTCTTTGGGTGTTATCACAATAGAAATAAAGAATAGTATTAATAAATTTCTATTTTTCCAAAAATTTTAGAAGCAGGAGAGGAGGAGAATAAAAGATGAAGGACTGTGGTATCCACAGGATTCCGCTCATTTAAATATGCAAGATAAATCCTGGACATATATCCAGCTAAATGGGAAGCAGTGTGAGAAATACTGATAAAGACAAAGCTAAATGTAAAATCCAGAGGCACATTTTGAATTACAAACTCAGGAAGCAGAAGAAAATGTAAATAAAACCAATTTGAATTTAATGTATAATTTAGCAGAGACTTGTTGTTGATTTTGGATTTAGTCACCTCAAAAGACAAATTGCTACATGATTGTATGCCTTTGCTTTGTATGTTTTATGACATTGTTGTGATCTCAGCAAGAAAGATTTGTTTTATTTCCTTCCTCGTGGCTTACAGTCAGCAAAATGTATTTAGTTTGGCGGATTCATAGTGATTGTGAAAATGTTTTTGTCTGTGAATCTGGTATGTTTTTCCGACCAGAAAATTACTAATAAGTCCAGCCTTTACTCATGCTGATAAGTACCTTACCCTCTGAAAGAAGAAAAGGAGTACTTGTGGCAGCTTAGAGACTAACAAATTTATTTGAGCATAAGTTTTCGTGAGTTACAGCTCACTTCATCGGCTGCACCCTCTGAGTGACTTGTAAGGGAGTTTTAGATTTGCAAGGGATGCAAGATCAGACCCTTAATACAAGGGTATAAGTGTTTCAACACATGGGGTGAACACTAAGAAGGTTAAATAAAATGGTAGGCTAGAAGCAGAAAGAGTTTTAACATAAGACTGAACTTGATTCTCCACTGCCTTGCACCTTGGGTAGTCATTCACATTATGGCCTGGCATCAGGTGAGAAAGTCTTCTCTTTGCATTGAGCCCACAATATTTGTTTTAATTTGCTGCTTCATACCCCACCAACACAGGGAACACAACTAACCAATCATATTGTTGAGTAGACTTCAGGGTAACACAGGTTTGCCAGTAAAGAGGCAAAACAAGGAAAAGCCGAACTGGACTGTGTTTTATAGAGGACAAATCAATGTTTGGCAAACAGAAAAACTAATAAGTAAATTAGGGTTATATTTAAGCTTCCAAACAACGGCACATACAATTTTTTTAAGCAATTGTTCATAGTATCCTCTTACCTACTTCCGGTTGTATGCCGTGCCAGATACATGGTGAAAAATGCACGCCCATGCTGCCTCTGCTACTTGGTACAGTTCAATGAACACCTCAGAGGTGGCCATCATGCAAGGGTTGCTACAACAGTCATCATGGAAAGGGTTAAAAAAACAAATAATGAGAAGCAAATTTTCCAAGGGTATTTTAGCTGTCGAAGTGCAGGTGTCAGCTACAGACCCCTCAGAAAATACAATATTTTCCCTACCATCAGCACAAAACCCACAAGGAATTAATTTCACACTTGCAACCAGATGCTGCAATCACTTGCTGTTGGGAGAAAAAGGACTCACCACAGTTCATATACTGGTTTTCCTAAGGTGTAAGGCATATCCAGCCAAGCTGTGCTCTCAGTGACTGGTGTGAAACTGGAGTTACTCCATTACAGGCCATGAAGTTGTTCTGGATTTTTATCAATGAAGCTGTGATTAGAATTTGGCCCACTGTCCATTGTTCACAGAAAGCAGGAGGCTTTCTAGCCATTTAGCTCTTATTTATAGGTTTGTCAGGAGAAGACAGCTCTCTAGGAGCCAAGCCCTTCAGTTGTATTCTTCCCTTGCTTATTAAATACTTGATTATTAACTCCAAATTCCACAACTGTGAGGACATCTTTTAAAAAAGTACAGCTCAGAAACAGAAAATATGTGTCATTGTACAATGTAGCCATCAACAGTGTGGGTTGCTTGATGTCCCTGAGTGATTCCTTCCTTTCCTCCACTCTGCTGCATGGGACGTATGAAATCTCTGATATGCAACAAAAGTGGCTGATGTAACAAATAGCTTTAAAAAATAATAATAGGTTTTGTCTGCCATTGCATTATTCTAGTTTAACACTGGTGCAACTTTGTTGATTTCAACAGAGCTCAGGTGTTGCAGTGATGACTCAAACTCTACATCCATAATTATAGAATCATAGAACCACAGAAGATTAGGGTTGGAGGAGACTTCAGGAGGTCATCTAGTCCAATCCCCTGCTCAAGGTAGAACCAACACCTATACCCTGTGTAGTTTCCCATAAACCAAGAGCAAACCATATGTCATAAATATAAAGGGAAAGGTAAACACCTTTAAATCCCTCCTGGCCAGAAGAAAAACCTTTTCACCTGTAAAAGGTTAAGAAGCTAGGATAACCTCGCTGGCACCTGACCAAAATGACAAATGAGGAGACAAGATACTTTCAAAGCTGGAGGGGGGGAGAAACAAAGGCTCTCTCTGTCTGTGTGTTGCTTTTGCCAGGACCAGAGCAGGAATGCAGGTCAGAACTCCTGTAAAGGGCTAATAAGCAATCTAGTTAGATATGCATTAGATTCTGTTTTGTTTAAATGACTGATAAAATAAGTTGTGCTGAATGGAATGTATATTCCTGTTTTTGTGTCCTTTTGTAACTTAAGGTTTTGCCTAGAGGGATTCTCTATGTTTTGAATCTGATTACCCTGTAAGGTATTTACCATTCTGATTTTACAGAGGTGATTCTTTTACTTTTTCTTCAATTAAAATTCTTTTTTGAAGAACCTGATTGCTTTTTCATTGTTCTTAAGATCCAAGGGTTTGGGTCTGTGTTCACCGATGCAAATTGGTGAGGATTTTTATCAAGCCTTCCCCAGGAAAGGGGGTGTAGGGTTTGGGAGGATTTTGTGGGAAAGACGTTTCCAAGCAGGCTCTTTCCCTGTTATATATTTGTTAGACACTTGGTGGTGGCAGTAATAAAGTCCAAGGGCAAAAGGTAAAATAGTTTGTACCCTGGGAAGTTTTAACCTAAGCTGGTAAAAATAAGCTTAGGGGGTTTTTCATGCAGGTCCCCACATCTGTACCCTAGAGTTCAGAATGGGGAAGGAACCTTGACACCATATTTCTCAGACTGGATGGTTTCAAAAGGATGAACATCACATCTTAATGAGAAACAAGATAGAGTGTGTTTCTGACGCTAAGATCTTCCATCTTGAATCTCCTAATGTCCCTGCTCCCAACGGCCTGAGTCTCCATTCACTTCTGCCAAAGTAAATCTGGAGTCACTCCATGGACATCCATGGCCTTGATTTTCCACTATGTCCTAGCTGCATTCAGATGTTGTGGACTGTGGTAGTCACTAGGAGCTGATGGTGGCACCCAATTCAGCACGGTCTAGCCCCAGTATAAGCTGCAGCAAGAGGGCTCCTGTTCTAACTAGCACTGCTGGCCTAAGTCCCTGTCACAGGCTGGCTGGGGCCAGTAAATGAAGTAGGTCCAGCTCCCCAGTGCCAGAGCAGATGCTCCCATTTGGGCAATTAAGAGGATGGAGCAGCATGCATGGGTTATAAAGAATCAGAGGGAGACACAGTCAGAGAGATAGATCCAGTGAATCAGAACCAGTTAGGAAAGGCCAGGTGAGAGCTGCCAGAGGCTGTACATTTGTGACCTAGGAGAAGGCTGAAGGCCCAGGAACAGCAATAGAGGTTTGCTGGCTGGGGTCTCCAAGCCAGAGAGTCAGCGACAGAGGGCTGAAGGCTGGAGGAGCAGCAGTAGAGGGAGTTGCCTGCTTGTTCTAAGCCGGGCAACTAGAACCAAGTGCTGGAGAGGGCCAAAGGTAGGGGGCACCAGGGGAGCCTAACCACCGACATCTCCAAGGCTGGAGAGTTGGACCCAGAGGAACCATGAGAGGACCAGGGAAGTGAGGGATGCTCATCTGGCAGGGAGGCTCCCCAGCCGAGAAGCAGTGAGGATTCCCCCAGGAAGACTGGGATTGCTCTCCAGTTGGAGAACACTCAGAAGAGAACTCAGAAGAAAACTGACAGAGACTGGGAATGGTTGAAGGCGCCAGTGTGTGATACGTGAGGCACCCATGGGACAAGATGTTGGGTGATCTTAATGACTGTTTGCATTGGGGGTGAGAAACGGATTATATGTCTGACGGATTGTTTTGAAATATGTTTTGTCACCGGGGACTCTGAAAGGGATGTCATGATGCAGCCTGCTACCAGAGGGTGCTCCAGGTGGGACTGCCCTGTGCCAGTTCCTTACACCAGTAGAGGAACAGGCATAGGTTACCTCTTAACACTGCAGCCAGGGATGTAATTTGCATCTTGTGTTGACGTACCTGTGCTAACTGTAATCTAGCCAGATTGCTAAAAATAGCAATGAGGATGCAGTGACACAGACTTGGGCTGCCTGGGCTCCCTGAGTACCTACTTGTTCATGCAGCTCACACTGAACCCCATGCCACTGCATCTTCACTGCTAGTTTTGATGAGCTCAGCTCTGACATGCCCTGTCCCACCCTTCCTCCCCCTTATATCAAGGTGGGGAAAGCTGGGGTAGAAGATGGCTACACTGCCTCTGCCAGCTCTGTGAAAATGGAGATTCCCCCCAGTACAGGGTGAATTCTTCGCTGGAAATCTCTGGCTGGTTTAAAGCCACTTTGCACCATATGGCCTCAGCAAACCAGAGACTCCTGCCCAACATGTGTAATTCAGAAACAAACCCTTCTGCCTCTTATGTCTGTGGCGAATCACATATGCATGTACTTCAAGTACTTGCGCACTATCTTTTGTTATTCATATCCATAAAGTGGAAAGGTTTAAACTGACATTTCTACAGAAGTGATCGTGCCTGAACTATTCTGAGTGCACCCTTCTTATGCTAACTCCAGATCTCAGAGTATACATGGAACAAATGGGAAACAATGAGAAACTCATCAGGTTGTGGACCAGTAACTGCTGGAGATGTTATGCTTAAACAAACTAATAATCTGCTTTAAACTGGTCCCCTTCAACCTCTTGAAAACTAATCCAAAGAAGCCCCTAAACAGCAAACATCTGCATGGTTTGGAGCCTGAAAAAAGATTAGGGACTATTTATTTAGCTCCCAGTATTTTCTGAGTGTACTCAAATCTCTCTTCATCTGAGTGCAGAAGGATAAGCAGAGTGAATAAACAGCACAGCCAGTGGGCGACAAATTCATTTACAACTGTGAGAGATCTCCCTTTGTCTTTGTAATTTAGTCCTTGACATCTCTGGACAGCCTCCCCATTAGACCTGCCTAGTCACATTATTTTGTGATACAGCCTGGCATTCTATCGGAAAGCCATATATCTGATTTATCAGGCTTTATAATGAAAAAGGCAGTATGCAGCAGATTGTAGAAGGAAGGCAGGGAGAAGGGAGATGAGACGCAGCATTGGTGCCCAAAGGGTGCCCCAATAAAGGAAATAGGACCGAATCCTGGCTCTTTAGAAGCTAATGGGAGTTTTGTCATTGATTCCAATAGCACTGGGATACCACCCAATACCTCCAGGAGTGTTTGGAAAGTGTGCTAAGCAGCACGATCTTGCGATACCTGTAAAGAGCTGTAGTGTTGCTCTCCTGGTTAGAAAAGACTCCGGGTAACTTCAGTTCAGGGCACTGTACAGGAAGGCTGCCATAATTTGGCCTTTGAAATCTAGCTCTGCCCTCATTAATCTCTCACTGTAGTATATATTTTCCAATGGCAAATCCAAAATATTAAAAACAAGAAATCAAGATTCTCAAAATTCAGGAAATGCAACAAAGTTAAGACTGAATGTTCTCAGTCCTAGTTGTCTTCCTTGGATATATATATCTTTTAAGTAAAATCTTTAGATACTTCCTCTCTCTGTGGGCTGAATCTTCAAATTCTTTCTCAAGCAAAACTCCTGCTGAAGTCAACTGGACTTTTATCTATGTTAGGCCTTCAAGATTTGTCATGATACCATTATATGTTACCTATCAAATAGTACAATATTTAATACTGCACAAGCTGGAATGTCTTATGCAAAGAAAATTGGTCCATTGTTGTACAGGGAACTACTGAAAGAGAAAAGATAAAGTAGGAAGTTATAATAATGGAGACTGCAAGGGTTGGTATTTAGACAGTTTGTTTGCTTTCAGAAAAACGTAGCAGTGAACAGCACCTAATTTGAATATGTTAAGATTTATTGGCTGATAAAACAGTAATCATTAGATTGTAGCCTATAACGAAGCACAATGCACACCAGAAAAAGACTTCTGTGATTAATGGCGGTTATACATTAAAACTATTTGCAGGAGGACGAAATGCAAATACAGGTTGAGCTTGTGCTATAAACATGAGAACAGCTGCACAGGGCCAGAGTAACTCACCCTGGTGTAAATTATTCCCATCTGTGCCAGGCAGGTCCCTGGATCAGAGTATCTCATGATTATTTTGGTCATACCCACTTACTGGCTAGCACCACCCACTTTTCTAGCCACTTTTATGGGATCCTGGTAGATGAGAGGTTGCAGCATCTTTGTCTGGCTAGATACTCTACCATAGCAGACTTTCCACCACTGGCATCCTCTAACACCATGGGCTCTGGAATGAATTTAATTCTAGCACTATCTAAAAATCTATACAGCCTTGCTTAGGAACATAGACTCATCATTGCAGGAATAGCGGGGATGTGCATTCCTGGTATGTCTATACTTGGAGTGGGGCGATTCCCAGTTGGAGGAGACATACCCAGGCTAGGTCTGATTGAGCTAGTATACTAAAAATAGAATGTAGTCAGGGCAGCAGGAGCAGCTAGGAGGGCCAAGCACATACTCGGGGCAGCTAGCTCTCATGCCATTTGTGCTGTCCTGGATACATTCTATTTCTAGTGCGCTAGCTCAATCAGAGCTCACACGAGTATGTCTCCTCGAGCTGGAGATCATACCCCCAGCTCAAAGTGTTGACATACCCAATATCTTACTAGGGTCAGGGTGTTATCTATGCAGATTTCCCCATACTCAAATGAAATTTTACCCTTAATCATGTAAAGTGGGATTTTCAAAAGCAAAGTCCCATTGAGAATTACTGCAACATGTGCTACTAAATCACTAAATTAGATACTCTGAAAATCATGCCCATAGTGACCAACTCTATGGAAGTTCTCTTATTCATGGAAGGAGACTGATGAGCTTGAAAAGGTCAATTACAATCTCATTATCTGCCCACTGCTGACTGAAAGGGTTCCCTCCTTCTCCTTACCCCTTAGAGACAAAGAAACATACTGAAATGTATTTTAGTTTCAGTGATACATGCTGAAAATATGTGCTTCTACCTGTCAACTCTAGTCATTGAGCAAAACAATAGAACACAGTGTCAGAGGTACAAGAAAAATAGTTCCACAATGCAATATTAAACAAATGGGTAGGGGGAAGCTACATTACTGGAGTTTCACAGGACCACATGCTGCTGATGTATAGTGAATGAGGTGCATAATAGTGAAAGCAGCATTTTAACTCTGCATGCAAGAGACTAAAAAGAAATAGCTAATTTAAATAGGATGGAGTGCTTATTCCTTTAGAGCCTGATCCAAAGTCAATTTAAGTCCATGGAAAGGCTCCTATTAACTTTGGCTTTGGATCAGGTCTATGATTACCACAAAAGTGTATTGCATACAAGCCAGATCCTCAGCGGGTGCAAACTAGCATAGTTCCACTTAAATCAATGGAGCTACACTTTTGATGCTGCAGTGTTGAATTACATCAGCTGGTGGCCCTATATATTTAAAATTAGAGGTTGTTGTGAATCATTTTCCTTCACAGAACAAGTGAAAAATTAGTATAAGAAATATAACTTCAGACATATAATAGTAATACATAGCACTTATATAGCTTTACAACTTTGTATACTCATTAATTGATTAACCTTCACCCACTGCTTTAGGGACAGGTAAATATTCCTACTCATTTTACAGTTGGGGAACATGAGTCAAAAGGAGATTAAATGACTTCCCCTCTGAGTTATAGTTGGAGTCTGGATTAAGACTCAGGCCTGGTCTACACTGGAGGGGGGGGATCGATCTAAGTTACGCAACTTCAGCTACATGAATAACATAGCTGAAGTCGGCGTACTTAGCTCTACTCACCGCAGCGTCTTCACTGCAGTGAGTCAATAGCTGACACTCCCACATCGACTCCGCATGCGGCTCTCCCTCCAATGGAGTACTGATGGGAGAGCACTCGGCGGTCAATTTATCACGTCTAGACTTAAATACAACTAACGATGCTTGTTCTCATTCCCACATTCTACTGAAGCTCCAGCCACAGTGTCTTTTTCCTGTTCCTCTAATTGATGGAACATTGTTTAGCAACTTCGAAGATGAAACTTCTATGCACAAAAATGTCAGAATCTCTTATAATCTATGATTGAATACGAAGAAAAGTAAGGAGAAAATGATTATGGACTCCCTGTAGGTTATGACAGAACACAAGAGCAATACAATACTGATTTCTGTGGAGGAACAGGAAGTTGGGCAAGAAAAGAGGAGAAAAGGGTCTGAAAACATACCCATAGTCCTTTGCACAGACAGTTGCTGCAGAGGGAATGTGAGGGAGCTGTCCAGAATGTTCTCCTAACAACTCAGCAAGGGAGAGTACTTGGTGTGGACATGAAAACACGGAATAAAAACTGCTCTGTGGTCAGAAACTGAACCACATAACTTGTAACCAGTTAAGCTGCACATATTCCCAACTAACTACAAGTCATACAATTCCAGCTGTAGCTACTGGTCACATTCTTGAATTCCAAACTACAGGTCAAATAAATACCAATTTGTACAAGGTGCGCAAAGAATAGAGAATAAGCTGAGTGAGTTACCAAGGATGGAGATTAAGGTATCCTTCCTGTTTTTCTATATTTACACCACCATGGTATACTGTTTGACTCTTCAACTCTTTTCAGAAGTCTGGTAAGTGTAACGTTTGCTGGAGTTCCAGCAGAAAAGAAAGGCTACAGCTACAAAATTACCCAGAGACTGGCCAGTCTGTTGATTGCATCATGGTCAAGGATTCTCCTCCTCAGCATCAAGGCAACTGATCTATTCTCCTAATGAACAAAACAACACAAGTGAGAAAGCTAAAGAGACAGCATAGGACTGGCAGATTTCCTATAGAGTAATCCAACGACTATGAAAAGCACAGCATACAAACATAACTAAAACCGTTTGTATTATCAGATTACTGTAACATTTCCTTGATGCATGATGCCTTCAAAATACCTCAAATAATTGAATGTTTGATCTGCTCAAGAGATACATAATTTATGAAAGATCTGTCTTACTATTTTATAACACATTTTTAATAAATCAAATAACTCCACGCTAAGACACAAGCCTTAACGTGAGTAACTAAACAGTTCAGAACAGGCATCCCTGAGAACTCAAACTGAAAACATACAGTATTAAGCCCTAGAGGTCTGGGCAAGATGATAGCCAGAACTTTTAGCAATTCATCCGTTGTCATAAGTAATGTTTTTATAAGAGTCAATAGCAAAAGAAACATAATTACTTTATCAAGTTAGTTTCCATTCTGCACTGCCTTACACTCTGTGCAGCCCTATTGAACTGAATGGAGTCGCATATGGTGGAAGTCAGCATGAAATTTGGCCTGCAGAACTCAATAAAGTCACACACTTAAAAGACCCAGACAAATATGGGCCAGATCCTCAGTTGATGAAGCTAAGCTGATTTATACCAGCTCTGGATCTGGCACTCTGTCTAAAGGGTATCTCAGGAATCTAGAATATATGCATGATTATCTCAATAATGCACAGGTTGCATGATCTCAAGTAAATCCCATAGTATAAAAGATCAAATTGGTTGAATTAAAATGGATTTTGCTATGGCTCTGTTCTCACCTCATTTCCACCAACATTATAGCAAACAGTTTCACTAACAGGAATGTTCATGGTATAGCAACAATAGTCATAAGTAAAGTTTGAATTAACGAACACTTGCATATACGCTGTTAAACTGATTCTTATCCAGTCCAGGAAAAAAAACAATACCATGTGATCTAGATAGCCAATTACAACTATTCAGCCCAGCTGGAATTTTGGGTATTGAGTTCCGGATCGTGAAGTGGTCATGAACAAGCCACAGATAAGGAATTGATGATTCAAAATATTTGGCAAATAATTCTGAACAACAAATACAATTGAGAATATCTTAAACTTCTCACAAAAGAGAAGTGGAGGTTAGAGTCCTCACATAAATGATACAGTATGAATTGTCCACCTACACCTACATGCAATTTAAAGAGAATTTTTACTCTTCTGTGAGTAGATATTTATTGTTACCATCTGGGTCCCAGTTGTCATTCTGGCTCTCCTTCGAAGTGGGACCTCTCTCAACATATGTCTGTATTGAAGAATGGCTACAAATTATTTACCGCTGAGTAATGTTACAAATAATGTAGAATATTTAATGGATACAGATTTGCACTGTTGTAGTAAACACAAACATTTTCCTAAAACATCTGCTGTTCCCCCTCTTACAAGACTTAAGGAACACTGCAGTAAGTACCACTAAGGACAGGTTAGCAGATGACTGGTGCAAACCCTTACAAATCTTTTGTTCTGTTTTCTCACTAAAACAGCCAGCAATGGTGAATCTTATAAACACAGCCCTTAGAATTTGACCCCTGAAACCTACATTGATTGCATTAGGGAAGGGAGAACTACGTGCAAATAATTGCTGCCTAACCCTCGAAATTGTCTCCTAGCAGCAGAAAATAGAATATAAAGAATGTTAAAGATCTACTTGTCTTATCTTGCATGTTCCTGATGGGTTTGAGCAGACAGGGGAATAAATTATACCTGAAAGTAATGACATTTGAGAAAACAGATTAAGGCATCTCTTTTCCCATCTGCTCAGTAGGGGCCAGATTCCTATCTCTGGGACACCTGTGTTAATGCTTAAGTGACACATAAGCACCAACACAGGAGAATGCATTCACCTGTATCTAAGAGTTTTCACAGAGTCCTTTTTCGTGAGCTGTGGAGTGAAGGCAGAAGGAAGATTCCTCAATTATGCCCCGTATTACTGCCTTGACTGATGGCAGCCTTCATTGTGGAATACTGTAGGCAGTTCCCATTGAAATCTGGGTGAGGAGAGGTGGTCCACTACTTACTGGGGCTGAAGGCACATTCTCTATGGTAGACCCAGCTCCCACCTGACTGTGGAATTCAGGTTGAAATCAGGACCTGAAGCTGGATCTTTCATGTGGTAACAGGTTTTGCCTCTAGAGGTCTCCGCCAGTCCATAGTATCTTTCCAGTCTGTATCGCGGTGTGGTTATTCAAACTTCATCTAGTAAAGGGTAGAGCACACCAAGTATGCTCATACCATGAGCCCAATTCTCAGCAATTCGTCAGTCCCTATAGCCTTTGGAATCAATGGCTCCTGACCCCAGTCAGATGATGGGCTATGAAACCCTTGTCCATGTCATGCTGTTAGGGGCAGGAATCAAAGACAATGACTTACCCACATTCCTGTGTGCCACTCCCAGAGTAATATCATTTGGTCTGCTGAAAAAATTCAAGACAGAATTCTGGAATGAAACTCTGATCCTTTTGAAGTCAATGACAAAACTTCCATTGTCTTCCGTGGGGCCAGTATTTCACCCTAGGTATCTAAATGTGTAGTAAAAAAGAAAAGTCAGTAGACATAATGAACAATCCTAAGTCTGTCATAAATAGCTGTTTATGATTTGTTTGATCAGTGTTAGACGATATTAAACATGCTAATCTGTATTCTTGAGAAGCTGTCAGGAGGCTTATTGATACCAAGATGTCTGTGACTTGGTGAAATTATTTACACTTTATTTCTTCTTCTTTTGGGCATGATCCAAAGCCCATTTAAGTCAATGGAAAGGCTCCCCTTGACTTTAATGGGCTTGGAATTAGGCCCTTCAACCCAAATACACACAGGGACTCTTAGGCATTGCAATGTTGAGTGTTGCTGCACCTCATTTTTAAATGCCTTCAAAATCACTAGAATCCACAAACCCAGGCTGCCTGTACAATGCATAGGGAGAAACAGGAGACTAAAAATGCAATAGACAGAAGCCAGCATGCTAGGCAGGGAGCCATCTAGGCTAACCAATAGCAAATGCTGAAGACAGTAGGCCTGGACATAAGGAACTTGCCTTATTTTTTAGTAGACATGATTGGGAAGATAAATGGATCAGTTGGCTAGAGACAAGATGCCTGCACTAGCTAAGATAAGGGAGAAGACCTCGGTACCATTTACAATGGTCAGGATAAGCCTGGAATGGAAGGGGAGGTAAAGAGTAAGTCATGCATGCACAGTGTGTGGACAGAATATGCTGTTCAGGGACTGGTTCCTACAAATTAACCATACCAGTCTGGATTTGTATAATGCAATGTGCAGTTCAGAATGCATGAGTTATTAGTGTTGATCAAAATGTATATAAGGAAAAGTTTTGCTGTGTAACTCTGGATGTGAGGTATATCCTAGGTTGACCCGACACTTGAGTCTGACCAACTCAGGTTTCAGAGTAGCAGCTGTGTTAGTCTGTATTCGCAAAAAGAAAAGGAGTACTTGTGGCACCTTAGAGACTAACAAATTTATTAGAGCATAAGCTTTCGTGAGCTACAGCTCACTTAATCTCTCCTCTGTTTTTTCCACCAAATGCATCCGATGAAGTGAGCTGTAGCTCACGAAAGCTTATGCTCTAATAAATTTGTTAGTCTCTAAGGTGCCAAAAGTACTCCTTTTCTTTTTGACCAACTCAGTGTAGCTTTGCTATATACCAGATAAAGGAACCTGAGTGACAAAACTGGAATCAAACTAAGTTCTAAGGGAACTGAGTGGAAGAGGTCTTGTGCTGGGACCTGGTGGAGTAGGATGGACCTCAGTTCCCCTACCCTGCGGCTGCCAACCCCACCCCGGGGGTGGCAGCCTACCCACTTTAGGCCCAACAGCCTGTGTTTGCTGTCTGCCCCAGCGAGACAGCTGGGCCATAGTCTGCTATCGCTCTGCCCTGCCCGGAGGGCTGAGCCTGACCTTGCTTGCTGCCTGCCCCAGCCAGAGGGCTGGCTACAAACTGTTATTGTTCTGCTCGGCCCAGAGTACTTGAGCCTGACTGTGTGGATTGTAGGCCCCAGTCACGGGGCTGAGCTAAAGGCTACCTAGGCCCTAGACTCTTTATTGATTTATCATGCTAACCCCATGTTGATCAGCTGTCAGCCACTAGGTGGCACAGCGAGGCGGAGTGATCTCCCTCTGACGCTGACATGGAAGACCCACTCCAAGCCACTAAGCATTGGTAATGTATGTAATTCTTTAATATACTCAGCTCTCGTACACAAACAATGGAAAAAAGCTGGATGGTTCTTCATGATCTGCCAAAAATGATTTTTGAAAAATGGTAATTAAGCAAATAAAGAAGCAAAGGGTCAGAATGAGGTTGCTCCTTTGTGCCAGCTGGACCGTAGTCTCGGTGGTATACGAAGTAATTAATAAAAGAGGTCTTAGGAGCAATGCTAATGCATCAGATCAATAGCAATCTGCTTCTGAAAAGAAACAAGGAGAAAAAAAACAACGTGGCTAAGAAATTAAACACAGTTGACAGTATAATTAAGAATAGTCATAGAAAAACTGTTGCTTGGATTAAGTCTGCCTATTTTAAGAGCTTCCTCAGAAAATTGTCTGATTGGGCATCTGTATTGGTGCACAAAGATCATTTTCTCTCACCCATAAGATGAGCCAAATCAGTAACTGTGACCTTGTCTCATAAGGCTCTTTAGATTAGATAGTAGAGAATGTGAAGGTCCTGACAAAGGGAGATGCAGTATCTTATTTTTCCTACAGCATCCAGTGTTCCAGATAGTTTACATTTCCCATCACTTACGTAAAAGAGAAATTGTTTTGTGGGCAAGTGTATATCTCAGGGCTCTGTGGGCTGTTATTTTACTACTTTGGAATTGTGTCTTGAAATTAAATATTTCAGAAGTCGATATTGACAACTGTTCTATACTTCTTTGGTGATTTTCTTTTTGTTGACCTCCTACGGTGACTGCACATCAGGAATTGCTACAGAGCTTTGAAGAACTAGTCAATGACTGCAGTGTCTCTTTGGCAAAATCAGATGACCCTAGTGGATTATAACATGAAGCTGTTTAGGACTGGCATTGCCAACTTATCTGCAAGGTTGTCCTTGCCTGGGTACAGGCTAAGGTAGATCAGCATTCTAAATCATTCAAAGCTTGCCAAATCTCTAGCAGGAAAATACAATTATGTGAGAAGTCATTTTTTAAGCAGAAAGAAAGAACAAATATAGAAACAAAGAGTTACTTGGAGTTGGAGCATCCCGTCTCTAATAGTGTCCAACTACTACTGCTTGAAAAAGAGTAGGCAAAACTAATAATGTAATGCATCTACCTACAGTGTATTTGTGGGGAACTGGAGAAGGACGGATTCCTTTTGAATACTTTCTGGTGTCAGTGTCCGCCCTTCCAGCATGAGTTTTATCTTAGCTTGTTTTGATACAAATTTTCCTAGTTATCATGAAATTATCCAGTCCTTTTAACAATGCAGGAACCAATTTCAGACTAACTATATCCATACATTGCAGAAAGAAGAATTTCCTTTTATTCATCACTAACTTTTGAATGTTAATTCCAAGTGTTCATCTGATCTCATGCTGTGGGACAAAGTAAAATAAGGAACTAATCTGTATTCCCTCTACCCTTGTAAATTCTATTAGAAATACTCACTTGCTCCCCAGGAACACCAATCTTAGTGAGTGTCCATAAAACTTTTGTAAAACTAAACTTTATTGAAATTGGCACTCTCCCAACCCCAATAAACCTAGAGGCTACTGAGAACACAAGTGTTCCTGGATATGGTGACAGACACTCAGCAAAGGATACTATAGTGATATCTGGAGCTGGGCTATCTGCTGAACTTTCCTGCATCACTTTGTACACTTCGTCCTGTTAATTTTATGTGAAGCCGATATGTCATTTAACTGAATTATAGTTGTGGGAGTAGAAGGGAGGGTGTTATGCTCTATATTGCATGAAGAAGGTGTGGGAACGAGACACTGCTGCTAATTCTGTGTTCCACCTAGTGCATTCTGAAAAAACACACAGGGACATGTCTAGCAGCTATGAGGCTTAGCATATGTTCATGAGACCTTACAGCCTTTCCTTCCAGAGCCAGAGGATTAGTCCCATTTTGTACCAGCGACACCAGAACCAAAACTTCTCCCAAAGCCTTTGGAATATGGAGCACTGCTTTTGTTTCCAATTTGCTATAGCAACTACTGCCCTTCTCTTCAGAGGGTAACCATTTTCTGGGAAAGATCACCAAAGATCTTTGGAATGAATCAGAAGCTAAAGGAGGATGGGAAGTAAAATGCGTAGGGGAGCACTGAAGTTTGGGAGATCCAACTGGGGAGCTTGGAGAGCATGGAAAATTCAGCCAGAACTCTCAGCACAATCTTTGCAAATGCCAATCCCTACTGCTGACACAAAGGACCCAGCATGTTATAGCATTTTGTGCCTTTTATAGTATTAGTCTATTTGCAATATATTTATTTGTGAAGCCTTTTTCTGTAGCTATTTTCTGTTTCCCTACCCCCTGGTTAGTGGGATCTGCCCATCTCCTATACATTTACAGTCCGATTTTGTGCATTTATTAGATGATTTTTAAAAAAACACTCCATTTCTCCTCTGCAACCTAATTGAATTCAGATTATGCTCTCAGTAACACTTGTGCAAACCCACTGAAAGCAAATGTGCTGCTCAGGTTTTATCAAGGGCATATAAAGGTCTGCAGAATTATTATAATTGGTGATGATATTGTGATCCAAGAATGTCTTAAGGCCAAGGGGCAAGGGGGTGCAGGGGAGTTACAGGAATCTCCTGACTCTGGTTTATACATTATGGTTCACCAAAGAAAATCATGTGAGGTCTCAAATGAAAGCTGGTGTCACTCTGGTCCACCGTATCCTCTAAGCTGTGCACGTTTGCGTGCGCGCACAGATCCTAAACCCCATGCACACTGTGAAACACCGCACGCACAAAAATTTGCAGAGAAGCACAAAAATTTGCACAGAAGAAATTTTCTTGTGCACACGGCCTGTCAAAAATTGGAGGGAACATTGCTCTGGTCCTCAATATTACTGTGAAACGTATGTACAGATATTACGTAAGGAGTTAGGTATATACTGAAAACATGTTCTTAAAGTCTGGGTATGGTGGCTGGTCACCAGCAAAGACAAACAGGTTTTCTGTCAGACAAGATATGTGTCTTCATCTATCTATGTAGAGGTATACATCAAATAAATATACATTTATTCCACTATATTTTGGATACAAAGGGGATGCTCTGGCACCCTTCGCTGAGGGAATAAAAGGCCCACACTTTTGCTTCATGAAAAAGGGATCTCAACCAGGCTGGGTTGAAAGTGCTGAAGAGAACTTTGGGTGAGATAAACTTCTTTAGACAAGAGAGTAACTTTTTAATGAAGTTAGTCTCTAGAAAGTGTGTTCTGATTTTGTTTTATATGTAACCATTTATTTCCAATCATCTTACTCACTATCACCTGAGTCTCTAATCTTCAATAATAAACTTACTCTAGTTTTTACTATAGATCCGTCTAAGTGCTGTGGTGTTAAGCAAAGTGCTGCATCTGAGTTGAATCTTACAGGCTGGTGGGCACTGTTCCTTCGGGAAAAGCAGACTTGGTAATTTGGAGTTCCTTGGAGAAGGGGCTGGACACTGCGGGGAATGGTCTGAAAACTTGGGGATTGGTGCATGCCTATTGTTACCTGTATTGAGACAGCAAGGTCTGTGGAGGCCTAGAAGATACTGCTTGTGCTGCCAGATGCTGTTGGTTTCAGGGAACTGATCCATAGCAGGCAGAAACAAGACTGCTTCATGCTTAAGGGCAGATGGTGGTGAGGTGTACCCCTGTGGAGGAGTCAGAGATATGAAAGATGGAAATAGCCCATTCAGACTGTCAAAGCCCAGAGTGAATTTGCAGGGCTGGCTGTTGTGTTTTACTTGCATACTGAGCCAATTTGATATGGAAATGAGGGAGGCACAATGAATATGGAACCTCCATAATGCCATTTTTTTACCAAAGTCATTATTCAGGGTATAACCACATTTTACAATTGCTGGCTTCAGATTACAACCTACTTCTTTTTCATCCATATTCACTGTCTGTGTCATTGATTAGAATGCTTTATTCTTTTTAAAAGGCTTAAATATGCTTTTTTTTCTAAGGGAAAAAAATGAATGCATGAAACTCAGCATTCATTAATAACTAATCTGCAACAACAGAACAGCAGGTGTGTGGAGCACCGATGAAGGCAAGGGGAAAGAGAATTTAGTTAACAAACTTCCAAAGGTTTGTCACAAATAACCAAAGGGGGCAGGAAAATAATGTTTTATAAACAATGGAAAATCCCATCTGTATCCTTTTAAAGTTCTACCAATGTTGTTCACAAACTGTGGAATTCACACCTGTACAGAGGGCTAGCACACCAGCTTGGCTTAAATGGCCCTTGCACTGGCTGTCTGCATAGCAATGAATTTCATCCAGTGTGTGTACACACTCATATGTTGAGCACACTTGATCTAAAAATTTATCACAAATGCTTTTGCTCCTTTCAGCTGCCTAACATCACATGAGATGAAGTGAAGTGATTTATCTCTGTACTTAACCACTCTAAATAATAGTAATTGTACCTAATTGCTTTAATACCTTCTTCTGTGGGTGTTTCATTGCCATGGTTACTAGTCATGTGTAAACAGTTATCAATTATCTCTCAAACAGAACATGCTTAAAAAAACTCTTAAAGGCTATAAAGGAGGGACTGCATTTGCACACAAAAAAATCATATTTTTGTAATGTAAGACCGTAGATCTAAAAGAGCCAGCAGAACCAACTGGTGAGAGTGTGTATATAAAACATATGCACTGGAACCAATTCTTCCACTCTTCCTCACATTGAAAAGTGCTTTTCTCTTCTTGGAACCAATGGGATTACTTCCAAAGTAAAGTACTACACCATGCGGGTCAGGGTGGTAGAACTGGACCTGGGAACAATATAGAAGGTTCAAGAAAGGAGTCAGATTTTCAGGTAGATTCACTTGAAAGTACTGTGAGTGCATGCATAGTCGTGAAAACTGCATGTGCAAACAACCAGCTAACCCTCCAGCTGAGAACATTCATCAACAAATGTTTTCTAGGCCCTAATTCATCCAGCAAATATGTGCTCCTGGCTTGAATAATTTTAACTGCTTCCTGGAGTTGATCAATAGCAGGAAATGGCAAATATGGATTATAAGGAAGCCTACAAGAATCTCTTCAGAGTTTTGTTTCAAGTTTTGATTTTGCTATTTGGGAATAAATTTATGGAGTAAATAATGGGAATGTATTTTATAGGGAACTTGAAATATAGAGAGAAGGTTTAGCATCCTAGATTAACTTTTCAATACAATCCAACTTGTTTCAGTATGGAATATGAAATAAAATTTTATGGCAATTTCCAAAACTAAATATTTATTTCTAGGTACATCTTAAAAAGAAAAGGAGTACTTGTGGCACCTTAGAGACTAACAAATTTATTTGAGCATAAGCTTTCGTGAGCTACAGCTCACTTCATCGGATGCATTAGCTCACGAAAGTTTATGCTCAAATAAATTTGTTAGTCTCTAAGGTGCCACAAGTACTCCTTTTTTTTGTGAATACAGACTAACACAGCTGCTACTCTGAAACCTGTCATAGGTACATCTTGTGAGCTACAGACTATACAACCGGGTGCAAATGCAAGACAAAATTAGAGAATGCAAAGAAGTTAGTCAACAGGAAGTTTAGGCACAACTGAAAACATTTATTTTTTTCCAGTTCATCAGCTATTGGCAGAATTTACTTGTAATCCTGATATGTATATCCTGAGATGTTTCTCAGATCAATTGTAGAGTGTCAACACACTGCTCTGCCATGTTATTACCAGTCTTATTTAATCATTCATGTGGAACAGTTTCAAAGAGAAGAAATAGATACTTTGCAATGCTCTGATTTGGGAGCTACTCATTCAGAGTGTAACAGAAAATCCTGGCTGCTGAATAATTTAGGGCTATAAGAAGAGTTGTCTTAAACTGACCCAAGGGAAGAGAACAATGTCTAGAATTTAAACTCATAATGGAAAAAAAATAAAAATCAGGAGAAGCAGTGGCTGCGAAAACAATAAAACCATGTATTGCAAAATTCATCCATTGTTTAACATTTACTGAGGGGACGCAGACGTTTTCACTCAAATGTTTCTTGTTTCCAGAGTCAAGAGAGTTGAGATCAAAAGCTCAGACCTCCAACCAACTATAGTCAAATACCAAAAACAACCATTCAGAACTGTAAAAACGGAGCCATTCCAAGTTAAAGCTGAAAAGGTGGACTTGACACTGTCTTGACACACCTGACCATCACACACGACACACACATCACTGTTTGCATCTTCCTCTACTGATCTAATGCAATTCCCTAAACACGCAGTGCACAGGATGGAGTTGCATACAGTTCGGTTTCTCAGACACACACTGCCTGTACTTTCAGTCCAATGGCTTTTATACAGGAAAACAACAAAACACGAAAGAATAAAAGTAAAGTCTCTGTGAGAGAGCACATTACATGTCTCCTTTGCCACAGGTTGCATCTGTAGCCGAATACAAAACGGCCACTGCCTCCAGCAGACAGCAAACTTGGAGGAATTTAAAGTGCAATATTCAGAAAAAAAAATTGATAGTGCTTCTGCATTTCCTAGTGTTTGTTTAAGCCTGACTCCTCTCTGAAATTTCTGACACAATATGCAGGAATCGAATCATGTGACTTCCAATGACTTATTTACTCCTTAGTACAGTGATCTGGACATACTTAAGTATTAAACAAGGATTAGCTGTTCCCAATATTTTGCTCCCATGGCAGCAAATAAGCTTCTGTTTCAGGCCATTTTTATAAACATTACTCCCATATTGACTAGCACCTGGTATGCATTCCATGCATGGTGCCTTTCTCCCAGCTAACTGCATATTAAATCTAAAAGGGTGGTTAGCCTTAACCCAAATACCATCTTAGTCTATCAACAAAATAAACCAAATGTATGAAGCCTGTGTGACTTCAATAATATATTTTCTGACCATTGGGATACAAGAAAATGTTGAAGCACTACTAACTCACTCCATACCATGCCAAAGCCCACATATTCATGCTTTTCATTTAGTTTCTGATGAACAGTGTTCCGGATTCAGAATCAGGAGACTTAGGTTCTATTCCCAGCGCTGACCTGCTTTGTGACCTTAGTTATGTCATTTCCTCTCTGTTTGCCCTTCCACCCCTTTGCTGTAAGTTCTCAAAGCCAGGACTCTCAGTATGTGTGTGTGTGTGTGTGTGCGCGTGTGTGTGGAGTGCCTAGCACAAGGAGCCCGGATTTCAATTGGGGCCTCTAGGCACTACTGTAAAATAAATATTTAATAATAATAATAAATGCTGTAATTTACATGATGTCACCAATGTCCTTTAGAAGTTCAGCGCCTAAGAGAACCACATTTCTCCTCCAGTTCTGCAGCAGCTTCTAAAGGGCCATGCCAAAAGCAAAAGAAACTCTGGACAGATCTTCTTGAAGATTTGTTTTAATTTATGTCAAGTCCCAGTCTCTTACAAAGCGTAATGCCTCCAGGTGTGACCCCCTTCTCCTCCTTTCCAGCACAGATCCCCCTCTGAAGAGAAAAAACTGAGCCCTAAGCACTTAGGGAATGATCCTGAAACAACTCACGGGAGTAGACTATGTTCAGTACTCCCACTGCAGTCTATGGGACTCATCATGTAAGTAAGGGCCACTCACATGAATAAGCTTTGCAGAACAGGCCTCTTAATTAAAAATAGGCTAAATTTTCACAGGGCATTTGGGGCCAAATTCTGCGCAGAGTTACATCTAACCCAAGACACTTAGCAAAGCGATAAGTACCCCACCAAGCACTTAAATGGTTTATTCACATGCAGTTCTGCTAGTGCTACCCAGCCCGTTCCAGAGTACATATCCAGACCTCATGTCTGCTATCCCCTCACCAAGTTTCTACAAAGTGGGTAGTTAGGAAAAGGGGCACGTTGCAGGTGGAGATGGGGGAACGGGGTGGGCTTTGTCCAGTTAGATCCATCCATTTCCCTCTTGTATCTTTAAATACATATGCATGAGTTTGTGACTGTGAAGCCAGACTAGCAGGTGTAAAGTGTGGCATGCAGTATTAGTGTTAGTATCTTTAAACCAATGTCACTAAACAGAGTAATATGCAGATTTATGGAGAAGGGAAATATTCTCAGCCACTGGGATAGATTCTGCTCTCAGTTATACTGATATAAGTCCTAGATCAGCTAGAGGGTTGCACACTTCATTGCTTATGTAGGACAAACTGTACACACAGCAGGGCCCCTCCCCCTCCAGTCTGCCCATCTGAGGGGACCTGGGCAGGCAAGGAACCCAGCTAGGAGGGAGAGAGAAGCCTGGCCAAAGTGGGGTGAGGGGTCCACTAACCCTCTTCCTAACCCTAAAGCCAAACCCTACCCCAAGGTCACTGCCACACCTCTGCATCCAGAGTGACTCAGCTCCCCGGCTCCAGGTCACTGCCTCACTCTGTATCCTGAGGGGATGTCTACACTGCAGTTAGACACCCGCAGCTGACCTTTACTAGGTGACTGGGCTCCCGAGCCTTGGGGTGCGGGGATGTTTAATTGCAGTGTAGGCTTGCGGGCTCAGGCAGGAGCCCGAGCTCTGAGACCTTCCCACCCCACAGGATCCTACAGTCTGGGCACCAGCCCCAGCCTGGAAGTCTACCCAGCAATGAAGCAGCCCGGCAGCCCAAGCCCCACAAACCCAAGTCAGCTGGCCTGGCATGGGCCAGCCATGGGTTTTCGACTGCAGTGTAGACATACCCTCAGCAACCCAATAGTGATTTCAGGGTCAAGCAGGTTTTCCTGTTTTTCACCAAAAGCAATAAGGGTCTGCCCACTGAAGCCTAGAACATTCCCTGAAATTTTGGAATTGATCGGTCGCAGTTTTCAAAAGTTATCATTTATAGACAGACAGAGAGAGAAATGCCATCAAGCTGAGTGTAGGGCTTGGCTTTGCTCCACCAGCTACACTAACTTAAATGAATTTAGGTTCTACGACAGCAAAATTTGGCCCAGCATGCAGGTATTTGCATAGGGTATTAGCAGTGGGGAAGACAAAAGTCTTTATAGGAGGGGCTGGGTCGTGTTTTCTCTCCTAAGGATTTTCTTTAAATAGCTGCTTTGATGCCAGCTGGTTCGCTCCATTCATTGTTGGGTACTCTCTTCTCTGAAAACCCCACTAGCCTGCTAGCTGCTTCCAAAGCAGCTTCGGTGCATTCCTCACCAGGGCCCGCTTCGGGAGTGTGGGCAAAGCAGCCCTGCCGCCAGTCTGAGAATCCAGACTACTGGGCAATTGCTGCTGTGAGCCCCCTGATGCAATTCACCAAGCCTCTGCTGGCAAGCTGTGGTTGTCCTGTTCAGTGGCTCCATTTTCACCAGCAGGCACTAAGCCAAGCCCTCTCTTCAGTTTGCCAGAGAGCTTTATGCTGGGCTAGGGCACTGGAAAGAATAATTGAAAAGAATATTTAATTAGATTAAATGTCAGACCTGTCATCAGTGACAATGTCCCTCCAATTAGCAAGTCGGAGACTGTAATATGCTACCAGTAAAGATATTGCTATGCTCTCTTGGGGACGTGAACTGCTGTCTAAACACGTTGCACAGATGTTAATGGAAGCCACATACGTGGAATTAAGGGCACTAGATAGCCCTTGTTAATTATGATGTGATATTCCCCGCTTAGGGTGCCAAAACAATATTTATACTTGATCAGCTGTTTTGCAATGGTCTAGGGTGTTGAAAGGAATGCTTCAGGGTAGCAGAAATCAGGTTAGAAGGTACTCAAGATGTCAGGAGAATTCTCTGCGTTTTTTAGCGATGGGAAACACACTAGCTGTTTGTGCTCTGAACTCTGACTTCACTCAGGTGGACAGCCACTTTCCCTGCTTCTCCATATGGGAACTACCAAAAAATTCTAGGAAACATATCTTGTTAAATGGTTGAGGAACCACTGTATCAACAAGTGACTGATTCTGGCTCCCACAGGATAGAACCCTTTCAGTATGGAGTTGTGGTAGACTTCTTCCCTGGTTCTCTAAAAGACACCATAAAAGCCTATATAACAAAGTGTTTGTCACCATCTGGCATTAAAATGTGTATATTCACTGAGTCTCACCAGCTCTTTCAGAGACACACACTGCAGATATATTAAAACTCGATCAACATGTTTTCATAATCAGTTTGGTATTTGCTTGCACAAAGCAACCAAATCTAAAGGAATATTTCTGGAGCTCTCTACCCCACTTTATTAGGATGCAGAGAATGGCAGGTTACCATCCACACAACACTACACACATTGAGTCTTTTCAAAAATAAACCCTAAGGGGTGATTTATTCCTTCCCCCCCCCCTTTGGCAAAGCTCAATAAAGAATGAGTTGCCCTTCCCACAGTACTTGTCCTCAGGCTCTCTGAGGTCACAGACTTCCCCTGGATGATCACTATCGAAGTCCAATAAAAGAGGAATAAAAAGGTTCTCCCATTCTCAGGGTGCTAATTCCCAAGGATCTCTGCGATCACTCATTCTCCCCAGAGATCTGTAACAAGTCTCTGTAGAATCCCAGTTCTCGGTTTCCCCTGGAGAAACTCTTTTCCTCCCAATGTCTTTCTGTTATAAGAAGAGGAAGCTGTGGTGGCCTACACTTCCCAGATGACAAGCATTTCCTCTTCAGCATTGAGAAGAAATGGGATCTTTGGTCCACCTTGTACTTTGAAGGTCTGATTTTAGGCTCTGAAGAAAGGCAACAGTTCAGCTTTGCTTCCCAAACGTCCTTGTCATGACATCTCCCTCCTCAGTGGCTGCCTTTATCATGAACCTCCAGAACAGAGATGTTCTGGTCTCATGCCTTCCCTCACCAGCTGAAAAAGGCCAGCACACTCTGTTACACAAGGCAAAAGGCTCCTTTGAAATACCTCAGATAGACAGATATTAGCAAAGCTGGCCTTACGCACATTGATAAGGCACTGCTTGGCTTGTGGCAATCCTCTCAACAATAAGAAGCCCAATTTCTCCCCAGGAAGCAGGACCAGAGCAGGGAGGTGTTTTACTGGATGGGAACTGACAGCTGTCTCGACAACAATCCCACTGGAAGTCATACAAGATCAGAAGATCCCCTAATTTGGGGAAGCTCAAGAATTTCCCTCAAATTTTATCATTATCCTCCAGAAGCTTCCTTGTTTGGGGCTTTTCAAACCCCTGTTTATTAAAGCTGCAGCAAAGCATTTACTAGTTGTGTGAGCTGTAGCAAACAAGCCCACCAAAGCTTTGTGCTTCATCTGGCAAGTTCATTGCCACACTCATCAGCCTGTGCTCTCTCTCTCTCTAACACACACATACACACACCCCCGTTGTCCATTGTACACGAGCAGCACGTCTCTCAGAAAGGAAATATTAACACATATTTGCATTAGCAAGCCTGCAGGAGACTCAGAATGTTCCAGGCATGTCAGCACATCGCACATGAATGGCAACATGCAGAACAAAACAACTGCATCATGAGATGGTGCTCAACGTGCTGTGTATGTGTGTTATGCACGTACTCCTCAACCTGCCAACGCCCGAGCATGAAACGTAGAGCAGGATGGAGGCTCAAAAAGAGGAATACAAGAATAACAATGTTGTAGAAAACTTAACATGGAATGGGAACACATCAGATTTAGGAATATGTGGGTTTGAAATCGGGGTTGTTAGTCACAAGTGACTGGGTGGATAGGGATTTCAGCTGGTTTGGGCTGGTGGTGGTGATAATGGTTATGGTTAAAGGCTATAATTAATATTAACGCTTTGGCTTTTGTTGTACAGCATTCAGTAACCTGATGATAGGTGTCCTATAAACAAGTAAATAAGCATATATAAAACAAAGAGGGAAAGGTGTGTGTGTGGTTTGTGTGTAGGGAAAGGAAGTCTGGTGTGAAAGACCAAGATTAACAGAAGAATAGGAGAAGCATTCATTACAACTCCTAGTACTATTTATTTAAAATATAGTACTAACAAAAAGAAAAGGAGCACTTGTGGCACCTTAGAGACTAACAAATTTATTTGAGCATAAGATTTTCGTGAACTGCATCTGATGAAGTGAAGCTATAGCTCACGAAAGCTTATGCTCAAATAAATGTGTTAGTCTCTAAGGTGCCACAAGTCCTCCTTTTCTTTTTGCGAATACAGACTAACACAGCTGCTACTCTGAAACCTGTCAGTACTAACAAAGAGACTGTGGGCCTGACTCTGATCTTACTACATCTCATTTACATGGGCATAAATCTGGAGTTATCCTGTTCATTTTAAAAGAGTTATCCCATATATAGAGAGGTGGAACTGGGATCAGAAACCGATCCTGAAACAGAAATATGGAGAAAGACAGAGAGAGCAAATTGCTCAAATACACCTTACAAGCACTAAATTGCTCCTCAAATAAACCTGGCTCCCAGAAACACTCTCTGTGCTAACCCCCACAGGGACAAATTTTGTCCATTTCATTCCCAGAAGCTCCCTTACATTTGGAAGCCTGGTAAAGTTGAAGAACTTTAAATAAAAAAAACCAAACAAACCCCAGCAAGAGGTCTCACCAGGTGAACTTTCCCATTCTGCGCTTCATTTTCATTGCCAATGGCAGTTTCCTAGGAAAGCTGTCATTGCTCTAGCTCCTTCATGGCTTATAAACCATCTCAAAATGTAGCTCAGACCAACGCAATTCCCTTCAGACAAACGCATCCACCACAGGCAGAATGGAGCCAACAGCACAGCTCTTTGCGAGCCCCGCACAAGTTGGCTCACGGCACCTGCCCAACGAGTCACAAATACCTGGCACATGTATAAAGAACCTGATTTCCGCATCTTCCTCCCCCTGCCCGTTGGTTTAATGACCCTCCCCCGCTTTCCTTTTCTCTTCCTGAGAATAAGCCCGTCCGATCTCCTGGCTAGGATCATTTCCAACCCCACCCTCCCTTGTATGGAGAAATCGCAGTGAGTTAAGTCGCTCTGCATATTAATGAGTTCGCAGGAAGGGCAGCAGGAGCTGTTTTAAACGAGGACAAGAGGAGGAAAGAGGAAGAGGCAGCTCAGACCAGGCAGCAGCAAGAGAAAGGAATCGAGACGGTCTCAAAGTTCCTGCCCTGGCAGCATCAAGCCGGGGAATCAGTGCACCTGCTCAAAGCCCAGAAGCGAAATCCGACTATATAAGAGAGCTATTTAGCTACCTGAGGTCTTACCATGAAGCCCCTGACAGCAGCTTTACTTCTGCTATTCATTGCAATGTGCTTAGCCACTGCAGAAGGTAAGTTTCTTGAACCTATCCCCCGTTTAAACTTCTTTCCAGTGATTTTTTTCCCCCCCTCGGTATTCTGTGTTTGCCCCTTGAAATATTCTAATGAGATTTATGGTTGTCCTCAGTCTGTATGGGGAAGAATTGATATGATGAATCTGATAGTGGCAGAAGGAAGTTCCAAGGCTGTTGTTTTTTAAGGTGTAGCTAGTGGTAAAACACAGGGGACAAAGTTGTGCCCCCAGTTATAGTTTTACAGCCCATTTATTCTGGTATACGGTATATCTGGGGTAAATGCTCTGAAATCAGTGGAGTTACCCCAGATTTGTGTGGTTGAAAGTGTGCAGAGTTTAGCTTGATACAGTGTAATGGATTGAACTGAGGGTGACATTCTGACAGAGATGTTTTCCAGGAAAATGATGCTTACAAAACTCGGATTTTTGTCAGGCTTGGGATAGACCTTTAGAATTTGTGCAAGTGAGAAATTCAGAAGCACAATTTAGAGGTCCCCCCCCAAGTTCTAGTTGCGAAAGTAGAGTGAAGACAAAAACTGAGAGCTGTATAAGCTTATTCAATTTTACGACAGACTTTAGCTCTTTCCTTTTGCATTTGTTAAAGCTTAGTTTGATCACAGCAGGTGCATTTTAAAAAATCAACACTAACCACATTGATGTACTGTGTATATTTACCACATTTCCAGTACTTTAACATATATTTCTCCGGGAGTTACTAAACCTTTCTGTGGTAAATCAGTAGGAAAATATTGCCATTTTCAGCTCAACAACCCCCCAAAGTGTAAATTTTTATAGGTTTTGACTAACATGACTAATCTGTATATTTACATAAGCTAATGGGGGGGGGGGAATTAAACTGCAATTGGTACACAATAACTTTGTACACAAATGGTAAATATTTTCTCTTGTAGGATCAAAGTGCAAATGCTCAAGAAAGGGTCCTAAGATAAGATTCTCTGCTGTTCAGAAACTGGAAATCAAACCAAAGTATCCACATTGTAAGGAAAAAATGATCATGTAAGTGTTCATGTATGCTTTCTACTAAGTATCAAGTGAATTGCATCTCCCTGTATTGCAACCTCCTTCTTTGTTTTTTAGAATTTCCTGATATACAAATTTCCAACATGTTAGCCATAAGAAAATCTGTAGCTACATGAACAAATCCTATCTGTAGTATGTCAGTAAAGGAGAAACTGCTTAATACTATAAATATCTAAAGAATATTGCTTAAGATAGTAATTATTAGTTTAACAAATGATGATGGTCAAATTCTACTTTCAGCTGCCCAGATGTAAATCCAGAATGCTAAACTCAGGCTACTGTGGATTTACATGGGGAGTAACAAATGAGAACAGAATTTGGTCCACAAAAGTTTCAAGTAACGAAGAATCATCCAAATTCATTGGGGCAAACTTTGTCTCTGCTACACTCATACAATTTCCTTGATTTCAGTGGGGTTGCATGGGTTATAACTGAAAGTGCTTATACAGATAGTAGAATTTTGCAAGAAAAATTTCAAATAGCCATGCATTGATTGATGCTGCAATGAAACCTCAATGGAAACAACTGATAAGCTAAAGTCAAAGGGCGCTCTGAAGATTAGATCAGTGGAGTGCATTACAGTTTAAACCAATGGCATTGCAGGGGAGCACGTTAATGTATCTTGTCTTGTATATTGTAAAAGTGTTTGAAAGGCTTTGCACAAAACACAAACCAGGCTATGTGCCTGCAAAAGACCCATAGGGTCAGAATAGCTGAAAAGACTTATTTTGCTACTGACTCCATTGCTCTGCAAGGACAGAAGATGTACAGACACTTGTTTCTCAATCTATGTATTGTATCATTTTTTTAACATTAGCTTTAATAATATTTTTAAATCTGTTCTTATTAGCTGCTTGTCAGATCGTCACCAAAAAGGCTAGGCATTGAATATCTTGTAGCATTTATTCCTTACCAGTTAATGTTACCAAATTTACTTACACTGAGAAAGATGACGTAATATATCACAGTGCAATAGATGTATATCGCTTCAAAACACAGACTGCTCTGTTACACCAATGGAAATTCTGGGTCAAATTCTTTTTTTAGTTACTCTGATTGGGCCCGATCCTGCCTGCTTTTGAAGTGAATGGCCAAACTCGCCATTCAATAAGGGCAGAATTGAACCCACTCACTTCAAAGCAGCTACCCCAGATTTACAAGCCGTGTAACCGAAAGCAGGATTTGGAAATTGCAGGATTTCGCTAACGCAGCCCAGAACATATTTATATTTAGATGATCAATGCTTGAGTAATTTTTAAAAAATATTTAAATTGTAAAAGAGAGGCATGCTGCCCAAGGCAAAGTCAACTCTCAGGTTCCAAACAAGTCATTTGAAATAAATGTGTTGAGCAAACGTTTTGAATCAACGACCCTTTGAACTCTCACAGGGGCTTAAATAAACAACACTTTGAATTGTCAGAGAGAAAGGCATCTTTGGCAAAGGGGTAATAATATTTAGAATCCAGATGTCCTCCAGTCAGGAGCGGGGCCCTCTTTCCCAGCCAGCGGGTACAAACAGTCATTTCTATTTTATGTCAATCACTTGGGGCTAACAAAAGGAGCTGAAACATGCAGAAGCATAGAAGCAATTGGAGAATTTGCTATACTTCAGTCTGTGCCTTGGAGTATGATTGGCTGCTGGAAAGGCAAGCAGCAATCTGCTCTCCCCAAGCAAGATGCCAGCAGAAGCTGCATGGTGAAGTGCTGTCAAGAAAACAATAACAGGCTTTGCCGGGATAAGTCTGTGAGAGACAACTGCTCCCAAGCACTGGAAGCAGGGCCAGACTTGGCAGCCAAGGGGAGAAGGGGAAATTGTGAGCATGAAAAGAACCTCATTAGTGCAACTTCTCATTTTCAATAAGAATGTCAGGAAAACATATAAAATACTTTAGCTTTTGCTAAAATGCCTTGGCAAAAGAATTAGCTTTCAACCTATGCTCTGATCTTGAGTATAGCTGTGCTAATTTGGAGAACCTCTGTTACCTTAAACCAGTAGGAGAACACTTCAGTCTCTCTGGTCACTCAATAACAAACCTAAAAGTGGCAATTCTTCAACAAAAAAACTTCAAAAACAGACTCCAACGTGAAGCTGCAGAACTGGAATTAATTTGCAAACTGGATACCATCAGATTAAGCCTGAATAGAGACTGGGAGTGGTTGGGTAATTACAAAGCCTAAACTTAATTTCCCCAATACTAATTTCTCCCTACTGTTATTCACACCTTCTTGTCAACTGTCTGTAATGGGCCACTCTCTTACCATTTCAAAAGCTATTTTTCCTCCCTTGGTATCCTGCTGTTACTTGATTTATCTCGTTAGACCGACCTGACCCTTGGTAAAGCAACCCCCATCCTTTCATGTATTTATACCTGCTCCTATATTTTCACTCCATGCATCTGATGAAGTGGGTTCTAACCCACGAAAGCTTATGCCTAAATAAATTTGTTAGTCTACAAGGTGCCACAAGGACTCCTCGTTAGTTTTTCTATTATCTTGCCTTACTCTGGTTTTGCACCCAAGTACTGTAACAAGCTGGCCATTCCTATTCTGTGGAGAGAGAATTTAAGACTTCAGTGGAATTACTCATGATTTACACCAACATAAGAGGAGGAGAAGGCAGAGATGTCATTAGTGCTTTTGTAGGGAGTGACTCTTATCTACTTCAGTGTAACTTGAAATCAGTACTAAAGCGACGTGGGGGACACTGGAACAATTGGAGGGAGCTGTGACCAGAAGCAATTGATGCTGTAGTTTCAGTACAAGACACAGAA
This sequence comes from Dermochelys coriacea, assembly GCF_009764565.3. Lineage (NCBI taxonomy): Eukaryota > Metazoa > Chordata > Testudines > Dermochelyidae > Dermochelys > Dermochelys coriacea. The sequence continues at coordinate 11,610,805 of NC_050075.1, forward strand.
AAGTCAGACTCCTGTAATGGATTTTTGTGAAAATAAAATCAGTTAATGATCTTGATTCTCCTCCAACCCTCTCTATAAACCTGACCGTTCTCCAATCTATTTACATGGAAGAAGTATGTAAACTGTAGGGTGACTGGCAGATTGGAGAATACTGGAATATGCTGTTTGGAAGAGATTCATCTAATGACATAAAATATGTAAGTAGAACTGGAAAAGTTTGTGAAAGACAGCAAATCCCTGACCCCTTTGTGTTGTCTAGACCTGCTCTGAGCAGGGTTAGCCAGCATAGTGGCCAGTACCCAAGCAGCTGGTCTACACTGCCACTTTACCATTGCTACCACCAGCTGAGTTGCAGTAGTGGAAGTGTAGACAGCCTGAAAGTGAATTCAGCTAAATATTTGTGAGAAGAATATTTAATTCATTGACAGAATGGCAAAATTCTCCTTTAATTTCATGGCAGCCAGATCACCCTATTAAAAACATAATGAATAAAACTCTACACTGATTTATATTCCATCCAGTTCCTATCACTCACAAACATTTGGATACACACACACACACACACACACACACACACACACACACACACTATATCCTATATATTGCTCAAAGACTTAAGAACTCTTATTGGTGTTAATGGAAACTGCCAACAGAGATAAGAGTTTCTTTATTCTATTTAAAAAGCAGAAGGAAACAGTGCAACTTCCTAGAACACATCTTGTCTTTGTGTACAAGAAGCTTTATGGCTGTATATAGGAGAAGAGTTATACCAAAGCTGCTTGGTACAATATGCAGATGATTTTATGCAAAAGCTGGACATGCTAGCCCTGATTCTAAAATGTGTTACCCAGCTCAGCCACATGGCTATGGGGTGGCTTGGACCTTCTTCTCTTGTCCCCAGTTTGTAGTTGGGCAAAGCAGCCAGGAATCCGATAGATCCAGCCAGCTGAGATTTCCCCTTGACTAAGGAGTTGAGCCATCATAACAGCACTATACCACCTGGTTACTTTCCCCAAGGTAAAGAGATTGGCCAGGGCAAAGGAATGTAGCTTTAACTATTTTTAGCTGTCAAATGGCCCCTTGAAGCCATAATCAGATGATCATAAGTTAGGGAAGTGGACCAATCCCCATCCAAACTCATAATCCTAGGGGCCGGCAAAGATACTATACAGCTACCTTTGGTCCCTTGGTGTACACCCCTAATCTCAGAGTGACACAAATATGCAGGAAGCCACTCAACATCAGACTTGCTGCAAAACTGTCTTTGAAGTGGATGCTGTAAAATATGCAGAATGACCGCCAGCTGAGATTAACCAAGCTCTCTGCATACGGGTTTGCCCATGGGGTAACTCTCATTTGGCTCACCGGGGGGAGCTGCAGCCTTCCCAACACCAATGTTAACTCGGCTGGGGAAATGTGCAGGAATCGTATGCACACAGAGAACAAGTGCAGCTACAGGGTGAGAAATTCGGTTAAATGGCAAAGTCTATTCTAGTGGCTGGCTTCCAGTTGGCAGTCATAGGAGGTGCTAACTGGGTTACCCATGACCCATATACTATACAAAACCCCAATGGCAAAAGAGTACATCAGTTATTAAAGTATGGTTTAACTGTATGGATTTATCCAAAAACCTATTAGGAATTTGGAATATCCCTTCAAAAGAAAGCCTAGCCTTCAGGATTGTTTTTGCCCCCAGCACAAAGTTAACATGGTATCAGTGCAAATAAAGTTCCCTTGATCACTTTTCTGAAGCAGAGTTATGCACCGTTGTTCTCCAGAGGCCCTGCACCTCTTCTACTGTGGTTTTAGTTTGTCATTTTCTGAAAATATTCTGTACGCTCCTTCAGCCAAACAGCACGGACTGAGTTCTGATTTCATATCTTCTCCCTCCCCCCCGGCCCCATCAACACACACACACACACACACAAATCCCACTACCAAGACAATAACCATTGGACACAAATACTATTCCTCAATCTTGAGTCCATTAAAACTCACTGCCCACCGGTCTCAGTTCTCCCATTCAGTTCAATGAGAAAGTGTTCTCTATGGATTGAACCACACAGGAATTATCTTAGTGAGGCCCACGGTACAGGAACTCCTCACTTAAAGTCATCCCGGTTAACATTGTTTCGTTGTTACGGTGCTGATCAATGAGGGAACATGCTCGTTTAATGTTGCACAATGCTCCCTTATGATGTTTGGCAGCTGCCTGCTTTGTCCACTGCTTGCAGGAAGAGCAGCCCATTGGAGCTAGCTGGTGGGGGCTTGGAACCAGGGTGGGCCGGCAGCCCCCCATCAGATCCCTGCTCCCCTAAGTTCTCTGTGCAGCAGCCACCCAGCAGGCTACCAATTGCTGGCAGTTCAGCTGTCCCTCCCCCCACTGCCATGCGTTGCTCCTGCCCTCTGCCTTGGAGCTGCTCCCCGAGCCTCCCGCTTGCTGGGAGGGGGGAAGAGGGGAGCTAATGTCAGGGTGTCCCCCTCCTCCCTGCCCCTCGCTTACCCCATCTCCAGAGAGTGGAGGTGGGTGGGGAGACACACGACAGGGCTTAGGTCAGAGGGAGCCTGCTGGCAGCAACTGCTGTCTCAACTTCCTGGTCTACTTAAAAAGGCAATCAACTTAGAGTGGTTCAGCGTACTTAGAGAGGCAATGCACATCTCACTCACTCACACACACAGAAGGTGTGTGTCTCTGTCTCTGTCTGCCATGCTGTCTCCCCTCCCTCCATTCCTGCTGCCTTGTAAAGTGTGAGGCTACATTAACAACAATGTGTTAACCCTTGAGGGCTCAGCTGAGTTCTAGTTCATCATTTAGCAGTAAGGCATTCCCTGGGAAATATCCCACCCTTTGACTCCACCACCTCAACCAAGCTTCACAATCATCATTGCTTTGTACAGTATTAAATTGTTTGTTTAAAACGTGTACTGTGTATACATATATATAATATAGCCTTTTGTCTGGTGAAAAAAATTTCCCTGGAACCTAACCCCCACTATTTACATTAATTCTTATGGGGAAATTGGATTTGCTTAACATCGTTTTGCTTAAAGTTGCATTTTTCAGGAACATAACTACAACATTAAGCGAGGAGTTACTGTATGAGGAGAGGGTCTGAATGTTGTAGCATTGATTCCCCTCCCCCAGCATGCATACAGACCCTTAACACCTTTTCCCGCTCCTATTGTTCATGCTTCTGATACAAGTGGTTTGATGTCTTGTGCTTTTGCAGCATTAGTTTGCCTCTTACTGAGAGCAAAACCAAGAAAAGCTAGAATTCAGCCTCCATTCTTTGACTAGGCAGTGAAAGACATACCGAGACCCTGGGCCAGCCCTGTGGAGCTCCAACCAAGAATTCAGTCCAGTAGCCAGAGCTGAAGAAAAGGCCACGTTTCAACCCACTCTTTGTCCTTTGTCTGAATTTTGCGTTGTGGTATCCCTTGCTGATTTGTAGACTGGGTATAAAAAAAAAAGGTACAAAAAAGGTATTTTCATCCAAAAATGGGCCCCTTTTTCAAAAATGAAACTTTTGTGAAAAATTCTCAACAATCTCAGAATTTTCCATTTTCCTGGAATTTTTAACAGAAATTTTTACCAACTTAATATTCTAAATTGTTTTTTGAAATGTTTTTCGTTTAACCAAAAACTGTGGTTCCATACTAAAAGCCAGGTTTCTTGAAAATGAGCATTTTGGATAAAAAATGTGGTAAAACATACCAGAAAAAGTTGCCAGAAGTGGAAAATGGAACCATTTTGAATCCTTAGAACTAAAAGCAACTTTGAAATTTAGCATGTTTTTACGAAGTTATTTTCCCATTTCTAGACCAGCTCTGCTGGTTTGTCAGTGAAAGCATGACATCACCTGGATCATGATAGACCATTAATTAACCAGCATTAAATGGTTGACACTCCAAACAAAGGACAGAGTAGGAGGAAACCAGAAGGGCAAGGAAGTAAATTGGCCATGTGTTGCCTTCTTGCCCAGTCTTATTTCCAGGATGAGGTGCCTTTCAGTGCCTTTTTTCCAGTCCTTGTGTGGTTCATCTCCTATGCAGCTATGGGCAAGTTTGAATGGATCGGACAGCACGCTGATAAAGCTAGAGATGGTCCCAGGTGGCTTCTGTCTTCCTTGTGCCCCAGACTAGACCCTTTTGGGTCTCCAGAAACTTGCAAAGCACATTAGTACTGCTAATGAAAGCATGACTGCATACAAAGTCAGTGATCCAGGTCTAATCCTTATTCTTCCAAATAGCATTTGCACGTGCTAGAATTACTTGTCTAAGAAAAGGTTTGCAGGACTGGGCCCTAATTGACCATGTTATTTAAATCAGTTATTAAACCCCACTATAAATGTTTGATAGAGGGTGGAGTACGACCAATGATTAAAAATTATGGGCACTTCAGCTGGTGTAAATTGGCCTAACTCCATTGGGGACCATGGAGCTACACCAGCAGTTTTATTATTGCAAATTCAAATTTTACCAAGGAACATAGTAGCTTGTTATCCTCTCAGTGCACATGTGCAACTCATTAATGTGAATGAAATACCTAGCGCAAGAGAGAGCCAGTTGTTTTTTTATGAAATGCTCACAGTGACCAATGTGAGTTATTCAAGATCTTTCTGTAGTGATCATTCCTCTTCCATTTCAGTGTAACTATGCAGTCACGATTCAGAGGAGGACAGCAGCACTGCTTGCATCCCAAACTCCAAAGCACAAAGAGATTAGTTAAGTGGTACACAATATGGAAGGAGAAACGCAGGTGAGTACTAATGTCACTAAGCAAAAGATGCTCCTGTTTTCTGTGGGATAAAAAGTGATGTCATTATCAGTAACCAAATTTATTCCTTTCGGGAAATAACGTACCTTTCTTGCTTGAATGCTTGAGACATGGCAGCACAGAACAATTGGGTGTAATAGTCCAAATGGCTCTCTCCCTCTCTGGAATATGGCACAAATACTAATTAGACTGAAATGGCCAAGATAGCCCATTAGTTTAGTTGCTTCTGGGTCTATTTTTTTTTTTTTACGCATCACAGCTTGAAGGTGAAAAATGTGATGCAAGGTTAGATACTGTTAAGATATTGAGGTTACTGTCTAAATGCCTACAGTAAAATTCTCGTACTCTGAACAATCAATTCAATGCAATTGATTTATTTGATAAAACCTACAAATTACATCTGTAAATAGTAAAATAATATAACTGGCTCGGAATGCTGTTTATTCCTAGTTTATTCCTCTGAATGCAGTGTATTCCTAGGGATAGGCTGCTCTGAGAATAAACAGTAATACTTTGCACTTGCACAATACTTTTTATCTGATGCTTTCAAAGTTTGTTACACCTTATTGCCTCCAAATCAGAGATAAGGAAGCCAAGGCAAATAAAGGCTAAGTTACTTGCCTATGGTCAAACATAAAGTCGGTGGCAGAGTTGGGAACAGAAACCAGGTCTCCTGAGTTCAGGTCCCATGCTCTAAGCACTAGGAAACACTACCACCCTATATTTGATTACCCAGATTTTAGCACATTTTCACCAAGCTGTAATTTCATGATATAACTCTCTATAGCTTGATTGCAGGATGCAATGCTACCTTTCCCCTGCCAACCTGGCCTTTGCATAAGCTGAGCCATTAGTGATAAACCGAAAAGAAACACAGACATAAATGAACACCAGATTTAAAATGGATTATGTTGTCTGTGTAAATAATTAAGAAGCCTAAAGGAACAAAGGGGAGTTAGCTGCTCACCGGCCCATTGGTGCTGAAATGGAGTTAGATGCCCTGTAATAATCTTCCCCTTAGTAGGGATGTCCAGTGATTTCTTAGAGCTCATTATTAATTGAAGAGCTGAGGCAGGGAGTGTAAGAAAGCTCCACTTCCTCTCACTCCCCGTAGCTAGTCTTCACATTTCTTTTGGTAGGAAAAGAGTAGTAAAGGGAAGACTTACTGTATTCAGAACTTAAAGGATATCCTTGGGAGGAATGAAAGATCTTACCACCGACTCCAGTAACCATACCCTTGAGCACAAATATTACTCACACTGGTTTAAATTCACTCTTTTTGGTAGAATATCGCTTAACTTGTGCAGCACCCCAGCATGGGGGATGTCCTGATGTGCGCATCTCTCTGCACCTGCTGTATGCTGGGGAAAGTTGGGATAGCTTAGTGGTTTGAGCATTGGCCTGCTAAACCCAACGTTATGAGTTCAATCCTTGAGGGGGCCATTTAGGGATCTGGGGCAAAAATTGGGATTGGTCCTGCTTTGGGCAGGGGATTGGACTAGATGACCTCCTGAGGTCCCTTCCAATCCTGAGATTCTATGAAATAATTACACATATTCATGTGTTTAAAAGAACTAGGAATTTGCTCAGCATGTTCTGAGTACAGTGACAGCATACTGACACCTTCTGTAAACCTGGGGAAATATTCTGTTTAGAGTCCTCCCCAGCCTATATTTTACTATCTGCATGTCTGTTCTCCTCCATGGAAGTTTATTCCCCTTCATGGAAGTCGGTGTCATGCGCCTTGGTATCTCAAGACTGGGTTCCACTTCAGGGCAGACTGTTCTACTAACAGGGAAGTTACCCCGGTGCCAGTTGTGACTCTAACTCCTTAGACACAGCAGCTTCCCCCGCACTGCTTATTAACTCCCTAGGCTTTTGCCAGCCTCAGTATAGAACTTCAACAGTCCCCTTGGAAACCCCAGTCCCTCTTGACACTAAGTAAGTGGACCCCTGTGAAATTAGGTCCCTTTCACTGTAATGTCACAGAACATCCAAGTTCCATGGTTCTCAAAGGACCAGACGCACCACAGGTCAGTCAGTTCCTCCTTAGATCTCCCTCCTTTACCCAATGAGGCAACATTCGGTCCAATCCTATAATAAACTTATTTAGGCTGTATAGATTAAATGAAAGTGAAGCAAGAGATATTTGCACAACGCTAAGAATACGAAAGACACAGACAGACAAAGACAAACTTAGGTTATTATCTTATAAAACTTCTGTTTGAAGTAACACCGTCTTACAAGTTCAGCTTCTGAGGCTTATCCCAGCTGTGGCAGCTAAAGGCCCTTTACTTGGGAGACAAAGCCCTTGCTTCTTAGGAGCCAATCAAGTATAAAGCCCTGTGTCCTTCCAGTAGGCAGCTTTTATCCAAAACCCCTGACATCTGATTGTTCTGACCCCAGAGGTAACAGATGCAAAAGGTGATGGGGGAGTCCAGGAGGTAATTCTTTGGTGATGTCATCCTGTGTTACTCATCCCTGGGTAGAAGTTTCCCCTTCTTTATTGTCCTGTAAACTGTACCTACCTCCTGTACTGAGACTCAAGGAGTTTCCTTGGGACATGTTGCTTTTCAATGGGTGTCAGTTGACACTCTGCCCCCTAAGGGCTGTAGCCATTTCTATGGGTGAAACTCAGCAATGATTAATGGCTCTTGTTATCATGAGGTCTGTCCCAGCCATGTGAGAGTTATGTAATGCACATGTACAGTTATTACTCTTAACATGAGCAATACAGAGAAGTGTCTGAGCATTACAGTCATCCATTCACCAGCATTTAGGAAAGTCCAAGCACTACATGTTTTACTGCAGTTTTAACAACTTAGGCTTAATGCTGGTGAACATTATTAAAATTTACAGACTCTCAGTTGATACATAGCCTAGAGTTGGCCTAAGCCTCCAGCTTTACAGCATGATCCTGTTATCTTTCGCCTCCTGCTTATTCCCCACCTGAAGTCTCAATTCCCCTTTTGCAACAGCACATCCAGTTGTTTTTGATATCATGATGATGTCAGAAGCATGGAAGAAGGGGCTAGATTTAGCCCTGGAATACACTGTCAGGGCACATGTCCCCAGTGGCTGCAGATCCATCAGGAAGGATGCTGGGATGGCTAAAGGTTCCTGCCACTCCTCTGCCCTCCAAGTGGACGGTTGTTAGTTGCACAACCCTGGAAGTGGGCAGCACTGGCCTATGGAGGGGAGAATTGCTAGGTTGGACACAGAGTGTACTGAAACTCATCACAACTTAGAGAATCAACTCCAGGAGAATCTCCAGAGAGTAGTGGTGTTTAGAGCGGCTCTGGGTTCTTCCTCCCACCCTCCCTCCACCAAGGAAATTTTTGAAGAAAATGAAAAACTTTTCTTTTTGCCAACATTTTCAGCCAAAGAAGTTAAAGCCCAGAAGATTTTGGCCAAAAACCAAAAGATTTGGCTGAAAACCTGGATTTTAGCTTGAAATATTATGACTAAAAATGAAATTTTCCACAGCAACCAGATACCTTTTACAAAAAAAAATTTCATTGTGATGAAAACATACATTTCCATCCAAAAACAGCTTTGATGGTAAAATTTTCCACCAGCCCTAGTGGTCTACAAAGCTTGCCTGGGGATAATCTGAGGATGAGGTAGATGTAAGCTGCCGCTACCAGCAGCAGCAGGATTCATAGATATTAAGGTCAGAAGGGACCATTATGATCATCTAGTCTGACCTCCTGCACAACGCAGGCCACAGAATCTCACCCACCCACTCCTACAAAAAACCTCTCACCTATGTCTGAGCTATTGAAGTCTTCAAATCGTGCCCCATGCTACAGAGGAAGGCGAAAAACCTCCAGAGCCTCTTCCAATCTGCCCTGGAGGAAAATTCCTTCCCAACCCCAAATATGGCGATCAACTAAAGCCTGAGCATATGGGCAAGATTCACCAGCCAGATACCCAGGAAAGAATTTTCTGTAGTAACTCGGATCCCACCCCATCTAACATCCCATCACAGGCTATTGGGCCTATTTACCATGAATATTTCAAAATCAATTAATTAAGTGAGCCCAACTGCAGGAGTATAGAGAGAAGCAACAGGAGCAGACGAACATCTCAGAAACCAAGAGCCTGATTTAATCCGAGCGTGCCTTGTAATAAAAGTTTAGGGAAGAGACAAAATATGTGATGTTTGGAACCCAGTGTCATTGCCATCAAAGTCAAATAGGGTTTTGCTAATTACTTCAGTGAGAGCTGGATTAAGCCCATCGAATGCTTTTTCATGAGGTGTCAGTGGTTTTTAAAGTCAAATATAGTGTAAAAATGAATTCCTGCTTTCCCAAAATATCTCTGGGGCCAATTATAACCATGCCACTGTAGATTGTTTTAATCTGTGGAGACTGCATGCCTGGAATGTTTCAGCAATATTAGAGGGAAAGTTAAGTAATTCTTCTTTTAAATATTTAGACTAGCAACATATTTTTCACATATTAGCTTTTATTTTTCCCAGCTGTTGGGATGTGGAGTCCCTCATTTAAAATATCCTACTAATCCTTTCAGTGGTAGATTTGACCACTCTCAGTGCATTCAAGAAAGGAAGAAGGGTGGAAAATTAGGACCAAATTCTGTTTTCAGTTGTGCCAATACAACTGATTCTGCGGAAGTTAGTGACATTCCTCCTGATTTCCACCAGTGTAAATGAGTGCAGAATTTGGCTTCTAGTGTTTAATCACCAGGATGGTGGGGAAAGTTTTAACTGTAATCAAAATGACTTAAATACCTAGCTCTCTGTTTTTATTTCCCAGGGTTTATGAAGAATAAGAAGAAAACTCTTGGTAAAAGGAACTGAATTTGTTTGGCTGACTTAAGGAATGGACTCTGCAAAGAATATTTCTCTCTTACAGACATAAGACACAAATTCTATATTATTATAAAGCACTTTTTATCAAGGGTCAATTTTTACATTTTATAGCTGTGTGCAGAAGGCTCCCAGATTTGTCTCTTGCACACTTCAAATTTCATATCTGTCCGCTTTATACTGAGATTGTGAAAACTCATGCTTTTCGTTTTAAATAAATGCTTTTTTTTGTATTCATTCATGCATCACTATGATTACAATCGAGCTTTATAAGCTCATTAGACAAACAATATTTGTAGCGGTATTATATAATGGTGTCCTTTATCCTTTTGTACTGGGAAAGCTTTAGTGGTGTGCTTAGGGTTTCTAGTAATGTTGTCGAATTATGGTGGAAGCAGCACAATGTAGGGACTGAGGAACGGCTTGCTGTATAACATGCTACTGAAGTGTAGAGGCATACATAGCTGCAGAGATGAGGTTCCTTAGTGGCTTGTCAAATGGCTACGAACATCACTTTGTATCTGTTCTTTAATGAAACAGGGTCTTGCTGAAAGGTGAAATGTATTACATACCCCCACTGAATGTTTTACATATATTAGAAAACATTTCTAGAGCAGTTTTATTACTAAAAATGTGTTTGATCTTTTTTCACCTGAGGTTCTTGTGAAAAGTTTGCAGCTTCATCAGTTTTCAGCTATTTTAATTTTCAAGAATATTGTATATGATTTTGTAGATTTGTAGCAAAAATCTTTGAAAGGTACCTTTTTATGAAAAATTGGAGAGGGCAAACATATAAAATATATATGGTTTAGTCACAAAGCAACATATTCATAATTTTGAATGTAATACTTAAATATTAAGCAGTGCTTTCCTTTTTTAACAAATAAAATAACAAAACTACCTTTTCATGTGTAAATATACTACAGGGAGTCTCACTATATTATCTTTCTGTATAATGTATTGTACTGCTAAATTATCATCTGCTATTTAAATGTTTGAAATATTTAGAAAGTTGCATGCAGACTTCATATTTCTTTCTAAAAACAAATGGAAAAATAAGTAATAAAATGTATTTAAACATGCAAAGGCTGTTTTTCAATTTCATTAAGACACTGTGAAACTCAGTCCACTTCTTATGTTTTTCAACGTTGGTGAAAGAAACTTCAAATACAAAGTAGCAGTGGATATCCTGAGAATGTCATTTATGGCCAATTCACGTCTCACTGACCTCAGTAGAAATTGGACTGGACCTTAAATCTAGAGAACCTGCCTATGTGAAAATGATATACATTCCCAGTGCAGTGGATATGAAGGCCTTTGTGGATATTATGTTTAATACTACTAGGGTTGCAGGGTAAAGCACCCAAGTTCAGGAAATAGTGTACAATAAAGTAAAATGGGTTTCTCCTAATAGTAAAATAAGATCGTGAAATCCACATGCCACTGAAGTGTGATGTCAGTGATATTTGTGATACTTACAAAATATCAACCATCCACAGTACAGCCTAATGTTTTATTACACAGAGGGCCAAATACTGCTTGATTTTCTCATTTATTTATTTAAATCAGTTGGACTCACATGTGCAAGGTGAGTAAGATTTAACTCATTAGGCAATCTATAACCTTTGTATTTCCTGACTTTAGGAGTGAAAGCCTGGCCCATTGAAATCAAGGAACAGGATTTCACCTCAGATGTTTAAAGTTGTTAACATGAACATAAATGTTTGCATGTAATATATTTGTCTTCACTCAATACACGCTGTAGACGCAAGCATGTACATAACAAATGAACATACTAGTATAACAGACAACTTGAGTACATTAGTATGACTAACAATGTCTATAATTTGAGGATTTGAATTCTTATTATTTTAAAGTCAATTATAAAGCTTATGAGAAATGTCTAATTAGCAGCATTGCAAGCTGGTATCCTCCATTGAAAGTACTATTATTGCATGAGCAAATGCAAGGGACATTTACCTTGCCATCTTTCTATTTTCACCAATGTGCCTTACCACTAAACATCTGACTTTTTGTAAATCTGGTGTAAACTGATTTTTCCTCCACTAGTTTCAATGACATTGGGAATTTATCCATGTTGCAATGGAAAAGCAACTGCCCCACATCTGGCTCGGGCCATGTCCCAGATGTTGGCAGTCAAGGGGACGCCAGATCTACTAACGGTCAAGCTGCACTGTGGTGCCAGAGTGGCACATGGCAGCTGGAGTGCAGGGTGGGATCTGGTCCACTGCCTGGAATATTTTGTGCAGTTGATGAAAAATCATCATAGTTGGTTTTTATGTAAAATAAAATGGGCTGGCTTAGGCAACTTCACACCATCCATTTTTAGCCATCACAGTGTGTTCAGTAGAGCAGCCACAGCTAATGATGACAATGAGATAGGCATCTGCTTCTCCACCGCATGTTCCAAACGTGTAACTTTATTTGTAGACTAAGAGAATGTGTGCTCTAAATGGTCTCCATTACATTAAACTGGGTAACTTGATGGAAATCTGACAACAAAAATCTAAGGCTATGTCTACACTACAGCTTATGTTGGCATAATTTGTCACCCAGGGGTGTGAAAAAATCACCCCCCTGAGTGACATATGTTATGATGACATAGACACTCATGAGCGCAGCGCTCTGTTGGCTGGAGAACTTCTATCGCCAACATCCCTTCTGCCGTTCGCAGAGGTGGTTTTATTATGCCCACAGGAGATCTCTCTCCCATCGGCATAGAACGTCTTCACCAGATTCGCTCTTGGTACAGCTATGCCGCTGCACATATAGACATGCCTAGACCCTTATCCTCTTCTTTGCCTTTAACCTCAGCAGCAGCCAAAAGGCAAAGAGTTTCAGGGTATCTCTGCACCTCAGCAGAACAATTTCCACACAGAGCATCAAGGTTGTCAATGAAGCTCTGCTGTGGTTGATTTGATTCTCTTGTTCATACTGCAGCTGTTAAAAATATGAGTTTTCTACAACCTGGGTTGAACAAACAGCAGACTAACAGTGCACTGTTCCGCAAAAAGAAAACGTGTAAGTCAGACTGTAACCTTATAATAACTGTAAAGTCAGCACTAGTTCAAATATATCCAAATCACATGGTGTCTTTAAATAGTCTCTCTTTCCATTCTTTCTTTTCTGTATCTAACAGCTTTCAACAAAGATTGTGCATAACTCTCTTCCAAAAATGTATCTCTATTAAATAACCAAGCAAATGCCTGTTTTAGCTAAAGGACCTGGTCAGTTTCAAATAGAAGAAAATAAGTTGGGTGCTTCCTGATGCCAACTTCAGCAGAGAAGGGTGTCTGCTCTCATTGCAATGTAGGATGAATGAGAGTACGGTGCTCAGCATATTTTGCAAATACTAGAGGAAGATGCTTTCCTTTCTCAAATCTACTTTTGGCATGTAGCTATCCCTATAACTGCTTAGCCCACATGCTCTCAATTGGAGACCTTCCACTCAGTGCCAATGGTAGTAGCTTTCTAAAAAAAACTGGATTTACCCAGTTCAGTTCATAATCCAAATGCAAAACAACTATCTTTAAACACAACCCCTCGGAAATGCTATATTTTTAATTTTCCAAGGACATTAATGGTCATGAAAAGTCCCCAAATGACAGTCCTGGGGCTTAAAGTTCCCTCTCCATGCACGGAGCAGTTGAGTACAAGGAACACCGTTATAAGCAGTATTGTTGTAGCTGTGTCAGTCCCAGGATATTAGAGAGAAGAGGTGGGTGAGGTAATATCTTTTGTGGGACCAACTTATGTTGATGAAAGAGACAAGCTTTTGAGACACACAGAGGGCATGTTTGACATTTTTACTGAGAATTATATACCTTATAGAGACCATCCACTTGTGCCAGACTAGCTTATGGAAAATTCCTCTATCTTCTAATATCTAGCACAGGATTGCCTTTTGCTAGAAAAAATTGTTGTTGGTGGTGTTTTGCTGGCTTGTTTGTTTTTTATGAAACGCATCCTTGGCAGTATGTATTTAAATTATAGGGGGAAATGTTTGTGAACTTGAACCAATTTTGCAAACCCTGAAAAACACATCTGTAGTTTGCAAAGTTAATAAAGCTTCCAAGGCTATGAGGTGTGACCATCTCTACTAGTGAGCCTTCAGTGATAATAAGAAATAATGTCTGTCAAGCACTGGAAATGTCAGCTGTTTCCCAACAGCTGAAACACTCCTCTTTAAAAATTTTAAAAGAATAAAAGCACATGTAATTTAAAGACTATTTAAAGTAGTTAGACCCCCTGTTCTCCACTGCAGTGTTGTCCTCTCCTGTGTATACAAATACACAAACCCAATCTTAATGTCCTTTGAAATGCATAGATTCATAACCAATTTACTATCCATTGCTCCTAGTGGGTGAAATCCTGGCCCCAATTGAGTCAATGGTAAAAACTGCCATTAACCACAATGGGGGCAAGTTTCCCCATTGACTTTAATGAGATTTCATGGGGTAACTAAAAGCAGGATATGAACCCACAGTATTTATAGAAACAGAACACCAACTTCGTGTCACGTGCATCTGAGAGCCACATCAGTCCGTTTTCGGAAGCCAAGAGGCACCTGCAGCACAAGTGACAGAAGAAAAATATCTTTAAGAATGTAAAAGTGTGGATGGTCAGGAAGGTTGAATGGAAAAACATTTAATTCCCCTTTCTCAGAGTGTGGTGCTGCAGTTTCCTTTGATCCGGTTGTTCTGATGCCAACTGTGGTTGTTATGCTTGTATTGACAATAAAGAAGAGTGAGCTACTGCTAAAGCAGAAAGAGGAGTTGTTTGAGATACGAATCCTTTGTCTCCCCATGTGTCCAATCCAGTGGGATGTATAACCAATGCATGTATAGAACGTGATAAATACTGTATGTATAGTATACCATATGTCATATATACCTTATATACTTTTGTGTGTTAAGCTACACGTCTCACAGATTTCAGTGTGATACCCAGACTCACCTGGATATATGGTCCTAAAATATAAAGTATGAGCCAGCCTCTATCCCCGGCTACCCCGGTACAACTCAAGTGTCCTGCTGCTGTATGGAAAGCAGGTAGTTGAAATGTCATTGTTAAAGGGACCCATTGAAAGCACATTATGGAGACTGTAAATCCAAACATATAAAATATATATTAAATAGTAGAAAGCTGAACTGGCTTGGTCAAAAGGTGATTTTTCTTTTCATAGATACATAGACTTTAAGGCCAGAAAGGGCCATTTGATTATTTGGCCTGTGTTGTACCAGTGGCCAGGCTTTAGATTTGCACCTAGTCACCCTTTTATTGAGCCCAATAACACATGTTTAACTAAAGCATATCTTCCAGAAAGGCATCCAGTCTTTATCTGAAGACTTCAAGAGTTGGAGAATCTCTTGCCTTGGTAGTTTGTCTCGGTGGTTCATCACCCTTTTTTTAAAATGTGTGCCTTATTTCTAATTTGAATTTGTCTGGTTTTAACTCTTTAGTCACAACCAAACCAATTCAGCATAAATTCTATGTGCTTCCAATGAGCCCATCTGGCAATTATTTTTAGCATGTTCTCCAACCTGTAGACATGATCTTACTTTGGCAAAATAGAAGCCAGGCGTGTGCAATGACAAAAAACACCCAAACCACGCCCTGAGTACAATGCTTTAAATGTTCATCATCCGCTCTCCACCCTTCTATTTGGCATCGCATATCAGCTGGGCTGCATTCATTTAGCAATTATCCTATCAGGTTCTGTTTTAATAAGAGCACCAGTGTAAATCAAGCAGCTGCACTGAAAGTACATGATAATACAGGAAAACCTTGCCTTGCTTTTCTTTCAGTATGAGCATTACATGGGATTAGTAACATTATACAGAGCCTTTCAGCACTTGCATGTCACTTGTTCATATATGGTCTAGGTCAGCGATGGCCAAAAGTTTATTAACAAGCGATAGTCGTTCAGTGACCTCTGTTAAATGAGTTGATGCTCTAAGTCCAAGTCTTAGTCTCCAGGTGTCTGCTATGCCCCAAGTTACTAGGGAGCTCTTTAAATCAAACCACTGAGACTCACTAGTGAGCAGGGCTTAAATTCAGCCAAAGCCAAATATTTTCAAACCTGTGGGAGCCCCGGGGCCTCCCGCGAGGCAGAAGCCCCAAAGCTCAATGCGCACTCCAGGGTTAAAGCCCTGAGCCCCATGCCCCAGCGCACCCTGTGGGGCTGAAGCCCCTGCATCCTCCCAGCACTTGGTTAAAGACCCAAACCTCCACACCCTCTCCCATCAGGCTAAAGCCCTGAGACCCCCCCACCCCCACCCCCTGGCTAAAGTCAGGAGCCCCAATAGATGGGGGGAGGAGCTCTGGGAAATAATCTCTGAGAATTTAAGCCCTGCTAGTGAGGGCTTATATAAACTAAGAGCTTCACTGACCACATTTGTATGGTGTGACTATTCCCGCAGCACTAACTACATCTCTATAGTCCTGTCAGAGCATACAGTGGGCTCAGTGTTAAACAAGAGTCGGTATCTCTAGGGGCATTCTTAATTGGTTGTTCCAAAGTCCAGGTCAGGAATCTGGAGCTGGTATCCCCAGGATATAACAGCGCCCATTTCACAAAACAAACGCCACCAGTTTTATTGGCACTAGTTGGACACATCTTCTTCGTAATCCCAGCAAAGGAGTTAAGCAGAGAACGTGAATGGAAAGCAAATTACCCTCACAGACCTAGAGCTAGTCTGGCTTGGTCATAAATTGGCTAACTGGTGGGAGAATGGTAAGGAAACTTTTATGGCCACTCAATAGGCTGTACCTGTTGTGTGGAGAAACAGAGGACCTTTCCAGCAAAGGCGTCAGTCGGGAACCTTCCAGAAGCATTAATATTTATTCACTGCTCTTTCAAAGCATCAATTCCACATGTTCAGGGTTTCCAGGCTCCAAAATGTGCTTCCCATAGGTTCTAAATAAATCTAGGCCCCTTTTTCAAAGCTGGCTGCCTGAAGTTAGGCTTCTCAACCCAGAAGTACTGAGCACGCACAAATTCCACTGAATTCCATGGGAGCGGTAGGTGCTCAGCACCTTTGCAAATCAGGCCATTTTCAGTTAGTCACCTACATATGGACTTAGGAGCCCAACTCCCAGCTCTGAAAAATGCTGGCCAGAGTGACTCTGGTAAATTGCTGGGTTTAGATTTTGGCATTCCATACTTTTCACACGGCCTGCTTATCATGCTCCCTTATGTGGATTGTTGTGTGTGGCCAGACCAGGTATTTTTGTAAACAGCCTGTGCCTCATTCTAGTACACCAGTCCAAAATGGACTTCCTAGAATTTTTTTTTTACCAGGCATAACACAGACCAGAACCGGAACCATGATTACCATTACCTGAGAAAGGAACAGTCTGCAGCTGCAAAAGCAAGCTCCAAACAGCTTATCGCTAGGCTGTCTGACCATACTGGGCAATATGTATAATAATCACCCCGAGTTTTTATATCCTATTCATGGCTGGCCGGCAATAACATATTGTGCCATTTTGCATTAGAGGCTGCAGGTGTTGGTGATGTGAGGCTGCCTTTCTCAGCATGGTGAAAGGCATATCAGAGTTCATCCCAGAGGCTCTGGCAGATGTGTTTGTGAACCTGAGAGGGGGTTTTGCCTTCAAGTAACTGGCATGCCATTAAAATAGTGGCTTTATGTTTTACTAGTTAAAAAATTCAATTTATAAAATCCTTAGCGTGGACAGGAAGAATAGTCTCAAGACACCAATCCGGACTCCATTCCCGACTCTGGCACAAGATTCCTGTATGACCTTAGGCATGTCAGGGCCAGATTTTTAGAAGTATTTAGGCATCTGAGACGCAGATAAACAATCTCCTCAGCACCTAACTCGCTATGGACAACGTTAGACATCCCAGTAGGCACCTATCCACCACCTTTGGGGGCCTTATGCCTTTAAAACATTTATTCTCAATCTCTCTGGGTATGTTTACATGCAAAGAAAAACCCACATCTGGCCCATGCCAGCTGACTCGGGCTCCCGAGGTCAGGCTGTGGGGCTGTTTCATTGCTGTGTATACCTCTGGGCTCTGGCTGGAGCCCAAGCTCTGGGACCCTCTCACCTCGCAGGTCAGTGTCAATACACTTTTTTAAAATGGTAGTTAGCACTTATGTGAGCTAGTGCTACATGATCCAGAGCGGTATGAGATGGCCAGGAATATGTAAAAGGGAACTTTGAAACGACCCACTCAGCTGATAGCAAGCCCGTATTTTATGGAATTCAAATTCATTAAATCCCAAACCATCTTTTTATTATAACACACAAGTTGCATAGCTGAGGCCCCATCTTTTGTTTTTCATGCTATTAAGTATGCTGACTAGTGGCCAGCATATTTTTCAATAAATATGGTTGCATGGGAGGGTTAGTGATGATATTAAGAGAATTTTCTTGAGAAAGAAGAACTGAAGGGACATCTAGTGGTGACAGTGAAAGTCTGCATCCATTTTGGACAAGATTTTGGAGACACCTTAGCATCATCCTTTGGATAATTTTCTCTATAAACCAGATGGCCATTGCCTGTTTCTGATGAGATCTGGGCTGCCTGTCATGCACTCATGCATTCATCTCTGTTTGATATGTAAGGGGCATCTTTTGTAGCTCCCTCTCCAGGCCCCAAACACAATGCAAAAGTGGCATTTTCACTTCATCACGAGGCACAGTTGAAAGCCATTCAGGGTACCACACACACACACCTGGTTGCAATATGGACAAGGAAATGGGCTCATGGAGGAGCACGACCAGCCAGTCGATCCCCTGGACACAAGCCTTCACAGCACGAGCTGTAAGGCCATCCTACACCCTCTGCAGTGGTCATGATTTTGATGCTCTGGGCATTACTGAAAGTTGTGGGTTGGATACCTTCCCCAGCCACCATCTACTTTCTCCAGCCAAAGTCCTTGTACTGTGGCTTTGCTCACATACCAGGATCTTGGCCGATATCTGGCAGCATAGGAATACTTTTGGCCAATGCTGACCCTGAAATTCCTGCACAATGTCCTCTTCCTCCTCCCTTCTCTGTTCCACTGTGACAACAGTCCAACTTCCCCACCACCACCCCTTTTATAATTCTGTAATCATTACCCTGTAATAGTGCCCTGAGGCCCTCTGAGGCTACACCTATTCTACAAGCTAGGGCTGTCACTCCAGCTCATGTGGACATAACTTGCGCCAGTACTCATCTTTCCTGACAGGCTAAAAATAGTGGTGTGGATGTGGTAGTGTGGGCAGTGGTAGCACAGGCTAGAAGCCCTAAATTCATACCCCAGGGGGTTTAGTGGGTTTGTACTTAGGGCAGCTAGCCCGTGCCACCACTGACCTGGCTACCACAGCTACACTACTTTAGTGTGCTTGCTCAACAGGAGTCTATCTACCCAAGCTAGGAATCACCCCTCTAGCTCCAAGTGTAGACATAGTCTGAATTTCTGAGGAGAGAAAATGCCTTCCTCTCTTCCCCCACCCTCCTTCTCTTTAAATGGAAAAACCTAGTTTCACTGAGTAGGTATTAGTATGGCTTGAGTAAAGCACCGGGAAGGAACAAGGACCAGGATAGGGAACATTTTAAAAACATGAGAGGCTGCATGATGTAGGAGCTAGAGCACTGACCTGTCAGGAGATGTGTGGGTCTGTTCCTGGCTCTGCCACTGACCTGATGTATGGCCTTGGGCAAGTCACTTCATCACTCTATTGCCCCTCCCATTGCCTGATTTAATTGTAAACTCATTGGGGCAGGGATTATCACTTAGTATTCAGAGTAGCAGCCGTGTTAGTCTGTATTCGCAAAAAGAAAAGAAGTACTTGTGGCACCTTAGAGACTAACAAATTTATTAGAGCATAAGCTTTCGTGAGCTACAGCTCACTTCATCGGATGCATTTGGTGGAAAAAACAGAGGAGAGATTTATATACACACACACAGAGAACATGAAACAATGGGTTTATCATACACACTTTAAGGAGAGTGATCACTTAAGATAAGCCATCACCAGCAGCAGGGGGGGGAAAGGAGGAAAACCTTTCATGGTGACAAGTAAGGTAGGCTAATTCCAGCAGTTAACAAGAATATCAGAGGAACAGTGGGGGGTGGGGTGGGAGGGAGAAATACCATGGGGAAATAGTTTTACTTTGTGTAATGACTCATCCATTCCCAGTCTCTATTCAAGCCTAAGTTAATTGTATCCAGTTTGCAAATTAATTCCAATTCAGCAGTCTCTCATTGGAGTCTGTTTTTGAAGCTTTTTTGTTGTAGTATAGCCACTCTTAGGTCTGTGATTGAGTGACCAGAGAGATTGAAGTGTTCTCCAACTGGTTTTTGAATGTTATAATTCTTGACGTCTGATTTGTGTCCATTCATTCTTTTACGTAGAGACTGTCCAGTTTGGCCAATGTACATGGCAGAGGGGCATTGCTGGCACATGATGGCATATATCACATTGGTAGATGCGCAGGTGAACGAACCTCTGATAGTGTGGCTGATGTGACTAGGCCCTATGATGGTATCCCCTGAATAGATATGTGGACAGAGTTGGCAACGGGCTTTGTTGCAAGGATAGGTTCCTGGGTTAGTGGTTCTGTTGTGTGGTGTGTGGTTGCTGGTGAGTATTTGCTTCAGATTGGGGGGCTGTCTGTAAGCAAGGACTGGTCTGTCTCCCAAGATCTGTGAGAGTGATGGGTCATCCTTCAGGATAGGTTGTAGATCCTTGATGATGCGTTGGAGAGGTTTTAGTTGGGGGCTGAAGGTGATGGCTAGTGGCGTTCTGTTGTTTTCTTTCTTGGGCCTGTCCTGTAGTAGGTGACTTCTGGGTACTCTTCTGGCTCTGTCAATCTGTTTCTTCACTTCAGCAGGTGGGTATTGTAGTTGTAGGAATGCATGATAGAGATCTTGTAGGTGTTTGTCTCTGTCTGAGGGGTTGGAGCAAATGCGGTTATATCGTAGCGCTTGGCTGTAGACAATGGATCGAGTGGTATGATCTGGATGAAAGCTAGAGGCATGTAGGTAGGAATAGCGGTCAGTAGGTTTCCGATATAGGGTGGTGTTTATGTGACCATCGCTTATTAGCACCGTAGTGTCCAGGAAGTGGATCTCTTGTGTGGACTGGTCCAGGCTGAGGTTGATGGTGGGTTGGAAATTATTGAAATCATGGTGGAATTCCTCAAGAGCTTCTTTTCCATGGGTCCAGATGACGAAGATGTCATCAATGTCTCCTTACAGTGTGTATGATAAACCCATTGTTTCATGTTCTCTGTGTGTGTGTATATAAATCTCTCCTCTGTTTTTTCCACCAAATGCATCCGATGAAGTGAGCTGTAGCTCACGAAAGCTTATGCTCTAATAAATTTGTTAGTCTCTAAGGTGCCACAAGTACTCCTTTTCTTATCACTTAGTATGTGTCTGTACAGTGCCTAGCACAATGAGGCTCTGATTTCTAGGTGCCACCATGAAACAAAAAATAATGTAGCTCCTCAAGGAGTTTGAGATTTTTCCTAAAATTATAAACTTTTTTTAAAAAATGAAAAAGGCTTCTACCAAAAGGTAAGATGTGGGGAAATCATTGTTGTTTTTTCCCCCCATCTGCTTCAAAAGGAAAGAGAGGAGTGGATTAGTTTTGGATACACACCAAACCCTCTGAGAAACGTTCTGATGTTTTCCTCAGACTGATAATTATAGCCACAGTTCTGATGCATTCCAGTTGTAAACCTCAGAGTGAGAAATGGTTATTCAGGCTTGCAAAATTGCTGTTGATGACAGAAGTAAAACACAGCTCTGATTGCCCTTCTTTGTTTTTAATTAAGGAGTCTGAAGCAACCAATCTTTGTGTCTTTTCACGGTTAGAAACTTACATGGAAAAGAAATCTTTCTGTAGAGCCACCAATCCATGCTTTGTTAGGGTTACTAGGCACTAAATACGCTACATCTGAACACTTAGCACTCCAAGAAAAAGCTTATTAAAAGGGAAGGAAACTCAACAACAGGCTTTTTTCACGAGGCTTTGGCAATTTTGAGCTCACTTTTAATCCCGGAAGAAATGTGTGATTCCTTTCTCCTTTAGCATTTTTGTTTTGTCATTGCCCATTACATGGTGGTTAGTGGGCATACCTCTACATTCCTATTACCTTAACAGTTGCACCATTTACAGTTTCCCTTTGGATTTATTTCAGCTTAGTTTTTAAGTCTGTACAATGTATCACTTCTACAAATATATTTTAGAAAAACAAACCCATAATTAACTAGAATAATGAGGAAAAAAACAAGGGTCTTTCCCAAAACCTATAAGGACCTTAAAGTGTGGTTTTGCTATATAAAAATGACATTGTGACTCCTATTGGTTCGGTGATTTCCAGATCAATTGCTCTGTTTGCAAATAAAATAGATGCTTTCTAACTGCCACCTCTGCAAATTCAACCTGGAATTTGATTATCAAGCTGGTTTCTCTCCTTTCTGGGCATCGTCACCAGACACATAGGTTCTGCAAGGCAATTACTCCAGTGCAAGCCCACCTTCTTCAAGTCATGCCCTCGGTAACACTTGTGCAACACCGTTGCCTGAACTTGGTTTACACAGATGCAACTGATGGGAAGGACAAGAAAGACTGAAATCCAGCTGACTCTCCTAGAGCTTCATTGGCTGCACAAGGCTAACAGGAATAAAAGCAGCAAAAACATCTCAGCATATGTGATGCTGAATAGACATAGGGAGCAGCTATGCCAAATAGGAAGACATAATTTATTACAGAGTTTCTTTCCAAGAAGGAGTGCACTTTAGACTAAAAGGGCTAGAATCAAAGATTCAAAAAGCTACATATGTATAGGTAGGCTAAGCAATGACCAAATGAGTGGACATGACCCTGCCTACTGCTATCTGAAGGGCATAAACACCAAGGAAGGAAAAGGTGGCACAGTCATGGAGGTACAACAAGGAATTATGGGACAAATTTAAAATAAGAGAAGAGTATATCCTGTAAAAGCCCTGACAGTGAGAATTATGAAGCTGTGGAATATTTTTTCAAGTGGTGGGAGCTCCATCACTTAGGATGTTAAACTATACTGAGTGAAGCGCTAACGAAAATATGGAGGTGGAGATAACGATCAAGAGAAGGAGAAGACCTACAGAATTCTTTGAGACTTCTTGGACTTGTCCAGCATGGGGGATTTTCCTTAAAGATTAGGAAAACAAAAAGTTAAGAAGGGAAGAAAGGTGCAATACTCAAAAGGAAAGAAAAGAAAATGGCAATGCTACTGTTCATTGCAGTATTATCAGTTCTAGGCTCTCGGTGTAGAAATGCAGGTAGGGTTTCCAACCCTCCCAGATTGGCCAGGAGTCTATCAGGATCAGCTTCAATCTCCTGGTGGCTATTGAAAGCAATCTGGGAGATTTTAATAGGCCACTAAACATCCAATCGATGGCGCAGCGGTACTAAGGCAGGCTCTCTGCCCTGGCTCCACACGGCTCCAGGAAACGGCCGGCACGTCCAGCTCCTAGGCACAGGAGCAGCCAGGGGGTCTCTGCGCGCTGCCCTTGCCCCGAGTGCTGACTCAACAGCTCCCATTGGCCAGGAACACTGCCCGAAATAAGTGCTGCCCAGCTGGAGCCTACAACCCTCCCATACCCCAACACCCTGCCCTGAGCCCCCTCCTGCACTCTGAACCCCTCAGTCCCAGCCTGGAGCCCCCTCCTGCACCCCAAACCCCTCATTCCTAGCCACACCCCAGAGCCCGCACCCCCAGCTGGAGCCCTCACCCCCCTCCCAGATCCCACCCCCCTGCCCCAGCCCTAAGCCCCCTCCTGCACTCTGAACCCCTCGGCCCCACCCCCCAGACCAGAGCCCGCACCCCCTCCTGCACTCCTAACCCTTCAGTCCCAGCCCCACCCCAGAGGCCACACCCCCAGCCAGAGCCCTCACCCCCTTCCGCACCCCAACCTCCTGCCCCAGCCCGGTAAAAGTGAGTGAGGGTGGGGGAGAGAGAGCAACGGAGGGAAGGGGGATGGAGTGAGCAGAGGCAGGGCATCAGGGGAAGGGGCAGGGCAGGAGGCAGGGCAAGGCTGTTTGGGTTTGTGCGATTAGAAAGTTGGCAACCCTAAATGCAGGGAAAACCATTTTTTACAGTGATCCAAATTCTGACATCCCACAGAACACTACAGAGACAGATGTGACAACACTCCCTCCAGCAACAAATGCTGAGAAAGGTCATTCCTTGTTGTTATGCAATAACATCTGACAATAGAATATGGATAACAGCCAGATGTGAAATCCTCTCAGACTACTAGGAGTTGAAAGATGTGACTTTTTGTAGAAAGGTCATTTTCTCTCTATTTGCCTAAAGGTTTCAACTTGGACCTATGTTCTCTAGATCATGATAATTCAGTTAGTTCATTGTATACCCATTCCTGTAATTGAATAGTAACTAATGATAACATGTATGTAACCTAGATGAGAGGAGGGTTGTGGCTGTGGTTAAGGGACTGCACTGGGATTCAGGAGCTCTGTATATGATTCCCAGTTTTGCCACAGGCTTCCTGTGTAATCTTCGGCAAGTCTCTTAGGCTCCAATCCTGCAAAAATGTATGCACAATTCTTAACTTCATGCCTTATAGTGCAATTCACTTCCCTCCATGCCTCGCTCCACCATCTATATAATAGGAATGATACTCACAGAGTCATACATTCTTAAGACCAGAAGGGACCTTTGTGATCATCTAGCTTGATCTCCTGTATAGCACAGGGCATGGTACTTCCTTTCTCCCAGCCTTTGTCCATCTTGTCTTCTTAACTAATAAGGGACTCTTTCTTACTATATGTATGTATGGGTATGTACAGCACCTAACACAATGGGGCTTAATCCCAGTTGGGGCTGCTAGGTGATACTGTACCACAAATAATAAACAACATTAGCCCTCGCAAAGGGAATACAACAGAAAAACAACCAATTGTCAATTCTTCGACAAGAATGAAGGGATTTTCATCACTCAGCTTCAACAAGACCCCAGGATCTTGGAACTAGTGCTCTACAAATGGTTGACTGAATTAATTATCTTTCTGCCTCACTTATGGAGGAGATTTGAGGTTCCTGGCTCTGAACAGAGGTAACATTGCAGAGTGGTGACAAAGGTTGCCATCTTGTGGCTGTTTTTGCTACTTACAAGTTACCAATGTTTTTTTTTATTTGTTGTTTTATTTTTTTAATTTAAGCACTAAAAACCAAACTTCTGATCATACAGGAGAAGAAAAAAACAACCCACCAGTAGCCACAAAACATACAGGCACCAGCAGAATGGCTTAGCTTTCTGATTGGCTTTAGTCTACAAACAGTGGCACTAATGATGTTTTTGAAGTGTTTTTTCTGCATCTTTCAGTTCAGATTTCTATTCAGAACTACACAAAGCTTTTCATTAATATAGAGTTAAGATTGCTTAACCACCTTTCCTATCAATGTAGCCACTAAAAGTTAGGACAGTCACTCAGGAAGACAGCACTACCTTCCACATAAGCCTCAATTAACATGCCTTACCCCCAAATATAATAATCTCCAAACCCACTCATCATAGCCAGCAGACCTCCCTAACAAACATCCTTTTGTGTCCAACTTATTGCCAGCCCCAATGCACACATCCAGTTTCTCACAATCACACTCAAACACACAACTTGAACACTGACCTCAGCTACATTAAGACAAATTCCCTACAGACATTTGTGTAGTGATTAAGTATTATTTGTGCAGGAAAAATTCTGAGATCAGAGCTGCTGATATAATTTTGGACAATTTTATAAAGAAACCATTGCTCTGAGGATTTATGGGGTTGTGAAGTCATTCTCAGGGGGGCAGAATGGGCCAGGGAAAGTGGTCCATGACTGGGGCGCCAAAGCACAACCAAAATACATATAATAAATAAGAAGAAAAGGAAGACTGTGTGCATTGCAATATTTATTTCTAACTCTACAATCTGACTCTGATCTCACACCAGTTTTATGCAGTTGGGTAATATGCCCCAAAGTGCCTAAGTTCCATTGCCATAGGCCTCTAAGTCACTTAGGTGCTTTTGAAAAGGTTAGACTGTGTAACTCCACTGACTTCAGAGAAGCTATACCTAATTTACACTGGCATAAATGGGATCAGAATCATGCCCACTGGAGTTGCAGCACTTTAAACTGTTCGGAAAGAAGAATCAGTTCCTGTGGCTTTTATCTAAGAGGACAATGGCTATAAGTAAGGACATTATAAAACTATCTCGGGGAGGGATCAATTTATATACCGCTCACAAATTATCTTATTTTTCTGTTTATCCATGAGCACAGCGCTTAATGGATACATGATTTTTTATAAATTGAAAAAGAAAGAAATATTTTTGCAGCACAGGCTAACTGGAGATACATCGACCAAGCCTTCCTTGCATTATTAAACAAGTCATTGTTCCAAGATAATTCATGATTGTAAAGTATATAAAGTACTTTACAGCCCTGAAGAAAACAAGCACCTGTAGAACAGCATTTGCTTTACTTGAAAAATGCTTCTCTTAAAAGTATTCAGCTCTCCTGACTGCTAAAACCAGTGCTTACCATTTTGACATTTTCAAACCAGACCCAGCTGGCAAACAGTTTGGTCCTAAGCCCATTGAAGTCAACAGAAAGTCTCGCCTTTACTTCAATAGAGCCTATGTCTGCACTACCACTGTAAGTCAACCTAAGTTACCGCAACTCCAGCTATGTGAATAACTCTCCCATCTACTTACCTTACTCCTCTCGTCCCAGTCGAGCACTCTGCTGTCAATTTAGCGGGTCTTCACTAGACTCCCTAAATTGACCCCCAATGCATCAATCACCAATCCTGCAGTAGTGTAGACATAGCCACGGGATAAGGTCTCAGTTGCGTTCACCATTCATGTTTGACTGCCTTGCCACTAATCTACCTCCACTGGGGCTACTTCTAACATGCCAAACTTCTGAGCAGCTGCAAAGAGTCACAATGTTTTAAAAGAAAACTACCTGCCAGAGAAAGGTTCCTTTTCTTTTCTAAAACCTTAATTTCCCCCCTCTAACATATATTGACCTGAAGCTCAATATGAGCAATATTAAATTATGGAACAAAGCCAGGTTTAATGTCCAATACCTTTTCAATGCTAGGAATGGTTTCCAATGGGACATGCAGCATTTGTCTTTAGCTCTGGGAGGCCCCAATTTTTGGATCTTTAGAGTATAAGGTCATTATGCATAAAATGCTATTTTAGAAATTGTAGAAGATGTATTCACTATCATTTTTCTCTTCCTCTGAGGCCTGTACAGTTGGTCTTAAGATAACTAGTCCTGGTCTACATTTTAAAAAGTTTTAGCAGCATTGCTATTTGGTAAGGGGTGTGATATTTTTACTGACATAGTTATCCCAGTAAAAGCCCTGGTGTGGACATAGTTGTACTGGGATAAAGTGTTTTATAACAGCTTTCACTTAACAAGCCATACTTGTATAATCACTTCTATACTGGTATAACTGCATCTACACAAGGGGGAGTTGCTGCTTTAGTTATAGCAGCAAAACTTCTAAGTGTAAAAAAGGCCTTTCAGTGTCATGCCTTAGGATGAAACCCCCACTCCTCTTATCTGCAGGGACAATCAGGGAAATGCATCAGAAATATTCACATATTATTTGGTTGCAATGCAGAATAGTAGTTTCACCAGCCACTTTTATAACCCATCTGTTAAAACTGTGTCAAGATTATAGACAGTGGGCTGTTTATTTTAACTGCTCAGTTACATACTTGTGTCTTTAAATTCTCCCTGCTGTTCACGGGTTCATGGAGTATGTGCAGGTGTCTGTAGCTCTGTGTCCAGTTTTTATGTCTCTTTCTGACTGAATGCACCTGTTTTTAGGATACAGTGACACTATCCCATTCTCCCTCTTGGCAGCTGCCCAGGTTGGGAGCTGATCCTCCAGCTATCCCTCTCAGCTGCACAGGGTAACAGACACCTGCACATACTCAGTGGGTGTCTGTGAACAGCAGGGAGGATTTGAAGAGACAGGCACATAACAATGAGATGTTAACCAGCCCACTGTCACTTCTCTTAACACTGTTTTAAGAGATGGATTACACCTCCATCATCCAAGAAGGGATTTCCACAGCCTGGGTAACACATCAGTGCTGAATGCAATGCATCTGCAGAAGAAGATCTGGTCATTTAGGCCAAAAGGTGTGTGGTTTAGTCTTTTGCACCACTAATATGGGTTTTACAGTCTCAACTTTTTTTATAAGTTTCATTCATTTCAAATTCTCCATCACTGCTGTGAAAAAGCTTCTTCTGGTGTGGAGACACTAGGCATCTGGATGGACACATATTTATGGCCATTTATATAGTTGCCAAATGAAAAGTCACTAGCAAACATGACCTACATAGTACATTAAGTAGGTTGTAGAATTTTACAGGTGAATAGATATGTATAATAGTGCCAGCTTTAAAAAAAATCAAAAACTTTTCCCAAGTAGCTTTGCTGTAAAATATGTGGGACTCAGGATCTGAGATGAGGTGATGTGATATGAATGTTTTGATGTTTTAACATTCCTTCAGTATGACCTGCATAATTCAATTGACTTCCACTCTTTCTGTATGCATGTGTGTGTACACACACCAGATATAGAGATACACATGCACCTGTATATTATTGATTATTATTATTATTTGATTATTTGTATGACTGTAGTGTGTAAGCCCCTAGTCATGGCCCAGAACCCCATTATGCCAGCTGCTGCAACACCCCAGAAGGAAAACATGCACACCTGTACAATACTGAAAAGGATCATTAGGATCATGTTCCAAAATACTTACACTGTTTATATAATACATATTAAAACATAAGTTTCTTCATTATCTTGGGACAACAGTTCATAAATTAAATATTGTGTGTCATATTTGATCAATTTGTTTCTTTTCTACTTTTATGACACAGTATCAGCTGTCTCAAAATCCAACCCCAAGTGAAATGGCCTTTTTGGTGAAGTGTATTGAATAAGAATGATTTTTTGATTAAGAGAGTCTTAATTGTTTAAAGTGCTTATGGCCAAAAATGTCCCTAAAGACAAACTGGAAAAATCTATAGTTAGGCAACTAATTAAAATTGGTCTGATTTTCAGAAGTGCCAGTGACTTCCAACTCCCAAAGCTAGTTGGGGGTGCTTGGCATTTCCAAAAAAATCAAGCCTCTTTATTTAGATGTCTCAATATGGATTTAGTAGCCGCCAGGTTTGAACATGTTTGCTTATGTTCCTAAAACATACTACATGGGGTTTGGATAAGCTATTAAATGCAGGATGATTTATCCACTGCTTAAACTGAGTGGGTGGAAACAAGACCAGATACATATAATCAATCATTTACATACAGGGAGACAAGAATGCCAATGCTAGATATTACTAGAGCTATTTCTTGACTATTTGAGATTTCTCACCTTTAGTGTAAAAACAACGAGGAGTCCTTTTGTTAGCCTCTAAGGTGCCACAAGGACTCCTCGTTGTTTTTGCTGATACCGACTAACACGGCTACCCCTCTGAAACCTGTCGCCTATAGTGTGTGTGTGTAGCAGAAGTATATTACTATGCAACATTTCTTAATTCATTTACAATTGATGTCAAACCATCAGATGGCGCTATTTTCTACAGTTGGTTCTCTAAACAGAGTCCCCCAAACTCCAGTAAATTTACTGAAGTCTGTGGAACAACTTTGCTAGCAAATAGCAACAACACTAAGTCCAATAACTGTTTTCACCTAGTAGTGTAGCTATCTAGCATGATTAATGAAATATCCAGATTGTAAAAGGAGACATATTAAAAATTTACGATTAATTTAGCAGTGCACTCGATTGCTTGTGAACTTTTAACTTGATTCAGAGAAAAACAAAATCATGGATCCTTCTTTCACTCCAATCTCACACTGAAGTCAAGGCAGGAGTTTTGCATGAAAGGAGTGAAGGATCTGGCCAAAGTTTACAAATGAATTTTTGACTTCATAGTTCTCATGCCCGTGAGTTTACACTCAATTTCCTAATCCCAGAAAATCAGGATAGAGGAGAGTTATGTTGAATCTGGTGTGTAAAGTAGTATTTGGTACGTAGAGAAAGAAACTTTTGGAGGCGTCCAAAATGCTATGTGCATTATTGTTCAAACTCCTACACTCAGCGCTGAGTTTTATTGTGCTGCTGTATTAAATCCAATTTTAATGAAAAACAAATTATTTGTGCCATTTCCTTTGTACTTCCTCTAGACACGCTAGTTAAAAGGAATCTGATCGGGTGAGGAAAACGGTGGCATGATAAAGCATAGAGTGTAGCAGGTAGCTATCGTTGGTACAATATATGAGTGAAAGTTACAATATGTGGCACATCAACAGGGAGATACGTGTGTTATATGAAAAATGCTGCATAAGAAACTTTACCACCTGCGTGGGTGGGTGTTACACACAGAGACAGACACATGGACACAGCAAAAGTTTCCCAACCCAGTTCAGAACCAGCCCAGAAAGCTCAGATGAACCATCTTAAAATGACCCCTCTTCCCACTGAGGATGAGGGGGGCAGCGTCCCCTGACCTGTGGGCAGGACGGGTTCTTTCAATCGGCGCCCGCGTTGGCACCTGTCAAACGGGAGTAGCGGATGCCAGGGCTGCGTGATCTAATCCGCTAGGGACTACCTAGCTCCCCTTACCTCCGCCGTGTAAAGGGGGATGGGGCGCTTTCTGGGGGAAGGATGGAAGCGGCTTGTTCCCCCCCCCCCCCCGTTTAAAGGGAACCCCTTTCCTGGGTTAGGAGCCCAACCCAAGTTCTGCTGCTGGGACAGCTCTCACACGCCCAGAGCTAATGGGGGAAGCAGAGGGGCAAGGGTGGATGTTGGTATGAGCTAACAGGTCCGCACCCTGATTTGGCATCATGCTGATCAGTGCTCCCACCAGGTTAACGATGATCACTGGAGGGGGGCGGGAGGGGGAGGGCGGAGGTTACACTCCTGCTAGAGATCTCTGGTCAATTTCCTTCTCTCTACTACCGTACCGCCTTTGCTAGCCTGTTCTCCCCATGCTTTCTGTGTTTCTCTCCTCTTGCCTCACTGAGGAGGATGCAAACCCTAGATAACGATGCTAGATCTAGATATCACTGAAGTGCGCTCAGACCCATCGCCTTGCTTTTGTGCGCAGTGACCGGCGCTGTATCCCCCATCGAGGCGCAATCCCTGGCAAGGCCCTATCAACACAGACGATTGTTTCCTTCGCACTCATACGCCGAGCCTGCCTTAAAGGCAAATGCAAAATGGGGACAGCTTGCCAAGGCAACGGGTAGCGGCTTTCGCTGGTTTGGGGCTGGGGGAGGGGGGCCGATCCTGCTCCCATTGTAGGCGAAAACCCCTCCCTGGCTTCAATAGCCCAGGAGCGGGGCCCTCAATTTGCTCTCCTCGATAAAGTTTGCTTTTTTTACATACTCAACCGAAGGGTGGGGTTAACCAAGGGGGAAGCTTTCGATGTGAGCAGCTATTCAGAGAAGATCGATCCTTTCCCCGGCAAACTTTCCTTGTGCAAAGGGAGCCTCAGAAAGACAGCATTCCTGATCCTCCCCTCTCTGCCCCCCCCCACCCCACGCCCTCCCTTCAGATGCAAAGCGAGTGCACATATGGGCGCATCTCCATCTCCGAGGGGCGGTTCCTTCCGTCTCAGCCCTGGCGGATTCGGATTGTCTGACAAATCGCGCTCTGGACCCCCGCGCCCCGCAAAGGGGGCTCCGAGGCGCGTGCATCATTACCCCCAGACAACAGCTTCATTAGCCTGAAAGGGCGGCTTGCCGCCTAGCTGGCTCGGCCACTGACCTCCCCTTCTCCATGCCCCCCATTGTGTGCGCGCCACGAGTTATTGCTCTCCAAGCCATATGCTCCGCCTGAACTTCTCCCAAACCCCCCAAAGCGCCACGGCAGGAGAGCGCCCAAGAGCGGCGCCTTTTAAACCCCAGCGCTCCTGTGCCCACGGGCACGGGCAGCGTTTGACGCGGAGGAAGTCGGGCGGGGTGGTGGGTTTGATTTGTGAATCAGGATGATGATGATGTCTGCGGTTCATTGCGCAGTCAGTGCCGGGGTTAGCAACGGGATATATATCACAACAAACCAATAACACACCAGCCTCCATAGGCATGCACTGACTTGGATTAACGAAAGCATTCACTTCCAGTGGGAATATTTTCATGCACGTATCCCCTTCCTAGCCAAAAAAAAAAAAAAAAAACCATCGCCGGTGTTGCGATTAGGAGCAATGCAGTGTGACTGGCCTGTGCAACGTTTCTGCAAACTCGAGATCCAATTGCTTTTTATATATAGATGCACCGTGGTGTGTATTAACCAAAACGATTCTGGCAGTTGAGGCCATAGCACTCTGAACACATCTGCAGAGGTGGATGCGGTGGAAGGCTTCGCTACATTCCTAAAGGGCATGAAGAAAAGGAGTACTTGTGGCACCTTAGAGACTAACAAATTTATTAGAGCATAAGCTTTCGTGAGCTACAGCTCACTTCATCGGATTCATTAAATGCATTAATGCATCCGATGAAGTGAGCTGTAGCTCACGAAAGCTTATGCTCTAATAAATTTGTTAGTCTCTAAGGTGCCACAAGTACTCCTTTTCTTTTTGCGAATACAGACTAACACGGCTGCTACTCTGAAACCTAAAGGGCATGGACGCCTATTGGCGTGGGGGCATAGAGTGGCACCTGTTTCTAAAGGATCAAGTCCCTAGGCAAGTTTTCCAGGTTGTCTACACGGTGTCCTTTCTGAGCCGACTTTAGTAGAAAGATGTAGCCACGTTTCGCTCGGCAATCAAGTCCAAGAGTTACAGGTTAGCTTGGCCGAAACGAGTAGTATAAATGTAAAAGGGGGCGGGGTAAGAATTTCTCTCTCTTTAGGAAAAAGAAAAGGAGGACTTGGGGCACCTTAGAGACTAACAAATGTATTTGAGCATAAGCTTTCGTGAGCTACAGCTCACTTCATCGGATGCATTCAGTGGAAAATATAGTGGGGAGATTTAAATCGGTATTTTCCACTGAATGCATCCGATGAAGTGAGCTGTAGCTCACGAAAGCTTATGCTCAAATAAATGTTAGTCTCTAAGGTGCCACAAGTCCTCCTTTTCTTTTTGCGAATAGAGACTAACACGGCTGCTACTCTGAAATCTCTCTTTAGGAGCCCAGTGTTGCTCCGAGCTTTCCAAATAGGAGGAATGAAGCATTAGATCCCAAAGAGCTAACGCCTGAACAGCTACAAAGGAATTGGTTTCCATCCCTGTTGTAAGCATGAGCTTTCTGGTTTGCTTTAAAAACAAAACGAAACAAAACCCTTCCAACCAAGATAAAGGGCAGCCCCCACAGCATGGAGAGCTGCACTGGGACATAACTGAAGCACTGAAGTAAGAAATTCATTATCATTCACAAGTAATGGGCCTATTTTGACTCCCGCCCCCCTTTAAAACCAGTAGGGGGAAATCAGAAAATCTCTTGTGGCTGCAGTACTTGTACAATACCAAGGGGAGGGATTATACCAAGGATTAGCATTTTAAACTCCTTTATCAGACTTTCTGACTCAAAAAAAAAAAAAAAAGATTCTTGGGGCCAGTAACCGTATTACTGTCTTCAGATTATTGTTTTACCAGACCCAAACGGGACTGTAAAACCAAAGTGAGGAAAGTTCCTTCCCTCTCTCGCCTCCAAAAGCAACTGACGTTTTTTGTTTTGTTGTGTTGTGTTGTGTTTCACACTCTTGAGTTTTCTCCCCTCCGAGCTAGGCAGGAAGATGACTGCATAGTCCCATCTCATATCCCCTGCCTGCCTCCTCCTAATTCCTGGTCATTTATCCCGTATTAAAACTTCTTTAAGTACGAATGAACAAGAATCAAGCACCTGCTATGCAAATAGTAGCAAATCCATCCTCCCTTCTGATAGGAGGCTGGGGGGAGCTGCAGAGAAGCAACAGTGTGCATTCACCCTGCTCTAAGCGTAGGGTGAGCTGGCTGTTCATATGTAAACGTGGTTGGGGGCCTGACAGATTGCTGCCTTTACTCAAGAAAATGTTGATATTAGAGGACATTCTCCTGGACTGGAATCAAATTATTCAGTCAAAGTGGAAAATATTTCCCCCCTTGAATATTAGTGTCTCATTCAGTATTTATGCCTGAAGTGATATTTTCCCTTCTTGGGCATTCTTATTTTAAAATTTTAACTGAAGGCATTTATATCCAACAAAGATAAACAGCTTGAACGCTATGTAAACTTTCTACCTGGGATATTTACAGAGTGGCCATCCCCATGGGCCATTTTGCAACTAAAACTTACAATAAATCCCAGTTTCTTCCCTTTTGGAAAAATCTTATAGGTTGGTTCTTTGGTTTGTTTGTTTTTTTAAGTCAAAATAGAGATTCTTGAGACGAGAGGGTGAAAGAAAAAAACATTTCCTACCAAAAAGAAAAGGGGGAAGAGGGACCCTGAATACAAAATTTAATTAAATTTTCTCATAGAGCTTCAGTGATGCTATAACTGCAGGGCCAGGGGAAAGGATGCAGCAGGGTATTATCAACAAGGGATTTTTTTCTTCTGTTGGATAACACGGATTAGTTTTGTTGAAACCTTAGAAATAGTTTCTTTTTCTCACGTGGCTCTACACTGAACTGCAATCCTATCTCGTGCAGGTCTAATCCTATCAGGTTATCTCCTTGGAGAATCCTCTCAGTTGGTCACTTTCATCCCCAGGCAGGAATGCCAGCCAAGAGTTCTTCAATCCAAGCAGCCTCATGTCCCTCTCTCTAGAAGACTGAACTCTAGCCATCTTGTAAAAATGTTATTTTATCACTTTATGGGGGTAATAAGGCTAAATTGCACCTATTGTCAACCTCACTGGCACTCCCCATCAGCATTCTTTGCAAACATTCTCCTCAAATTAGATGTCCCTTAACATGATCATATATTTCCCAGAACTGGGAGCCTGACTGACATTTAAGCTATTATTCTAAGAGATAGATTGTTTGGGCTGAAAATGCATTGTTTAGGCTGCTCATAAAATAAATAAGTTAGATGCCAAAGCAACCACACACACACAAATAAGCGTTCATAGCCATAAAACCAGTTGGACGGAGAAGTGGGTATAGGAATCAAACACAATCAATGCCCAAAAAGTTGTTTGGAGTTATAAATAATTTGTGCAGAGTCCTCTCTTATGTGCCTTAAAACCACAGAAAAAGTGAGACTCTTTTTTTTTAGCTCCCCTTGAATTCAGGAGCATAATACACCGTGAGCACTAATAATTGATGTATGTTATAATTCTTCATTGCCCCATCAGTAGTCTGGGAACATTGGAAGAAAAGAAAATGCCAGAAAGTTATGGCAAATCTTAAGATGCGACAGAAGTAGCTTTCTTTACTCACGCTGTGAGTGTTTGAATAAGAAGAATGCCCCTGCACTGTAACAAGCTAAAAGAATGAGGAAGACAAAGGATTTCAAGAAAAAGGTTTAGATGGAAGACAAGGCAAGTGAAACTGAAAGGAAGGGGGGAAAACCCATTTACAATGGAACAATGCATGTACTAATCGCTTTGATATATTATACAAACCCAAAGACCCAAAACATTGTGTAATTATTTATAAATGACTTCTTCTCTCCTGTGTATAATACCAAAGAAAGAATAAAACTGCAGGCTACTCTCTAAACTATTTCTAAATAGACCTGGCTCAAAAGGAAGCAGAAGTGTTCTAAAAAAAATAATTAATGGTTGATTTTATGGTTGTCTCATTAAAACATTTTAATTACGACAAACAAAATACATTGGTGCTCACAGGGAACAATAATTTACTTAGGTCCCAACATCCCCAACAAAAATGTTAAATCACATTTTTAAAAACTAAAACAACATTATTCCTATTTCTGCATAATACATAAAAAAGGGATTAAGTCTTAATCCCAATGTATGCTCAAATACAGATGTTTAACAGGTATTTCTGAATGGACTTCAGTCCCTAGTAGGAAAATAGTACACACACAACCCCTCAGATTCTCTGACCATGTTGTCAGTGGACATTTTGTAGCACTCTTGCCTTATACATATCAACCCAACTATGAAATGTCAATGCTTTATTGAAGAAGGGATCACTCCTGTATTCCAGGCACACTCTAAACTCTCAGTGAAGTTTTGGCCACAAAAAAAAAAATAGAATAAGACCTGAAATTGACCAAAGCATTCTTGACACTTAGGTAGGAGTGAGATTAGGATAATTCCTTTTACAAATGAACCCCAGAGCTATATCTGAGATAATTCCTAAATCAGCAAATCTGCTCTAAAACTGTCTAAGATGAGTTTTTGTCAAGTTATTTCTCTTTAAAATATTTAACTTCCAGAACTGTCTATTAGTCAATAACTCTCCAGCAAATGCATGAACCTCTGAACCTTTTTTGTGACTTTTAACTGTTGAACTGTCAAAGAGTTGTGTGTCCACTGGGGAAAGCACCTTATGTCCATCATTAAGTTTTACAATTCAGTGCTGTAACACATGCTCTAAGTCTACACGACTGCATACAAGGCATTCACCTCCTCTACAACCATTTAAACAAATAACTGTATATACGCCTTTTCACTCCAACGTATCAGTGTAAACACAGAAAGGGCAATGTTCTGTGCTGTGGAATTGTGCTATCAGTAATTTACAACAAATTCATTCATAAATCCCTATGTCATTTGGCATCATATAACATTTCTCTTATCTTCCCCTTCCCCCAATACTACTACTAAATTTTCAGCTGTAAACATTTTCTCTTTGCCATTTAATTATCTATCGGACCATCCATCTATACTAGGCATTTTTACTGCACTCATTCCCATGTTACTTTGGGAGGAAAACAGAACGATGTGTCAGATAGCTGGATTATGTGGACCTGATCCAAAACCCATTGAAGTCAGTACAAAGATTCCCACTGATTTCAATGAGCTAGTGTAAGGTAGCATCTTTCTGTACTTGGTTTGACAGTTCAAGAAAATGGCTATGTATCAACCCAAAATATAAGGCACTAACAACATCCGTCTACCTTCCAACCTTTGGGCATGTTTTCAATCTCTCTATTGCATACATTAGGGCTGCTGATTAATTGCAGTTAACTCAAGCAATTAACTCAAAAAAATTAATCACAATTAAAAAAATTCATCACGATTAAAAAAATTAATCATGTTTAATTGCACTGTTAAACAATAGAATACCAACTGAAATGTATTAAATATTTTTGGATGTTTTTCTACATTTTCAAATATATCAATTTCAATTACAACACAGAATACAAAGTTTACAGTGCTCACTTTATATTATTTTTCATTACAAATATTTGCCCTGTAAAAATGATAAACAAAGGGAATAGTATTTTTCAATTAACCTGATACAAGTACTGTAGTGCAATCTCTTTATCATGAAAGTGCAACTTACAAATGTAGGGTTTTTTTGTTACATAACTGCACTCCAAAACAAAACAATGTAAAACTTTAGAGCCTACAAGTCCACTCAGTCCTACTTCTTGTTCAGCCAATCGCTAAGAGAAACTTGGAGAAAGAAGTTTGTTTACATTTACGGGAGATAATGCTGCCCACTTCTTAATTACACTGTCACCTGAAAGTGAGAACAAGCATTCGCATGGTACTTTTGTAGCTGGCATCGCAAGATATTTACATGCCAGATGCTCTAAAGATTCATATGCCTCTTCGTGCTTCAGCTATCGTTCCAGAAGACATGCTTCCATGCTGATAATGCTCATTAAAAAAACAATGCATTAATTAAATTTGTGACTGAACTCCTTGAGGGAGAATTGTTTGTCTCCTGCTCTGTTTTACCCGCATTCTGCATATATTTCATGTTATAGCAGTCTCAGATGATGACCCAGCACATGTTGTTTGTTTTAAGAACACTTTCACTGCAAATTTTTCAAAATGCAAAGAAGATTCCAATGTGAAATTTCTAAAGATAGCTACAGCACTGGACCCAAGATATTAGAATCTGAAGTGCCTTCCAAAATCTGAGAGGGATGAGGTGTGGCGCATGCTTTGAGAAGTCTTAAAAGAGCAACACTCTGATGTGGAAACTACAGAACTCAAACCGCCAAAAAAGAAAATCAACCTGCTGCTCGTGGCATCCTACTCAGATGATGAAAATGAACATGTGTCGGTCCACACTGTTTTGGATCGTTATCAAGCAGAACCCATCATCAGCATGGACACATGTCCTCTGGAACGGTGGTTGAAGCATCAAGGGACATATGAATCTTTAGTGCATCTGGCCTGTAAATATCTTGTGAGGCCAGCTACAACAGTGCTATGTAAACACCTCTTCTCACTTTCAGGTGACGTAAACAAGAAGCAGGAAGCATTATCTTCTGCAAATGTAAACAAACTTGTTTGTCTGAGCGATTGGCTGAACAAGAAGTAGGATTGAGCAGACTCGTAGGCTCTAAAGTTTTACATTGTTTTATTTTTGAATGCAGGGGTTTTTTGTACATATTCTACATTTGTAAGTTGCACTTTCATGATAAAGAGATTGCACTACAGTACTTGTATTAGGTGAACTGAAAAATACTATTTGTTTTTTACAGTACAAATATTTGTAATTAAAAATACATATAAAGTGAGCACTGTACACTTTGTATTCTGTGTTGTAATTGAAATCAATATATTTGAAAATGTAGAAAACATCCACAAATATTTAAATAAATGGTATTCTATTATTGTTTAACAGCACGATTAATTACGTGATTAATTTTTTAATTGCATAATTAATTGTGATAATTTTTTTTAATCACTTGACAGTCCTAGTATAAATAAAAAGGTAACATTTCTCAAACACCTGCCAGGAATGATCTAGTTATTACATAGTACTACCTTGAGTGCAGGGGACTGGATTAGATGACCTCTCGAGGTATCCTCCAGTCCTACACTTCTATGATTTCTCCTGGCTTTTATTTTGTTTTTACACTCTATACACTTGCCTAAGTCTCCATATATCTTAACTGATTTTGTGCAAATATTCAGTTCTTTTTTAATTAATATAATACATACCATATATATAAGTTTACAAATAATCTCTCTGAAACAAAATCCCACATTACCTGGGTAATGTTATTGTTAATCAATCAATTTCATACAATAGTGGGAAACACTGAGAAAGGTCTTCCTCCGCTCCTGAGATTTAACTTATTCTTGTCATTTTTAAATATAAATTAAAACTGATTTTTAGAACAGATTTGTTTTGTTTCTAGAATGGCATTCTCTTGGTTACTAATCTTTTTTATGCTGTAAAAGAAGTATTCAAAGAGCAGTAATTATTATGTGCTTTAGGTACACAAGCTATAAAATGGGGGGGGACACATACAAATATAATTGTCCTTTAAGAGGACACAGTCAAGACTAAAAGTTAGCAAGAAGCCAGATTGTGGGGACTGTCATTAAGAGACAGAACTTTTCACTTCTAGGTTCCTGGCATTTGCAGCATACATCACTAAGGTATAAAGATGATTTCCCTGAGTCTGACATTTATAGCTGCATTCTTTGAGTCACATGATCTCAAACACTGTCAATCTGCTGGCTATATCATTCCTAAATTACAGCTATGATTCCCAGCTCTGTGCACTACTGAGTCCTATGATCCATGCTCTTTCAACTCCTAAAAGTTCTGTCACTTGACCAAAACGTTCTCATCTTCCCAAGGTATTTATTTACTTATAGATTTCTGAAATGTATCCATCACATATCGTCTGGGCCCATTTCAAGAATTTTAAAACTAAACACACACTATTCAGTACAATGTTAGCATTAGAACATTTGTTCACTTGGGGCCTAATCCAAAGTCCACTGAATGGAAACATTCCCATCAATTTAATTAGGTTTTGAATGATCAAGCCCCTGAAACTTGTGGCACAATATAATGCCAGTTGTGTTTGTTGCAAATTCAAAACAATAATTTTGCTGATAGAATCAAAATATAGCACTGAAAGATCGTGTGGCACAATCACACTGGAGCCAGAATTCAGGAACTAAAATAGTTATGGAATGGAATGCTGGAAAAATACGCTGGATACTGGTACTCAAGCTCTAACTCTGCTTCCAAAATCCTTATATTCAAGGAACTACCACAAGTATTTTTTTTTAATAGAGTAAGGTTTGCCAAGGCAAGGTGTTCCAAAAAATACATGCATGTGCTAGGCCTTCTTAAAGCTCATAATATGTAACTACAGAAAAACAAATATTGAGAGATTAGTTGCATTTAAATCTGAAGAGTAAGGATTACTACCAAAGATTATGCATTTGAAAAAAATAGCCAGAAAGATGCTAGAAATATAGTTGGTGTTCCATCAAGTCAAAGGCCTATCCTTGATCTCAGAAAAATCAATGAGACATTCGCAATCAACTTCCATGGGCGCAGGCTCAAAAGGTGCAAGTGCTATGATCTTTGTTGGCTGAATAATTTATTTGCAAAATTAGTAGACTGCCTTCAGCAGAATGGGTTGTATTATTCATTGGGAATAAATTATCTGAGAAATGTAGGACTTCTTTCTGTTTGCAAATGGTTCATGAACCAATTCTGATTCTG
The DNA here is from genome assembly GCF_009764565.3 of Dermochelys coriacea. Taxonomy (NCBI): domain Eukaryota; kingdom Metazoa; phylum Chordata; order Testudines; family Dermochelyidae; genus Dermochelys; species Dermochelys coriacea. The sequence continues at coordinate 11,651,047 of NC_050075.1, forward strand.
TGAATGGATTCGTTATTCAAAGTACTCAGTGAATAGATTATGCAAACAAATTTCAGCCTATGGGTTGTTTGTGAAACATTCACTTCAACTATTTGCTATTCGTGGTATGTGGCTGATGCATAAGGCACATGGTATTTTCGCTACTCTCTGACTGGATGACAAACTTTTTAAACACAATAATAACAAACGACAAACTGCAAATGATGGATAAGGACTGATGAATAATGAACTTCCACCATATTTTTTCAGACAAATGATCAGTTGATCATATATCAAAATATATGAAACTCACAGGGATCATAAACATTGTCACAAATCAATCAGCGCTCACTGGAATACACACAAACAAATAATATGCTTCGATGAATAGCAGTGGAGTAAATGTAGTATAGTATGGTTTATTAGCAAAAATAATCACAAATCTCTTTTTATTATTCAGTCACCTTTAATCTGCATGCTTTCCTAACTTTCTTCTGCCTAAACTGGAAACATTGTTGAAAATACCTGACTGCTAGCTAAGCCTCAGTCCCGCAAACATTTAAGAACTTGAGTAACTTGATGCAGTGGGGCTAATCATGTGCTTAAAGTTACTCATTTGTGTAACGGTTTGCAGAACAGGGGCTTAAAATTGTCCTTTTGATTGCAGGTCCAATTATTCTTTAGCCAAAAATTAGACCTATTCTTCAGAATGGCCTTATCTTATATTACATTATATATCTAAGGTCTGTCCCAAGCAAAATAAATACTAATCTAGTTATGCTGCTATACTGTATGAAGAGCTGTCTATAAATTCAGGCTAGCTAACTTTTATCACCTAAGGCTTTCCTTTGTGAATGATCTTTTTAGTTTAAAAAATACCCTTTGTGACATTTTGCTGGTTGTCCATTGATAATCTCAAAAGAAAGAGCAAACAGAAACTGCAGAAGGAATAGCCCAGTAAATAACAGAAATGTCTTTCATTTTTGAACCTGAAAATATTTCCTATGAACACATATTTGATAAAGTACAAATGGAAAAATAACTTTGGTTTGTCAGTTTTTCCTGCTTCCCAGACACATGGGAGCAAATCACAAAATGGAATTGTGTATGAGATTATTCTAAATTTAAAATTAGGGGGAAATTATTATGTCAATGACCTGTAACATGAATTTAAGCATAATGAAGGCCCAAAAGTGACTAATGATTTGGGGTGCGAAACTATAAAAGTGTCTGATTTTCAGCCAGTGCTGACTACCTGCCCACTGAAAACCTGGCCTCTTTCAGGCAATTAAATTGGACAAGAAAAAAAAGCATCCAATGTTACAAGTCATTTGTGAAAATTTACAGCCCAAAGTATACGTTTGAGTAGAAAATGGGTATTTGATAAAAGTACAGAGTGTATAAGGGTCTGAAGGGTAGCTAAGAAAATAAAAGTAATTCTTTGTTAAAGGAACATCATTAATTCTCTTTAGTTAGAAAGAATAAGTTGATATGTATACATACCTATATGTCTATGTATATATAGGTTAATAAAATAAATGGAATCTAGAATTTCTAGCATTCTAAGATCCTAAAAAACTTTAGCTAAACACCAAATATGACAAAAATAAAGGGCACACGTAAACTCAAATCCAAAGTAAGGAAGAAGAAACTACTTAAATTTAGTGAAAGTTGTATCACCTCAGAATATTTTCACTTGATTGGGTTTGAGGAAGAGAATGCTCTACCTCAGTACAGGAACAACTGAAACAAAACAAAACCAAAAAAAAAAAAACCCCTCAATAAAAGCTTGTCAGATTTAAACCTGGCTCGCACTGAAAACCACACAAGTTTAATCCCTTCACAACTGAGACAAATCCAGGCTGCCCATTTCCTTTCAAATCACTGAATGATTTGAGTTTACTCCAAATCTGTGAATGTGAAAACCCAGGCCAAGTGCCCTAAATCAGCCGTTCAGGAGATATGAGAAACTGACTTTACCTGATAAAGGTGCCTTGGGTTTATACACCTTTCCTTCAATGTCTTTTATAGGGAGAGCTTTGTCTTGCCTTATCTCGGGATGGCTTTGTCTTGTTTCCCTGTCTTATTCACTCTCCCCTAACACATGGGAATAGGCTTCAAGAAAGACTAGCAGAAACCCATCCTGCCTATAGTAGCTGCTGGGGATGTCCTGGAACATTATGTTTGAACCAGACGGTGTCAGCTCCCCACACTGTCAAAGGATCCTTTCGGGACTGTGCCTCTGCCCCTAAGGCTAATCACTTTGTTCCTCCTTTTCCCTTTTAATAGACTAATGAAGCTCAAACAAGTAGGCTTAGCCTAGTGATAGCTCACGTGTCTCGGATGCAGCTCTCTCTTGCCATTGGCCAGCAGTAATTATAGGCACACTCCGGGGAGAGAACAGACACTTGGAGCATAAATTATGCAAATGAAGGAGAGTGCAGCACGGGGCAGACCTGATGCCTTGATTCATTCATCCCGCAAGGCATGGGGGGCTGGGGGGGGGGTCTCTATTGTTTTACAGGGTATATAAGGAGTCTGAGGCCAGTCGTGTGCCAAACTCACGGCTCGCACGAGCTGATCGCGGCCGAGATCACTTCAAAGACAAGAGCAGTCGCGTGTCCCCACCCCACCCCACCCCCCTTTTCTTGGGAGCCGCCAAGAGCTGAAGTTGGTCCTGACTTCGCTAACCCTCGGAAACTTTCTCCCCCGCCCCTGGATTGCATCTCTGAGCCTTTGCACGTGAGTATGTGGGCCCTGCAGACAGACACGCCTCTCTCTAAATCCAGCTGTAGCATGCAACACCGAGACACCCCAGAGAGCTGCTGTGTCTAGCCCGAGCCAGATTGAGCCCTTTCATTTCTCCCTCTAGGCCGCTGATTGATTCCCCCCCCCCCGATATAGTTGAGTTTTGGGGGTTTTTTAACCTTCTCGGTTTGGGGTCCATTGCTCGCCTCGAGGGGGGGGCTGATCCCGCTTTGAACTGTCCCTCCCCCCGAGTGCCAGGCCCTGATGGCGGCCCCTGTTCTCTCCCCGCAGGATGCCCTCTGCCCCGGACACCCGCTACTCCGCCGCGGAGAACAGCGGCGACGTCTCCTCCTGCCTGGACAGCAGCCTGCGAGCCCCGTCCGAGCCGGGGCCGGGGCCGGGCCGGCGGCAGCCGCGGCGGCGGGGCCGCGGCCGGGCGCGGAGCGAGGCGGCCCTGCACACGCTGCGGAGGAGCCGGCGGGTGAAGGCGAACGACCGGGAGCGGAACCGCATGCACAACCTCAACGCGGCGCTGGACGAGCTGCGCGGCGTCCTGCCCACCTTCCCCGAGGACACCAAGCTGACCAAGATCGAGACGCTGCGCTTCGCCTACAACTACATCTGGGCCCTCTCCGAAACCCTGCGCCTGGCCGACCAGCGCCTCCGCAAAGCCCCGCCGCCGCGGGACCTGCGGCGGCGGCCCGGCTACCCGAGCCCCGCCGGCCCGCCCAGCCCCGGCAGCGATGCGGGCTCCTGGCTCTCCACCGCCTCCCCCTCCCTGTCCGCCTGCACGTCCGACCCCAGCAGCCCGGCCACCTCCGAGGACTATGGCTACGGCCCCCCCGAGCCCCGCTTCGCCTGCCGCGGCCTCGCCGGGGAGCAGCTGCGGGGCGGCCCCTGCTGCGCCCGGTACCCCCCGGCGGGCGCCGCCCTGTGACCCGGCCCCACGTGCGGGGCCTCTCCGCACCGCCCCCTGGAGTTTCGCTTTCGCTTTCCCTGGCGGCGGGGCCGGGGGCGAGCCGCTCTCGGGGTCGTGGTGTGATTGATGGGCGATGCAGGCAGAGAGCCAGGTGCCCCTGCAGCCAGCGGGCTGCTGTCCGTGGGACGGGCAGGCGAGAGCGGCTCACCTCGCAGGGCTGGGCGCTGCTCTCCTTCCCAAGCCGCCCCCTGGCTCCACAGGCGGCAGAAGCCAGCTCCCGTTGGGGTGGGGTTGGGGGGTGGGTTTTCTCCCCCCCCCTCCCCTGCGCCGTTTGCACTTTTCTGAACTCCACAGACCCTCCTTTGTTGCTTCCCTTCCCACTGACCGGCGCCCCCCGCTTCAATATGATTTAGAAAGGAGAAGAAAAGGGACAGATTTGCTGCTGCAGACGAGGTGAAAAGTCAATTTTACAATTTGTAGAAGTCTAATGAAGAAAAATGAGCATGAAAATTTGGTTTGAACGCCCTGACAATACAATGAAAAGGCTTCAGGCGCTGATCCTGCCGGGCGCTCAGCGCACACAACCCCCTTTGGCTCCAATAACATCGGAGAGGGCTCAGCCTCTCCCCCAAGGCGTGCTTAGCTTAGCATCTGGCAGGATCAGCCCCTAAAGAGGCAAGACAAGGCGCTAGATTCATGCATTATGGATCTTGACCTCCAGCACTGCCGTCTCGCTTTAAGAGTAGGACTAAACACGGAGTATTCAGCAACTGGGGCTGGCATTCGTTTAATTTATTCAAGATGTTTCATTCATATGAAAATTGTATTTTTGTACATAAAGAGCTTTATTCTATTATGTCTGTGCTATGGGTTTTCACAAAGACATTTGTACCTGGTGTAAATAAAAATTTTAACGTTTATACTTAATTTCTTCAGTGCATTGATTTGACTTTTTTCAGGTCTTTTACTTCCACAAAAGAAGCTCCGGATGGGTGGGGGGTGGAAGGAAATACTTGTAAAATGCCCAAGAAATTCTCTACCACAACAGTAACACCACAACTAAATGACAGGTTTCAGAGTAGCAGCCGTGTTAGTCTGTATCCGCAAAAAGAAAAGGAGGACTTGTGGCACCTTAGAGGCTAACAAATTTATTTGAGCGTAAGCTTTCGTGAGCTACAGTTCACTTCAATGGATGCATCTGATAAAATAATAAATTTGTTAGTCTCCAAGGTGCCACAAGTACTCCTTTTCTTCTTACCACAACTAAATGTTCAGCTATGCTCCATCCAGCAATCGTAGATCAGAGAATTTGGATACACCTCCCTGTATTGAACACAAACATTGTCCCTGAAGGCTCATGCTAAGCCAAATTAAAAATGGATTGCATTGGTTTAGCTTCTAGTAAGCCACTACCTGCAGAGGTGCAGGCACTGGAAGGAAAATTTCCTTTGGTGTAACAAAACATCAGCTGGCAACAGAGTTTCAAAGAAAAGGGATTAAAGGGATCAATAATATGTGACAGTTGGGCAGAAAGCAGAAAATGACAGGTGGATGCCTGAAGCAGTGGGTTTGAAGGCTCTGTTTTCAGCAGTGTATCAGGAGAGCTTTAAGCTCTTAGGGGATTTGTACCTTTTTTGTCCAATGGGAATCCTCCAGGATCTGTAAAATGGGAGGCAGATATATATTCTTATTGCTATATATATTCAGAAAGTGTGTGTGTTTGTTTCTATTTGGCTGATTAAAGAGAACAGAATTCTTATTTGTTCTCGCAAAGAAAAAGCTGCATTCTTCTCAGATTAGTCATCCTGACTCCATAGGTTGCTTTTTGGCTGACACTTTTATTTCTAAATCAGATAATTAACTGTCTTAAATAAGTTTGGTCACAAGAATAATTTATTTTTCAAATTTTTAAACTGGAGTATTTTCAGGACATCTGACATACCATTAGCCCTGTGGTGTTCACTGTAGAGGGTTACAAATCTAGAAATTTTTAAAAATCCATCCCTATATTGTACTTTTAGACCCTTCTCTAAAGATCTCAAAGTCCCTTACAAATATTAATGCATTAAACTTCGCAATATCTTTGGGAAACAAGGAAGTAGTATTATCCCTGTAATATAGTAGGATAAATGAAGGCACAGAGAAATTAAGGACCAGATTTTCACAAGGGCTTCAGCACACACACACAGTTGAGGCCAAATTTTCCAAAGAGCAGAGCACATTGAATGAAAATCTAGCCATACTATTACAATGGGAGCTTCTGGGTGCTAATTGTTTTGGAAAGACTGGCCATTTATGCAGACACCTAAATGAGAACTTAATTCTTTTGCAAATCTGACCCCAAGTGTGGGTGCTGAGTACTAGAAAATCAGGCCTTCATTGACTTACCCAAGTGGGTGTGCAGGGAGTTAGAGGAAGAGACTGGAGTGCAGTCCAGAGAAATTCTTATAAAGATGTGCAAATATGTTATCCAGTATCATTTGTTTTGATAAAACAGTGGTATGTAACTTCTACTATGGAATTGCTCAGAATATTGGATCAAACACAATTTATTAGATAATTCTGATTTTTTTTACTAGATTATGAATTTATTTGAGCAATATCAAAATAGTTCTTTTGGGGCAAGGTTCATTTTCCTTTGTTTCTGCTGCAGACAGTGTTTGAGAAGACTCTGTGTTTGAAAGCAGAACAAATGAAAGAAAGTTTGGCCCTAGGACTTGAGCATAAACTGGATCAATTCCTATTTGGAAACCGGAGGAATACATTTATGGGCTTGAAAATTATTTCAGCTTTCCCCCTTCTACTTGCTTTAATAGCAAACATAGGGTGTGCACGGCCGGATGTTCAGCTCTCATTATGCAGAAGGGCTCTTGGAAGGGAGTCAGTTCAGCCTTTTGCTTTGGAGCTTATTCCATTTCTATAGGCAAGGGTAAATCCTCTATTTGTGACTCCAGCAAGGGGTCTCTCCAATCCTGCTGTAGGTGCACGTGTCTGGGATAGAACACTGGCTTTTCTTCCTCTAAGCCCTCAGGAGACGCACCAGGAAACAAATTCCAAAAACACACTAGCATCCTGGTCCAAGCAGCATGCAGGGTGATTGCTTTTCAGTAGACAGCTGTATGCAGCACTGAATGAAACAGGGAGACCAAGTCGATTATTGCCATTGCATGGAAGGAAGTATTCAAATATAGCTATTCCTAACAGGCTTGCAGCTCTGGTTAGATGTGATGATGCTAAACCCATAGTTTAAGGAAAGCTTTACTTGCATGGGATGTCACTTTTTCTGTAGTTAAGACTAAATCAACCAAAAGGGGTTGGTGAGATTCCTCTTCTGTGCAGGATGAAAGAAGAAACAATATATTCAGCTGATTCTGCAACAGCAGACTCAGAACTACTGTGCTCTCAGCTAGAGACAGCTGAGTGAGGTTGTTCCCCCTCCACAGTCTCTGCTCCATTGGGGTGTGGAGATAATTGGTTGTGAAAATCCACCCTTTGCTTTTCCTCTATTTGAGTGTGTATGGTGGTGGGGTGGAAAGGAGAGAAGAAGGGAGATTTCCAGATGAGGGAGGGTAACCTAAAACTCTACTTGCTGACCTGCTTCTTTTCATCATGCTTTAAATCTTCATGCTCCCCTCACCCCTTCAGTGGGGGGGAATAATAATAAAGATACTCCTTAGCACTTATACAAAGCTTTGCTTGAACAGATCCCAAAAGTGAGATGATCTCATTACTCCCATTTTACAGACGGCGAAGTTGAGATGACTTGCCCAAGGACAATCACCAATGAGGAATAGAACGCTGGTCTTCTATGTACAACCCTGTGCCTTATCTACAGCCCAGCATCCTCTCCCCGCTAGGCTCTGGGGAAAAGATGGGAATTCTGTAGTTGGAATCATTTCTTTTTTTGAATGGAATTATTTTAGGTGTTTTTAGTTCATCAACAACCAGAGGCCCATTGGCTTCCAGGGGTCACATGGTGTTGGTTCTGGTACTCCAATGGGTTAAGCCTACCCTATCCGTGAGAGAGCGCTCTCATAAAGTCATTTTCACTCATTGAAGTAGATTCCCCGTTGTACTAATGTCCTTTTTTGTTTGGAATGGCACAAGAATATGATCTCTCTGTGCCTCAGTTCCCCATCTGTAAAATGGGGATAATGCCTTGCCTTCACCTCAGAGGGGTGTTGAGAAGATAAATTCATCAAAGTCTGTGGAGCACTCAGATAGTATAGTGATGAGCACCATAAAAAAGCCCATGAAGAAATTAATAATTTCACCTTCAGAGCAGGGTTTGGATGGTGTGCAGTAAATAAGGTCTGGCGCTATGTATTGAACAGCAAGGATAAAGAAAATATTAAATAGCTGCTCATTAAATGAGCATCACCCTTCATGTGCACTGATCAGGGCAAGGATACTGTGGAAAAAATTGTATCTGATCAAATAATTAAAGACTCTATCATAATCCGAAAACAAGGGGGCCAAATTAAAGTAACACAGGCAACCTTAATTCTGGCATTTCGTAACTTCTGAGTGCTTGATTTTGCAACTTAATCTTCTTTTAATGTAGGTTTTGTGTGTGTAAGTGTGTATGTATATATATATATATACACACACATACATAAATGCAAGTGTGTGTATTCATGTACATACACAAATAATGTATCTTTTTGTAAGTCCCAATAGCAGCATTATTCTTATATAAAAGTATATGCATGCTGTATGTGGAAGTCCCTTAATGATGTCTTGCTAAATAAAAAGGTTGTGCAAAATTTAATTCTGGAGGCAGTAACAGGTTTTGGTCCGTGAAGCAGTGCAGATTTTTTTTGCACCTGCCCTTAAAAGCTAGGAGGTTTTTGTCTGGAGTAGCCTCCAGGGGCTGAAATTTAGTACAACTCATGGAGATGGAAGGTCATCTAAAGTCACTGGGTCCCAAGACACAGGACTTCAATCTCAAAGAAAAAAAAGATGAAACTTCAAAACACCTCTATTCTTTGTATTTTCTTAACTGCGAGCAGACATCTAGGGACATAATGCAATATATAAAGGCCATATAGCTACCAGAGTTCAGTCTGTGATGTTAATATTCCTAATAGGTAATGGAACCTGCATACTGCATGAGGATTCAATTAGGTTTATACATTAACATGAATCAGATAATGGTTCTTTCTAGAGTTTTGATATAGGTTTGGACATACCTGAAGAAACCTATAGATCTATTAAATTTAATGCCTATAGTCAGAAACTGGTTTTAACAAGTTGTCTTTACGATAGCAGTCTTTGTATTGATTTTATGACGTTAACAGTTTGGGGTAATTGATAAAAAGTTGGATTACAGCATCCCAAATTACAGCCGGTAATTGGTGATCAGAAAATTGTAAATAAAATAAAAACCTCCTCACACATCTAGAAAGGGAGAGAAAATGTTTCATATTAATATTTAATAGTGGAGCTGGTAAAATATTATGTAAAAGTAATTTGTGAATGTTTTCATCAATAAGGGACTGATCTATCTCTGGGTGAAGTCCATTGAAAGACCCCCATTGACTTCAGTTGGAGTTAGGTATGGCCCGAAGATCACTGGGTGTGGTTGGATTTTCATCACCTTACCATATTATTTGCTTTTCACATGTATCCGGACAACTCCTGGTTAACCACTTTGCTCATTGGAACAAAGGTAGTTTAAGCTTTAGGGCTCAATGCCCTGAGTTGCTGAGTCCCCTCAACTCTCATTTTAGTCAACAGCACTTACAAGAGGAAGAGAGGAAGGATGGTCCAGTGGCTGGGGCCCTAAATTGAGGTTTGGAGACCTGGGTTCAATTCCTTCCTCCAGCACAGACTTCTGGTGAGACTTTGGGCAAGTCACTTAGCTTCTCTGTGCCTAAGGGTCCTAGCTGTAAAATGAGGGTAGGAGCACAGCCCTACCTTAGAGGGGTGTTATTCAGATAAATAGTCAACAATTGTTGGTGCTGAGATACAATAGTAATGAGGGCCATATAAGTACAGTACCCGCAAAGGAAGTGTCAGGCACCTCACAAAACTGGGTCTTTATATTTTAACCATAGCTAGAACCCTCACATTGCTTTCTAGCAGCATTATTGTCCAGGCCTCTGTACTAATATGAATCTCTATAGATTTAACTTCATCTTCATCTTTATATAGTTAAGAACAATAGAGAGGGATACATAGGTTCTATCCATATATCTAGGAGTAAGGTAAAGGTGTTTCCATTTAGCTGTAGAAATTGGGCTGGCAAGAATAGATGCCAGAGAATAGTATCATAAGACCACTCACTCATACAGAGATTCGGCCAGGAAATGAGTGAAAAAATCCAGCAGAAAACAGAATGCATGCTACCCTTTGATTCCTCAGGCCCCAGTCCTACCAGCTGATGTGTGCAGGTGGACACAGCCAAATGGAGCCCCACTTGACTTCAGTGGGGCTCTGCACAGGCAGGAGAGTTTGTGCAGAACAGATTGCAGGATCAGGGCCTTAATGATCGCATTAAGTTTGCCACTGCATACTGTTAAATAGTTACCATTCTGTCCTGATAAATCATCCCTTGGTGGCAGCTGAAAGAAAAAACACCACCAATTCTCAAGGCATGAGGCACTAACACTTGGGAAGCAGTTTTAATGGGAAAACCGACTCATCAAATGAAAATAAAATGAAAATGAGAGAAACAGAAGGCAAACAAGCTCTTTAGAAATTTGGCTTCCTCTTTTGATACACTCAGATTCAGAACACTCTCCTGCGGCTAAGCAGAAGCATCTATATTGTTCCACTCTTAACTGGGTTTAATCATGACTTTCTGGATCTCAGATTTTTTCTGAAGCCCATAACTAAAGGTGGCCATATTCAAAATGGAAAAGTAATGGGGAAGATTGTACTGACTAGACTCTGAGAATACACTGAATGTACAAAATTTAGAAAATATGAGGCAATGAAAGACTGATCTATTTTCCAAATGTGTTCTTAATGAGAAGACGCTACAAAAGGAGAAGTTAAGAATGTGCTGCATTTTATTTTTATATGAATATGAAATAATTTGTAAAAAATCCCTGACCCCTCTTTTTGGGGCATTTTTCAACATGAAAACCTATGTTACCAAAAATACAAGTATCAAGGAAGAAGATAATATGATTTTACAAATATTTTATTTGCTTAACTTCTTCATTGTAAAGCTTTCTGGTCAGAAAATCAGATGTAAAATAAGAATTTTGGCAAGCGGATTTAATTAGTCATCATTTATGGAAAATTATTGCATAGTTCATTTGAGATAATTCACATGCTACATTTCACCTTTATAAAAGAACAACTGTGTCATCTCTGAATCTAAAACTACATCTAGGTTTTATATAACAAGTCCAATATTTTCTATAATTCCTATGTTTCATGGTGCCAACTGTATACTGCTTGCTAACCTGGTGCATCTTTATGGCTCGAATCTCAAACAATGCTTGGTTTTCAGCCATTAACAAGAACTTCTTTATAAGGACTTTTTATTTAATGCTAATCTGCTGTAGATTTGATTTTTCTGTCGACATTATCTGTAAAATAAAGTCTGCCTTAGTACTTGTAAGCACATGAAATTTAATACTATAATTATAGATCTCAGGTGTTCTAATGATCCATTAAGGCTGATTTGTATAGTAGGTAGAGATTATAAGGACAGAAGCAGGTGGGAACTAATTTTCAGCATCAAGAACTTTCTCATTGGTGGCATATGCTAGCCAAAAGAAATCATCTGTAGGGGAAAGCCACTAAGGATTGGAAAATTTTACTGATTCTACAGTGCAGTAAGGTAGTTTGGGGATGCAAAAATTTTAGATTGTTGTACTTTGCTGGACATTTTTCTTTATCATCATTTCGCCAGGGCATTATTGAAACACGTGCTGATTTTCACTGATTTACTGAAGTCAAATAAATATCTATCACCCTGATAATAGTGTCTATTATCAACTAATCCCTTTTCTACTTTCCTCAACTAAATGGCATAAAAGTTCTTTTTAAACCATTGGAAATATAAAACAAGTCAGCCTATCTTGCTTAAATTAAAATAGATTCTTTTAAATAAAAGTACACTCCTTTTGTAACTCAGCTTTCTGATTTATTCATCTAGTGTTCTAACCCAAATAAAGTTTTTACCCTGAAAAGGCAGAAGCATCAAACACCGAGAAATCCACTAGGGTCTTTGGTATTGCTCTTGACTTTAAAAATCTGGTCCTAGGCACCTTCCATGTAAAGCATTGCAAGGCTTAAGTGACTCAGACAGGTCCCTAAGTCTCATAGAAAGTCACAAAGCTTTACTCAAACAAGTAGTCCTTTCTCAATCAGTGTCCCATGTACTTTGGTCATTGATTTCAATAGGAGTTTTGCCTACATAAGCAGGGTAGGATACAGCTTCTTGTAGTTCTGGTGTTTGATGAGTGTATAATTTTTGATGTAGTGGTTGTACATTTCAACAAGTTAGTATATTATTTTAAGGCCACAGAGTTATAAGATTTCTAATGGGGAGATTTTGAGTTTGGTCCTTGAATCTTAGTGAATGAGAATATTTTCATCGGCATAATACCACGAGCCAGATCTAGCCTCCACTGAAGATAACAGAAATCTTTCCATTGATTTCTGTGGGTGCTGGATCAGACCCTGTTTGTTTGACTTTTATGAACATGCATGTTTTATTTTGAGGCCAGATAGGTTCCTCTTTCATCTTAACTGAACACATCCAAGGATAACGCCACGCATGCCTTAAAGTTGCCCATGTGCACTTGCAGAACACAGACCTTTCAAATGAGTAGCCAGGATTCAATGTGAAGAAGAGAGACATTATAAAAGAAGAGCAAGAAACTTGAAATAACTGGGGGAAGAGGAGAAAGGGGGTTTAACGCTTTCCATAATGTGCTTCATGAGCCAACATTTATGATGGCCATAACTTAGTATAAAACAGGACAATTGGAAAACAATGAGCCTGTGTGAACTAGAGGAGAATATGGGGCTAAGATGGAGGCCATGTTTCAATCATGAGCCCACATATTGTGATCTCTCTGGAGTGGGACTACATTCCAGTTACATGTTTGTACAGCACCTAGCCCAATGAGGCTCTAATTATTGATTGGGCCCGGAGATGCTACCGGAGCACAAATAATAAGTAATAATCATTAGGGAACTTGCTAATATTCCCCATCTGCTGCAGCTGAGAAGAAAAGCCGCATAAACTGCAGAGTGTAGCTCCTAAACTACCTCACAGGCCTCTCTGCCCATTCAGTTAGATGCACTAGTCAATTTCCATCCATACCACCACCTAACTCAGATGACCTTTTATGGTTGAGGGGAAGAAATGACCCATATCTGTATATGACTCCCGGTAACAACCATGTTTGATTGCTTTGCTTTGTGCTTGCGGAATGTTGTCAATTATTCATTTAAGCTTATAAGACTGCTGATGTCTGTGAATATTTCCCAAACACAGATTTGGCAGGCTGGTCAAGACTTCACTAGCTTTTTCTTGGATTATTACATTCTAAACATTCCAGGTGATTTTTACCTGAAGATTTCACAACATTGCCTTCTAAGAAAACATTTAAAGCCACCTAATGGCAATCCCAAGCTATTATGGTCTATAATGATTTGTTGCACAAATAATGGATTAAGTTCCATCTGTATGAGTTAATTGGACTCATTCGTACAAACAAACAACTTATTTTACTTCTCTCAGTATGGCAGATGTCAGAAATCAGCTGGCATTATACAAGTCTTCTTTGCCACCAACACCAACAGAAACGTCTGCAATGGCGACTTTGAATCTAAACTTAGAGCAGCAATCATTTGATCGGGCATTTAATTCCTTCATCCGACATGTTTTAAACTAGTCTTCCATTTGGAATCCCATATAAATTATTGTGTTCATACACAGCCTTATTGGGAGTGGGATTTTCAAAAGTATGCAGCATTGGTCTAACTCAGCTTCTATTGAAATCAGTGTCTTGCTTACATTTTAGATTGGCTCTTCTTCGGGAAGTTTCTAATGTACAAGCTACTGAGAACTTAACAACCACAAAGATGCTCAAATTTTTCTGCATACAATATTGGGCGGACCTGACTTCCCACTAAGCACATTTGTGGAATTCCATGAAATGAGGATAATTCTTTACTCTTACATAGCACCTTCAACTGAGGTCCTCAAAGCACTTTACAAATATCCGTTAATTACAAGTCAGAACAGCCTCCAAGATAGGAAAGCATTAGTGCTGTGATACGCAATAAAAAAGAAGACATGCCTTACTACACCACAGGCCTAAGGGAAAGAGTGCAAAGGCTGCAGATAAGTGGCATAACCATGAGTATTAGCTGTCTTTAGAATGTTGAATTGAGAAGTCATGGCTGTTTCACCCACCAGGGGTAGCCATGAACCAAATTAAGCAGAAAATATATGATTTCCCATCGTTTCAGCCATGATCCCAGGCCTGTTTGGCCATCAGCCTCTGAGGTCTGGACATATGACCCCTAAATCTCTTCCCCCAGAAGAAGAATTAGGGTTGTCACAGAGAGCCAACCCCACCACATTCATCTCTGATGAGTTTCAGATGCCCTGTGACTTGAATAAAAATAATGTGTTATGTAGTGACCATGTGCTCCATACTTTATAGGCTCTTTATAGGCCCAACCCACAGCCATGATGCAAAGAAAACAACTTGCACTGGAAGACCCAGAAAAGGGAATTAATTATCTTAGATTATGTATTTATTTATGAGTCTTCTGCTCTAACTTACTCCATACTTTAGTATAAAGACTTGGGGAAGAGACAGGTAGAGATGGAAGAGGTGGGGGCTTACCACACAGGGATTGATAGGCTGTTCCATGCACAGGGGGCAGCACATAAAAAGGCACAAAACAGGAGTAGAACTAAAGATGGAGATAAACAACAGAGCATCAAGGTTGCTTGTAGAGCAAGGCAGATGAGAAGGAATGTAAGGACTAAGATCCTAGATGCTGGCAAGGGTGGAGCTACACAGGACATGGACTAGAGGTTTAAACTCAACACAATGGTCAAGGGGAAGTCAGTGGCAGAAATACAAGGGCAGTGGTGACATATCCTCATAGATAAGTAAAGAAGTTAATTTTAGCAGTAGCATTTTGAACATGGAAGGGGATTGATACAGGTGTTAAGAAAGCCACAGAGGAAGAGGTTGCAGAAATCAAGCAGGGAGATGATCAGGGCACATACAACAGTTTTGGTCATGAGGAAAGAAAGGGTAAGATTTTCCATATTTATTTTAGAGGAAGAAGAGGGAAAATCTGGCCTCAGCCTGCATGCACAGGGAGGAAAGGAAAGAGTCAAAGGCAACCCAAAGGTAGCCATACTCAGTGACAGGAAGGATTGTGGGTATTGTCAAAAACAATGAAAAGACGCTGGAGGAGAGAGGAGTAAGGACTTCATTCCCTCTTATTCTTTGCTTATGACACATAATTTAGTCTCCTGAGAGCTGTGATACATTGGTCTGATATCAGTTGTTTGGTTTTGTGTGTGGGTGTTGGTGGCCTGTAATAAACAGGAGGTCCGATTATGGTCCCTTCTGACCTTAAGTCCTATGACTCTAAGGAGAAAAAAAAATAAATAAAAAGAGCTCAGTTTGGCCATGTTAAATGTGAATTACCAGCAACTAATTCAGAAAGGCATGTTGGGGAGAGCGTCTGAAAGGTAGGACCAATAATAATAATGAAAATTATCAACAGCATGTGAAAGATTAACTGATTTTACTGCAAAGCCCTTTGTCATTTAAATTTCCACATTAAAACATTTCCTTTTGACATAGCAAAAATATTTTTCATTGGACTTTGGTATTGCCAGTTTACATGATAATGAATGGAAAGCAGCCTCTGATCCCTGCCATTTAGGTCTAAATATGAAACAGAAAAGACAAATCTCACTTTGGCCTCTGTCACTTTGTGGTCTGCACCCTGGAATTCGAAGGAAACCATTTAAATTTACAAATTACTTTGCCTAGATACAATGGCACTGTGATGTGTTAAAGATAGGCATCTATAAGTGGCTGGATACAATTTTTTCACCAGATAGAAGAAATAGTTTATTTTTCTTTCTTTGGTTGTCGCGTGGTTTAACTTTGTATAAGCTATTTAAATAGTTCATTGGCTTCAGTATTCAATCTTGGGTGTGTAAGTTCCTTGTATAAAATAATATTATGACAAATGATGTTTTTCCTACCCAGATACCAGCTCCCCCCCCCCGGCCCCACATGCCCATCCTTTGCTGTTTTAAGAAGTAACACTTCCCTGTCACCGCGGTAGTAATAGATCTTCCTTTTAAATT
Source organism: Dermochelys coriacea (assembly GCF_009764565.3). NCBI lineage: Eukaryota > Metazoa > Chordata > Testudines > Dermochelyidae > Dermochelys > Dermochelys coriacea. Next base: position 11,667,018 of record NC_050075.1, read on the forward strand.
ACCCACTGCTTGACTAGAAGAGCAAGTGATACACGTCTTTTTTATCCAAATCACTGAAGCTCTTTAATAGGTTAAGAAAGTGGCTAATTAGTATTTAATCAATCTTTTCATGTGGTACAGTTTCCTTCCCTCCTATTTGTAATGAAAATAGATGTATGTTTCCAAGAAACATACTGTTGCCATGAAGGAACAATGACCTCTTGCTAAGTCAAGTGGCAGCTAATTAGGTCTGAGTGGTCCTGGAGAAGAACGATCCATGTTACCTGAACGGATGTTGATCATCACCTGCGGCACTATCTCTGTCACATACTAAACGGGAAGCACTTGTTCAGATGCTTGGAGACTCACAGGAGCGTATCAGATGCATCAGCCTGGCAAAAAGAATTGTCAATCAAGCAAAGGCTGGAGCAGCTGCACACATTCAGATTGGGCTGGTGGAAGCACTGTGTGTGTTTTCTGCTAAAAGGGACTTTGGAGAGGAATGAGATAAATATCATGGAAATTCTAGACAACCAGTTTCCAGAGCTAAACAGATGTGATTTTTTTTAACAGTTAAGATAAACCAGTAGACACTCTTGCACCTGCATGTAGCAGCAATATCTGAATCTCTTGGATTTATGATAAGATGAACTTTACAGAGTCAATTACACTATTTGGTCAAATGTATTGAAAATAAAAGGTGGCCGCTCTTTTAGAATAAACACATGTGAAACGATAAAGTTTCTATTCATTATGTAACGTGTTTATTTGATCTTTTCTGCAAACATCTTTATACTTGTCTTGTTTCTGCAAATCATCTTTATAAAATACAATCCCTCTCAACTTCCACCGTTAAAATAGTCCTAATAGATGCTTTGACACAGAAAAGTCAGTTACACCAACATTACTTCACAGTTTAGATAAATCCCCCAAAGCAAGGAGGATCTGAGTTCGGTACATAGATGCTGCAGTACATATTCCCCTTATAAACTGGGCCCAACAACATTTGTGATGTTGCACACCTTATGTAACTTAATACTGTACTACCCACAGTGATACACAAATAATGTACATCCATTCACTTGCTTAACACATTTTTGATGGTTAGACATTCTTCCAGTGGCATGTAACATGTTTCAATGTTCTGGAACTCCCTGACAAAGGCCTATGTTGCCGTGGAACACCTAAGAACAATAGGACTGATCGAAGTGCACTGTGACAGCATGGATTCTGGATTTCTGTCCCCAACTTTGGGCCTGATCCAAAACCCATTGAAGTCAGTGGGAGAATTTTCAATTCACTTCAGTGGACTTTGGATCCAGCCCATTATCTTTAATGGAGATCTGTTGACACAATGTTTCTCTGTAGTGTGATCTTTCCACATTGTCTTCAGATATCTTTGAGCAGACCCGAAGTTGACAACAGATGTTATGAAATAATTTTGTATACATAGCAAAAAATGTGCAGTGAAAGACCCACTCAGACCTTAGTTACATCAGCAGAAATCAATAGTAACTCCCTTGCCTTCACTAACTGAGATCAGAAACTTGCCCATGGCTGCATAATTTATTTTTCCCCAGGTCAAAGACTCAGACAAAGTGAACCAGCATTTGAGTAGCTGTTATCTTTTTGTGCATTTGGCATTCCTGGAACAGTACATATGTAGAAGTTGACATGTTGATAATGTTTGATGAAACACTGGGCTTGCTTAGGAAGCCAAATGTGAACTACTTAGGGGAAAGACTGATTGGCACCCTCTTGTTCCCAGTCATCCCCAAAGGCTCTGAAAGATCTAAGAACTCATTTGCAGCTAAAAACAATGGGAAATGATTATTGACCTAGAAGAAAAACCTTCTGGCTTCTTCCCACCCACTTAAATACTTACACACAACATTCACAGGATAAAATCGTGGATAAAGAGAACTGGGGTGTAAATGTGGCCTAATTGATGTCAATGATAAAACTCCAATTGATTTCATCAGGGCCAGGATTTCATCCCCTGATATTTCACCAGCAAAATCAAAGCACTCAGGTGGCATTTCTGAGAGGCAAACAGGAATTAATTCAGGTTTTCAGTTAAACAAACGTCTGTTCAATAAAAATGAGTATGAATGGGAAGACTTTGGTCTTCCTGAATTTGAAGGAGACCTGCCTGAGGAAGATGCAGCTGTGATACAAGATGGATATATTAATGGCTCAGTTGTGCCACCCTGGGGGCAGATGGAGGAGAAAGTGCCTAACAAGGAGAGACAATCTTTGTCTGGTTTCTTGACATGCAGGTAGACTGTGAGAGCAGTAGCAGCCTTTCCAGGCAAGTCAATTGTAGCTGAGAATCCTCAGCACCTCTGTAAATCAGGCCCCATATTTAAATCCCTAAATATGGATTTAGCAGTTTAACTTCAGACACTGCAAGCCTGAAAATGTGGGTCTCTGATCAGAGATATACCAACCTCTATATTTCTCAGATGCACCCGAAAAATCACCTGAGCTACCTGGTAACACTATTTAAATGATGTTTCAGCACAATATTTGCCTGATTAAATGGCTAGCAACAAGCCTAACAAAGCTGGAAATGGAAATGTCAGATCAGTTGCACAGGGAAAGGAGAAGGAAGCCTTCAGCATAATTTCCCCTGACGTGGTGAATGTTTCTTCCTCGCATTATAAATCAGAGATGGCCGTGCACAAGTCCGCTTTTTGGAGGCATTCAGAAATGATGACATTTCCCCCTCCTTACTTTTGAAAACGCTGAATTACTGCCTTTGAGTCCCTGTCCATTTTTCTCCAAAGTTACCATGAAGGGAAAAGTATAAATCACACTTCTAAGTGGGCCTGGCACTCTGCTCACACACACAAAAAAGAGGAGAGGTAATGCCATAATGTAAAATAGTTAAAAGCTTATTAGAGCAGTTCAGGGCAGTATGATTTCCACTTTGTTTCAGAACACCCCAAGCCCGTCCTTTCATGCTATTGTGAAGGCAGCAATTCAAATCTCCCTTTGTCAGTATGAATGGCCCCTCTTAAAGCTCTTTTATGCTAACATATTCCCTACAGGCATATCCCCTTTAGCTCTATTACTGATTTACCCAAGTATTCAGCCTATACCTTCTGCTTTTCTTTTTCACTTACTAAAGTTCCAAATGACACGAGCTCCAGCCTCTCTTTACTCCCCCCCCCACACACACTCACCCTTTCTCTAGCTGAAATGTGTAGCCCCCAACCCAGGATGCTGCTGCTGTCATTACTATATATCTCACCAGGAAAAAATAGAAGAGACTTTTCACTGATTGATTTTTTTTCTTCCATCTCCTGCCCTTTCTGGGCCTGCATTTGTTAGCACAAACAACTGAACAAGGGTACGTCTCACCTACCCCCTTGTCCCCACCAGCCCCAGAAAGAGACTTGAAGGGGGGGGGAATAGAGTGAAAAAACCCAAGTGGGCCTATTACCTCTACTTATCCTAATTAGACTTGCTTTGAAGGGCTATTCAGAGACCCTGAAAGGCTGTACTCTCCCTGAATGGCATTGTGTAATGTTTGCAGAGACATTTGCATCTGTTTGTGGTTCTGAAAATAGCAATGGATGCTTTCAAGGAAGCAAAAAAGCCACCAATTTCCAACCCCCTTCACTCCAGTCCCGGCCCCCTCCGTGCAAACTAAAATTATGCAGCCGGAGCAGGGTTTAGATATATGACACTAAAGTGGGGTTCAAAGATTTGGAGGATTCTACGCTGGTCCAAATTTAAACAATTGCTGTTAACAATGCAATTTTAGGCATAAAATCTTCTAACTCGATTAAATCCAGATGACACAGAAACAGAAAAAAAAATCAGCCTTTAGGTAAACGGTAGGCACCCTAACAGGATAGAAAGTGTGAAATCTCTAAAGAGGTAGAGAGAATAGCTGGCAACACAACCCATGCTTTCATACGCATATGACCCTGATCATTTGACTCTGGACCCATTGAGGTGATCAGCTGGAGGCGTGAATGGGCCTGCAGTAGAAATACACCGGTCACATTTGCTCTTTAAAAACCCTACAAAATACAGCTGCATAAAAACAGGTTTTAGAGTAGCAGCCGTGTTAGTCTGTATTTGCAAAAAGAAAAGGAGTACTTGTGGCACCTTAGAGACTAACAAATTTATTTGAGCATAAGCTTTTGTGAGCTGTAGCTTATGCTCAAATAAATTTGTTAGTCTCTAAGGTGCCACAAGCACTCCTTTTCTTCTAGCTGCATAAAAGGGATCAATAGCAAATATTTTGGGGCTAAACTTTAGGACGATCAAGGGGGCCGTGGTCATGACTGGGGCCTCTAGGCGCTACCAGGATGCTAATAAATCATGATAATCGTATCCGTAGGGTCACTGCTGGCCAATCCACAGTATACACTCAAGACAGGGGATGTGAATGGGACAAAAGGGTTAATTTGAATACGTGCTGAAAAGAGAAGCTAAAATTGAGAAAGATGCTGTGACTATACAAGTGCTTCTTCAGGAGTCATGGGCAAAGGAGGTTTCCTAACTACACAGGGAGACCAGAGACGCTATTTGTGAAGCACACTTGGGGCGGGGGAGCCCAGACTGCTTCTTTCTTACATTGCCCTTGGCTATGTTCAGAGGAGCACTTTAGTTGTATTAATCACTGTGAGAAACAATGGGATAAATGTGGTCTTATGCTGGAAAGTGCTTCCCAGTCAGTCTTCAGAAACAAAGGGGTCTCTGCTGCTCTTTCCTGACTCTTCCCCTAGATTTCTGAGATCAGATTCCTGCCTCATCACCCAAAGGTTCAGCTCAGGGTATGAACTCAGCAGTGGCAATACAGGGAAGCGTGAAGAGATTTTTCTAACTTCCTGCTGTATTTTGCAAAATCAGGGGGTGGATCCCTAAGGTTGTTTTTAATAAAGTCTCCGAATTTTGCTGCACTGACACTGACAATTTCATCAGATAATTCCCCAAAATGTAGTAGGAAAATAGACTAGACCCCTGTGGTGGATTCTTCACTCACTGGCTGTGTTTTTTCTTTTGCCCTTTTAACATTTGTAAATATAAAATAATCTCTCAAATGCTCCCATGAATGGATGGAATTTTTTTTTTAAGAGAATTGCTTTTAAAGATATTTCTGTGCCTTTGGAGGCATGGTGGTGAACACCTGGAGGATCTGAACAGCAGGGCCCGAAGCCATTGGAAGCAAACTGGTGTACAATCCCTGGAGTTTTAAGAAGGGAATTATTCACCTATTTCCAGCTCTCACCATTTTATCACAAATCTGACACTATTTGGTGTTTTTATTCAAGCCCAATTTTCTGGAATCAAAAGATCACACCAGAATCTCAGTTTTTGTTAGTCATCATCATCAAGGCAAATCCCAAAAGGATCTAGCCTTCTTGCAGATCAAGCACCACCCAGGTCAATCTCTAGCTAGGTCCTTCAGATGGTCTGGTTGGATGTTCAGTTTATGTCCATCACTGGCAATCTTATCATACCACCAAAAGTTTTGGTGACCACATGACCGCCGGCCATGTAGCAGCATTCCTTGGTATGTAATAATTACAGCATTTCTATTTTTTTTGTTTGTTTGTTTTACGTAATCTCATGAGATTGGTTTAAAAATCATGATGGGGAGGGTGACTCGTGATTTTTTCAGTGCCAAGAGTGTACTTGGAGCTGTACACACAGGAAAAGATGCTGTTCCTGCTCTGAAAAGCTCACATGCTAAGCAGTAGATCAGGGTGTTTCGCCATAGCCCTTGATTGGGGCATGATGTGGAGCCATACTGTCCCAGGAGGAAAACAGGCAGGGAGTGTGTCGTCTTCTCTCCTCCCCAGAGCACAAGGCGTTAAGAGCTGCATGCAGGAAGCCATTTGCAGCACTTAACTTTATTGAACCTCCTAATTTATAGACTCTACATATTCTTCTGTGCCTACAGATGGAGCTCTTTCTATTAACTATCTACAGATACACAGACAGGTCTCTCACAGCACCCCCTCATAACACTGAACAGAGAAGTAACAGCAGTACCTCGAGGGCAAATTCAGACCACCTAGCATTAGAGACTCATGTAATAAAGAAGGTCAATAGAGCGTTGCTTCATAATTATAAGATGCCAACTAAGTCACCGTTTCATTTCTCCAAGAGGAACCTGCCTTGGACATCTCCCATAGTAAGTGACCTGCGAAGTGTTCATTGCTTCCATGCTCCTATGAGAAGCCGGAGTGGAAATGATTGTGACATCACATGTTAGTCATGTGACAATGCTCAGGAGTCTTTTCCTGTTAACTCTGAACACAGAACTTGATTAGAATTAGAAAGTGTGTTGGACCAGATTCATCCCTGCATTGAGCTGAGCTCAGGTACCAAAGGGGTACAGGTGGCTTTATTAATATTGATTTGTTATATTACAGCAATGCCTACAGGCCCAGCTGGGGATCAGGGCGTTGTTGCAGTAGATGCTGCATCTGCATCTCCAGTTTAGGTTATGAGGATGGCAAACTCCTCAGTTTAGGAGATAGCTGTGAGCAACCGGTCTGAGCAGAAGAGTGGGAGCCAGCAGCTCCTAAATGCTATGTGACATTGACACGGGCTACTCTCTGTGGCCTTTCTGCTCGCTTCACCAGTCTCAGGTACAACATGGGATGATGGTACTTCCATACCTACCTCTCAGGGTCGCTGTGAGTGCTAATTACTTAGGGCCGGGCTTAGGCCTTGTCTAAACTTAAAGGGTTTGCTGGCATAGCTATACTGGTTAGGAGGTTAGGGGGTGAATTTTTTTGCTGACATAGGTCTGTCGCTCTGCTGCTGAGTGTATCTAATGCCCTGCAAAAGCCAAGGGAGTCCACATGTTTCTTCCAGATAAGAAATGCAGAACCACTAGGGAATGAGTATTCTCAATTAAGAACTCAAACCTTCCAGATGTGCTTAACAAGCCTGTAAGTATAATAATCATCATGCGCTCCAGCTACAGAAAGAACTTAAGAAAAGAGAAAAGTTTGTGAAAATCGTACGTTTATTTGTGTGTGTGTGCGTGTGCACGTGCACGCGTTTCCCCTCCCCCTCCCCTAGCTTTGGAACTGCTATTTCCATTTCATTTTGTTTCCCTTGAGAACATACCATGTTTGTGTTCCTCTTTCTCTAAAACACAATGGACCTCTCCATTTCCTAGGACTCTGGTCACACAACCGTCAGATCTTTACAGAGTGAAGTTGCAGGGGTCAAAGGTCACCCAAGGGCATCGGTAACAGACAAAGTCTCTTCAGCTGCTAATGTAAGCTGTGGTAGCAGTGTTCTGAAAGCACACCCACTTGAGACTAGCTACAAACCACTCAGACATCTCTAAAGGCTTATAATGTTGACTCTTCTGTCATTGGATCCAACCTGACTATAAGCCCTGAAGGTATGGGGAAGCTTAGAGACATTCATTCAGATAATTAAATCCCACCGCTACCATTTTTTCCATGAAGATAAATTGACCACAAACAGAAGAAGGAAAAATGCTGCCCTCCTCCTCTCTATTCAGCCGCTGAAAATCATTTATGTTATTACAAACAATATCTACGCAGATTTATTAGACTTTTGACAAAACCCTGTTTTCAGCTATAGTTTTGTCAAAGAAACAAACAGCTTGTATGTTCACCCTACCTTTCAAACAGAAGGGGTAGCAAAGGAGATGAGGTCTGTTTATTTTTAAACCCATTGTTCCCTGTGACAGGAGAGCAATGCTATTTTAGCCTCTCAGCAAAGGTTGTATGAGTACTTCTATACGATAAATGTCCTTTTTGGAGGGGGTTTATAACACAGCCATAAAATGTCTCTTAGGATTGGTCGCTGATGTGCAAGTTTTCAGCCTAGGAATTATTTCATTTAAATTGGACAGGTAATTTTTAATTAAACGATATATCTGTATTATAGGTAGAACTGGTAGCATCTCCTATATATACAGTTCCACGACATGTCCCAATATAAGACCTGTTTTCAGTTGCTTAAAACTTTGCCAAATTTATTCTATCCACTGAATGAGGCAAAAGTCCTGTGGGAAAAATCGGATGTGATCATGTAATTAAAGACTGAATCCTAATGCATACACACAAGGGGCTAAATTAAAGTAGCACCCACAACCTTAATTCTGGCATCTCCTACCTTTTGAGTGCTTGACTTTGCAAACTGAATGTTCTTTGAACATAGGTTTTTTGATATGTAACACACACAATATATATAGATTGATATATACACGTACTGCAGCTTTAGATGTATTTTTGTGTTCCAACACTTAAATAGAGCTTTCCTCTTCTAATGTCAATCGCTCATTAGTGATCCAGCTGACTTTTCTTTTTTTTTTTAAATTAACAAATGGACCCAGCAAGTTACAAATGGGAGCGAAGTGGTTAGAGCACATGCATAATTTTTCAGCCCGGCTTTTCGCTCACGTCAGGCCCAAATACACAAAGTGGGCTGAGCCCACCACAAGCAGCACCTCAACTCCAGGAGGGTAACGGGCACCTATGCAGGAGGCCCGTAGCACCTTACAGGATCAGACCCATTGTGTTTTAATCAGAATCTCAGCTATTGTCATAATACCTCCATCATGCATGCTAGCTCAAGTCCTGCCCGCTCCTCGCAGAGAGCAGAGGTTCCCATAACACAGCTGAATTATTGCAGTTCTGCTTCACAGACCTGGCAGGCCATCAGGAGCCCACAAAGGGGTGTATTCTCCTGCTCCACATTTCCCGCTGTCTGTGCAGTAGCTCTTTGGAGGCAGGGCACTGTGATGATGGTATTCCAACTCCTCTCTCCCTCTGTGGAGGAGGGTGCTCTGGCCACATATCCTGCTCCAGCCTCCAAGGGCATGTCTACACTGCATTTAGACACCTGCGTCTGGCCCATGCCAGCTGACCTGGGCTTGGGCGAAGGGCGGCTGTTTAAGTGCAGCGTAGACGTTTGGGCTCGAGCTGGAGCCCGAGCTCTGGGACCTTTGCAGGAGTCCTCCCACCTCGTAGGGTCCTTGAGGCTTCACCCAAACCCAAATCATCTGTCATGGGCAAGCTGTGGGCTTTTAATTACAATGTAGACATACTCTAAGGGATCTCTGCAAAGGCAAGGGATGGGGGTGGGAATCCTTGTCTCCCACGCTAGCAGCCTTTGCAGAGATCTGCAGTGCTGGCTGCTGGGAAGATAACTTGAGCCAATGTTCACTATTCTTAATATGCACTTAATCCTGCCTCTTCCCCAAGGCAGCGAAGTGCACACCCCGTCCATTTTCCATTTGCCCACAATAGCCTGTACTAGCCAGGTTCCGAATCAGGGAGCTATAACAGGCCCGCTGCTCTGTGTGTCTCAGCAGAAACCGGGCCCAGCAGAGAATCTGCCTCACTGTGTACAGCACATAATTCAGCAGCATTAGCAGATAGAAGTTTAACTCAAACCATCATTGCTATCAGCAAAACAAGCTAGTGCCTTAAGAAATGTGTCCTTTTTCCTGAGGAGAATGGCTCAATTTCTAACTGAAATCCTTATAGGGTTAATGAGGCAAGGAAAGCCTTTGCATTCAGTCAAGATCACTTCTTTGATTGTACTGCGCATGTCTGGGGTGGACATTTTAAGTCATTTGTTGTTGGATCAGAACTTCAGCAAATAGTCTCTCGTAATTGTGTTTTGAAATATGGGCCTCATCAGAATGTTAAAATCGGTCCATTCGTTCCTTTTAAATAATAAACATGTAGCTTGTGATACTCCTCAGATGCAAAGACCTGCAGGGTCTCCTTTGCTTCCTCTTTTGTTTTTCTTAGTGATTGCTCATTCTCTCTGCTGGGGAGAGCTTGCAAGGAAAGGAGCTGCACTGGCATTGTATGGTTCTGAGTTAGTGGAGAAGAGACATGGGGCGGTAAACAACCTTTCCTGCAGATTCGTACTATATTTCATTTCATGTATGCCTGGTCAAACGTCCCAGGAAGATCTTAGAGAGAGGCAAGATGCACAAAGGGAGAAAGTTGTTGCCTTGGGGAGAGGAAAGGCTGAGCTGGTCAGGCCACTGATCTAAAAGGGAAATAATGGGATTTTCTGGGATTCACATTGATCTTCAAATGAAAAAAGCCTCTGGTTGCTTTTTCCCCGCTTCTCCAAGTCACTGAACAAGAAGCCAAAGCCTCTTTAAAGCATGTCTTTTCTGAGCTAATTATTATCACAGAGGTTACTAAGATAAAAGTTCAATCACTTTCCCAGTCCCTCTCTGACGGTATGTCCATTTTGGTAATAAAGAGAATTGCAGCTGCCTTTTTGGCTACAATATTCTTTTAAAAAGTTCTCAGCTGTTGATGTTTGTTGCTATTTATACAGAAAACAACGATAACAGAGTGAGTGTCTATCCCCTTAGCTCACTTACATCTGTGTCACACTAGAGACTTTAGCATAATTACTCTTGATTTATACCAGCGTGAGAAGTGGTTCAGGGGCAACTTATGGAAACATGTGATGGATGCCACCTCTTGAGCAAAAAACTCCTAGTTTTCTTATCTTTTCTGAAATCTGCTCATTAAAAAATAAATGTAACAACAGAGTATCAGTTTTTTTGAATAGCAAGACAGAGACCTATTGGTACCGGCAGTCAGCCTCAGCCTGGCAAAGACTATTCAGTGACTTAGTCAAGGAAGGTCATTCACACCTTCTCCCTAAGGAGCTAGTCGCTTTGATAAGTGACCAATCTCCTACTCTTTCCTGGGGCCACTGAAACAGAGAAGTGTTTGTAGTGATTTCTATATTACAAGGTCACCAAAGAGATCTCATGACACAGAACTTGCTTGGAAATATCAGCCCCACTGGCTTTTGTTCTCCGCTAACGGTTCAAGATCTTTCCAGCTCGAGAACCTGTTTTTCCTTAAATAACTTGTAATATGTTTATTAACTTTTTAATCTGGATCACAACTCAAAAAAACCTCAGACTAACCCTGAAGGGAATTTAAACATTTGTAACCCTTCTGCCAGGTGTTGTCAGCAGGAATAAAGGTTGGGTTCCCTCTTAAAATGAACAATCACACTGGCTTGAGCCCCCACCCAAAATTTCTAGGATCACTAACTACCTTCCTGAATAGGCAATACTTCCCCCCTCATGAGCACGAGTCTGTATATGAAACAAAGAAAACATTTACTGGGGGGAAAAGGACACCACATCAACTTGGGAAAACTCGGCAACCATCTATCTATATTAATGATAAATAAAAGCTCTCCCACAGTAACACTGACAGTAGTCCTGGAACCGATTCCCCACCCGTTGGCGTGAATATCAAATAGACAAATGTCCCTTTACCATGTCATTTCCCCCTTTCCCGTTCACTAAGGATTGCTAGCAGTGAGTAGCATAGTCCCAGAGAGACATGCACTCAGCAAGCCTCTTCTCCTGTCCCTTGGGAAGTGCTGCCTGGTCCTGTCCTAATGTTCCACCACCTAACCCAGAGGGTGACTTCAACTTTGGCTCTGAAAGTACATGGTTCAAGCCCAGTCCTGCTCACACACACCTGCTTGTGCTATGATTGACTTTAGCCATTACCAATTGGGCATTTTTCCCAAGTTTAAAAATTCATCATATTTGCTCCCAATCCCCTCACCCCCCGCACATGAACCCAAAAAGATTATTCTTAAGAGGGTCAAACGTCAATGTCATTTGAATGACTGTAGAACTAACTTATTTTTTTGAAATGCATCCTAAATATAAGCTGCCACTGCAATAACCAATCAGAGCCTACCATGCTAATGAATCTGTGGTGTGATATAACCAGAGGTGCAAACTACCTGCTCATAATCCTCCAGTTAGGAAGCTGTCCAGAGTTTTCTCTCTTAATGGTTATTTGGGGATTCTCAAAAGGGGCTCTTCATTCTGTAACCAACCTACAGAAAGAAAAAGGATCCATTAACACTAGAACCATTTTCAAGGCAAGTCTACACGCAGTGCTACATCAGCACAGCTGCATCGATGCAGCTGCGCCACTGTTGTGTGTCTGGTGAAGACGCGCTATGCTGATATAATTGCTCCACCTCAGCGAGAAGCAGAAGTTAGGAGAGCATCTCCTGTCAACATAGCACCGTTGTGGACAGCGTGAAGTACAATGGACTGAGAGGTGTCAGCTGGCTGGGATATGAGCCAGAGATGCTGGAACAATTTGTATAGTGCAGGTGCTGTTTGCTGAGAGCCATTGAACCAACCTGTAAACCCTGTATATGATGGAAACCACTTCAAGCCAGGGGGTGCAGCAACACCGCCAGCACCCCTAGTTCCAGCACCTATGGTAAGAGCTGGCTTTTGGAGAGACTCATCAGCTTTTACCAGGGACTGACAGAGAGACCGGAGGAGACAGCCAACAAATAGATTTCATGGCAGCTTGGCCATGTAGAGAGCTGGCTTGGCTAGAATGGACTGTGTCTTAACCTTTGCTTCTCTGTGCTGACCGAAGGACTTCCCACTGCTGTGTCCAGTTGACTAATAAATCCTATTCTGTCTTGAAAAGGCTGCTTGGTGTCAATGCAAATACTTGCTGAGATCCATCGGTCCCTGAAGAATGTACAAGTCTCTGACCAGAAATGTCTCTCTGTTGGACTCACTAGGCAGAGCTCCCAGTATGAAATGGGAGGACTGGAGCCCAGAGGCTCAGCCTCGGAGGCATTGAGGCTGCATGGCATACCCTTAAGGAAGTGTGGGACCCCTTGGGGGTCTGGTGCACTGAAGGGGCTGCTTATATCCTGTGGATCTGTGACAGCATCAGCTACACTTCTCTTCAAAAGTACTTAATTTTATTGCAATATTAGCTAGGAGCAGCATGAAACTGATGGCTAGTGGAATGGAGATGTGGAACTGCATGAGAAGTCCTTACATTTGTTAAGGCAGGGCAAAGAGTCCTGAAAAATTACAAACCCTCAGAACATGTGCCAACTGAGTCCCAGTTCAACCAGTCCAAACCCCTGTGTGGACACTCTTATTTCAGAGTAAGAGTGGCCTACTGCAGTTTAACTGAAACCTGTTTGAAAAATAAGTCTGGTTGAAATCAAAATTAGAGTGTCCTTCTTTTGCACTGGTGTAACTACGTTGGTTTAAAATCACATTTTCAGTTAATCTGGTCAACTTTCTCATGCAGACAAACCCTTAGATTGTCAGTCATTTTTTCTCTTACGCCTCTTCTCCCCCCTCTCCCCCGCCCCACATCCACAAACACACCTTTATCTCGGAGTAGAACATTTACATTTCAATTGGACGAGATTTCCCTCCATCATATAGAGTCTTTCTACTCAAGTATGACAACTGATGTGTAATTGTCAGAAGGAGGCTGTAGAGTGGGATTCACTTGATTAGACTGCAAAGTGTTTAGCAGTGTTTGCTATGGCAGGTGACAAAGTGTACTCTCAACAGCACCCAAAACAGCATGCTCTCCCTCTCAAGGAATTGAAGCCATGTGCAGTATGATATCCCTGACTTCCTGATTGACAGTAGTGCTAGCACTAAGTGTACCACCATCTCTTTTATATTCTAGATTGTGACTAAAGCCATTAGAGTTTCACAGAAGGGCAGTGTCATCACTCCACACACGTTAGTACACTCCTCCTACCAAGCCCTTCAATCAGGACTGCATCATTGTAAGGCTACACAACTTTTCACCGTAGACCCTGTATGACGTGTTCTTGAAATAATGAGGACAGAGTAAAGGTGAATAAAGGTCAGACTGATTTTCTTATGTGGTTGGATTTTTGTCTCCTGTCAAATAAATGTTAATTCTTCCTCTTGCTTTTGATCACACTTGCTGCTGTTTTTTTTTTTGCATAACTAAGAACGAATAATGGCCATGCACCAAGTTTTACCCTAATTATAATACTAAATATATTATTTTACAGCTGGGAGGGAAAGGTAAGACCTTGTAGTTAAAAGAAATCAAGGGTAAATTAAAATAGAACATATTTCATTAATGAATTTTAAGTCCTACTAGAGTTCAAGTTGCAGTTCTAAGAAGAAAGATATTCCTGTGGTTAAATCACTAGACTGTGACTAAGAAGAGCTGAGTTCAGTTCCTGACTCTGCTACAGATTCCTGTGTGGATTTAAGGCAAACCAGGGGTTAATCTGTCTATATCTCATAAAGAACAGATGTACTTGTGGCACCTTAGAGACGAACAAATTATTAGAGCATAAGCTTTCATGGGCAAAGAGAATAGCTTAGCTTTGTGCAATGGGATTGCTCACATGCATAAAGTTACACAGTGTAAGTGTTGGCCGGACGGGGCCATAGTCATGTTTTAGAAATCCAGATCGTAGCGTCCCAATCTCTCACATCTTCCAGGTCCTGACTCTGCCATGGGGTCAGCTGCAGAGGATCTAACACCACCATGGAACTCCACAGATGTTGGTGGAACTCCACGCAGGTGTGAGGATCCATTCACACGGCTCTCAAAGTATCTGGATCAGGGCCGGGTGAAGTAGTTCTAGCTAGTGTAATCAAAGGTGCAGTAAGGAAGTGCCCTTTTTATTCATGTTAAACAATGCTGTTTTTATGACTCATTGAAACCACACCTCATAAAAGAGAGAAACACAGCAAGATCTGGATATTTATGAGAGGGAGTCGCAGTTTTCAGAGAGCAACGGGCTAGGATTTGCTCTGTTCAGCTACTCAAACTCGATGGCACAGAGAACACATAGTAGCAGTTGTGATTTCCACCAGTGGATCAGGTGTGGATGTGGGGAGGGGTTGTGCAATCTTCACTGTTAATATTTTAAGGGAGGAGAGGGGTTTGGGTTTGTCCCTTTTACTCTCCACAGCTGAATCAAAAATGCATCTGTCTGATTCCAAGTGGACAGGATTTGGAGTAGGTCTGTGTTAGAAAGGACACAGTATGAGAGGAACAATCAGGATTTCTCACTCACTCTCCAAGAGCCAGGACAAACCAATGAGCTGCTTTCCAGAAATGATGAGATACCCTCATGCCCAGACAATGCACAGAGGCAAAGGCCTCCACTCAACAGCTGGACCCCAACAGCATCCCCCCTTTGTCTAGACCTTGCTTTCAAGGCAGGCCCATTCTTTGGGCACTAGGATAGGGTAAGCCAGGATTCCCAACTACAGCTCAGTTCTTCAGCTTCCCTCCCTTCCAAGTGTCATCTGTCACCACTTCTTACCTGCTCTCTCCTATCATTACTCTCAATCTTCCTTTTTTGCCCTGGAATTTCCCCACAGCAGAGAATGCAAAGACAGACAGGTGTGTGCCAGGGAAGTGATCAATTGCAGGTCAGCAGAAGCTCTCCCATTAGACTAAGATATTTCAAACCCCATGGCCCCTCTCCAGCCCTTCCCAAAAGTCATCTATTTTGCTGTGTGTACATAAAACATAAGGAGTTTCCTGCATGTCCCCCTTTCAGCCATGACACTATTCTGCCTCCCAATATCCCATCTGGCTATTAGAAAGGAACTCCCCCTCCCCTCCTGGTCATTTCTGCCTTCCTCCCCCTTTCTCTAGTCTCCAGCCCATGTGTAAAAGTAGCAGGGGGGCCTTTATTAAAGCCAAAGCCTCTCGGCAGCAGCTTTCCAGCCAAACTGCTCTTGTATTACTTTTTGATGAGTTTTCAATTTAGGCCTTTGCAGACAGGGGGAAGAAGGCGACTTGAGAGACAGAGGGGGGAAAAATGCAACAGATGGGGCCGATTGTGCTCTCTAGGCAAATTAAGGAAGACATCTGTAGCTCCCAAATACTGGTGGTCTAAAGCAATTAGTCCCCTGTGAAAAGGGGCCTCTCTGAGCCTCCTCTAGCCAATCCCAGCACAGGCAGTGCTCACGTTACAATGGCCTTGACCACAATTCAATGAGCCAAAAAAAAAAAGAAAGATTAAGCCAGGAGGAGCTGTGGGGCAAGGCTGGAGTTGCTAGGCTTAACAGGGAAGGTTACTTAAGTTGCTGTCTAACCTTTGAGCAAAACAGTTTTTTTCCAGGCGGCCAACATGTGCTTGTTTTATGTTCCGTGTCTGGAATGGACAGAGTGATTCTGCACACGTGTGTGCATGTGCACGCACGCGTGCGCACAGCGTACGCTCCTATTTGCGAGAGGTCCAGAATTTGTAAATTGCTCAGGGATTTCAATTTTTCCACTGACTTGTTTGGAAAATAATGAATGAAGACACAAACCCCTGTGGGTGGAATTATCCCCCAGCCCTCAATGCCCCCTGGGGGGGGGGGGAAGAAGCTGTTATATGATAAGACTCCTCTGTAAGTGATAATTATGATGATTGTTATGATGCAGGAGTGCCACCTTTACAATTGGAAATAGGAACTCCAGCTGGGTTAATCTGGAGGTGTGGTCCCCTGGCTTTATTCTAGCCTTCTATGTCAGGAAGGCTAAAGTAGGAAAATCAGAAAGGACTTTACCTAGGCTGTTTATGAGCCCCCACAGGCTCTTTTATTCATGCATATTTATGATGAGTAGATCTCAGCGGAAAAACAACAACCCGCCAACAATGGGGAACGCTGCTGATGGAGGTCACAGCACCTTTCAGCGACACCTCGTGGCTTTGTTCACCTAAGCACAATGGAGTTAAGAGGTAGGAAGAATAGCTCCCTGCACCAGGGCACGATCGCAATTCTCTCGGTGATTTAGAAAAGAAAATAAAGCCCCAACTAATTTGATATCTTATTGGATTTCTCTTAACCTAAGAATGTGGCCCATTAAGGCTTGTCAAGGGCTGATCTCTAACAAAGAGCATTAATTAGCCTCTGTGATACACTGATGCTTGCTTGTTTTTTTTTAAAAAAAACCTCTATTTTCACTCTCTTTAAATTCAGGCTGAGTTAACTGGTTGGACATTAAAAAAAATCAGCCACTGAACCTTTGCCCCTTTAATTCATTTAATGTATTTATTGTTATGGGGCCTGTCAGCATGACACCTTTAAGGACCATCCAAGAGTCTAAACAACCCTCATTACAACAGAGGTGGCCTTTTTTTAGTAGCTGAACTCAAACCGAAGACTTTCTGAGATATTAGGAAACATTTTTCCTCCACCATAATTCTGGTTTCTTGTCATGGCTGAGAGTGGAGTGATGAAGTATCATGAGAAAGGCTGGTCTCACCAGTATTTCTAGCTATGACCAACCAGCAGAATGCAGAAGAAGCCAGCCCAGGGCTCAAATCACAAGATTCGGCTCAATTTCAGAGAAGCTGCCTACCCTTGTGACTGCTTTTCTGATTACAGTTTAATCCTTTCGGGTTTTCCAAGTGCTACATAGACTGGAGATATAAGTCTAGAGAACTCTGGGGACAGTGGGTCCAAATTGTAGGAGTCCCAGTGTCCCTATTCTTCCCATTGGACAGAATAAATTTAAAAATAGTTATTCCTGGAGGTAAGAAACCAGGTTTGTTAGGTGATTTGAAGGGGTAGGTGGAGTTAGCAGAGTTTAACAGGAAACATTCTGAAAACATCCATTCAATGTGCAGCAGCAGTCAAAGAAAAAAACCAAACAGAATATTGGGAATCATTAAGAAAGGGATAGATTATAAGACAAAAATATCATATTGCCTCTATGTAGATCCATGGTACACCCATATCTTGAATACTGCATGCAGATGTGGTCGCCCCATCTCAAAAAAGATATATTAGAATTAGAAAAGGTTCAGAAAAGGGCAACAAAAATTATTAGGGTCATGGAACGGCTTCTGTATGAGAAGAGACTAATAAGACTGGGACTTTTCATTTTGGAAAAGAGACGACTAAGGTGGGATATGATCAAGGTCTATAAAATCATGATTGGTGTGGAGAAAGTAAATAAGGAAGTGTTATTTACTCCTTCTAATAACACACAAATTAGGGGTCACCAAATGAACTTAATAGGCAGCAGGTTTTAAACAAACAAAAGGAAGTATTTCTTCACATACCACATAGTCAACCTGTGGAACTCTTTGCCAGAGGATGTTGTGAAGGCCAAGACACCAACAGGGTTCAAAAAAGAGCTAGATAAGTTCATGGAGGATAGGTCCATCAATGGCTATTAGTCCGGATGGGCACGGATGGTGTCGCTAGCTCTGTTTGCCAGAACCTGGGAATGGGTGACAGGGGATGGATCACTTGATGATTCCCTGTTCTGTTCATTCCCTCTGGGGTACCTGGCATTGGCCATTATCGGAAGACAGGATACTGGGCTAGATGGACCTTTGGTCTGACCCAGTATGGCCGTTCTTATGTTCTTATGTTCTAAAGTTTCTAGAAATAAAATGCTGTTCTCATGCCAAACAACTGCCCTTACCCTGACCATGGAACTAGGGGAGCAAGGTGAAAGGATTATTTTCCTTGCGCAGCCAGCACTGCAAATACAGGAGCCCATTTTCCTCAGCGACAATCTTTGAAAAAGGGCTGCTTCCAAAATATCTCAGGGAACCTCCTCACAGCCTTCATCCCTGATGCAGAAGAAAGCCAGGCACCTGTACTTCTACCGCGTTAGAAAATCTTCTATAGTACAACTGACACTCCGAAAAACCATGCTGCACAAAGTCTCCCTCAGCCCACAAAGGGCTTTGTCACATTCTTCCCCTCAAACCAGCTTCCCACTCTAGCAGGGCACAAGAGGCCTGATCATCAGAGGAGACCCAAGTCAGCATGCCCTAATCCTGGGATTCACTGGAGCTAGTTTGGCCCTTGCACAATTTAGAGCAGCCTTATGGTGTTCCAGCAGTTGGGCATTGCCAGACTATAGAGCGTTCCAGCCACGCCTCTTTTCCACCAGCCAAGCACCACTCTTACCTGGCCAGCATAACAAAAATGCAGCTCTTTACCCCCCTTTTTGTGACTGCTTCTTAAGGACCAAAGCTGAAAGCCATTTTCTCCAGACTGGCAGCTAATGCAGATCCACGATGCAGGGTATGATCTCTTTTCTCATCCAGGGAGTGATTTAACCCCTCTACTCTCCAGTTGGGTGCAAGGTACATATGCCTCATCACATTCAGATAAGCTATCAGCTAGCATCATCCAATTACAAATAATGAAAGGATGAGAACCACTGTCACAATGCCTGTGCACACAGAGGCTGAATTAAGGTTCCACAGTTAACATTAAATCTGGCACTTCCAAACCACAGAAGAGATCACCTCTCTCCCCATGCCAACCTGCCACAGCAGAGGTGCTCAAACTGGATGCTCCTTACTATAAAAGAGAGGGGGTAGCTGGCCTTGCATTCTCTGTGATGTCTCTGAAATTCTGAAACCTGCTCCCCGATTCCAGTCCCACATAGCCCAAACCTGGTGACTTTCGAGATACGCTGAGGGTACAATTCCTGTATGGTGAAGCAGGAGGTGTCTGGCTGGCTGACCGAGTCCCTGTGGAACTGATTGTAAAGCTTCTGAGATTTGATTTAATTGTATAAGAGTATAGTTAAGTACAGTACAGCGCTTAAATGGGATGCTAGTTTGGGATGTTCTTTAAAAGATATGCTCTGGGAATTATTGTGGGGAAGATTTCTGGCCATAGGCGCTGACTTCCTTTCTACCTGGGGGTGTGCGCTTGACTCCCCCTCTGCCCCAGGTCCTGCCCCCACTCCACCCCTACCCCCAAGGCCCCATCCCACCCCGTCCCTTCCCACCCCTGTCCCGCCCCCTCGCCCGAGCACACCCCATCCCCACTCCTCCCCCTCCCTCCCAGTGCCTCCTGCACACCGCAGAACAGCTGATTGTGGCAGGCCAGAGGCACTGGGAGGAAGGGCAAGGAGTTGATTAGTGTGGCCACCGGCAGGTGAGAGGCGCTGGCTTGAGTGGGGGAACCTTGGCTGCCAGTGGGTGCTAAGCAGCCGCTAATTTTTAACGTGGGTGCTCCAGGGCTGGAGCACCCGTAGAGACGGCGCCTATGTCTCTGGCCTGCATTATACAGGATGTCAGACTAAATGATCACAATGATCCCTTCTGATCTTAGAATCAGTGAATCTATGACAGGTCCTTTTCTAAAAAAAACCAAACAAGGCTGGCAGACTACACAAGAAGCAGAGCCAATGATGCAACTTAATTGCAAATAACTTTTGGTTCATTTTACATATAAACACATTATTGTACATGTAAAGGCAATCCAGTAAATGTTCCTGGGATTTTAAATCCACTGCCTTAATTTCATAAATATTAAGCTGAATAATTAGCACCTTATAATAGGTTTAGGACAGTCTAACCTTTTACACACATACTTTACACTAAATTTGCATTGGTCCAGCTATATTAATTAGCAGCTTTCTGCAATCAAATCAGTTATCTGGGTCCTGCATGGAAATACAATGAAGGCTGTATTCATAACGTCCATATAATAAATACCTCACTATATTATTCATAAGGAATAGTATGAATATTTCCATACACAAATTTTAGTTCCAGCAAAAACATCTCCCTTTTACAGTAGGTGATAGACTTCTCTATCTAGGAATAACCATTAAAAGAAAAAAATTCTTTTCCCTACTCTGTCTACAAAAGGAAGGAAGGAAAGAGATATCTTAATGCATCATTCAGTTCTAATCAATTTTTTTCCAACAGTGAAAACACATATACTGTAATTGTTCTCTAGAATGTTGCCTACTCATGTTTATGCAATAGGCTGACTTAACTATGTTATAGATTTCATTTCCCTGGAGGCTGTGTTACAGCTTGACTGGTATCACCATGGGTACTAATAACAGAAGATTTCCCAAAAGATGCCCCCATCTTAAATGAATGGTCTTTCACATGGTATTGAACATGCAGATAATGTATCTGCATCATAGCCAATGTAACTAATCAGATCATCTGAAGTTTACTTTGCTGTTTGTCTAGGTCACTATCCCATGGTTTACAATTATCTCAGTGAAAAGCCATACAGATGTCTAACTTGGCCTCATGGCTTTTTCCTTTGGAATTTCAGTTTGTGAATAACTAATTCTATTAGGAATTTGTTTCCAGAATCACGCACGTTTCAACGTGTCTCAAAGGAGTCTCTCTCCAGCATTCAGTCAAAACTCAAATGCCCCATCATTGTTCAAGATATTTGTGTGATCACAGACAAAGAATTATACACAAGGTGGAGGCTGACACTTCCATAGATGTCTATGGGAGGGGATGCCCGCTTCCTGTTAAAATCAACAGGAATGGGAAGTCCAAATATTTTAGGTGGCTTTGAAAATCTCAGCCATAATGGCTTCTTGAAGTTGTATTGGGAACATCTGTCCCGTTACTTTGAGTTGTGTCATAACTCTCATGTGTCGAGAAATATACAGGCCCTGATCCATAAAAGCCCATAAGCACGTGCTTAACTTTAATCACAAGTAGTCCTATGGGTCAGGGCCTCTGTATCGCTAATGTAACAGCATCAGTCAGTAACTAGTAATTCAAAGCACTATTTGTTTAACTGTAAAAATGATCAAAATGCTGTTTTTATACTAGAAATGCTAATGATCTGCTTAGTTAATGTAAGGAGAGTACCAAGATTCACAATCTACAGGACACAAGATGGACTCCTGAATACAACGTTAGGTCAGATCTTCAGTTCCCCTCTCCAGCTGCTATGCAACCCGTTGAAGCACAGAGCATCGTGCTTGCTTCATCGATGTTTTGGGATGAAAGGGGTAGTAATTTGTTGCTGGTCTATGGCACCCCTCCCTGCCCACTTATTGAGGATAGGAGTAACAGATGCACACAGACTGCCTGCCCTCTGAGCCTGAACCTAAGCTCTGTGTAGCCCCCTCAATGGGTCTAAGTGGTGTTCTTTTTTCCCTTATGCCCCGGCAAGTCACAATTAACTTCCAGACTATCAGATCTTGGGCTCCCTATGCTTCGCTGTATGTACTGTACAGTGTATCTATTATGTATGGTACAGTGCTAGACACACAGAAGGCTCTCCACACCTACAAAACACAAGGGCCTGAGGTCAGATAGGTCACAAGGGCCTGAGGTCACAAGGGCCTGCAAATAGGCAGGCCAATCCACAATGTTCCCTGCAGGAGGGGTCTGCAGGAAGAAGGGGGTGTCCAGTCCTCCAGCCAAATAAGGGCTATGTAGTCATCAGCCCCAAATGTTATCCCATAGCTGTTAAGCCGCTTACACTGGGTCAGCTGACAGTAGGAGAAACATGCTCCTCTTTGCATCTCACTCAGAGATCCCATCTCACTGTTGAAACCAGTTTAGGCATAATGTTATTGATAATATTTCCAAGGAAAAACAAGTTTGCAAAAATTATGTCAGGTCTCCAAAATTATAAAAAAAATTTAAAAAATCTCCTATTTTTAAGCCAATCTTTTTCTTTGATGTCTGGTTTCTTAGACTTCAGGATGCTTTTGGTTCACATTTTCCAGCTTTTCTTCACAACCACGAGGGCTAGAAATTTACACACACACACACAGCCGATGCTCATGGAATCATTTGTCTCTGGAAACTGGTGCTTAAAAAAAAATCCTGAACTATTACCCTCCCCACCATCCACAAACCTGTCTTCTTGTTATATAACCTCTATCTCCTAAGATTGGCTTGATTGATTTCTGTCTTCCATTTCAAAACGTTTGTAAGTTATTCAGATTCCACTTAATTGGCATGGTATAAGGACCTAGACACACAGATAAATGTCCTGAACCTGGGTATGAATATACAATAATAATAAAAGTGAGTTTTATTTTTACTGTATTTTAATTGTTTTCTCATTGTGTTTCTTGCAAAGGCCCGGGGATGGACACTTTCTAAACACAGGCCAAGGGTAAGTCATTGTAGCTCTATTGACATCAATGGAGCCATGCTTTCTTTTTTTATATGACAGATGGGGATTCAGGCCCCAAAATATACTCAGTTTAAGACACTTGATTACCTGCTGTAAATATCCTATGAATGGGCTGAATTCTGCTCTCCTTACCCATGTTCTTTATTCTGAAACCAGCCTTCAATGGGAAATTTATTTATTTCACAGCAAGAAATAAAATATAAAATAAACTGACGAGAATGCCAAGATTTTGAAGCCTGATATGCTAGGGAGAGAGGCTAGTTCTGTGGTTCGCGTGCTACCCTGGGGCTCAAGACTAGGTTCAATTCTCTGCTCTACCACGTCCTGCCTCAGTGTCCCCACTGTAAAATGAGGATAATAGTAGAGCACTTCCCCACTTCACAGGAGGCTTGTAAACCAAATACATTAATGACTATGTGGTGCTCAGACACTATGGTAATGGAGACCATAGAAGTACCTACATTTGATAATGCTGCGACAGTAACTTAACGTGATTGTCCCTGTGTCTTCCTATCTGTGGGTCAACAAAAATTGTGGCACAGGACATTTGGCAATTCCCTGCATATAACCCTTTATAACAATACTAGATCTACTGACATAGATGTAGCTACTTGTCTACAACTTTCTCTGGCCAACTTTATCTAATTTTAAATACGTAATTGTGCTTGTAAGAATATCATGCGTTCCACAAGATTTTGATACCAAAGAATCAGATCTCTATGCTGGGCAAGCATCTTGTGAAATAGAGTGAGCCTATATTGCTTTAAAAAGCCGTCACAGCTGGCTTGTTGCCAATTGAATTGAAATCCTAAGCATCACAGCATCATTAAAGAGAGTTGGCGGAGACTCAAATGATGATGAAAAAGGTATTAGAAGTAGAACTGGAATGTTTCAATGTACAATGGAATCTGGTATATAAAATCTTGCATTCTGGAAGGCAACAATTCATGCATTCTCTTATGGAGACCATCTGTCTCCTGTGGCATTCATGCATGCTGGATGAAAACTGAATCAAATATCCCTATACCTTTGTCATGTTAGGTTGCCTTTTCTACCTTAAAACTGCAAAAAAGTCTAACTTAGTAAAAAATACTTTTCCCACTAAGAGATATTTGCTTTTGCTTTATTATTCTTCAGTATCTTCCATGGGTTTATATAGTGGGGACTGGTTTATATAACAGAAATTAATGATGTGATGATTTTTTCTTTATATCTTAAGAATAATTTGCTATGTTTGTAATTAGTTCAAAGGAATAATAAATATAAAATGAAAAAATGTCATTTGTTCAGTTGTGAGCTGATTTTATCATATATAAAGTTCAAGAGATCCCTGAAACACATCCCTGTGTATGGCATATTTCTAATACACAATCCCATCTCATTTTCTGATCAGTTTAATATTTATTCAGATTTTTTGAAACTACAACTAATCTATGAATATCAGATTTTACAAAGCTGTAACAATAACTCTTTTATTTTATTTATTACCTAACAAAAGGGTATATTTAATTTTGATTTATGCAGGGCAGAAAAAAGCAGTGGACAGTTAGTTCGTAACAGAAAAAATCGATTTGAGCCAACCCTTATGTAGTATTTTACAAATGGGCCCATTGAAATAATTGGGATTCTATATTTTGAAGTTATTTGCTCTTAACAGAACACCTTGAGGGCCAGGTTTTCAGAGGTTGGAGGCTCAGTGCTGTTTGAAAATCAAAGCCCTCAAGCTGAGTACCCAAAAAATGAGGCACCCCAAAGGCACTAGTAATTTCTGAAAACTTAAGCTGAGCTCACTCTTATTTCTGTGTTCTAGACACCCAATTCTGTCCTCTTCAACGAGCTTCATGTTTGTGAAACAGCACTTAGTGCAACGGGGTCCTGGTCCATGACTAGGGATCCTAGCTGCTATGATTATAAATAAATAAAATACAGACTTAGTGGTCAGTTCCCATTGAGACATTCATATGCATTGGGGGAGAATAGATCCCTGAGTATATGCTAAAATTCAAAGAGCTCCTAACAGACCCGCTCTGTGAAGCTGAAAATACAGCTGTGAAGCAAAGAAGGTGTTGAGCGCCACTTGCTGGTACAAATCAAAACTGGAGGAAGAATGACTTTCTCTATACAAAAAGAAAAGGAGTACTTGTGGCACCTTAGAGACTAACAAATTTATTTGAGCATAAGCTTTCGTGAGCTATAGCTCACTTCATCGGATGCATTTGGTGGAAACAAAAGGCATCCGATGAAGTGAGCTGTAGCTCATGAAAGCTTATGCTCAAATAAATTTGTTAGTCTCTAAGGTGCCACAAGTACTCCTTTTCTTTTTTCTCTATACAAGGTGTTTCTTTATAGAAGGAACTCTTCTTTAATCAATATTCTAATTGGAATGATGGACTATACTATTGTACTCATGCTATATGTCACACTATCGCATAACTCATACAAAGAGAGCCACACTGCTAGCATGGGTTACAATAGCATAAACTATATTATTGTATACTATTTACTAGAGCTGGAAGAATAATGCAAATGAGCCAGATTCTCAGCTACAGCTCAGAAGTATGTAGAGCAATGTAGGAGGGGCTTGAAGTGACCTTTTTACACTCCTCTGATCCTGGAGCCACTTTGTGCAGATCTGGTCTCCTGGCATAAATCACAGCAGCCTAAATGCTCACATTTATTGCTAGCCAGGTACAAAGAAAGCCATTGTAACGCAACGCCCCAGGGTGGGTCATCAGCAGTGGGGACTGAACTCAGGACTTCTGGATCTAAAAGCATAAGCCTCTACTGCCCGAACCAAAAAAACTCAGAGTCAGTTAGCACAAAGACTGTAGCAGAATTATAAACCGCTATGTATCCAGCCACTAGGAGACAGAGTCACATTGGATAAATGTGGGTTGCAAAAACAAGGCTTGACTTTGCCACACCTCCACACGCGAGACATGGGGGGTGGATTCTTAGCCCCACTGTGGTACCTTTGCACTGTTCTGATGGTGCAAAGGGGCAGTGAAACAAGTCTAGCAGGCTCCTCAGGGTTCCCCCAGGGTAGGGGTTGTTGCTGGGGAAAAAAATGTGTGACCAGAACACTTATATGCTCTTGTGATCTCCAGTAGCTGGAATGGTCTCTTGGAGCCACAGGCATCCAGACACAGTTTAGAGCAGCTCCGAGGCTACTCTACGTTGCTTAGGGGCCAAACTCCTTCCCCTCCCACTCAGCTCTGTAATGCAAATTCCCAGGGTCAGGGAAGTGGAAATGTAGCATATAGCCATAGGTGAAAGTAAGCCGGTCCGGTCCAGCATATCGGCAAGACTTCCCAAGGCTGGAGATTTAAAGGGCCTGGGGCTCCCTGCAGCAGCCGGAGCCCTGGGCCCTTTAAATTGCTTCCCGAGCCCTGCTGCCGAAGCCCTGGGGTAGTAGCAGCAGGGCTCTGGCGGTGATTTAAAGGGCCAGGGACTCCCTGCAGTGGCTGGAGCCCTGGGACCTTTAAATCTCTGCCCAAGCCCTGGGGTAGTGGCAGCAGCTGGGAGCCCCTGGGGCTCCATCCGCAATTTAAAGGGCTCGGAGCTCCACTGTGGTAGCGGTGGCCGGAGCCCTGGGCCCTTTAAATCGCCCCTGAGCCCCGGGGCTCCCAGCCGCCTCTGCAGCTGGTTGATCTGGGGGTGATTTAAAGGGTCTGGGGCTCCCAGCTGCCTCTTGACTTAAAGGGCTCGGGTATTTAAAGGCCCCGCCTCTTCCAGTTGAGGCCACGCCCGCTGCTCAGGACTGGTGTATCGATAAGTCCTATAAGTTACTTTCACCCCTGCATACCGTCAACTCCTCTTTGCCACACGCACAGCCTGGGAGAATACTCCTTTCTGATGCTGAGCTGATATAGGAGTGCTCTGTGTTGGGAAGCCGACAGCTGCACTGTATTGGAGGTTTACAGTGAAAGACTCAGTGCCCAAGCGCTGAGCAGAGCCAGAGGGAGCCTGCGCAAATCACCCAGGATATTACTTTAGGCGGGTTGCCATAGCAGCCTGTGCGCTCAGGCTGGGAGGGTCACCCCCAGTTAGAAAGCATTGATTTTTTAAAAAACATTTCCTATCATTTAAGGAGGATAAATCTCTTTGCACATCCAGGGTGGGGGTGGGTGGAGGGGGTGTCCCTTTTCAGTATCCAGAGTCACTCACACTAGTTTCTTTCATTCAAACATGAATGAAATCCTTCCCCAGTTATTACTCAATCCTCCTTACTCTGGCAAGATGCCTGCTGAAGTCACTGGGCATTTAATGGGTAAGACACAGGAACCCATTTGTTCCCCCAGACTGATATGGGGAAAATGCAATGAGGGGAACCTCACAGAGACTTCCTCCCCACACACTTCTTTCCTTGGTGATATTTTTGTGGAGCAGGCACATTGGTCTGGAAAAGGACCTTAAGATTTTTCCCCAGAAGCGGTAACTCAATTCTACAGGTGCTCTTTATGTGTAGCTTAGGTTTTGTTTAATTGCAAGGCTGTCCTCTCTTTTATATTTTCCTATCTGCACAGGCATGCTCCAAAGTATAACGTCAAAGTTTATAACTAAAAAATAAATAAATAAAAAAACCCAAACAATCGCTCCTTCATCCAATTGTTGATTTTTTCATTAAGCAGAGACAAGAGTTTGATAAACAAACAATTCCATGATCAAATTAGAATAAAAGATCTTTTAAGGTACAAACCACTGATTGTACATCCCCATGGATACAAGAGACTCAAAGTATTCAAATCTACTTGTGTTGAGAGTATTGTTTTGTGTCTCCTCCTGTATCCCAAAGATCAATTCTTTAATGTGATACAGCAGCAGAAAATGCCAAAGCCTATAAAACCAGCAGGTGTCATGAAGTTTTCAAGCTCTGGTGCAGATTTGCTT
The DNA here is from genome assembly GCF_009764565.3 of Dermochelys coriacea. Taxonomy (NCBI): domain Eukaryota; kingdom Metazoa; phylum Chordata; order Testudines; family Dermochelyidae; genus Dermochelys; species Dermochelys coriacea. The sequence goes on from NC_050075.1 coordinate 11,694,595, forward strand.
CACCTTTCACTCATTCTCATTTTCCTTGACAGTCTGCAGTGCAGTACTATGGCATTGACAGACATGCAGAGAGTGGTCCTTGGGTTTTGTTTAGCACAGAAACTGACCATGCAAAATTTGACTACAAACCTACTCAAATGTTTACTGATAACTTGATAAATTTTCAAATAGGGCTTCGGTTTTACTATGGAGCCTTTGTTAAATCACTGTTTTGTTTCACTTCCAGCAGATGGAGCTAGAAAGCAGAGAGAGTAGTTTATACATCAATAATAATGTTACATTTTCCTGCTTATGAATTAGTCACCTGTACCTTTAAAGAGCTGTCACATGATTGCAAATTCTGGCACATCTTTTGACAGACAACAATGGCAAACTTAGCTCTATCTCATCTGTCACTATCATGAGGAAACTCCCACTAATATTTTGGTACCTATGGATCTGGTCATTTAGCAACTGTAGGACTTCAGAAGACTTCTAGTATGAGTCACTGTCTTGTCTTGTGAGCCAGGAGGTATTGCACAGCATAGTAAAATAATACAGTTAAAAAAAATATAAAGCAATGCTGATACCAGCCGAATGGGAAAGCAGTAATGCACCCTGCAGAACAGGTCCAGACCTGCTACAGAATATGGATACAGTGTTTTATTTTCTGTCCATAATGAGGAAACTCACAGTTTTTTGCAAACTAGCTTTGGGATGGATTTGTGGGAACTAGCATCAACCTGCAAGTTCAGTATCTTGGAGCATCAACAAATCCTCATCCAGGACACTGGAAGACAACCAACGTTGAAGTTATTTGGGATTCTGAGTGTACAGAATTAGACGAGGAAGTTCCCTTTTGAGATGTCATGCTCTGGTGATTGCCATTCTACTAGACCCATAAGGTTCTTCATGAAAGTTCAATATAACGGACTCCAGCAGTCAGCTAGATGGCTGGCTAAATTGGGGGGCAACTCTGTCCTTTCCACATACCCTAAAGACTTGGCTTTCTGTAGTGCTCTGTGTAGTGAGCAGCCCTCAAAACAATCAGACCCACTTTGCTTTCTCAGCACTCAAGGGACAGATACTTCAGCTACATCCATAGTCTTCAGAAGATCATGGCCAACATCCTTGTGGGTATCCCTAAACTGCCATCATGTCACAGTATCAGATTGGAAAGGACTGTATGTCACAGCAACATGGCAATAGCTGCTGTGTCAATATCACAGGGCTTGTTCTAGAGGGATCTTATTTATAATGGGCAAGGCCCAGAAGGGGCCTTAAAGGGGTTTTCTTTCCCTTTTCGGGTTTTTTTTAAGTTGGTAGTCACATGTGAGAGGAAGGATGTCCTTGTTGCAAATGCACAGGACAGAAGTCAGGAGATCTGGATTTTATTCCCAATCCTGCCACAGGTTTCCTGTGTGACGATGGGCAAGTCATTGAATCTGACTTTACCTTGGAGGTCTCAGAGGAGTGTTGGGGGATGTAATGAACATGCGTAATATGTTTTGATTTAGCTGGAAAGCACAATAGAGTATTATTAGTGATAGAGTAATAACTATTATTATAATCCACAGTGGCTAATTTAATCCATAAATTTAGCCACGTTTTCAGATCATGGAATATCCAGCAACAAATCATGATTTCCTTGAATATATTCATCATAGAGAACATTTTCTTTTTTATTTACTGATCATGACCTTTCAAAATTGGGGGGAGAGCGGGGAGTTAAACTTTTTTACAAAATATTCATGACATTTGTTCCCTATTTTTTGACCAACTATAGAACTGGTCAGAATTTCTCCAATTTTGAAATTTCAGACATTTCAAATTTCAAAACAAAAAAACCTGAATAACTTCCAAAAACTGTTCATTCTCCTCTTCTCCCCCTCCCCACTAGCTCCAATAATTAAAATTTGAGTTGTGTTGCTTAGTTCTGACAGGCCAGGTAAATGACTTAGTATTATTTCTCCTCCCTACATATAGGGATGTGCAGCTACTTTCAGCATGAATTCTTGAGTATGAGAATTAAAAATTTGGTTTCTGCAAATATTTGCACCTACAGCTTTAAAATTCATTTTGAACCAACATCTGTTCCAGTAAAACTGAAACACATAATGGGCGTGGAATGACAAGCAAATACACTTTAAAGAATCAGATGGAAGATGTTTTGCATTATTTATGTACATAGCTTAATGACTAACTTCATCAGACCTCAGAATTAGAAGAGATTGAGCCCTGGTCAGTACTTTATTAGCATATTTCCAAAAAAGCTGCAGAAAATGGTGCACATGATGCAGACAGTGGCATTATTTGTCTGAGTATTGCACCAATACCTCAGCATGTAGTTAGGGGGTGCTGTATGCAGCGCATCCGTCCTTTTTTTGACTGCAAAATCCAGACCAAGATTTAGGGATAACTTGTAAGGTGATACTATGTTTTAGTCTGTCTCTTCTTTATTCATTAAAGCTGTTCTCTACCATGTGGGACAATATAGTCTATGGCTGCCGGTGCAGTCTGTTAGATGAGATGTAAAACTGGGGTTCAAAGAGTAGGAGTGTTAGTGAGTGTTAAATTAGGTAATAACATCGGCCTATAATACCTAAAATCCCTCCTGTAGTTTCAATTGATAAAAGGTATTATTTACTTCCATCCATCAGTAACGGCTATGTGCTATTAAACAGCTGTCTCCTTAAGCATGTTGCTAATTTGTAAGCCTCTCGGGGATCCTGGCCAAAAAGCGCTAAAGAAATATGTTGTTATGCTTACTGATTGGCCTTGTTTGTTTATTCATGGCAGTGCCACTTACTTCCTGTTATGTGCCCCCTTCTTGGCTAGTGTGCTCCATACACGTTTCCTGTTAATCTATTTTGAATTATCCAACTGCAAGATATTTACCAAGCAGGAACGGCAATTATTCTCTCTACAGCAGCAAGGAAATCAGAGTACCTTGTTTTGTGTGTTCAGGTAACAACTTTGCTGCTAATGATTTATGCTTCATTAAGCGACAGGCCTCTGGAAAACTACTTGGAAGCTCTGAACACTACGCATTTTCTCATCAGATTTTTGATTGTTATGATATATGCCCACATGAGGCTACAAGGAAGGGGAGGAAAGCTTTTTATGTTATATTATGACCCATATGGAAAAAATATATATTTCCCACACATCTGATCATATATATTGGGCACATTTGTAAAGCACATGTGAATTTTTATGAAACTAGACTGATTACATGACCAAAATATATCAGTTGGAGCTAGACTTATTTAAAGAATAATAAATATATTGCTCCCATGGCTGCATTGAATTAGCAATCCAGTTGGCTGATGAGAATTCAGAGCTGTGCCAGACTAAATCTGCAAGGGACAGTAGTGTCTTCTCAAGTAAGGCATCCTACAGAGTAAACAATTACCATGTTAAAAGAAAAGGAGGACCTGTGGCACTTTAGAGACTAACTAATTTATCTGAGCATAAGCTTTCGTGAGCTACAGCTCACTTCATCGGACTTGGCTTCCCACTTCTTGTTTCACAAAAACCCAAGCTCCAGAGACAAAATGATAGTTTAATCACCCTCTTGTGTATAAAATATGGGAAGTGAAAGGAAGAATTTTATGGGCTTAGACATGTTGGATGAAAGGAAGGGTCTTGACAGGCAAGAGTCTGCAAACCTGGCTTTCCACTCCATGGGATCACCTCCAGTCTTAAGTGGCAGCACTGACTTTGTGTTTGTGATGGGGTTTGTTTGCCTAAGATTCTGTTGTTTGATAGATTTTCCACCTCTCTCTTTTTGGGGGGAAAGGAAGTGGAAGAGCGGGGGCAGGGAGGGAATAGTAGCCCTGAAAGAAGAACTGCTTTGAGGTCTCTGCCTGTGCACTCCTACTCTCCTTCTCCCCACACTGGTCGGAAGGTGATGCTCTGAATGGGACACCCCAACGCTTTATAATCCTCTCTGCAGCAAGAGATGATGCTTCCACCACAACAGTCCCCAAACTGTCAGTGGGAACCAAGAAGCACCCAGGTAATGTTGGCCTCCCCATCCACGGTCTGGGGAACCCTTTTTGTGTGAGCACTGAGCAATTGGACCTACAAGAATTTTTGAGGCATCAGGCTGGAGAGTGCAGTCCAGTGAACAGCTGCTTTACACAATATGCTCATGATGATTCCACAGGTTTCCAGGGCGCATTAATGTAACTTCACACCCTCAGCCCCAATGAGCTGAGGTGGTGCAGGTACAGGCTGGGAACTAGTAGCAGCATGGCTCCTGAGTGAGTCAGGCCGTCAGAGGGGATGGGCCCTGCTCATGATGTCACAATTAGCTGTTGCAGAGATGACTGTGATGTCACAAAAAGAGGATGAACTCAACTGGAGAATGAGCAGCCTGAAGAGCAGATGAATTCCTAAGCAACACAGAGCTAAATTTCATACAAACAACCCTTGTAATAGAAAGTGATGGAAGAATCCCCCACTTCCAGAAAATACATACTACATTATCAAAGTTATTTATAAATTTCATCAGGTGTCATCAACACTTTAAACCCACCAAAACAATGCATATTTAAAATAATAATATTAATAATATTAATAATATCCCCTCCCCCAATAGATTTAAGGGAGCACTGGATCGGGTCAGGTCCTCTGTATTAATGCCCCAAGACCCACAAAGTTGGGAGCAGGATTCCCCATGGATCCTCAAGCTGTGCATCGAGGAGACAATGCTCCCTAGCCTCTCCACAATCCTGAGAGTCCCTTCCTGTAAGGGGATAAGAGCTGGAAAATACTTTCCCCTGTAGGTTTTCCATTCCCCACCCATTTTTCACTGGGGATGATGTTTGGGCCCTTCCTGCCCACAGACGGAATCATCAGTGCTGGAGATGTAAAAAGCCTATTAGGTCATCCAAGCCACTCCCTTGGTCAGTGCAGGATGGCTCCCTCGTCCTTTGTCCAGTTGAGATCTAAATGTCTCAGGCAGTCAGGTTTCTAACACTTCCCTTCAGAGACTGTTCCATAGACGAATGGATTTCAACATTCGGAAGCGTTTCCTGCTATTAAGCTGAGTTTTCCTTTTCTTTATCTTCATTCTTTATCTTTATCTTTATTCTTCATCCCATTACATCTCATTCTGAATGTCACCTTTCATTTCAGTCAATGTGGATCTCCTACTGGCCTAATGGTGCCACCTTTAGATTTACTTAAGCCCTCTCTTCATCACAGGCCCCGTGGGTATACACTGATCCCAGTGAATGAACAGCAAAATGGGACTCATCTTGTGATCTTGTAGAGGCTTATTCCCCATGATCATGAGTGATTTTAATGCACAGCAGATAATTAGTGATTCATTTTCTATTTGGAAATGAACTGTAGTAAAAAGGAGAATGAAGAAATTGTGCACAGCTAATATCCTCTAAGAGTTCTTAGTAAATGCTACAGCTCTTATACTTATGGTCTCATTAAATATTCCTAGATCGAAATGGTGGACAGGTGGAATCGGTCATCCATCCTGAAACGAGGCTAATTTATGACCAAATTAATGAGTTTTGAAATATTTATTTGCACAGGCAAAACTGTATGGAGGGATTAAGCAGAGATAGCTGAATGCTGTTCACACACACACACACGCTTTTTTCCCCTCCTGCAAAAGCAAACCAGATTGCATTACCCAATAAGATTAGTACTTTATTGAACCTCATTATAAGTTCACTTCCATCCATAGTCATATCCAACTGTTATTTTTGGCACATAGAGGCACCATGATTTAGTATGCTGTGTGAGAAAAAATGAAGTCTCCTTCTAAAATATGTTGACTATTATTCCAGATGTGGTAGTTGCCTTAGATTCTTTTCAAGCAGGTTTTTTTTTTTTTATGGTTTTGGCTGTTTGAATCTGGCATTATTTATTTATATATTAAAGTCATGGCTGCAGGGGGAGGCACTTTTTAATGAAAGCAAAAGGAAAAGGGGGTAATAAAATGTGTTCACTGGAGAAAAATATTTACATATAATTTTTGTATGTTCCCCAAGAAAAATAAAAAGGAAAGATATATAAAGGCACAATTATTCACTATTCTACAAATAACAAAATCCTGGGGAAATGCTGAATTTGAAGTAATTAGAGTTTCTCATTTAATTGACTGGTTGAACTGTGTTATTGGCAGGAGGTCAGAGAGAGGCAATGAGTCATCAGATTCTTTTACAGCAAGATCACAAATTTCTAGATACAAACTAGATATGGGGGAAACAAATTGGATCGGATTTTTGAACAGCCCCACAGATGTTCAGCTCTGAAGTTTTTGTTTGGCCTATCATAAAGAGAGGGGTTATTTACAAAACTGCCACAAGAGCTTAGTGGGGTGCAACTAAGGATTGGATATTTACATGGACAGCAAGAATATCCAGAGTTATAGTAGGAAGGATTAAAAAAAACTGGATGAAGAAATCCTTGACCTATTGAAGTCATGAGCGTTTTGCCACTGATTTCAATGGGGCTAGGATTTCAACCCAAGATTTTGGAAGGGATATAAACCTTCATGCTCCAGGACATAAACTGACCTCTAAGTTTTAGGAGGAAACTTTCCCTATGGGTAATTTATTCCATAACTGCCTCCTAGAGGGTTTCTTGTACCTTTCTCTGAAGCAGCTGATAGCACCTATTGTTGGAGAAAGGATACTGCCAAGATGGAACACTGGGCTGATCCAGCATGGCAATTCCTATGGCATTTGGATTTTGAGACATCCAAGGTTGACGGAATTTGGATTTGAGTTTGGCAGAGTCTGGATTATAAATGAAATGAAATTCACAGTACTTTCTGGTCCAGTTGGGCAAGGAAATACCATGGAAACAGCTTTTTGTGGAGTTTTTTTCCAGCCCTGGCCAGAACCAGGACGTGCAGCAGGCCACAAAAATGAGAAAATAAGGGGAAGAATGTTATCTGAACTGCTTTTGAATCTGGAGAGGGTGCTGCTCTTATTATCACCAAGATTAATTCATGCACAAAAGAACTCAGCTATCATTGAAAATAAACATTACACTTCTAGCTGCTGCTGCAAATGAACTCTCTGGATCTTTGTTTATTTTGGTTTGTTGTAAATAATTATTTTGTGCATGAATTAATCTTGGTGATAATAAGAGCAGCACAAGTTATAACCTGTTCTGCTTCCATGGGAGGTGGACTTCAAACACATGGAGTTCACATTACCTCCTATTTTAGTAAGGAGAATTAAAAATACTCCCAAATCTATCTTATCTAAGGTGCTTATATAGTTACCCCCATTACTGTAGCAGCTAATTATCTCATAGTTTTGAATCTATAAATGGGACTTTGTAAAATTTCCTCACTTAGTATTTACTGGGAGAATTATGACCTGCCTAACAGGATCTTCAGAGAATGTGTCTCTCCCTACATGTTTCTATGGTATATTTGCAGCATTCCTGTAACATGATTAATCAATAAAATAACAACACAGCTAGTACTTTTTCCCCCAGAGATAACAGGCACTTTAGATATCTGAACCATTTTTTTTAAAGTTTCCACATTTGTACACACAAATAATGACACTTGCCAGTTATCTAGATGTCTGGCTACTTGATGTTCATACAACTGAGATGTACATGTACATATTCAGGATTTTACCATGCAAACATCAAGGCCCAGGTGATGATGCCCTTTTTAGACTTTTGGCCCCCAATCCTACACACTTGGAACACTAGGCTATGACTAAAAGAAAAGGAGTACTTGTGGCACCTTAGAGACTAACAAATTTATTAGAGCATAAGCTTTCGTGAGCTACAGCTCACTTCATCAGATGCATTTCTGTAGCTCACGAAAGCTTATGCTCTAATAAATTTGTTAGTCTCTAAGGTGCCACAAGTACTCCTTTTCTTTTTGCGAATACAGACTAACACGGCTGCTACTCTGAAACTAGGCTATGACTATATGACATGGAGGATATGAGATGGGAATAACATCTTGTGAAGAAATTAATATTGCTCTGACGGCTGTTCTATTTTACACTGGCTGTCAAATCCTCATGGGGGATGTTCTGGTAGCTGTGGGCCCTCTGGATGTAGAGTTGCCCTGGCCACAAACCCTATATCAGGTGGCAGGATTTGGAGAGATTTAAGAGCTATCACCCTGCACCACGGAAACATTCCTCTACACAATGAGAATCCTCCACTGACCAGTTATTCTGGGTTTAAGGCTGCTTTGTGACACCAAAACAATTCCAAAACAGCCACACCAGACTGGACAATCTGGTTCACTAACTATTAACATTCCCATAAATTGCAGGGGGCTTAATTGCGGGATGGTGTGGCTTGGGAAGCTAGGGTACTTCAGCTTGATGAGAAGGCTTAGTCTAAAAGAGAAGGCACTGAGTGCATTTTTCAAGTGCTACCTCTTAAAAAATTGAATCAAGAAGTTAGTGGAGTTCAATAAATTTTCAGTGAAACCTAATCATGAAAGTTCCACCATTAAGATAAGTTGTTTTGTGGAGAAAGCTAGCCAATCCCTTTCAAGGGTCACAATGTCCTGGTTCTTTGCAAAATTTCCCAAGGCTGAGCTATCTGTTAATTACATTTCTCTTGTTGAGATTGTAACTTATCTACAGTGGCTTTCTTTTACTCTGTGTTACAAGTGAGTTTGCTTTACCTACGGGAGATAGTTAAATCAAGTGCCAGATTTTTATTTTATATTCAGTCCAAATCTAACCCTCCCTTCTATTTTCACCCATGCCACCACCTTTAGATCAGCTTCTCATCCCAATGTTAATAACATCACCCAGATAGGCTGACAACTGAAGCCATTCAGTATCCACCATTGATCCTATGACATGTACCGGCTTTGATGGACAAGGTCGTGTGCTTTTCTGTCCCTTCCCCACCCCCTTAATAGCAACTGATTGAAGAAATGACCCTTCAGTGAAGTGAGTTGAAGAGGTCAAAAGCCACTACTAATTGCTGGGTCTTAAGATCTCTGGCTTTCTTTTTGAATTTCAAATAAATTATCTAAAGGGTGTTGACAGTATTGTACTGTGAAATTTTACAGACACACTGGACACTACACATCCTGGTTTCCTCTAGCACCTGCAACTTTTTGCCCCTTCAGTTTTTTGTTACACAATGAACCACTGGATCTATGAGTTTTAAATTAAGTTTACAAGTAGGCAGAAGAATTGTACTCATTTGATATTTGGTTTAACTGCTGTGTAGTGAGCTAATAAAAACCTTGTCCATGTTTAACTAGCATCATTGTATCCTAAATGAGGAGTTAAAGTAATGAAAGAGTTGGTTTATTATTGAAGTATATCCCTAGGAAAGCAGGGCTGGATTAAGACCTTTAGAGGCCCTAAACACTGAAAAGATTATGGTGCCCACCAATATGTAATTCAAAATAAAAACAATACTATATCATAAAATAAAATTTTATTTTTTGAAATGATGCAAAACTTACATGTATGCTGAAATTAAAATAGTTTCTTTCTAGATTTTCTGATTGCAAAATTCTGGATAAGTTCACTGACGCTGACTCGACGAAGCATGTCTGCTTCCATACACAATAGGGAAAGTGAATCAAGTCTGTCCTGACACATTGTTGTTCTCTGAGGGTTTTTTATTCTTTTCAGCTGAGAAAAAGAGCGTTCTGCGGAGCAGTTAGTCATCATCAATATTAGAAAAATACATAGTGCGATCTCTACATTTGGAAATACACATTGTATTCCATCTTTCAATGTTGTGTCATGAAGATCAATGTGACTGAATTTCATTTTTCCTGTTTCATTAAACTTTGCACGCATATAACAGTGGAATTGCCATACTTCTCCACAGAGATTCATGTTCAAGTCAACAGAATATGAGTCAGCTAGCTTTTGGGAACCTTGTGAATATCGTTCGTCAGATAAGTTCATATTGTTTAGAAAAGAAAATCGACTTGATACTTCTTTTTACACTTCACCTCTCCTCTTCATATGAGCTTCAAGTGTATCAATTATAGCGTAGTAAGTAGATATGCGAAATTTGTCTCTATGATTCAATGCTGTTTCTGTTGCAGTGCTATCTTTTACTTGTTTTTTCCTGATTCGCTTGCGGGACTGGGTTTCTTTGTAGTTAGTATCAAGCAAGATACCTTTTGATATGTCTTCAGATCTTTCAAAATCATTACTCAAAGTGTGTAAGTGATCTGCTAATGAATAACAGAGGTCTGCACATGTTTTCAAATCCAATTCTTTTTCTTGGAGAGCTTGACTGGTGTGGTAAAAGTGTTGTAAAATTGCATTCCACATGGTCAACATGAATACAAACTCTAGTTCTTGCATCTTGTTTGCAATGTTTTCTGCCTCTCATATAGTTTCTCCCTTTTGTGATTGGTCTTCAGCTATACTTTCTAATGCATCCACAATCTTTGAGTAGGACTCCAGAATTGCACTTGTTGCCACTGCATGTGCCTCCCAGCAAATATTAGAAAGAGATTTCAACACACAATCGTTGCCCAAATATATTTTAAGAACTGCCCATCAGCATGTTGAGGCAGAGAAAAATGTATAAATTAACTGGACTGTTGAGAAAAAACTTATTGCCACCAGACAACAATCAACAGCACTACCGCCAACAAGATTGAGAGAGTGTGCAGCACATGGTAGGTGGGGATAAGTAATAAAAAGAGAACAGAAAAATGGGGGAAGAGTGTGTAGTAGTGTGTAAGGAAGTCTAACAAAGTTCTGATTTTTCCCATGATGACTACTTCAATGCTTTTTTTGAAATATCAAATATCAATTTTTTTCAAAAAAAATCTCATTTTTTTTGGTGCCCCCTGCTTTGCTGGTGCCCTAAGCATGTGCTTAGTCTGCCTATTGGGTAATCCAGCCCTGCTGGGATGTCAACTCAGCCGCAAAGACAGTGTGTCCTGTAAATTCGCTCTGTCACGTGCTCACACTCCCAGATACTCATCCCCCATATCTAGAGTATGAGCAAGACTCATGGGCCAGCCCAAAGGAATAAAGGGGGAGGAGAAAAAGGGAGGAAAATCTACCAAAGGGCATTGGAGAGTGACAGGAACAGAACAAGTTGGGGGTAGAAATGTAGCGGGGAGATAGCCATGGAGAAGAGATTCAAGTTGGAAAAATTAAGCAAAAGGAATACAATGAAGATCAATAGAGGGCTGAGAAAGAAATAATATGGAAGAAATCCCTGAGGAAAAATCTTATTATGGCATAGAAAAAAACGTAGAGCTTTGGAAAAGATCAAGGAAACATGGGAATTCCCATAGTGGGTCAGATCCACGATTCATCTATTCTAATATCCTATCTCTGAGAGTGGCCAGATGCTTCAGAGGAAAGTGTAAGGAAGAACTCGGGAGGAATAGTCGTGCATACTGTTCTCTTGTAAGACCTTCTAAAGCACTGGGCATCTCTGATGTAATGGAGGTCTGGCTGTCACACAAAACAAACCGGAGGTCTTCTCTATATGATGCAGTAATGCGCACTCCGGGGGATGATTTCTAAAGCACCCTAATGTGTGGTGCATTAATTGGTTCGTGTAGACCTTGCTGGTGTACACTAAAGACTTCTTAGTGAGCTTCAGTGTAGTGCTGTTTGAAACAAATTTCTTCACATTTACCTGAGATCCATTAAGTACAGCTGAACTTCCATGACAACCACAGCCATGTGCAAACACTGGTACCAAGTGTATGCCCTGCTTTGAGTGGGTAGGCACCTTCCAAAGGAGTAGCCAAACTTTGGACAGATAGTTGAGACTAAGGCTGAAGTATTATCGCCAAATATTAGGTTTTGCATCCATCGCCACAGCACCTACAACAACAGATTGCTTCCACAGAACCCTGAAGACAAACGTGAAAAACGATTCGGCTGGAATGATCTGCACATGTACATGTTTGCCAAAAGTCAGCAAAAGTAACAATAGCTACGGCTGATTAGCCTCAGGCAAGAAAAACCCAAACTTCCTGAAGTCTCACTTCACACAAATATTTCAACACGGAACAATGCAATGCTTATCTATCAGCAGTGAGGCAGAGATCAAGAGAAATAAATGGCACAGAGATCAACTGGCACTTAGCAAAACAGTAGGTCTTAAAACTTAAAAAGGTTCCTTGAAAGTACTCGCAAAAAGAAAAGGAGTACTTGTGGCACCTTAGAGACTAACAAATTTATTAGAGCATAAGCTTATGCTCTAATAAATTTGTTAGTCTCTAAGGTGCCACAAGTACTCCTTTTCTTTTTGCGAATACAGACTAACACGGCTGCTGCTCTGAAACCTTGAAAGTACTGTGAACAGTTTTACATGGTTGCTGCTTTGGCTATTCTCAAAACAAGCTTGCATAAGTACACGCATGCATATATAGGGTGACCAGATAGCAAGTGTGAAAAATCAAGACAAAGGGTGGGGGGTAATAGGAGCCCATATAAAAAAAGCCCCCAAAATAGGGACTGTCCCGAAAAATCGGGACATCTGGTCACCCTATGCATATATATGGACGCGCACACACAGATACACACACACTCCGACATTTATATTTATAATAGTGCAGAGCACTGGTTTAGAAACAAATTATTATGAGGACAACAAAGAAAACAAAGAGGTAAAATAAGGACAATATGAACAAAATGTTTAAGGGCCAGATTGTGATATTCTTACTCACACTGAGTAGCACCTTCCTCCATTGATTTCTATGGGATTTCTCTTGGTGTAAAGTACTAGTCAGTGTGAGTAAAATATCACAAGCTGGTCTTAAATGAGTTGAGTATGGGCCCGATTCTCCTTTCACTTACACCAGTTTAGTGCTGCTAATTTCACTGGAGCAAACCCTGATTTGCCTGCATGATTCAGAGGGGAATTGGGGGTTTGGGGCCCAATTTTCAAGAGTGCTCAGAACTCTGCTCTTCAGCATCGCTATTAACAGGAAAATACCCAATTTTTTGCCCCAAACTCAGACAGTTCGGATTAAATTTATTTCCTCCCACCCTTAGGCATCGTTTGACTTCTATATTTGGGGAGGCAGTTCCAATCAGGGGAATGAGGACAAAAACCACACCTGCCCAAAGTTTGCAGTTTGGGGGGCCAATGTCCCCCATCCAGGGCCAGCTCAAGGCACCAGCGAACCAAGCAGGTGCCTGGGGCGGCAAATGTAAAGGGGCGGCAGGAGGTCGTGCTCTGGGGCAGCAATCCACCCTCGGCAGCGGCGGGAATTCGGCGGCCGCTCCACCACAACGCATTTCGCGCTCAGCGGCAATTCGGCAGTGGGGACACGACTCTTCTTCGGTCACTGGCAGCAATTCGGCGGCCGCACCATCACTCCGCCTCCATGTTCAGCGGCAAGGTTTTTTGTTTTTTTCGCCGCTTGGGGTGGCAAAAATGCTGAAGCCGGCTCTGCCCCCATCTCCCCAAACTACACCCATGTTCCCACTCTCACCAAATGTCCACAAGTCTCAGCAGGACTTGCTTTTAGGTGGAATTAGAAGCAGAAATACTGAAATACCATAAGAAAGGCCATTCCTGCAGTATTCTGACCTGACCAAGTACTGAAAAACTCAGGAGAATGCCTGTTATGATAAGATTCCCAGTTCAAAGAGTTTTGGATAAGTTTTTGCGGAGATCCACCCTTCTAGAGCTTCCAAACCTTCAGAGAGTCATTAATCTTCACATTACAAGGCAGCCTTGGCTAGAATTCAAAGAAGGCAGTAGCATCATCTGTGACAAAGAGATCTTCTCAGTGGCTGCCAATATAGATTAACAAGTTATGTGTGTCAGATAGGCTGGTTTAGTAGCCTAAATATCAGCCATACGATCTCTAGTTCTGCAGGTTCAAATCTTGCTAGTGTTTTGCTCCACTGGTAGATAAATTGACGTCTATGCCATTTATGATTTTATAGTCTTCCAGAGGACGCCTTAAAAGCAAAGATCCTGTCCACTCTGCATGGACATAGTCAATCGCCCAGGCCATATCCAAAAATGTGTATTGGATGTCTATCCACCTGTAGCCCTCTACCACAAAAGTGATTACTTCGTCACACTTCACAAACTACATGGGAACAAAGTGCAAGATATTATGCAAAATATCATTCTTTAACCTGTACTGATCTTTCTTTGTGACGTCTCCTTTTCATGGAGAATTGCTATTGCATTACATGTTCTGTCAGTATTATAGTCTATTCAGAGTAGCAGCCGTGTTAGTCTGTATTTGCAAAAAGAAAAGGAGAACTTGTGGCACCTTAGAGACTAACAAATTTATTAGAGCATAAGCTTTCGTGAGCTACAGCTCACTTCATCGGATGCAAATGCATCCGATGAAGTGAGCTGTAGCTCACGAAAGCTTATGCTCTAATAAATTTGTTAGTCTCTAAGGTGCCACAAGTTCTCCTTTTCTTTTTATTATAGTCTATGAAGATTGAAACCAGGTACGGAATTAATCATCTTCCTCTGGCATCTCCGCCCTGTCACTAACGAGTAGTGCTCCTATTCTTTTCCGCAAGCATTTGAGCCATTCTAAAGAAAATACCCACTATGTTTTTTCTACCTCTGGCTCCACTGCACAATATACAATGGGCTTTAGCCCACGAAAGCTTATGCCCAAATAAATTTGTTAGTCTCTAAAGTGCCACAAGGATGCCTTGTTGTTTTTGCTGATACCAACTAACAGGGCTACCCCTCTGAAACCTGTCACAATACGCAGTGCACTTTTAATTCTGAATCATCTTTTTGTGGGGGAGGAGAGGGGATTTTACACTTTTGCCCATTACGTATGCATACTGAGTTATCAGAAGGAAGTTTAACATTCTTCCAACGTTGGGAGGGGGGAGCCAGCCTGTGGATTTACATCTCTGAATTTCAGTGGATGTGAAGGGTCTGAAATCCCACTCATGTTTCCTTTTATTGATTGCTCCCCTGGTGAAGGAGTGGGAGTTTGGGTAAATTTATAACTAGCTAGTGAAATAAACCTCACATCTACTGGAGATATTGCATTGAACAGGAAACAAGCCCACAGAAATTCATTATGTTCCCAGAATTAAATGAAAACAATATAGTTTATGGACCATAGAAGGGAATTCAAATTAAAATGAAACAAAAACTCTCAGGCTGGAAAGGAACTTCTTGCAAAGTCCTGGATCTCTTAGAGAAAGCACATTTTAGCTGGCAGTTTAGTGTCATCGCTTCAGCGTTCAAGATCTTTGAACAGCATACAGTAAATTGCAGCAGAAAAATACAGATACACTACTGTGCTCTTATTCTCCCAACAAACACCAAGTGATACTCTGGAAACAATGGTGTAATGTCAGACAACACAAGAAATACAACATGAATATCAGACGGAAGTATAGTGCCATTTGGATTAATAATCTAGCCAAGCATTCGGGCAAAATAAATCATTTCTTGAGAGTCATTGTCCCTTGACAGCAAAAAAATTTAGAAGGAAAAGGACCCTGGACTTCAGGAAAGCAGACTTTGACTCCCTCAGGGAACAGATGGCCAGGATCCCCTGGGGGACTAACATGAAAGGGAAGGGAGTCCAGGAGAGCTGGCTGTATTTCAAGGAATCCCTGTTGAGGTTACAGGGACAAACCATCCCGATGAGTCGAAAGAATAGTAAATATGGCAGGCGACCAGCCTGGCTTAATGGTGAAATCCTAGCGGATCTTAAACATAAAAAAGAAGCTTACAAGAAGTGGAAGGTTGGACATATGACCAGGGAAGAGTATAAAAATATTGCTCGGGCATGTAGGAAAGATATCAGAAGGGCCAAATCGCACCTGGAGCTGCAGCTAGCAAGAGATGTCAAGAGTAACAAGAAGGGTTTCTTCAGGTATGTTGGCAACAAGAAGAAAGCCAAGGAAAGTGTGGGCCCCTTACTGAATGAGGGAGGCAAGCTAGTGACAGAGGATGTGGAAAAAGCTAATGTACTCAATGCTTTTTTTGCCTCTGTTTTCACTAACAAGGTCAGCTCCCAGACTGCTGTGCTGGGCATCACAAAATGGGGAAGAGATGGCCAGCCCTCTGTAGAGATAGAGGTGGTTAGGGACTATTTAGAAAAGCTGGACGTGCACAAGTCCATGGGGCCGGACGAATTGCATCCGAGAGTGCTGAGGGAATTGGCGGCTGTGATTGCAGAGCCCTTGGCCATTATCTTTGAAAACTCGTGGCGAACGGGGGAAGTCCCGGATGACTGGAAAAAGGCTAATGTAGTGCCCATCTTTAAAAAAGGGAAGAAGGAGGATCCTGGGAACTACAGGCCGGTCAGCCTCACCTCAGTCCCTGGAAAAATCATGGAGCAGGTCCTCAAAGAATCAATCCTGAAGCACTTAGAGGAGAGGAAAGTGATCAGGAACAGTCAGCATGGATTCACCAAGGGAAGGTCATGCCTGACTAATCTAATCGCCTTTTATGATGAGATTACTGGTTCTGTGGATGAAGGGAAAGCAGTGGATGTATTGTTTCTTGACTTTAGCAAAGCTTTTGACACGGTCTCCCACAGCATTCTTGTCAGCAAGTTAAGGAAGTATGGGCTGGATGAATGCACTATAAGGTGGGTAGAAAGCTCTAGATTGTCGGGCTCAACGGGTAGTGATCAATGGCTCCATGTCTAGTTGGCAGCCGGTGTCAAGTGGAGTGCCCCAGGGGTCGGTCCTGGGGCCCGTTTTGTTCAATATCTTCATAAATGATCTGGAGGATGGTGTGGATTGCACTCTCAGCAAATTTGCGGATGATACTAAACTGGGAGGAGTGGTAGATACGCTGGAGGGGAGGGATAGGATACAGAAGGACCTAGACAAATTGGAAGATTGGGCCAAAAGAAATCTAATGAGGTTTAATAAGGATAAGTGCAGGGTCCTGCACTTAGGATGGAAGAATCCAATGCACCGCTACAGACTAGGGACCGAATGGCTCGGCAGCAGTTCTGCGGAAAAGGACCTAGGGGTGACAGTGGACGAGAAGCTGGATATGAGTCAGCAGTGTGCCCTTGTTGCCAAGAAGGCCAATGGCATTTTGGGATGTATAAGTAGGGGCATAGCGAGCAGATCGAGGGACGTGATCATTCCCCTCTATTCGACACTGGTGAGGCCTCATCTGGAGTACTGTGTCCAGTTTTGGGCCCCACACTACAAGAAGGATGTGGATAAATTGGAAAGAGTACAGCGAAGGGCAACAAAAATGATTAGGGGTCTAGAGCACATGACTTATGAGGAGAGGCTGAGGGAGCTGGGATTGTTTAGTCTGCAGAAGAGAAGAATGAGGGGGGATTTGATAGCTGCTTTCAACTACCTGAAAGGGGGTTTCAAAGAGGATGGCTCTAGACTGTTCTCAATGGTAGCAGATGACAGAACGAGGAGTAATGGTCTCAAGTTGCAATGGGGGAGGTTTAGATTGGATATTAGGAAAAACTTTTTCACTAAGAGGGTGGTGAAACACTGGAATGCGTTACCTAGGGAGGTGGTAGAATCTCCTTCCTTAGAGGTTTTTAAGGTCAGGCTTGACAAAGCCCTGGCTAGGATGATTTAACTGGGACTTGGTCCTGCTTTGAGCAGGGGGTTGGACTAGATGACCTTCTGGGGTCCCTTCCAACCCTGATATTCTATGATTCTATGATTCTATGATGAGCCAGAGCTGTTTCAGCTAGTACCAGAAGTGAGCTCCTTACAGAAAGGTCCTAAATACCCCATGAAAACCTTTCAATCTTCCTGAACATTTTTTTAAATCCCCCCCACCCAAAGAGAATTTACCCAGAAGGCAATGAAAGATGTACGTTTGGTTTTATTAAAAATATTATGAGAGAATAGAACTGAATCTACCAAATAATCTAAATAGTACTTACAACAGAAGTTGTATATACATATAGTATTTGTTGGCTCCAGTTTTATCCCCATATAACAGGTATGTCTGTGTCATACCATAGGATAGGATCTAGAACTTTGGCTGTCATTTTGCCAGTGGAAATAATTAACTTCTAAGTAGTGGGGCCAGCAGGGGAGTCAGTATAAAATCACAAGTGACAAAGGGAAAAGTAATCTAAACAACCCTGGATTATTATCAGCTGTACATCCTGTTCTCCATAGTAAAGGGATGGGCATTAGAATGATCATATTAAAATCCATTTCACTTGGAGCAGTTAGGAAAAGAAACTAGAACCTGGGGCAGAGGGAGAAATAGAGAAAAACGTAATCCTCTGCCACAAATTAGGTCCACTAGGAAAGAATATTTGAAGATCTCAGTCTAAGAGACCAGTAATAGTTAGGGATGTTAATGGATAAATCACACCATTAGAGAATATTGAACATGAAGCACAGATCTCCTGCAACTCAAATATCATAGACATAAAAAAAAAACCCAGAAGGAGTTGCAGAACATGCTCTTAGGAGTAATGCTTGCTTGAAGTACCAGAGATTTATTACAGGGACATGTTTCAGAGTAGCAGCCGTGTTAGTCTGTATTCGCAAAAAGAAAAGGAGTACTTGTGGCACCTTAGAGACTAACAAATTTATTAGAGCATAAGCTTTCGTGAGCTACAGCTCACTTCATCGGATGAAGTGAGCTGTAGCTCACGAAAGCTTATGCTCTAATAAATTTGTTAGTCTCTAAGGTGCCACAAGTACTCCTTTTCTTATTACAGGGACAGTGTACTGTGGAAGTGATAAACAGTGTTTCTGTGACACAGGCAGATGCTGGGATATAAAAGAGTAACTATAGGTTTGCATATGTATTGAAAAATGAGCTTTAGAAAGTGACTTGTTAAACCAGTCACATGAATGTATAACTATTTAGCTAGACTGCTCATTCTAACAAGTCAGTGACCTAATCAGAGTCATCCTGACTGAAAATATATATAACTGAGCCCACGGGGGCGGCGGGGGGGAAATCACAGATAAGGATTGTATTCCATGTAATGCTGCTGACTTCTGTCCACTCACACCTTCTTGGCTATTTGTTTTTGTCTTGCCCCTGTTTGCAGCCAGCTACTATAGAGAGGGGTTGAGTACTGTGTAGATACCTTTCTTCCTATACTACACTGAACTAGGATTTCAATCTTGCTCCCTGTGAAGTGAATGGCAAAACTCCCATTGAAATCAATGGAATACATTTCCGTTCCCCCCTGCTAGTCAAGGGACAGCTCAATTAGTTGTTAATGCTTGGGAGGCCCTCAACCATCTGAGTAGACACCCCTGTCATCTTCCCAACAGCTGAGTATGATGCTTTGCCAGGGAAGGGTTACGAACATGAAAGAAATCCAGCCCATGGGTTCTCTGCTCACTGGTGCAGGTAGGAATAGAGAGGAGAGAGTGGTGCAGGGGAAACCCACAACAGTTCTCTGAAATTTTAAAGCAGTTCGTTTACCCCGTTGAAACTTACTGACATAACTTTCCCCAGCATTTAATGCCACTCCTCCCCAGATTCAGGGACTCAATACTCTGCTTTTGCCCGTGGTGCTTCTGTTTGTCTTTTTCAGTTCAAAACGTGCTCCTGAGAACTCTGATGCATGATTGCATTATAAAATCATGCATCAAAGAGTTATTTGGCGAATAGGCTCTTTGTGTGTAGAAAGATGTCTTTCTTGCTTTGATAAAAGAGGTTCACAAGCATACAAATGGGATAAACAAATCTAATTGTTAATTTTGTTTTGAATTTACATCCTTTTAGCCCTGTTTTGCAGACTTGAGAGTTTGAATAAAATTAAAATATCTTATGAGTACTATTAGTTACCAAAATTTGCAAACACCAGAAGCTAGGAAGTGCCAGATGAGACCATTTCATCCAGTATCCTCTCTGCTGTAGTGGCCACTATCAGAAGAAGCCCCATATTGGATGATTATAGAATAACTTGCCCATAGGCGAGGTTTCTTCCTAACCCCAGGTAACTAACAGTTGGTTTATAACCGGAAGTGTGAACATTTGTCTAGTATAAATTTTAAATTTTGTCTTATTTAATTGTGGATGTTCATATACACATGAATGTATGCTCTTTTGAATCACACTCAGATCTTTTCTGCCTTGTAGCAGTAAGTTCCACAAGTTATTTCTTTTTATCAATTTTAAATGTGTTGCTTTTCAGCTTCTTTGGGAAGGCCCTTGGATAACCATAATTGCCTGATGTACTTCCCCTCTCCCTTTTGGGAGGCAGTGTGACCTAGTGGAAAAAGCACTAGGTGGGGATTCGGGAGACCTGCATTCTATTTCCAGCTCTGCTCGTTTGCTGGGAGCCCTTGAGTAAATCACTTCACTTCAGTTTCCCCATATGTAACATGGGGATAAAGATACTTACTGCTTTTGTAATGGCCTTTGAGCTTTATGGACCAAAGGAGCTAGGTATTATTATTTCTGTATACTATCTGTTGTTTTATACAACTATATCACACCCACTCTTCCTATTTGCCTCCTCCCTAAGCTAAATAGTCCTTTTCATTCTTTTTTCATATGGAAATCTTTCCATGTCCCTAATAATTATTGTCACCTGTCTCTGAACTCCTTCCATTTCTGATAGATAGATAGATAGATAGATATGAATTGGGGTGACCAGAATTGCATGCAGTGTTCTCAGGGAGTATGCCCCTTCTATCTATATAATGGCATTGCAATATTTAAATAGTGTACAGAATATATTTGTATAGGTATATGAAGATATTCTCTTTTATTACTTGACCAGTTCTTGTAAGTATCCAAAATGAACCCAAGCCATGAAACCTTTGTGCTTCATTCATTTTAGTATATACCAAGACTGGGCTCTTCCTTTTCCTTGTACTTCAGGTGTTCAGCAAGACACTGACTCGATAGTACAACGCTCTCAAACCTGTGCATACCCCAGACTGCACTTGAATGGCAACTGCTCCAAGAGTGACTTATGTAGCTGAGTTGCTGAGGCCAGAACTGGCAGGAAACACATGTTAGAAATTAGTGTGTGTCTGGTACTGTCTCCTTTCTCTGTTTCTCCAGGTGGCTGAGCAAGAATGAGAGCAAGAACATTTTTTGAGGCTGACCCTGGTTAATGTGAGCATAAATACAGGGTTAATACAAAAGGATGGCTGATGAAGAAAAGTAACCACGATGCGGAAAGTAATTCAAACAATTCCCTGAAAAATGTCCACCTTTGGCTTGTGTTCCAACAACAAAGAGCAAGGATTACTGTGAAACAGGAGACGAGCATGTGTTATGTTACTTATTCCTCAGGAAGTAAGTCAGCACCATCAAGATGTTAAAACTCTTAGTGAAACTAACTCTGTCACTATTTTTAATCATACATGATGTCCAGCATAAAAGATGGTGTGTGCAGTCCCCTCTGTTTGAGTACAAATGGCTTTCCTGAGTGGACAGATAATGTTTTCTTGAACTTTTACAGTCGGACGTATCCTTAGGGCTTTCTAAACCTGCTGGACTGGAACAGAGATCCTGCTGCTAGATGTTTCTTCACAGTCAAGTGCATAGTTATTGTGCCTCCATCTTTGGCCTTTCAGTAAGAGTGCTCTTTCTCCTCTACATGAAAGCCTTCCAGTTACAGTATATTGAACCCAATTCCTCCACATCCAACATACAGCACATCTGAATGCATTTATGCCCTTTAGGATCCAATTTTAATGTTTATGCTGGACAACAGGACTCCATTTCAGTCACCACAGAACCACTGGTAGCAGCCCACAGTGTGGGCACAATCACTATATAACCATGAGTAAAGGCTCATCTAGTCATTGGTATAATAGCATTGCGAAACACTGGCCACTAAACATAAACTTTCTCAAGTGTTCCATCCGCAGCACATGGGACAGCCCCTGTATATATTCAGATTCATCCCTGTTGTTACTCCAGTGGTGTAATGTTACTGGAGTTGAATTACGGGCAATTTTGGCCTAGGAACTATATTTGTTTCCCCAGATAGAGCTGTTATCTAACTTTTTATTACCATTGATTATTGGAATAAACAATGATCAACCATGAGACAGTGACTATGGGATGCTTATGTAAGTCAAAGTAATTATCCATCATTTCAGTTTGAAAGTCCCATCTCCTGCACTTATGCCTTGCCTGATGGAGAGCTTGTACCACTGGGACCAGATTGTACATTCATATCAACATACTGATGCATTTTTTTGAACATGTAATTAAGAGTTAAGGTTCATACATTCACATCAAGGCACCAATGCCTTTTTATTTATTTTTTTTTTAAAAAGAGGAAACTATGAGCCTGATCCAATTCTCATTGAAGTCAATGGAGAGCCTCCTACAATAGGATCTGATCCAGCTTCCAGATGCATTAAAGTAATATATTAGTATAACATTAAGATGTCATTGATAAAGGGAGGTGAGACAGAGTTCTATCAACAAGTTAACAGATACAATGTTATGGCAAATATGGTGTATGCCTCCTTATATCTGTGATTCCCAATGTCCTGTTATAAAATCTCTTATTATAAAGATGTGTCCATTGTAAGGGCATATAGATTATGGACAACTGTATAGCAGAAAGAACGTAGAACTGTTTCTTTCCATCAGTGGGGCACATGCTATTGTGTGTGTACAAGTTGCAGATTGGCAGCTAGGCCCTTTCCATGAACATTTGATTTCAGGTATTTCTCTTGAGCTGTTCCTGAGACAGCTAGCAGTCCTTATTAGGATGGAAATAGCCTACAGAATCTGCTGCACTGTAACTTTCTATCACCACTCTTTTGACTTGCAGGACTTATGAGCAGAGTCTCCTCTTTAATTTACTGCCTGTCTGATTTTTGGGGTAAACAACGGATTAAACCTGCCCTTCAAACAAATAATGACAAAAACATTCATGATCAATTAAATGCTGATACTATTAGTCCATGTATCCATATTTACTAAGTTTTCAGCTGCAGGCAGTGACACATAGGAATTTGCACACAGTGAGTGCCCAGTAGAATTTATTAAAACAAAGAAAAACTATGGGCCATACATTGGCATATTTACTCACATTGAGTAGTACCTTACTCTACAGGTGGGATTCACAAAGGGAATTTAATGGGAGCTAAGTATTAAGTACCTGGCAAATCCCACTCTACAAGAAGTTCACTAAAGTCAAGGAGACTGGTCTTAGAGGAAGGTGCTATTCAACACCAGTAAGGCAAAGTAGGGAACATGGGGCCGGGATGGGGGGGGTGGTTACATAGAATCTAGTCCTAAATGGTTTGAGTGTTAGTGATAAGAAGAGTAGCCGCTAATAATGAAAAGAAACATTCATATAACATTTGGCCAAAAACACAGGGAAAAAGCTGAGTTCATATTCGTTCTGGCACCAGTTATACATGACAGATTTACAGCACAGAATGTGGATGAGCACTAGGAAATGCAATCCTTTCTCTGCACAGGCGCTTTCAGCATGAACAATAGGCAAGGATATGAATACTCCTAATATTGCCTATAAATCCTTATTGAAGGTCTACCAGGCAGAGTTAAGAGAGTGCTAGCTTGGCTACTACAATATATTTCAAGTCATTTCAGGTGAAATGAAATGGAAATTAATACAACATAGGTTTCTAACCACTCTATAATGGAATATTCTCCCTCAGAAAACACAAAAATATATCCAGTGCAGCTCTGCTGTCATCTTCAGAGTGCTTTAAATGGAAATACATTTAAAGTCTTAAAGTTTTAGCGTTCCTTTGAGCAACTTACATCTCCCCTCTTTCTACCCTGGCCATTCTCCCATTTTAGTATTATGTCATCAGAGAGTGATCACCAGCAGAGATGGGATTCAAAGCCAAAAAAGCATCCGGGCTATGGAGACATGTATCCTTCCTATTGGCCAGGTGTCATGTCGAGCTTCTGCTACCCTGTACTCCATGGGATTCTGGCAGCTCTGTGCTGCATGAGCAGTTTTAGATACATGAAATACTGCTAATAGACACCGATGCGTTGCTCTGACTGTACTAAATGATACTTAGAGATAGTAGATGAGAGGATATATTTCAATCTAGAGCAGATAGATCACCTAAAATTACACACCCCTTTGTTATACCCTTAAACTGCCTTTCCTACCCTCACTCCTCGTCTACCTAATATCCTTAGAAAACAGACGGGCTTTGCCGCATGCCTGGAAGTTGAATAAATCTAGTAGTCCAAATGAGGGGAAGCACACTTCAGAAACAGGGGGCTTTGATGAGAACTTCCCCCCAGTTTATTATGAATTCCAGCTTAAGCCCATCTGACGATCACAAGTGCAGCACCACGGCACCAGCAGAGAGGGAGTCTCTCAGCTAGTCTGGTCACACAAACCATTTAAGACTGCACAGGTTACAGCCAAGGCCTTGAATTCCACCCAGAAACATCTTGGCAGCCCATGCAGATCCCACAGCTCTGCTGTAACGTGCTCCTGGTGTGAAATGACACTTAATGTATGGGCAGCTGCATTCAGTTTCCAAGCAGTCTCAAGAAGCAGCCCCATAATCCAGTCCAGAGGTGATAGAAGCATGATGACAGATAGCCTCATGCACATTGGAAACAAATGGCTACGTTCATATTGCTAAGCACAGATGGAAAGAAGTGACCTTGGTGATGGCTGATATTTTGGCATCTAATAGCAGCCTTGGGCCTAAAAAGCACATGACAGTTCCAAATTTTTAAGCATATTTCTGGACAATAAAAATAACTTGCAGGAAATATATGTAATTTTCTTGCTTAGATTCTCTCCCAGGAGAAAAGGAAAGGGAATTCTGCTGCCCTCCCAAGAAATTAGCAGTCCCTCTCTTTCCAGTATCTGTGGGTGAGACATACTATAAATGTCTAACTGTCCACACAATATCATTGATGATCCACAAAAAACAATGATGGTAACAAGTGTCTTCCTTAAAAAGCAGAAGGTGGAGCATGATTGTTTCAGACATTAGGCTTTGAGTCTAAGCGATCACGCTTAGTCATTGCCCTGAGTCACAATGTTTGGATCTGGATCAAACCTACGGATGTGTGTGGATATGGGTTTTGGTTCAGACTCATACCTTCTAATAATACCTAGCTTTTATGGAGCACTTTTCATCAGTACATTTCAAAGTGCTTTATTCCCATTTCACAGATGGAGAAACTGAGACAAAGAGATGAAATGATTCACTGAAGGTCATCCAGCAGGCCAATGGCAGTGCCAGGAATAGAGCCTAACTCTCCTGAGTCAGCATTAGTGCTCTAGCCAGTAGGCCACGCTGCTCCTTGAACAGACTATAGATATTGGAATTGGTTGAAAAATGGGGGAGTAAAGCCATGATTTTTTTTTAATTTGCCATCTGGCTCTAATGAACATATACACACAGGACCCACTTTAATAATGTGGGACCCACTTTTTGGTGCTCCAGTTCAATACTATGATGTGCTCACTTCAGATGTCTCAGTAGCCATCCGACCCTTCAAATATTGGACAGGGATGTCTTATCAAGTGCCTGTGTTTTAAAATTGGATTTCCCATATTTAATGTCCAGGGGCATTAAATATCAACAAAAGCTCACTTTCTTCTTTCAATCTGAAGGCGTCAAAGGAAGAAATAGCCCATCCCAGTTACTTAGCTTTACTGAGTTTGTCACCCTTATTTGAGATGCTGGAATATTTGAAGACATTCCTCAACAGCTGTACTACAGTGTTAATAATCTATTAATTGAAAAAGCACATAGATTCAGGCTTCACAGACTCTCTCATCATCCTGTATGCCCTGAACCATGCTTGAAGGAGGATAACCTTTTCCTGATGTTCTGCCTCAGGAACTGAAACAAGAGAAGTCATTTATATAAATAGAACAGATTGCTTTGATAGCAGCTAACAGACTCGTGCTTGTAGAAACCATGTGCAGTGCAGATAGAACTGGATGGGTCCATAAAGGAGTCTGCACACCTCATTACTGTAAATGAGGAATAACCGACTAGAGGTATTATTGCTGAAAAGGATCTGGGGATTAGAGAGGATCACAAATTGAATATGAAACAACGAAATGGTGCTGCTGTGAAAAAGGTTAATATCATTCTGGGGAGTGTTAACAGGAGTGTCATATGTAAGACTCGGGAGGCAGGGGTGCCAGAACAAAGGGGGGCCAAGGCCCTCCCACTTTTGAAAGTGGCCCTCCCCCCTGCCCCTCCTCTTCCTGCAGAGGCCCCGACCCCCGGCCAGGCCAGAAGTTAGAGCCTGGCCCAGGTAAGAGCAGCCCAGGGAGCCTGGACAGCTGTGGGGAGCCATGGACCCTCCACCTGCCCTGGTCAACGGGCCTGGGGAGTGAAGAGATCGGCCGGAGGCTGCTCTCGGGGCCCCCGATGCTGGCTTCAGCTTTCCTGGGGCCTTGGCAGGAAGAGGAGGGGCAGGGGTGGGGCCACAGAGTGGGTGGGGCCTCAGGGGCCCCCCACTTTTAGGAAGAATTCATCGCCCCTGATGGGAGTTAATTGTCCCACTCTGCTCGGCACTAGTGAGACCTCTGCTGGATCACTGTGTCCAGTTCTGGGCGCCATACTTTAGGAAAGATGTGGATAAATTGGTGAGAGGAGAACAACAAAAATGACAAAAGGTTTAGAAAACCTGAGGAAAGGTTAAAAAGACTAAGACAGGACCGGATAATAGTTTTCAAATATGTTAAGGGCGGTTAAAGAGTACTATAATAAACAGTTCTCCCTGTCCACAGAAGGTAGGACAAGAAGCAACAAGAGAGATTTAGATTAGATATTAGGAAAAGCTTTCTAACTATAAGGGTAGTTAAATTCTGGAACAGGCTTCCAAAGGAGGTTGTGGAATCCCCATCACTGGAAGTTTTAAAGAACAGGTTGGACAAACCTGCCAGGGATGGTCTAGGTTTACTTGGTCCAGCCCCAGCACAGCGGGCTGGACTTGATTACTTTAAAGTCCCTTCCAGCCCTATATTTTCATGATCTGCCACTGATTCTTGTGTCTAAAGCTGAGGAGATTGATGTGCAAGACAACAGTTATAAGCAGAGCTGTAAGAACCACCAATTTTTGGTTTGCTGACCATTCTGAAGGGAAAAAAAAAATCAGTTCAGATTAAGCCAAAACCAAAATGTTCGACAAATCTAAAAAGTCAGAAAAATTTCATTTCGGGCAGAATAAAATATTTTGTTTGTCCCAAAACAAAATGTGTTTTGATTTGGGGGATTTTAACTTTTATTTATTAAAGCAAAGGAAATGAAGGGCTAAATTCAAAAATCCAAAGGAGGAAGAGATGCCCCCTCCCCAGCCTAGAAGGGAGGACACTCTCCTGAGTGGGACTTGAATGCAGCTCTCCCTTTTCCCAGATAAATGCCCTACTCACCAAGCTATAGGATATTGGGAAAGACCCACCCCAGAATCTCTCCTGTTGAAACTGTTCCACTTTGAATAAACTACATAAATAGTCACTGAGCCAGAGAAAGAAAGAGCAAGAGAGAGAATGACTCTCTAACCCAGTGGTTATAAGGAGGCAGCAGTTCCTCCTCCTCGGTTTTATGAATGGCATCTAAATCCCCTTGTAAATCTAGCCCCCCTCCCCTGCCAAAATAAATCAGACTGTTTCTTTTCATTTCAAGTGAAACAATTTGTGGAAATGCACATGAAACCGCAAAATGTTTTTGGTCAAATGAATCTGCAGATTTCAACAACAAAAAATGTTGGCTGAAAAATTTCACCCAGCTCTAGTGATAATTTGGAATTAAACACGGAAAACAAGCGCTAACTTAGCTTTCTGCAATGTCTGGATTTTGCAAGTAACACATTTTCTCTGGACTCAAAGCTCTTTTGAATCAGCGGTCAACTCCTCAGACTAAAGCAATGGAGAAAAATATAGCTATGGTTGCAATTCTTCAACAAAAAAACTTCAGAAACAGACTCCGAGAGACTGCTCAATTGGAATTAATTTGCAAACTTGATACAATTAATTTAGGCTTGAATAGAGACTGGGAGTGGATGGGTCATTACACAAAGTAAAACTATTTCCCCATGTTTATTCCCCACCCCCCACCGTTCCTCAGTCGTTTTTTCAACTGCTGGAAATGGCCCACCTTGATTATCACTACTAAAGGTTTCCCTCCCCCTCCCACTCTGGTTACAGTGTGTATGGTAACACCCATTGTTTCATGATCTCTATGTATATAAATCTCCCCACTGTATTTTCCACCAAATGCATCCGATGAAGTGAGCTGTAGCTCACGAAAGCTTATGCTCAAATAAATTTGTTAGTCTCTAAGGTGCCACAAGTACTCCTTTTCTTTTTGCAAAAACTAGAAGGTACAGGAAAGGTTCATGGTTTCAACGCATTCAAGTTTTAATAGTGGAAACTGGTGTAAAGAAGACACTGCTAATATGCAGGTATACAGAAAAATTCTGTTTTCAGTAAACTAATTTTCTGAAAGTTACTAGAAAAATGATTTTATATAAGAATAAATTAAAAGGCTTAGCATTTAGAAGTATGTAACATGAGCTTGTCAGAGAGCATCTGTGATTTAGATGTAAATATTTCAGTTTGAAATAATTATGCAGTATTGACACAGAGACTTAGAAGTGCAATTCAGCTTGGATGAGTGCCCATCACTGAAGTCATTTCTAAATATTGAGGGATTGATCCAGCAAAATTAGTATCCGAGACTGCTGGTCCAGAGAAACTCCACAGGCCTGTAGTGCTATTTAATATTACAGGACATTACTTTAAATGAGGGGTGTCATTTCCTATACGGGCAAGGGGGCAGTTGCCTCCTCCCCAGACCTTGCCCCCCTTCCTGACTTTTCATAGATTTATATGTTCCCCTGACTTTGCAGGATATCATAATTTCTAAGTGAGATTTTATTTAGAAATTTAAGGTAGTTAGAGTAAAAAATATTTATATGCAAAAGGTCAACATCTCAATGAAAAGTTTTTGGATTTTTTTTTCCGCTCGTAAGTTCATGAACTTTTTTGAGATTGACTTTTCATCCCATTTCAGGACGAGAAATTTTTTTGAATTTCGTCAATTTTCCTGGGGTGAGAAGAGAATAGAGCTGGGCAGCAATGGTTAAGTACAGGGGTTCTCAAACTTCCTGGCACCGTGACCCCCTCTGACAACAAAAATTACTACACAACCCCAGGAGGGGGGACAAATCTTGAGCCTGCTTGAGCCCCATTGCCCCAGGGCGGGAGGGGAAACTGAAGCCCAAGGGCTTCAGCCCCAGGCAAGGGGCCTGTAACCTGATCCCCACCGCCCAGGGCTTCAGCTTTGGCCCTGGGCCCCAGCAAGTCTAAGCCAGCCCTAGTGACCCCATTAAAACAGGGTCACAACCCACTTTGGGGTCTCAAGCCACAGTTTGAGAACTGCTGGTTAAGTATAATAAATTCTGTTAACAGAGGCTTTTTCTCTGAATGCCATTTGTATTCTTTTTAATTCACATTCATTAACTGAAAATTTACTCTTTGACTTTGAAAAGGGGCCCATTTTACTTACATCACATCATCTTGCATCATTTGTAATTAATTTTGGAATGCCATTCGTTTTTAAACAAAAAACCACCAACTTTCTGAGGAAAGGGAAATTTGTTTCATTTGGTGCCATTTTCACTTTATTTTATCTTTATGCAGCTACAATGTAGAGAAAAGAAAGGAATTAAAATACCTGTGCCTGAAAAAGATTGACCTACGGAGGTTTTAGGAACATTTAATGTATTGAATGGTCCAGAATGTGTGAAATTCAGCCTGGTCAACTTATGGCCCTGATTCAGCAACGTATTTAAACACGTGCCTACCTTTAAACGTAGAGTGGTGGTGTTGACTTCATTGGAACTATTTGGGGGTTTAAAGCTTGGCATATGGTTAAGTAACTATATAAACTGGGGCTTAAGTGGGACTTATATGTTTTATAGACCTTGTATCAGCCATACCATTGCTTTGATTTGCACCAAATATTCTTATAACCAACCGATAGCATCTCTCAGCTTGAAAGAGAAATAAATTTAAAGGCAGTAGATGAAAAGTTATTGTTGCGAGATTAATTTCCTTTTCCCCTTAAAAGGAACAGAATGCTATTTGTGAATTTTGGATTCTTTGGACAAGGGTTTGGATATGAACACTGCAACTTGCAGTGCAAACTATACAATAAACAAAAGCTTACGGAGCTCAGTTCTGCAAAGCACTTAAGCCTGGGCTCAATTTAAGTACATGAATCATTCCACTTTCTTGGTGGAAGCCCCTTTGCAGAGTTCATTTAAAATGGCGGCTGGTCAAGGTACTAAGAAGTCTACAATAAAGAGCAATCCCTGCCATGGCAAAGGGGTGGACACACTGATCTAATAGGCCTTTTCCATTTTTAAACTCTGTGCAGAGACTGAAGCCTTGCAGCAAGGAACTAACTTGGAGAAAGCGGAGATTTGAATCAGAATCCAGTGCTGAATTTGCTGGCTCAAAGCCATCTCAAAGGTCTGTCTTTTTGTGGGGTGGTAGGTAGTTCTCATTTTGATGTAGTGGCTTCCAGCAGATAGCTCACCAAAGAAAAAAAAAGTGACAAAAATGTTAAAGTATCCGTTTAAAACTATTTTTCTACTCAAGCCCTATTGCATCGCTTTCTATTTTCCTTGATGTACCAGTACAGTAATGTCATGGTTCATATTGCCCTCATAAGTACTCTGCAAGCCTTTATATAAAACTAGAGTCGGTGCTTCTTCCAAAGGAGTTGTAGAATTTAATTAACTCTGCTCCATGTTTGCAGCCCTGTGATTTCTCTTACCTTTAACATGAACTCACATATGGATTAAAGTGAAATAAAACCTACAATTTGAGTTCAATTCAAAGCTGATTGGAAACATGTATTACCTTTCCTTGACCCAGCAGTGAGAAGGGAAGTTATTATAGTTCTTTAGTGAGCTTGTAAACTCTTTAGTGCTGTGGCAATTTTAATCCTGCTGAGAGAAAATTTGATCTGGAGAATAAATTGCTCCCATTTTATTTTTGTTTTTTTACAATCGCAGGTTAGATAGCAAATAAGCAGCAGGTTATTTTGGAATCAACGAACAAGACCATTTCAGAATCCAGACGGTGCTTTCAGTTTGAATACTAAATAACCATAATTAAGAAATAAATGCCCCAGATCATTCCAATTACAACATACAAACATGGTCTAGAAAAATTGAGACATTAAGGGCTCAATTACATAGTGACCATGTGGCAAGAACAAACTGTTTGTCCAGGGAAAAAAAATTAACCTAGAAATGGACAAAACTTCCAATTTTCACTTTCAAATATCATTCAAACTGCAGCTGGAATTTTTCACGCATTCTTTGGAAGTTTGCACACATTTTAGGGTCAGGAAAAAAAGAAAAGAAAAGAAAAGAAAAGAAAAGAAACTGGCCACAAACACTGGAAGTCAAAACTTTACTGAGGAGTCAGTGAAATCCTGGCTCTATTGAAGTCAGTAGCACAGTCCCTATCAACTATAATGGGGTTCTCCTAGAAACTCTGAGTCAAAGACCCAGAGACTGTTTAAATTAAGCAGGCTAAATATATTTAGAGAGAATGTCTCATCACATGTAACAATGTCATCACACACTCTACTGTGAGAGGGTGATCAGATAGCAAGTGTGAAAAATCGGGATGGGGGGTATATGGTTCCTTTATAAGACAAAGCCTCGAAAATCGGAACTGTCCCTATAAAAATTGGGACATCTGGTCACCCTATACTGTGATAACCCACTGGAGCATCACTGGTTGCTGCAGCTTGTTATTACATTGGTACCCTGGATTAGATCCCAGACCGGCAGCTATACTAACCAGCACACACCAGTCTTACATGTTCTCATACATTACAGAGCTTGGACTGCTCCACTGATCAATATATTAGCATTTGTATGCCACGATCCTCTGCTAGTGGGGCTTAAGAACAGTGTGGGAAAGTTCTTCTATGAAGCTGCGCTAATTTATACCATTTGAGGATCTGCCCATAACCTGTTAAAACAAAGCAGATGGTCCACTGATTAAGGTACTGGACTTGGTGTGAAGAGAGGTGGGTTCTGTTCCCAACTCTACATTTGACATGCTGAGTGTCGTGGACAAATCACTGAAAACCAGATTTGTAAAGGTATTTAGGCACCTAAATACCTTTATAAATCTGGCAATTAGTCTCTGTGTGCCTCAGTTTTCTTATCTGTAAAAGGGAGCTAAAGTGCTTTACAATAAGTAATATTGAGACACACAGATGAAAAGTCTTATTAGCAAGTTTCAGTCTCACAAAATAGGGATAATCTATATGTTTCCTTTCATTAAAAATAGATTCATTGTGATACAAAATGGAAACACAATGTACTTCATAGGAAGAACATAACTTTATGATGCATTTTATATGGAGGAGAAGGAAAATATTGGCATCTAAATCAGATCAGACTGAAGATGATTCTATGTAAATAGAGCACTAAGAGAGAAAGAATTACCTGGATATGTTTTCATCTCTAACATCTGTTCCTTCTGACATGTGCAGGCTTCAAGGAATAATCTGCTGTCTTGGGTGCATAAAGCTCTGATTATGAAACTATAATACCAATATAAAAAGTATCAGTACTTAGTACTTTACAGAGGTTAGCTAACTAATCTGTGAGGTAGGGAAGTATAATGAGCTACGTGCCTCATAGAAAAATCTGTGTGGGCAGGTGGGGAAGGAAGACACCAGGAGGAGTTTTCTATTGGAGAGGTTAAGCAGGGGGGCAGAGAGGAAGTAAGTTTTCACTCAGAATGGGCAAGGGATTTGGCCCCCAGAGATTTCAGGGTGTCTACAAGAAGCCACACCAGTTATGTTGGGTCTCAGTTCCCTCCAGATGGAACCATGTCATCAGAAAATTCACTGCCTCCCGCCACTCCTACAATGTTTCTCAGTGCAAAAAAAAAGTGTTAAAGCTGAAGAGTTAAAGCAGGCTCAGGCAGATTCATCCCTGGTTTCCAACAGGCAACAGTGTGTTTTCTCCAGCCAACCCCACTGCCCTCTCCTCACATACATATGGCTTTTTGTGGGGCTAGAGCTACATCCCATCCACCTCAAGGCAGGCAAGCTAACCGAGCATTATTCCTCTCATCTTCTAGATGGAGAAACAGAAACACAGAAAGGATAAGTGACTCACCACAAACCGTTAACCCAGCAAGTGCTGTAAAGGCTAAAGCAGATTTCAATGACCATCACTACAGTGCATGATAAGCTTGATTTGGTGGAGCAGTCCCACAAAACAACAACAGCCCCAGGCTTTACTAACTTTCCAACTTGTACCAAAAATAAATTATTGTAAATGGGGAGGGGCAAATCTTTGCCTAACGAGCAATGATAATGCTCTGGACTTTGAGATGGATTCATCCAAGAAGCTCATAGTGGTTTACAGATATTAAATTTCACCAAACCCTGTGAGCTAGGTAAATATTACACTTGCTTAAAAGAAAGGGAAACTGAGGCACACAGCATAATGTCTGGACCAAAGTCACAGTGGCAAAGATAGGAAAGAACACAGGATTCCAGGCTCCTGATCCCATTTTCTAACCATTTGGTAATATCCCTTCCAATGTATCCACATACAATAACTTGCCAATAATGATTATTAAATGCACTTTTCATCCATCAAATCTCAAAGCATTTTAGAAGGGAAAGAGGTATTATTCTCCCCATTTATACACGCACAGAAAATGAGGAGCAGAGAGATTAACCTGTGACTCATTGAAGGTGAAACAGAAGAACCCAGAAGTCCTAAATCCCATGTCTGATCTATTTCAGCACGCTGCCTTCCTAGACAAAGGTTCTGGAATACGAATCTGCAAATTGATAATATTGATGATTCTAAAGTCCTGCCCCAGATTACTCCAAAATTTGCCAGTCAATCCAGAAAATATCACCTGGATTTTCTCACTATTCATACCAGATAAAACACAGCTGTTGTTCGGCAAAGTGCTAAGTTGTTTTGTAATTGATTCTGGATCCCCATCATGCCCCTCTGCCCCTTCCAGGTCATGCACAGGGGTCTCATCAGTGTGAGAAACAAAAGTTCTAACTACAAAACTTCAAATTTTCCCCCACCATATCTGCACCATTCCTAGAAGAGGACAAGGCCCAATACTAATCCTGAAGAAACTCAATTCACAGTCTTTAGAGAACAGCATTTATTGATGCAAAGTATCTCAGGTACTGATGTTACCAGCTAACTACACTCCCACTGGCCCCAATTTAGCTTTAAATCATTAAACAAGGTCTGGCCAAGAATTCCTAACCCCTTTGATAGGTGAATGTAAACTACACCAGTCCAAAGCCCCTGATCCACAGCCAAAGCTAACTCATTAGTACCA
Source organism: Dermochelys coriacea (assembly GCF_009764565.3). Taxonomy (NCBI): domain Eukaryota; kingdom Metazoa; phylum Chordata; order Testudines; family Dermochelyidae; genus Dermochelys; species Dermochelys coriacea. The sequence continues at coordinate 11,728,802 of NC_050075.1, forward strand.
AAGAAACAGCGGTTGTAACACCAGTGTTTTTCTTGAAATGCTGACTGCAGTGGGGATATTATATGAGGAATGTTTAACTGGAATATAATTTTTACTTGGTAGGTAATAAGCCTATGAGGTCTATAATTGCTTAGGTCTTACAGATGGCAAGTTATTCAAATGCACTTATTAATTTTGCATACCTACCACTGCCTGGTGTCCATGCAATTCTTAGAGAGACAAAGGGAACATTTCTCTGAGTGAGAGACAAATCAAAAGTGTTGCCTAGATATGCAGAATGGAATGACTATGTCTGTGGTCATGTTATGGACTGAAGCACTGACAGAACGATCCCTGCTATGTCCTATCCTTACCCTGCAAAGAGGAGGATACCTCCCCCTCTCCTCAGCTAGCTCCATGCAACCGTCCCATTCCCAGAACCTGCCTGGTTCCCCTCAAGACTGTTTTATCTTTTTGTCCCTTTATCAGCTGCCATCTCACAAACGGGCTCTGCCTTTTCTCTCCCCATTGTAAACATGGGGGAGGGGGAAGAGTCATTTGATGTAGATTTAAAGTTTTAAAGATTGAAGTTTAGAGCCGGTGAGGATCATATGCTGACGGCATCTTCCCTGTCATGATTTCAGGTACATTTAAAAAGCATCTCTTTCACGAAGAATTGGGAAAGCACACTGTTAACTCGCTCCATATTATCTATACCCAGGCAAAAGCCATGGAAGGCCAGGCTAGCACCCACCCTGGCTCCTGAACACACTTTGGTCAGGAAATAGAAAGTGGCCAATGGTGCAAGTTGAAGGGGAAGAGTCCACCTGACCCTAAGTGCTCCCCTGCTGTTGCTTGTTGTTACAGCCCTTGGCCCAGATTGCATGCAGCCCACGTGTAATTTCATAGGGCTGGAAAGGTGAACCAAGACACTCCCCTATGGAGGGGTGAACAATGACACACCACTTGTACAGGAGCCATCACAATAGCAGTCCAGGCACTCTGAGGAGCACAGGGACTATTTGCTCCTCTTATAATCCTGGGAAGCAGCATGAAGAAAATCAATGACTCTACCCACATCCTCACAGCTTGAGGAATGGGACTTAGGTGCTGGGGAAATGTTTCTGCATCAGCCCAATGGCTGGTGCAAAGCATGCAGGGAACATCAGTGGGGGACATTCTGCCTGAAGGAGGCAAACTCTCTACGCTGCTCTTGGTGGGCTGTAGTGCCCCACCCTGCTCATTGTTTGCCGTTAAATGCCGCAGTCTAGCCCTTAATGTTGCTTCCCCCCCATCCCCAAAGAAGGGTCCATTAATTTAGTGCTCACGAAAGTGAGAAGCTAATAGCCCTGGCTAGAGCCAATGCTGAACTCTGAACAGAAGGGAAGGGTGGGAGGAATACACAAGTGTAGAAACATGGAGGTCATTACAGCGAGCAGAAGTACAGAGCCCGCTCTGTACAAACCTTTCCTACACAGCCCCGCCAACACATTTCATTCTTGACTTGAAATGCTCACTGCTAATTCAGGCCTTGGACTTGCCCATGTAGGATGAAACATCAGTATGTGGGAGACAGGGGGAATTAATTGTGATACCCAATGAACATAAAGGAATGAAGTTAACAATGGCCTTCAACCACGGCAATTGAATAGGCTGATTGACATGGTACCCAGCATTAGGGCAATCTGCTGCCCACGAGCCGCATGTGGCCTATCACAGTAATCTGATTGCAGGCCACGAGATATTTTGCTGACATTGACTGTTTGCAGGAACCGCCCCCCGCAGTTCTCAGTGGATGCAGTTCTCTGTTCCCAGCCAATGGGACCTGCGGGAAGCAGCGGCCAGCATATCCCTAAGGCCTGCTGCTTCCCGCAGTTCCCATTGGCCAGGAACAGCAAACTGCAGCCACTGGGAGCTGCGGGGGGCCATGCCTGTAGACGGTCAACGTCAGAAAAATGTCTCGCAGCCCGCAATCAGATTACCCCGATGGGCCGCATGTCCATGGGCTGCAGGTTGCCCACCACTGAGCTAGAGGCTTCGGTAGAGTGGCAGGCTATGAATATGGTGTGATATGTCAGGCTTTAACAAGACGTTGTCTTGGCCTAGGGACACCTTTGTACCTCTGGACGCCTCTGCTAGCTTCTGAATTTACATTTCTTTTCTGACACTGCTCTTTTTCCTGTAGGATAATCATTAGAACTATGCAATACATTCTGGAACATTAGAAACAGACCTGATTCTTGCTGTGCATGTTTCTTTGAAGGAGGCTATCTGGTTCCCATTTGTACCCAATGTGTGCAGGTATATGGTTATGGACAATATGCTCTCTAGCGATTGCAGATTGGAGTAAATAACTCTGTGATACACAGAAAATACACTGAATTCTGGCTGCATATAAGGTACATTTCATGCCTAAAATTTAGAAATACCTCATCATTTGCTGATTGCTCCCCTATTGGATGTGAACACCTCTTGGCTGGGTAAACAACTGAAGTGAAAAAAGCAGATTGAAGAATGCCTCATTTGACAAAGAAATGAGACCTGCATTTTGTGCCTTTGTTACCTCATATAGAAATACAACTAAACCTGGTGAAAGATTCAGCTCCAAGTTGAGATGGTTACCCTTTGGTTCCCTTCTTCTCACTATAATCTTAAAACACACACACACACACAAGTCACTGTGGCAGACATGACTACAGTTAGGGACTTTCTTCCATGACCATTGCACATTGCAACCTCCACCTGATGTATCCATGTCATATTTATTCACAATGCTCATATTCTGCACTGCATTTTTTGGATGGCCAAGGTCCATGCTACAGATGGCCCAAAACCAGAACCTTGAATCTGAACCCCTTTGGATTTCCAGAGGATTGTATTAGAATCCTTAGATCCAAGCTCACTCCCACCCACACTTGGCTCTGAGCTGGAGTTAAACCACAAGTGGCTTGTTTGCCACTTCCCTCTTAACATGCAGCAAAAATTAGTGAGAACGGCTCAAAAGATTTTTGGTGTCATTGAACAAAAAACCTGATTCCCCAAAGGCTAGCCTGAACCTCATCCAGAACTGGAATTATACTCCAGTTCTTCAGCCCATGTCTAACCCTGTTCTATCACATAACTTACGTAGTAACAGGATCAATGCTGGGCAAGAAATATCACAGCTTTTTAACCACACAGAGGAAAAGGTGCATCTAAAAAACCCACTATCTTCCTTTACTCCTGGACAGAGAAGAATTCTCTTTGTCTCACAGAGTAACTGAGTTGTTTAGCATAACATAGGGTAAGGGGGACACATAAGCCAAGATATTACAGCTTCCTCCAAAATTGTCATTTGCCCCTCAACAAAGTAATTTCATTCCCCAACCAAGTTCTATCTATGCATGTCTTTTATGACCCAGTTGGCACTGCCGCTCATCCACTTCCTCCTCACAAACCCTACACTTAGTAGTTAACAAACAGGAGTCTGTCCACCTATCAATCAATATGCTTTTCCAGCCCCGCCCACATCAATAGAGACTCTACTGTCCACTGCAATAGAAACTAGAGCCTGTGTACAAAGTGTAAGGGAATGCTTCCTCCCCTCTAGGGCACCTCCTCATGCCTGGATTCAGCACTGCAGGGGACTTCATCTCTCAGACCCAGCCTCCAGTAGCCACTTCCACGGTCCCAATGGCCAAGCCTAGCTGGTATCTTCTCCCACCTCCCTCTCTGGGTTTTCTGTGGCTCAGACCTCCAGCCTTTCAGCGTACAAAAGGTCCAACTTCAAGTCCAAATCAAACACTTAAATGAATAGTCCTTCTGCCCCATTCAGGCTCCACTGAAGTCTTCTGCTTCTTAGCCCCCTCCTGAGATGCTTCTTTCTTGCTTCTTCCCCAGCAGGATTCCCCCTATTGCTTCCCTTCACCAGGGATCCCAGCAGTTTACCTCTGAGGATCTCACTGCTCCCTTTAGCCCCTACAGCAGATTGCTCACCCCCAGGAATCTACTGTGCTCCCTGTGGGTCTCTTTCTCCTGTTGCAGGCCCTAACTCAAGGCCTGATCCTGCAGGAACCCTACCCCATTTCCTATGGGTACCTCACCCTGACTTACTCAGACTCTTCTCCAAGGGGAACTTCCCTTGTTCCTCCCTCTGCTTCATTCCCAGCTCCAATTAAATAGCACTGTCCTGTCCCTGCTTCACCACCACTGCTGGAATCAGCCTTTCTAATTAAGTCCAGTTACAGCCAGCTGAGGTCACTAATTAGACCTTATGTTCCCAGCTCATCAGAGAGGCTGAAATAGCCCTGCAGATTCCTGGGCAAGGCTAAGCCCAGCTTTCCACAGGGGGGCAGCCAGCCCATGACAACAAATTTATTGCAGATCATCTGATATGCCAGTCAGTCATGCAGTTCTAATGTTATAAGCAGAGCATGGTCAAGGATACGTTTACCAAAGCCAACTAAATATACACACACAGATGGAATCCGACAGGGAAAAGTGTATTTAATTATGGGGCATTCCTCAATTTTTAGGCCTAATAATTGAGTGCTCCCGAAAAGAGCTAAAATATATAAAATACACAAAATATGTTGTTTTATGTTAAAACATACAGAGATGGAGTGCCCTTCCTTGCGTGCTGATCCAAGCTTGGTCTTCCGGACCTCAGTTTTCTGGCGGGCAGAGAGTGACACCTGGCAATATGTGTCTTTCTAGCAGGTCAGTGACTAACCTCAGAAGAACCCAAGGGCAGTTGCAATTGCAACCTCCACCTGCATCATGTGTGTCACACTATCCTCTCCATCCTTTGTAGTTTAAAGAAATCCCATTTTAAATCTATCTGAAGTATAATTTTGCTCATGTCCTACACTCTCGCCATTCGTTTTGAGTTAAATATCAAACAAATGTGCATCCAGTTTAAAAAAATGTTTAATATTTGAGAGCCTGGCCTTATAGACCAGGAAAGCCTTCAAGAAATAGATAAAAAGGTATATTAGTAACTTTTAAGGTGATTTTAACTGTACATTGTTCAGCATTAAAGGAAACAGATCCAGCAAGCCCTAAAGTGACAAGTGGGAGTTGGGGGAAGATATACGGTATTAGTCTGACATGGAAATTAGACCTGGGATGGGGTGGAAAAAAATCCACCTGGCAAGGTTTTTTTTGAAAGCTATTCAGATTCACAGATCCAGGGATAGATCAATTGAAATAACTGAAGAAACAGGCAAGAATAAAGGGCACATAGGTGTGTGATTACCAAATATCTTCCTGGAGAGAGTGGCAGCTTTCAGGCTAGTTTTATATCCCATGACTAATGAGCAAGCTGCAGAGCGTTCAAGTTTTTCAAAGCCAGTTCTCAGCATTTGAATAGCTCATTGTGGCTCCAATGAAAGTATCAATCAATCCAGTAAAAACTTCACCTCAGCTCTCTTCCTGGCTCTCCATGTAAGGCTGATGGAGAAGAAATGCGTTAAACATTCCAATCCCCCTAATATTTCTTGATATTGCTTACGTTTAAAGTTCAAGATTAAGTTACCTGACTCCCATAATCTATAACAGCCATCTCCTCTGTTGGTTAAAGCTGAAATTAAAGTATTTCCATGTGACTGGTTGAATTTCTTCACATGTAGTAAAAACATTCTTCATTGACGTATGACGTCAAATTACATTTACATTCCCAAAGGCGGTTTGCATAGCATTATTTTGAGGCTGTGTTATTTGAAGTCTGTGTCACTGCAGAAGAGAGCTGACATTGTTCGGGAGCCGCAGGGCCACTGGTCCTTTACAAAACTGGGATCGTCTGCTTGTGCAATCCATGGAGATGAAGCCAGTTATTACTCCATTAGACTGCAGCAGCACCTGAAACCAGGAATCATCTGAAGTCATTTTACTTCATGAGTGCTTAAAGGAAATTATCATGATCCTATCCAATTCATTTTGTAGTTCAACCAAGCACCGGAGTCTGTATGAATAAGAGAACTGATTGGATCTTGCTGTGTAACCCTAGGCAAGCCACTTGGCCACAGTCTAGCCCTATACAACATACAAACAAGGGTTCAGCACAGCAGAGGCTCAGGTTAACTTTGCCCTTCCCAGATTATGTGCTACTCCAGAGGGCACAGCATGGCCCCCAGCACAAGTTACAGCAGCTGGGGCCTATGGGCTATTCTGCTTTGTATGCTGCCCACTACCACTGCCATCCCCAACAGGCCTCTCCAACTGGAGCAGGGCCCCATGTGGGGCAGGGTAGGGCTGCCTGATTTGGCCCTGCATCACCCAGGCATTGAGGGTATTCCTCTGGGGGGCATTATGGTGTTCAGAGGCTGGAATCCAGCCAAAGGCCTTTACATGGCATTTGTGTGCCTTTTAGTAGTGGCTTCTACTCCACTTTCGGTCAGAGCCTAGTAAATGGACTCTACTGATGTTTTTCATTTAAACAGGAGACTCCACCACACATTGTCAGTTTCATTTTGAGAGAAAGTCTTTGCCAACAGACGAGTGGAATCACACACATCAGCTTCAGGCATGAACACTGCTTCATTATTAGCATTAAAATATTGTCATTCATTCATTTACAGCCAATACATCCAACACAACAATAAAACAGTAGTACAAACACTGAAGGCCCAATATCTTTTTCCTGTCTGTGTAATAAATTATTAAACTGTTAAGGATATTTATGTGAATACATCCACAGGAACCACGAAAATCTGGGTGCACCCATTCTATAACCCAATGGGTATCTGTCCACACAAGTGGGGTGAACCGTCCATGCAGTGAGTAGTTGGGGATACAGTTATCTAATTTGTATGCTCAGTTTTGGTTACAGCTGGTGCACACGCATTTTTGTAGCTGTAACCATTGCATGTTCTTTCAAAGCAATAAAACTTTGCCATAAGTTTAAGAGGGTTTTAATGAGTTTTCAAATATAATTTGAGGGAAAAAACTCTTCCGAAAGCAATATAGCAAAATGTGTAACATGTGAACTACTCCAGTAGAGAATCAGGTGGTTCTAATTCTTTGTGGGAGAGTTGGTAAGCTTTTGGGGGGCACAGATTATGATGGATTTGGAGCTGCTCTGTAACAATTTATGAAAACGATATGTTGGCCTAAGTATTGGGATGTTTACTCTATGAATACACTGGTTACTGCAGTACGGAGTCTGTCTGGGAAAACAGGCAGGAAGCATAAGAATGGCTCAAGGTCAGCCACCCCTCAGGAAACAGTTACAGGATGTTAAGGGACAAAGCCAGAACCATTGGCTCTCAAGACTCTGGCTTGATCTGCTGCTAAGCCTACAGGACTGGTTTGGACCTGAAGGGTCACAGCATGGGAACAGAGAAACCAAAAGAACCATAGTGGGATTTCAAAAGGAAACCTCTCTCAAGAGACAGTTCTTCGGGGAAACCAGACTGAGACACAGTCAGTGTCAGGAGGTTTCTGAAGAAGTTAGGCCTGCCTTGGTTACCATGGGGGTATGGTAAGCCTTTAGGTATGATAGACATGCGTGTAGATTGTTTGTTGTTTGAAATCCTTTTTTCCTCTAATGTTTTGTCCTGATTACCAAATACACTGATCACAAATTCCAAAAGGTAAAACCACAGGTGCTCAAACATGGTCAGACCTGCAGGAGAAGAACAGTGGATACACAGGGATGTATGTACCTCAGAATCTAGTCTAAGAGTGTGATAAACTCCACCCCGGGACAAGGAAAGGGATGAGGCCTAACATCTGAGGGGGTACACTCAGAGAGACCACAGAGGGGACAGAGGGCAGCTAGCCCTGTAACTGTGATGATACCTGTATTTTGTTCCATATACAGCCCATTATTAGCACCTAGAAATAAATAATAACAGTGCATTTCTCTCTATTTTCCAGCAAAACAGTGAGAGAATAGATATATCTCTATGTTTTCTGCTTTGCTTTCTCTCTGATAGATGTGAAAAGATATTTCAGAACTATCCAGTTATGAATGTGTGTTAGCTAAAAGTCTAGCTAGCTAGCTATTTATACCATGTTCAACACCTTGGTATCAGAGAATCTTCATTCACTGAGCCATACGTTGCACCACTCTTGATCTCCACACACCATCTCTATTGAAGTTAACATGAATTTCCAGTGCTAATCAAGATGCCCCAGTGTAAATGTGTATACTTAGATCCATAGATTTTAAAGCCAGCAGGAACCATAACGATCAAGGAGCACTTGTTTCCTTATTGATATGTTTAGTACAAATATACTTATCAAAGCACTGGAGGTATCCACTCCATATTATCCAGTGTGGGATCTTCAGTCATTGTATTACTATTGTTTTTGGATATCTTCACTTGCATAAGACCAGCTCAGTTCTTTGCAGGTCTTCTCACCTCTTTATTAGAACCCAATCCAAGTCCCATTGAATAACCTAGAGTTAGATCGAGCCCTTGGATATTACCCAAAGTCAAGCAGGAAAACAGAAGAAGTGCAGTAGAGTATGCAGCCGAGCAGGGAAGCCAAAAATACAATCCACCAGGATCTAATGGTGGTTTCTAAATTCAGTTCATTAAATCAGGAGGATCCCATAAAACTAGCTTTTCACCCTTTCCCCTAACTATTGAAATAAAACAATGAAATTATCGCTGCTCGCTGTACCTGTTACTTAGCTCAGTAGGATTTTCCCATTCTCTGCCAAGAACAAACATAACAGCTGCCAGAATGTCAATGTGTGGTACTAAGCCATGAGCAATCATTGATTCCAAACCATCTCATCATAATCCTTGCCTCCCCACTAGAGGAGTTATTCATCGGATAACCAGAAACACCTGGGTACAAGGAATTTCCTGTTGCAATTCAGCCTTAATTTCCTCAGATAGTAAAATCCTAAGGCTCGCAAAGGTGAAAGAAACCAGCAGTCAATCAAAGTAATCACACCACCACCACCACAGCAGTGACAGTACATTCTAAATTAAATTTTAATTCCCACCTGATGGTTCACTATGAGTTACTTTTATTCAAACCATGCATCTGACCCACCTCTGTATTTCAGATGATTTGTTGGGGTCCTTTTAGTTATTAGCACCATTCCAAGTACCAGAACCGCCATCTCTGTATTTGTGATCAGAATTGAAATGGGAACCAAAGAAGAAAATTTACGTAGATATTAGCCCTGCAGCTATGATAAGACTACACTGCCAATCTAACAATGTGGAGTAAGAAACAACAAACTATTCTTGGGCACTAAGTGGGCAGAAAAAACTATATCACCAAGGTACAAAGGTCAATCCTCCAATTAAAACATGAAATACATTGAGATAAAAGTGAGAACATTTGTTTAAGTCTGGAGAAATGAGCTCCAATCCTGACTTAGATCATAAATAAAAATTAGTTTGGTCACATTATTCTTGTCCCTGGTACGGTACACCATGAGAACAATCACCTAATTCCGCTTGACTTAGTCTCTGCTTATCAGGATTGAGGTGTGTTGGCAGCGCTATCTGGAGAAAGTTTGTGTAGTGCTTGTTTCAAACCAGTGGGTTTATCCTCTCATCATCCTTTAATAAGTAATATAGTGACACATGTGTGTTAAAGGCCATATTGTCAAGGAGATCTCAATGTGACTTCTTGTTGTATATGCTCATAACTGTATGCATAATCATTAACATGCACAGAATTAGAAGTTGTGTTTGGAAATTTTGTCCCTAAGAAAGTTGAAGAGAACAAAAACAAAACACTTTCAATAGGTCCACAGGAATTTTTGAACCAGAAATTGCTAACTCTGTTTTTTATTTGATGAAAATGCGAATTCTATTGAAAATAGATGATTTAGCCTACAAGATGCTTGCTTTCAGACTATGCTTTCACCATGCAAAATTTGCAGTTCTGAAAATAATTAAATCTTTTTCCTTCAATATAATTATGGAAAATGGTACAGCTGCAGACAAATTCTGGTACCTTCACAGAGATACAAGGCAATAACTCTGTCTAGCATATTAATAGATAGCTGCCAATTAGTCATCAAGACAGTGAAACACCTACTCATTTTAAAGATGTTCCAAGGTCTGATATGTAACACCAAAAGAACACACATTTTAACAAAATATATTGCAATGCCAGCAAACCCACAGATCAATTTAATGTGGCCTTTCTGGTACAGGGGGCTTTCATGCTTATTGGGTAGAAGGCAGGTACATAAATCTTTTAACCCTATTAAAATCACGTTGGACTGAAAGATGCTTGACAAGTTAGTAGTCTGCATGTGGTACTTAAAAAAAAATCTCTTAAGAGATATTACAGTGTCAAGTTTTGAAGCAAAATGTTTTAAAAGAGCCAATATATTTACATTTGAAAATCAACTGCTGAGCAGGTGGAATAGCAATTTTCAATCACTTGTTTGATAGCTAAATTGACTTTACATCACTTGAATGTGTCTTAGCAGTGTCAGTGCAAGGCAACTGAGATAATATTCAAATATCAAGACAAAGCAATGAGAAAAGGTGCTTCTGGAGACAAGAAATGCAGTATCATCTGAAAATACGATGTCTATCAAAACCAGTGGAGAGAATGTCTGAAATCAAGACAAAGGAATCAGCAACCTAAGGAAATAGCTTAAAATATTTTGACAACAGTAAAATTATGTTCAGAAATTAAATGAAATTCACATTGGAAAATGGAATCTGAAGCATATAGAGAGAATACATAGACACAGGTCTTTTCCACTTCTGATTTCTATTGGTTACTGCAAATTAAAAATATAGGAAAAAGATTCTTAGGGCCACTGTGATATAAAATATGTATCCACAGGAAATCGGTCAACCCACTATACAGGGAAGGAGGGAGAAGGGTGTCAAATGTCCTATGCCCATTTTTGCACTTTGAAGGCCTGATTTTCCATGGCCATGCACCTTGTGCAGTCATTTACACGAGTGCACAGTGAGTGCTACCAAGGCAGAATGGTAGCATTTTAAACCCACTTAGCACACATCATTATTGAAACAAAACACATAGGAATGTTGGCTGGGTCAAGATCTGCAAAAAAAAGATTTGCCTTGAAAACGAGTGCATTTCCCACAGGCCATACGTGCAACCTAGATGTTAGTGATAACATGCTGATTGCACAGGATGTGCTTGATGGGCTGTAATGCATATATACAACGGTGCCTCTTGTGGATTTAGCTATTTTTTCTTATTGGTGCAGTGATATACAGTATCAGTAGGTGAGCATCTTCACCAAACAGAATGTAAAAGGGGAAAGCTTAACAGAGAGTACAAGTTGGCAAAACAAGGAACAACATGGTAGGAATGCTAAGCACAGCAGTATGGAAATAGTTAGGGCCTTTTTAAAGGTCAGGAGATCTTTCTCCCTTCCTCAAGCTTCTCCTCCACGTCTCTTTACTTAATAAGACTGGGAAGCATTTTTAAGAAAAAATTAACAATTCTCTGGGTAGGTTTTTCCAGGTTTCTGGATGTTTGCAACACACTAGGTTTGCCACCAATGATACCTTGCCTATTTGAAAAATGTTTATTACTCGCTATTCTAAACAAATTTCAAAGCATGTGTGAGTTGCCAAGCAACAAAAGAAAGTTGGCTGCAGTTTCTTGAATATTAGCACAGCAAATTGGGCTTGTAATTGCTCAGTGTCAAAGTCTACTTACTGATAATTTGGTTAGTTACCTTCAAGGAAATGTCTGACGCTAAGACCACAACAATCACTTTTGCTTCCACAATACAGGATCCGATCATGGTTCCTTTCTTTTCTTCTTTCTTCCTCTCCCTCCCTGCTACCTCCCTTTTCAACCACTGTGGATAACACCAGCCTCCTGACTGTCACTCAGGCCTGTAACCTGGGCATCGCCTTTGGGTATGTCTATACTACAATTAGACACCTGCGGTGTTTAGCTGCGGTGTAGACATTCAGGTTGTAGAGTCCAGGCTCCAGCCTGAGCTCAAACGTCTACACCGGAATTAAACAGCCCCTTAGGCCAAGCCCTGTGAGCCCAAGTCAGCCGGCACAGGCCAGCCATGTGTTTTTAATTGCAGTGTAGACCAATTTGCTCAGATCTCTCTCTAGGTCCTCACATCCAGGTTATGTCTAAGTCTTGCTGATACTTCCTTCATAACATCTCTGAGATCCAGCCTTTCCTATCCATCCACACAGCTAAAACTCTCATCCAGTCTCTTACTGTCTCTTGTCTTGACTACTGCAACATCCTTCTCTCTGGCCGTGACAAATGCAATTTTGCCCTGCTCATCTATGCGGAATGCTGCTGCAAAGACCATTTCCTAGCCTGTCCCTTTAACAATATGACCTCTCTCTTTGCATCCTTTCCCACCCGATCATCTCTCACTCACTATCAGGATGTTGACTCCTTCCTCTGGCCCAGGATGCAGCCTCCACTGCCCACTTGTTACATTTTCAGTCACACACTTTCATGCTTTTTCCCATGCTGCCCCTCATGGTCAGGAAGTGTTTTCCGTAAACATCCTCAAAGCGGATTGTTCTCCTTCAAATCCCTCCTTAAAATTCTCCTTCGCCATGATGACTACACAAAACTAGACAACAGGTTACTGATGTGCTGAGATCATTGCCGGCCATGCTGACCAACAGAGTCTCATTGTTTTCTCATACCCCCCCCCACCTCATCTGTCTGTATCCATCTTATATTGGCTTATACTTAGATTGTAAGGTCATTGGGGCAGTGGCCATCTTTTTGTTGTTTGTTTGTACAGTGCCTAGCAGAGTGGGGTCCTGGTCCCTTGTCTGCCAGGTGCTCTGGGAATAATAATAATAATGTGTACATATAGCATCTAGTGAAATGTAGCCCCCTGATCACAGTGGCGGTCTCTAGGCACTACTATAATACAAAAAATAAATAGTTTAATTAAATGGGTGATGCACAGGATTCATGGGGGCTGGAATCAGGATGCCCACACTCAGATATCACCAGAATCAAAATGAGAAAACTACACAAATACACAGAGCGATGTCAACTAGGGCACCGGCCTTACCCACCACACACATCTTCACTATATATTAGTGTTGCTAATTATTAGCATTACTGTAACACCCAGAGGCTCTAACTGAGATCAGCTCACACAAGGAGTCTGTGGTAAAGCTGGAAATTGAACCCACATCTCCTGAAGCCCAGCCCAGAGCCTTAGCCACACATCCACCCTTCCTTTCACTACTAGGACCTTTTTCTTTCCGCCTTATTGTTATGCTCTGTCTCCAGCAATATGGGAGCTAAACCACTCAGCCTCACTTTAAGTTCCTGCATAGCCAGCCTGCTTATCCGATGGCACATCATTAATGGCATTCCAAGCCACACATCCCCACAATGGTCTTCTTAGTTTTAATTCAAGTGGCTGAATAGTGAAGTGTCATGTATGCTATTGGTGCAACACACATTAATAATAACTATTGTTGCCTCACACAGCCTGTCCCTGCTGATAGTCCTGATGCAACCATTTCCTATGTGCTAAAGGTGGCTGCTTTTGTGTCCAATACCCGTTGCTCATTGTAAAGAGGTGAAGCCTGGGGCATCCAGAACTGCTTGAAACCTTTATAAAAATCAAAAAATTAATCCCCACTAGAGGGTGCAGAGAGTCAATAAAAGTCAATCACTCTCTTCTCTATCACTGGTCTCATCTTGAAAGGCATTCTCCAAAAACAGCACGCTCCAAACTGCCTAGCTTTCCTCCTGCAAATCCCTTCTTCACATACATGTCTCTTGTAAAGCCCTACATAGAATGCCAAGATTTACTCTCTGTATTTGGGTTTGTACTATCACCCAATATATTAACAAGGCCTGAACTGTTTTCTCTGTGCCTCAAGTAGTTTTAAAACTTTCTTAGGCAGAGACCATCTCTTCCTATATGTCCGTTACAGCACGGAGCAGAGGCAACACTAGAATGACATTAATAATGCCCTTATGAAACATCCTACATGATTTAACAGAAGTTTCCTTTCTATAGATATCTGGAAACATGGACTTTAATAGGACGTCACATCCTTTCTATATGATAGGATGGTTCAAAAACTGTATAGAAAAGGTATAATTCTCACTTCAGTTTTGCTGGTTTTTAGTGTAATTTCTGCTTTGCAAAATTATGGCTTCATATGCCCCATTTCAGGTTTCAGAACCTCTGACCATAAACTAGGAGTCTGCCACTACTATGGACCAACTATCCAGTGTTAGTGAGCAAATTATTTAGAAGAGGGTATGATGCACATGCAGCCTTGCTTTCTCTAACATAAACACATGACAGCATTTAAAAACATTTAAAAACAAAACCCTACCAAAACAACACCCTCCATTGCCCAGTTCTCTCCCTGGGGAAAGGATGAAACAGAATGAATCGCACATGATTCATGTTTAGCCACATAGCTTGATTGGAAGGCACTCAAATGCTACAGTCCTGAGGGTGGTAGAAGATCCTAAGCAGAACAGAATGTAATTCATCCAGGAAGCTTGCAAGAAAATCAGGAGTGCAGTAACCTATTAGTGAAAAGCGTCCTCTCTCCGCAGTCCTAACTAGTCAGTCAGAAAACAGTGCTCCAGAATATCTAAATCTATACAGTCATGAAGAGTTTTCAGCTCTCTAAACACAAATCAAATCCAAATAGGGACGATGAACCAAACAGAAGCATTCATTATTTTTTATGTTGTCATTTATTCTGAGACATGTAATGAATGTAATAATATATACATATATATACACACACACACACATTTTCAATAAAGATTTCAAAGTACCACAATCAAAGATCATATTATCTTATTTTCACTAGGAAAAGTTCCTGAATTCAATTTTTTTTAAAAGGACCTAGATTTATCCTAGATATAAATTTGGTGCAGGCAGCAATACTGAGAGAGGTTAAATGGAAAAGAAACCTCTTTGTTTCATATTACCTTAAAAGATTAGTTTTCTTTACCGTTTAACCTCTCTCAGTATTGTGCCTCCAGAGCTGTAGTTTTTTCCTCACAGAACTGATGCCTACAGGGTAAACTACACCACTACTGGTGCTTCAATATTACAGAGACAGACATGTTATAACTGTAATTGAGGTCTTGCTTGTGAAATGAAGACGAGAGACAATGCAATCTGCTCCACAGTAAGTAATTTGGTATGGCCCTTGAGCTACTGCCAGTAGGCTTACAGCCCTAAAATGACACCATCCAGGTAAAAAGCACAGGCCAAATTGCCTACTGGTGTAAACTGGTGCAGCTCCATTATAGCTGGTGTTTCAGTTTAGGCCAGCAAAAGACTGATCTCATATATAGTCAATAAACACATTTGCTTACCTAGGTTTCTAAGATCACCTTAGATTAATATAAATGAAATATTTTTTAAAATCTAATTAAACTGTAGCTATTTCTATTTATTGTATGCATTTCTGTCAGCCTGGGAAATAATAATAGAGCAATCATATCATTTTTTATTTGTAGCCAGTTGCCAGTAAACCAAACCCCAGATGCCATATGTGAGGTGATCAAAATGTAGATCCAAAATGTGAGGGCTCCATCCCCTCTATATAGTTCCTGGTCACTTTGACATTCAGATTCTTATGCTTTGGTTTTCAGTTGCAAACACTTATAGGAGACCATTTGCTTTTTGAAAAAGCTGTTTCCACTGGATTTTTTTGAATGGTGTAAATATTAGTCTTAAGTTTTGTAAGAGCCAGATTTTAGGGTCAAATTTGAGCTGAAAAATATGTTAGAAAATTACTAGTCTGCAAAAGCTCAAATGCTTATTCTCATGCAAGACATATATAATGACGATGACACCACTGTGGCTCATTTAAGTACAGGACATTTTTAATCTGAATGTCTTCTAATCTATTTTAGGTACTTACTTGGCCCTCATTACCACAGCATCTGAACAATTCTCAATCTTTTATGTACTCACCCTCACCTTCAACCCCCACTGTTACCAACACAGCACCAGGACTTTTGTCTGATAAAACTTGCAATTCACCTGGAGTTTTCAACACTTTCATTAAGTGGTATTGCAGGTGAGTCCTTCTCAGTCTTTTCTTTTCTCTCGTAGGTGACCCTATTAGGAACTAACAAGAAAACTTACAATCAGGAAGTTAGTTCAGCAGCAATAAGTGCCTTTTCCCCTTTTATCTGTTCACAGAACTATGTTAATTGACTGCTTACTTTCTTTTTCATTTAGGAATACAGACAATTATTTAACCCTTTCACATGTTATCTGAAGTTGATATGAGTGAGATTAATAAACTACACATGCCACCCTTTGAAACAGCCTATCAGGGCTTACAGCTAATGGAATGCAAAGTGATCTTAGGGTTCTTTAGAACTTTAAAAATTTCTCAGCCATAGGAGGTACTTTTGATGATAAAATTCTGAGCAAGGGCTAAAGAATATGCATGGCTCTCTCTCTCTTGTTTTCGTCCATTTAGACTCCACCTGCTGGTTGAAAGTGTTAACTTCATTTCTATACATTAAGCAAGGACATTAGCCGAAAGAAAGGAAACACATCTCATCTAAAACATATAGCTCAAGGTATTATAAAGTGACCAGTGATTTTAGGTACCCAACTTGTGACACTTTAGAGGGGCCCAATTTTCAAAATCAATAGTCACTTCTGAAAATCTTGGCCACGCTATTCAGGAATATTCTGAAAATCCCATCAGGCCGAAGAGGGAGAGTCCTAGTTATAAAAATAATCATGAATTTGCTAATGAAGTCGTGAGATAGTAGTTTGAGTAACCAGGTGTTTGCATCCAAAAAATAGAATGCCATCTTTTGCCAAGTACATTTTCCCCAAATGTATTACATATAATTTCTTACTGATATATATATATTAGATACATACATACAGAACACATGATATATTCATATGTTAGTTATGATAGCATGTTTATTTCAGTGTGTTGACACACAGATATATATATTTGCGGTCCACACATGTGCATTTTTTACAAGATCACACATTGAAATTAATTTGTTTGCATTCAAGATCAATTTGGATTTTCTAAAATCTTTTTTTTCCTTCAAAAAAGGAAATTCAGGGGAAAAATAATCTATATCAAAATTTAAAAAATGTTAGGCATCCAAAATGCACAAGTAGGTGAATTTGTTTGTACAAATAAGCAATTTGCATGTGCAATTGTGGTATTTTAGCATCCAGTTGCACACCTCTCATTTCTGAAAACTGGTCCTATGTTAGAAGAACATTATCATGCTAATGCTAATACAAGACTGACAACTTGAAACACACGAGTGTCAGGAAATTTAAAAGTTGATTTAAAGGTATTTAGCAGAGCCACAGGAACTACACACAGTGAATAATTTAATTTTGTCCTTTATTCTTTTCAAAAAAATAGTCTTCGATTTTAGGGTTACATACTCAATTATCCAATGAACAGTTTACATGAACATTTTTCAACCTATGCATTGTTTGCAAACTATTTGCCATCACTATTACTTTGAATATTATTTGTTTTTCATAATTCAAACTGTGGGACTGGTCACCACAATCACATGGGATTGTTTCTACTGTCTTCTTGGTTGATTTTCAAACCCCGAAAGAGCCTTCAAGATGGCCATGTGAGCACTTCCAGATAAATTGCCATGGTTATTCTCATTGATATTCACATCACTTTCTGAAAATATTCTTACAAACAAAAACTTGATCACATGCACTTGCAGAAAGCAAACAGGAGAGGCTGTATATCCGAAAGTGAATGAAAGGGGTTAATTCAAACAAGCAATCACAAATACTTTGATGCTGCATTAACCTAGCTCCTGTACTTACACTATGTGTGACATACACCTACTCGTTCCTAATGTGCCAACGCCATGTGATAATAAGATGTAAATTGAAAAAATATTTCTCCATCTGTCCTCAATAGCTGTTTGCACAGATTCACAATGGTGACATTCTCCTGTCTTTGCAATGGGTAGAACAGCATAGGAGTAAGTCATGGAGGATGGTAGGGCCAAATCATAGGACAATGGGCAACTTTCCGTGATGATGGACAGCAAACATACTGCATTGCTGAAGAGTAGCACTGTGGCTATCCCACCCAAAGCAGGACATATAAGCACACTGCTGTCGCTAAACCTGTGAGAGAATTAACATAATCGTTGGATAGCTCCATGAGAGTAAACTCTTTTAAAACACAAGTTCTGAACGGGTAACAAGGCACCAAGGCTTTTATTCAAAAATAACTGGTTGTGGTTCTTACCCTAAGCCATCTGTTCCCTTTTCTGCCCACACAGCATATTTTGAATTAACAGTGCAATTTACTGGGGCCTGCTGACCAGTTAATCAGCACTGTAGAAGTTTTAACTGGCAAGAGAGGTTGGGCGATGCAGCACAAGTGAATTACTCAGGTAGGAGATATTTCAACCCCTGCTTCTTCTTCTTTTTTTTTATTAAACTTTTCTCATTTCCATATACTGAGGGGGGAGGGGGAATCTGCAATCACAAGACAGACATTTCATGACATCCAGATTTTTGGAGCACTGTGCATATCACTTGCCTAGCTATAAGGAGGTAACAGGAGTATACAGTACTGTGATGACCTCAGGTTTCCTTTGACCCAGTTTCAAATACCTGCTGCCACCACCAAGCCTCTCACTTGGAAATTTTATCTCATGGCACCTCTCCCTCTGCTCCTTTGTTATAAGAACTTCGTCGCCAGGAGCAAGAGTCCTCTAATAGGCATGGTAGGTGTTCAAAGGCCACTGAAGAGATCCCCATTCACTCCAGCTCCACTCCAGACTGAATTAACTAACTTGTAATTTATTATTTACAATTTACAATTGTTTACAAACCTATGAATGAACTCTGGTACTGACCATCTGGCAGTGCCCACTGGCCTTTTCAAGCCCCAGAAAGTCCTATTTCATGCTTCAAGTTCACCTTTCATATGCAACAGAGTCCGATGTTCTCCCTATTTGGTCTCACCACCGCCATCTCCACTATTCCTCCACTCCTCAACCCCCCCGCAATACCATATCCAGGAAGCACCCTCCTAAATGGTGGGGCGGCAGCTGTGCCCCCGTGAGGCAGCATGGCTCAGCACTGCTGTCAACCTGAACTTGTATCTAACATGCACAATTTGGACTACAATCCTTATCTCCCCATCACAAACAAGTTCACACCCCTTTACATTAATTCTTTCCATGCCCCTTCATCTCTCCAAAGAAAAAAAATACATCAAAACATAACAAAAGAAACAAAATAATCCTCTAGAATTTGATGAATTTATGGTACTGTGTCTAATCCCAGTACATTAGCCTTCAATAAGGCTCTGTGTCCTTCGTTTTCTATGCCAGTTAGTGACATTCATGTCTGCAAGAAAGGTCTTGCCTCGTTTCAAGACTGGTTTGCTAAATTCATGGGATGAATGTGAAAACCTTCCCATTTCATTGCTAGCACTTTGTTGTGGCTTACTGCAATTATCTAGACTCTCTCATGAGTTATGTTCTGTCAAATACCTGATGTCCAGCACTGATGGGGTTTTTTAATTTACTATTCCTGAGAAAGGTGATCTGATTTTGCTCTTGCAGGTGAATAAATGAGTCAGTTTTAAACAATATTTTTTTTATTTGAAATGAAGCAACTCAGGGCTCGCTGTGCCTTAACTAAGCTCAGAGGTTCACAAAATATTTCATATCGGGAACCACATTTTAATACACCTTGTCTCCTGGATGCCTCCCTTTGCATTTGCAATCACTGAGACTTTCTCCTCTCATTTGGAACCAGGGTAAAATCCCTGTGGCAACTTCAGCTATTGCTTACATGGAAAATTAATGTCAGCAGCTGAAATAAGAAGTATCAGCTAGTACCATGTGATCATCCAGCTTTCCACAGACTACCCCCAAGTGCTTGGCAGGCCACCATGGATCCATGGGCCACAATTTGGAAACCTTTGACTTAAATTATTATTAAATGCTGGCTCTTACATTCTATACTTTTTTAGCACAACATTGGAATAGTACTGAACTTTTCCCTGCCACTTTACATTCAAAAATATTTGTACAAAGCACTGATTTTCAATACATGCCAGCACACTAATCTCTCTACTATATGTGAAACCTGATTCAGGTCATGTATGTGCGACTGAACATGAGAATGATAAATATGGAATGCTCTGCAGATGGGAGACAATTCTTTATTTTTTGTTCTCTGATCTCAGTAAGAACAGGCCTCTTTTGCATTGGCCATGAGGCCAGCAATTATGCTTCCTGGTGCCAGAGTGTCAAACTCATTGTAATATTGCCACACATTTGTATAAGAACATAAGAATGGCCATATTAGATCGGATCAATGGTCCATCTAGACCAGTATCCTGTCCTTTGACAGTGGCCAATGCCAAGTGCTTCAGAGGGAATAAACAGAACAGGTAGTCATCAAGTTATCCATCCCCTGCCGTGCAGTCTCAACTTCTGGCAAACAGAAGAAATAGCTACCATTGAATTTTCCCCTTACTATTACTAGCTCTTATATGGAGCTTTTCATCAGTCGACTTCAAAGCACTTTACAAAAGAGATCAGTATCATTATTTCCATTTTACAGATTTATTGCCATCCTACAGAGATCTTATTGCCAGGTACGGCATTCAAAATACCCACCAGCTGCATGAGATACCTCACTGACTTTTTTTAAAATGTGTGAAATATGTTACAATTGTTTCCAATTTTCAAGCTACAAATGGACCCACTTTTCATTTCTGCAAAATATTTTGATTGAAAATGTTTATAAAAGGTGTTATCCAAGTGGTTATCACTGTTCATTTTACCAAAACACATGGTCTTGATAGACAAAAAATCCTGATAATTATTTTGATAATTTTTTCCAGAAAATTTTCAATACAAATGTCATGAAAATGTTAAAAAAAAATGGTATGCCAAATATTTAATTTGGTGGGGGGGCAGGAGAGAAGAGTCCCTTTTCCAATAGAAAAACTTAGTTCAAAATGTTTTGTTTATTTCTACTCATAACTATGTTTATCTACCAGGCTGGGAAGGTAATCCTCAGTGGGGAATCAGAAGGCAACAAAATGAATGTCCTCTATAACAAACTGCATCTGAACTAAATACAATATGGCAGCTGCCTCCAGTAACAGCAGGCTACTAGGAATGTAAAGTGGAGTGACTGTAAACCTAATTGTTGCACTTAGAAATTCATAGATTTTAAGGCCAGAAGCGACCATTAAGATCACCTAGTCTGATGTCCTGCATAATACAAGCCACAGAATTCCACCCAGTGTTTCCTTCATTAGCCCCAATAAACTGTGGCTGAGCTAAAGTATATATCTTGGAGGAACATACAGTCTTGATTATAGGCTTCATATGATGGGGAAATCCATCACATCCGTTGGTGGTGGCTGGTAGATGATGTGGACTGAGGGAAGAACATAAACCCCTACTACAGATATATATTATGTGTGCTTGCCCACCCATCTCTGCATTCACCACTGGCCTCAGCTCCCAAAGGGAAGACTTGCTGATGCCGAGTTTAATCAGGCCCTGATGGAACCTGTTTAAGAGTGGAAGAATCATGTGGTTCCACTTCAGGACAGGTGAAGTCAAAAAGCCTGAGGGTGGAGAGGGGTACACTCAGAAAGACCAGAAAAGGACACAGAGGTGCAGCTAGCCCTGAGCCATGATAAAGAGTATCAGAGAAGTCATATGTATGGGGGTCTGATGAGTCCGTTCATTCTTCTTACCATTGAACAACAGCAGAAGATAGAGAGAAAACATCAGGGAGCTGCTGGCTCTGCACATTGTATTTTGTGATGGCATTTGCACATTGCATTGGGGGCATTTGTACATGATATTTCAGCAGATTGTTGTAAAGTAATAAAATCATATAAAAAACTCCTAAATTAGTATAACAAACATACACAAAAATCCAATGATGGCAAAATCCCTAAAGTTCAGAATCTGGATAAGTATTCTAAAGTGCAGATTCTTATCTAAGTCTAGGGGGGCTTCCACCATACACAACCCTTCCCCCCACCACAACCATACATCCATTGCCTTTTGTATCCCACTGTAATGCTCCCACTTCTACCTCCCCATACAGTGTTAAAGGGCTAGATGCCAATACCCTCAATTCACGCTGAATAGCACCTTATTCCACAAATAGTCCACTGAAGTCAACAGGAGTATTTACAGAGTACTGGTGCTAAACTATTCATGGAGTAAGAGTTGGAGGTATGAGAGGCTGTAGATTATAGACACTTTAAATTTATGAGCTGATAATAGCTCATCTTACTTAATTAGCCTCTTACAGTTTGTATGGCAACTTCCACCTTCTCTGTATGTATATATATATCTTCTTACTATATGTTCCATTCTATGCATCCGTTGAAGTGGGCTGTAGCCCACAAAAGCTTATGCTCTAATAAATTTGTTAGTTTCTAAGGTGCCACAAGTACTCCTGTTCTTTTTTAAATTTATGTTAATGGACCTTAGAGCTCTGGATAGATGCCTTTTAGCAACATAAATCTAAATAAATACATAGCAAAATAAGCAGAGGGAATAAAGCAGAGGGTTAAGTCCTAAATTTAGTTGATACTTGAGGCACTGCAGTGTTTCCCAAATTTTTGAAAGCTGTGTTTAATCTCCCCCCACTCCGTGCCCTTCAGTCAAATTAAACCCATTGTGCCCCTCATGTGTTGTTAAAAGAAATATAAAATGAATGGTCACTCAAGTAGATTGGAATGCATCTGACGAAGTGAGCTGTAGCTCATGAAAGCTTATGCTCAAATAAATTTGTTAGTCTCTAAGGTGCCACAAGTCCTCCTTTTCTTTTTGCGGATACAGACTAACACAGCTGCTACTCTGAAACCTGTCAAGTAGATTGGGTAGATCTTCAAAATATGATGATTTGTGTTTTGATAAGATAGTTAATGCTGACATTTAAATGATTATCAGTGGCCTTTGATTTGACATTGAAATAAATGGGGAAATTCATAACTCAGTGCTACTGCTTCAGGCTCTCTGCAAACTCAGGAAGACATCACTGCATCAGTTACACTCAGGTTACGTTCTAAAGGTTTTCATCCATAACAGCTAGAGACTCCCTTTAAGAAAATTGAAAGATGAAAACCTACAGAACAATTGAGATGCCCATCTACATCATCCTCCAAGCTAATCCTTGATGCCCATCCTAAGGCTAGGACTCTCTCTACACTTAAAATGCTGTTAAATTGATATCAACTCCCAACAGAAAGTCATTGTTCTGCTTTTTACATATTGGCAATATTAGTACTGTATAATGTTGTGCCAATAGCAATTTTTCTACTTATTTTTTAAACTAAAATTTGTGGGTCACAACAGCAGTTTGGGATGGGCAGAGAGAGGCACTGGGAGCATGAATTCTGTTCTGTGCTCTGCGTACTGTGTGAGGGAGCAGATGCTGCATGGATAGCATTATTAATAACAAGGGGGATGAGATAGGTTCTGGTGTGGATAAGATGAGGAGATGGGAGGGAGGTGGTGGATGTGGATTACAGTTAGGGCAAAGTATGCTGTATTCTTAGCCACATATGCAAAAGCACTGCAGACAGTCTAGGGGTGTATCTGTGTTCTTATGGAAGTTAGGAGACTGAATATCTTTACAAATCTGGGCCAAGGTGCCTGGCTATGCACGATCATGGTATTTTCTTTTAACAGGGAGTCTTTGTCAAGAAAGACCAAATGTATCATTAGTGTTTGATTTACAATAGCGTTCAGAAAGTGCAGTCGTATCAGGGTCTTCTTTGGCTGTGTTGTATATATATGCTAGAGTAATTAATCTGTGGAACTCATTGCCACAAGTTATCATTGGAGGCCAAGTGCTTAGCAGGATTCAAAAAAGGACTGAATATTTATGAGACCATCCAGAGTTATAATAGTAAAGATTTAAAAACTCCAACAGTTTGGAAAGGATTTAAATCCATACGCTTCAGGTCCTAAACCAATCTTTACAAATCAGACGTCAAGAATTATAACATTCAAAAACCAGTTGGAGAACACTTCAATCTCTCTGGTCACTCGATCACAGACCTAAGAGTGGCTATACTTCAACAAAAAAGCTTCAAAAACAGACTCCAAGGAGAGACTGCTGAATTGGAATTAATTTGCAAACTGGATACAATTAACTTAGGCTTGAATAGAGACTGGGAATGGATGAGTCATTACACAAAGTAAAACTATTTCCCCATGGTATTTCTCCCTCCCACCCCACCCCCCACTGTTCCTCTGATATTCTTGTTAACTGCTGGAATTAGCCTACCTGCTTGTCACCATGAAAGGTTTTCCTCCTTTCCCCCCCCTGCTGTTGGTGATGGCTTATCTTAAGTGATCACTCTCCTTACAGTGTGTATGATAAACCCATTGTTTCATGTTCTCTGTGTGTGTGTATATAAATCTCTCCTCTGTTTTTTCCACCAAATGCATCCGATGAAGTGAGCTGTAGCTCACGAAAGCTTATGCTCTAATAAATTTGTTAGTCTCTAAGGTGCCACAAGTACTCCTTTTCTTTTTGTGAATACAGACTAACACGGCTGCTACTCTGAAACCTGTAATCTTTACCTGTGAGGGTTAGGAAGAAATTTTCTCTATGGGCCGCTATTAAGTGCCTTCTGCAGGGTTTCTTATACATTTGGTGCTGGCTAGTGTTGGATAAAGGACACTGGATTAGATGGACCACGAGCTGAAACCAGTATGAATGTTCTTGTGTGTCCTGGCCCAAAGAGCTTTCTGTTGGCTGGCAGGTGGCATGTCTCTAATATGAGTCACTGAACCTTGCAGCTGCAGTGTCTGCCTTACCTTAGTCCAGCCCCCACACCACAGCACCACGGAGAAAGGGTGTTAGGGCTGCCTGCATGCTATGAACCCTGTGGGCCTGCTCCTGCTCTCACAGAAGGCAGGAGAGAGGAAATGCTCTGGTAAGATAGTGGCAGCAGTAGGAGGGTAAACTGTCTCAGCAAGGGGATCTCATGTGACAGTCAAGGGGCTCCAACTCTCCTCCCCTTAATATCGCACTGGCCACATGCAGGCAGGGCGAATTCCACTGCAATTGCTCCTCCCCATACTCAGGGCCATTCAGGTGCCTGCTGAGCCAGCAGCCTCTTTGCTCCCTCTCCAGCAGCAGTCAGGGTGTGGGAGGGAGCACAGCCAGCGGGAGGTGGGACAAGGGACGCAAGCATGGGCCCCCAGGTGCTCTCAGCCCCATTGCCCGCAAATGCCCAGCAGCCCCGCTGCCTCCCCCAGGCATGCAGCCTATTGACTCCTGCAGCCATGAAGTTATCACTCCATCGGGTAGCATGCGGGCCTGGCAGCGCACGGAGGGGGCAGGCCCTATCGGGAGGCCTGTGCAAGGAAGGGGAAAAGGGGTTCCTTGTATACAGTCCCCCTCCCACTGCATAAAGACCTGTCACAAGCTGGAAGGGGGGTAGGTAGCAGCAGCAGCGGGGGCTGAGCAGTAGAGGGGCAGGTGGCATCGGGAGGGGGGCATGTCGCAGGCACAGACCAGAGGGAGGATGAAGGGAGCTTTGCCCCCCTCCTCTCCATGCTCCTGAGCAGCAGGGCACAACTGCAGCCCTTGTGACCGTCACTTCCCCCCAGTGCAGCACTCCTCCCCTCCTAAACACTTCCTAGGCTTCAGGACATCAAGGAGAGAATGAGACAGAGCCCCACCTGCCTCTCTGTGCTGACCAGCAGATCTGGTTGGTGATGCAGTGGGGAGCAGGCTGCACCCCAGGAAGAAGAGCAGCTGCAGGCACGCTCCCCTTGCATGACAACAGGGTACACACAGACATGTTTGCATCTCTAAGGCAGAATTCCTCTTGGGAGCTGTGTGAGGAAACAGGGGATGCGGGGCAGTGTGGGTGGCCATAGCCGCCCCAGGTGAGGGTATGTGCATCATGTGACTGTGTGGGAGAGAATTAGAGACACTTTCTTCTAACACTGAACAAGGAACTTTATTCAAATAAGGAAAAATTATCCCTCAGCTTCACTGTAGCCTTTTGCTTCCAATCTCCCCAGCCTCTTTAGAAGGACGCCAGACAAGATTTAGATTTAAAAACAGAGCACCCTGTCCTGCAGCACAAGGCGGGGGTAGCCGCAGAGAAGAGGCAGTCTTGTGGGGAATGGTGCGGAGGCACTTTGCTGTGTGCTCCGAGTGGGAGAGGTAATGAGACGTTGTCATGAAGACTGGATTGTGCACTACATACTTTTTCAGATGATGGAGGAGAAGAGGCAGGGAGGGCACGGGGCGCTGGGCAATGCACGCTGAGTCGGTCACAACAGGAGGCTGGGGGAGAATCCCTGCCAAGGGAGGCACGAGGTGCTGAGTTAGGCCCTGCCGCAGGGGAAGTGGGTATATAGGACAGGTCTGTATTGTAGAGAGCAGCAAGTGCTGCTGTGCTCGCCACCCCGCGTGAGAATCAGCAGGAGATGGGGCACTGGGGCTCTGTGTTCTGCCCGCAGTGTAGGCGGCAGACAGGAAGAGAAGCAGATGGAAAGGGAGTTGGTCTCTGCGGTGTGCTGCTGCACATTCCGTGGGTAGGGGAGCTGTGGAGGGAGGGAGAGAAAAGAGGGGGGTTGGGGCCTCGGGTTTTGCAGTATGGGTAGGGGAGCGGCAGGGGGAGTGGGAACAGGGCTATTCCATCAATGTGATGGGCTGTGCATAGGGTGTGGGGCAATGCAGGGGGCTCTGTACACAGGGTGGGTGAAAAAGGAGGGTCCAGTCCAGGACTCTGTGCACAGTGGGAGAGAGAAAAGGCTGGGGGCTCTGTGAACAGGGTGGGGGGGGGAGATACAGGGGAGGGGGACTCTGCACAGTGGGAGGAGGTGGGGGACACTGCACACAGGGTGGGGGAGAGAAGCAGGGGGGCTCTATGCATAGAAAGAAGGGCTGGGGGGCGCTGCACACAGGGGGGAAGAGACGGGGTGGGGGGCTCTGTGCACAGCCCGAGGGATGGGGGCTCTGAGCACAGGAGGGGAGAAGAGGGGCAGGGGGCTTTGTGCACAGGGTGTGGGGCGAGAAGCAGGGCAGGGGGCTCTGTGCACAGGGTGTGGGGGAAAATGGGTGAGGGGCTCTGAGCACCGGGGGGAAGCGGGGGTGGGGGAGCTCTGTGCACAGGGTGCGGGGGCAAAGCGGGGGGCTCTGTGCACGGGGGGGAAGCGGGACGGGGGGCTCTGAACACAAGGTGCAGGGGGCTCTATGCACAGGGTGCGGGGGCGAGGGCGAGGGAAGCGGGCAGGAGGCTCCGTGCGCAGGGTGCGGGGGGGGAGCGGGGCGGGGGGCTCCGTGCACGGGGGGCTCTGTGCACAGGGGAAGAGGGGCTCCGTGCGCAGGGTGCGGGGGGGGGGGAAGCGGGGCGGGGGGCTCCGTGCACGGGGGGCTCTGTGCACAGGGGGAAGAGGGGCTCGGTGCGGAGGGGGATGGAAGCGGGGGGCTCTGTGCACACGGCGGGTGAAATACGGGCGGGCAGGAGAAGCCGCGAGCGAGGGGGCCGCGCGCTCCCCTGTGCCCGCGGCCCGGCGGGGGCGGGGGCGGGGCGGCGGCACGAGCGCCGCCTGCCCGCCCGGCCACAGGCGGGGAGGGGATGTGACGAGACGCTCGCGGTGCATTGTGGGACTCCACGCCGCCGCTCTGGGGTCGACTTGTTCCAGCTCACACGGCGTCGGGCTGAGCCCAGCGAGCGGGGCGGACGGACGGACGGACCGGAGACAGCGCGCTGCTGCCGGGAGCTGCCCGGTAAGTCGCCGACGGGTTCGCTCCCGGCCTCCGGCCGTTGGGCTCCGCGCTGGTCCGCGAGCTCGTTCCGGGGCGCCGGGGGGGGGGGGCGGTTGCTCTGTAACGTTCCCGTCTTGCCCCGGTTACAGCCGCCGGACGGGCGCTCCCGGGCAGCGGGATCTGCCCAGCGCTCTCCGGCCACGCTGCTGGAGGATCAGAGCGGGCGGCTCGCCGAGCCCGTTGGCAGCTGGGGCTTCGGGGAAGAGAAAAGAGCTTCCTGGAGCCCTTCCTGGGAGGAAATCCTCCTACAGCCACCCTCCGCTTCTTCCTGCTCTGCCTTTCATAACACCAGGACATCAGCTCCATGCTCCCCAGGGTGGGCACAGGGGCGTTGTGTGTGTGTTGACTCCCGAGCGGGGGGGGGGGGTGGTCTTAAGGCTGGAATTTGCCACCCGGAATGACAGCATGTTGCACAGCGATGAAAATGAATCTTTGGATATGTTGAAACAAGCTCTTCCCTCCTCCCCAGCTTCCTCCTTCTCTTTCCCACCGGGTCATTGGACAGGAGAAGATAATAATGTCTAGCGACTGCCAAAAAAGAATGGCTGAAGAACAGTGGGAAGACATTTTTGGTACATTGCACTTCAGCTTGAGGAGACAATGGCACAAAGTTGTTTTATGATTGCAAAATGGGAAGGAGGTAGCCAGAAAGAACTAGCTGACATTTTAAAAACCGAGAGGGAACCTCCAAGTGGGAGAAGTAAATGTTGTCCAAGGAATGGATATGGCACACGTTATTTTAGGACTGTCACTTCTTTTAAAGCTTGTGCAGATCTTTCTGGCAAACGCATCACAATCCATGCAGTGTGGGCCTGGGTGTGGGTGTTTCTCATATGGGCTGCACCCTAAATGCATGTGCTGCATTGCATGCTGCAGGTGAATACAGGTTTCTCAGTCTCGGGAATAAGACATAAAACAAAGTATATGAATTTAACTGGAAAACTGAAGAGTGAGCGTGTGTGTGTGTGTGTGTGAGAGAGAGAGAGAGAGAAAATAAGAAAATAAGAGGAGCAAATATTCTGTAGCTCACGAAAGCTTATGCTCAAATAAATTTGTTAGTCTCTAAGGTGCCACAAGTACTCCTTTTCTTTTTGCGAATACAGACTAACACAGCTGCTACTCTGAAACACTAATTCTGTGTATTTAATCTCACAGTAGTCTTGTTTGTAATGGAGTCTTTAGAAGTAACTTTCAGAATGCCTCCATTTATCGTTGTAGCAGACATTTGGGGGCCAGATTTTGTTCAGTTAAACTGGTGTAAATCTGAAGTGACTCATGGAGTTACCATTCAAACGTAACTCAAAAAATCAGTGTAACAGCTTATGATTTCATATTTTGACCATTAGAATGAGCGTAACAATTTTTCTTAAGATTACACTATCGCTGTCATGTAGCAACAGGTGTGTAAGGAACTTTACAGCTGAGGCTTCTCCCCCATTCCTAAAGGTTTATGAGAAATAAATAAGCCAAATAGCAAGTTAGTCTGTAATTAGAGAATGAACAACTGGGTTCTTATGCACAGAATGGAAATAAGAGATTTAGGCATAAACACAATTACAATTTTTCTGACAAATTCATTTCTGTTATTTTAAATGCTGTTGATTACTGGGAGAATTTATACTGAGTAAACATTAGACAGCATATGTAGTCAATTACAGGACAATTTCTCTAGACTACTGCTGTTTTTATTTTGATTTTTTAACCAGTTGCAGGAATTACCTTTTAAATATTTTAGGGCCAAATTTTAATTGCAGGCAATAATAACATGGCAAAAATGGTATAAAAAAAGTGAAACCTTTTAGGCCACTTAAACTCCTAAGTGAAAACTTTATTTTAAATGAAATATTCTTTTGTCCGTTGAGTTGAATGCAAACTGTACACACCAGATCAAATCCTGCTCCACCTTTAGAGTGGTGTAACAGGAGAATTTGGCCAGCTGACATTAACATTGGAAGGTACTCTCGGGTGTTCCTGATTTTAGCTTTGTGTTAACAAAATTATAACTGCTACAAACATCAACGTTTAGAAATTAAACTTTCAAACATTTACATAAAGTGAAAATAAAATTCTCTTGGTGCTGCAGGGCAAATTCCACTGAATAACGGGGAGCTCCTTAAAAAGACCCATTCTCTGCAGGACAGTTGGAATATTAACACTCCAGAACAGTAGTTTGGATCCAGATTTCCCTCACTCTCAAAATAAGGAAAAGATGATGTATATTTCACCCTACCATTTTAAAGGCCCCAATCACTCCCCTTGCTCTGCATGCTTACAATGTAAGTATATGACAAGCAAAACAGGAAAGGAGAAGGCCTCAGAATTTTAAGAGCTGTGTTGAGAAGAGGGACACTGGCCCAGTCAGAAATCTGGGCAGCATTATACTTGAAAGCAGGCACAGTGCTCTCCAGAGGTCTAAGTTGGGGAAGGGGAGCATAGCTACTCCCCCTATTTACCCAACCATCCCTACTGGATGTTTCTGGGGCAGAATAGAAGGGAGGGATGGTCTATGGTTCCATCTCTTTCTCCCTTCCCAGCCCACACTGGAGAGACTAATGCCGACATTCATCTTAATATAGTTCTTAACAGTCAAAGGAGTTAAGTGTGAGGATCAAATTGTGCCTGACATCTACTCAGGGGCAGGTCCTTGTACCCTCTCCTCTATTTGTGCACCTGCACAGGGCCAGTCAGTATTCTTGTCTATTTTTAAACTTATTCTACCTCAGGATTTTGGCTGGGAAACATCCACATCAACTGTTGGTTGCATTTTTGCCTGCTTCCAAAATAGTGGTTGTGGTAAAGGAATTTCTGAAACATTCTTTCCCTGAAACGCATTGTCTTTCTTAAAAAGAAAAGGAGTACTTGTGGCACCTTAGAGACTAACAAATTTATTAGAGCATAAGCTTTCGTGAGCTACAGCTCACTTCATCGGATGCATTTGGTGGGAAAAAAGTCTTTCTTGACATATATCCCCAATTCTTAAATGGTTCAATGATTTAAAGTCCTTTCTGTCTTAATTTTATGCCTGCTCATGTATATACAGCATTTCTCTTACAAGAGGCTTCCTTTTTCCCCAGTGTCAGCACATCCAAGAGTGGTCAACAGAGACAATAGTATATTTACATTAGTCTTAATTATTTGCAGCAAGAAATGCCCTGCAAGGAATCGTAGCACGCTGATAATACCATTCACACAGTCTTATTTATTTATTAAAAGGGAGCAGTTGCCTAAATATCTTGCAGCTTTATAAAAAGCACTTTTGTCAATATGCTAAAATTGTGTAACTATTTTCATTCTTGCACACAAACTTAGTGGAAATAAAACGACCATTAGCTTAAAAAAAAGTAAGTTACCTTTGTTAGAAATACTTAGACACTTTCATTTGTTATGGAACCTCCATAAAATGGACAACCATGGAGCACTGTAGTTGAGGAGAATTTGTCTTGATAGAGTTTTTCTATGGCTGTATCCATTTTTAACTGTATATTTTGGTGTAATGCTTTTAGATGAGAAATTAATGTAGTAGGGTAGTAGTTGAGTATGGGGTTTGTGGCCATTCTTGTTACTTGATTCTTCCATACTGATTGCTGCCTCTTCACAGGCCAATAATAAAAAAGTTACTGCCTCAATAGAGGACTTAGTTTCATGTGAAATCCCATTGTTATATCAAATCATTGCTTGCTGATATAACCCTATTTATTATTTGTATTACTGTAGCTCCTAGAAGTCTTAGTCAGGGACCAGAAATCCTATTGTACTAGGCTCACATATTAGAGACCATTTTATTCATGCTTTTAGACACTGTATTTTATAATGTATTCCTAAATAGCTTCCGATTAGCTGAAGCACAGAGCAAGTCTGCTGTCAAAGATTATCAGAATGCAGCTTTTCAAGAGTAGTACAGTGAGCAATATACATCAGATGGAATGACAGCATTTACATTGTTACTGATCTGGGATGATGGAAAGAAAATGAACAGTATTGCAACAGGATTAATCTCTGCTGGAGCAAAAACCAAACATCTCTCTTTTGTCTTGATGGTGAAGGAAGGAGGGTGGGAAAGGCAAATGCCCGTGTTTCATCTTGACTTGTACCCAGTTGCAGAAGAACATTATCCTGTAACAACGTTCCCCTTGATATGCTTATATAAGAGCTAGTGAAATCTGTCATCATTGTTTGGTGAGTATAATTAACATGTGGATGTAAGTATCTAATCAGACTAGTCACTGTCTCTGACCTGATTAGTATGAATGCTACTTGCTTGACTTAAATAGTCACTTAGAGTCAGCACTTGATGACTTTTAATAGCAAGTTATTAGCTTGACCCTCTTACCAGACACTAATTTGGTATTGGCTATACTAATGTCAAATGCAGGGTATGACAGCCACCTGTTATTATGTACCTTTTTACCCAGATGTGCACTGTGTGATATGAATTGTATGATGCTGAGGCTTTCAAACAAGGAAGACCTCGGTGTGCATCTGGAGTGTGTATTAAAAGTGTGCCTTTGACTGCAGTGTATGCATTCTTCACATACAGTGTTGAATTCAACCAAGAATATCCAAGCCAGTTTCAAGCAGGAATTAAAGAAATAGAGCTTAATTATCCTGACTTGCAGAGGTACAGCTGAGCATTGAGCCTGTTGACCTCAGTGAACTTAAAGCTGATTCACACTGGTGTAGGTCAGAGAAGAGTAAAGCCCATAGCTTGTGTTGTTCTTTTCTTTCTTGTTAGTTATTTTGATGGGGGATGGAATCCTCCTAAGGGCTTGCTCCACTGAAGTCAATGGGAGTCTCACCATTGTCTTTGGTGGTTATTAGTGTAAAAGTTAAGCTTTAAGAAAATTCATGGCTGAACCACTGTCTGGTACATTATTAGGGATCTAACTCATGTAGTCTGTCTTTATCCTTGATCCAGAAGTATCTGTAATATAAATCACATACTTTTGCTCTATTTCAGTATGTCACAGTCAGAATAGAGTTGTATTCCCTACACATTTGGGGAAGTTTGCCAAATATTGCAATGGAAAGTCTGTGGAGAAAGAAGAGGAATGCGCCTATTACATGTGTTCTCTGATTTCCCCCCCCCCCCCCCCCCCCCCCAGTCTTGTAACAACTGTTGAGCACACTATGCATTTCCTTTTGGTTAGCTTTACCTTGTGTGCAGTGACTCAGCAAACTGCCCTAGGTTTCATGAGAGTTGGCAGCATTTCAGAGTTTGTAGTTTTACAGTCAAACTGTTTGTGAGCACCATGTAAAGTAAAATAGAATTTTCTTCAGCATCAGACCTATGGCCATTCTCTTTACCTCTGTATTTTCAATAAGTATGTTTATTTTGGCCCTTGCAAGTTAAATCCCTCCTCTGCCTCCTGCCCTCTAGCCTCTTCCAATCATGTACAAGTTATACAACATGATAACCACAAATCCATGGTTAGAATTGAAGGGATCTTTTAAAACTTTGTCTTATTTTTATCCCTTTTATGTTAAGCAGATGCCAGAATAAAGGAGGGTATTAGAGCATTAACTAGGAATTCCCTAAAACTTTTTTGCATTTACAAATTGAGTAATTCCATGTATACATAAAACAAACAAACTCTTCCTCTCGGGTTGTACTATATTTTTCTGATTAGGTAATCAGTGGTTGTCTGATCACCTCACAGTACACTTACTTTTTGATTTTTAGTGTAGGTCCATGGTTACAATTAATGTTAGCAGGAGTGACTTGTGGTCATGCCGAAGTAATGTTAAAGCAAGCATAGTATGGAAAAAATACTACCCATTGTGTATATATCACTAGTAGCTAAAATCCTACATGTCACATGGATGTGGCAGTTGGGCCAAGTAATCCACCATCTGTACATTCTCCCTCATACAGCCAATGAAACTGTTACATGCGGTCTAGCTGTAGAGTAATGATGGTGGTTGGTTGAGTTATCTGTGATATCACAGTGATCTAGCTGTCTTGCCATGGCCCAGATATACGCCTTGCACAGATTTACATCAAAGTTAAAATGGCAGCGAATTTAAAAATTGGATGGTAACAGACCACAGATCCCAATGATTGTCAAACTTGGTGATATTCTGAACAAAGAGAGCTCTCAACCATGCTTGTAGCTGTTTCCATCACTTCACGCTGACTCAGATATTTTAGGCTTCAGAGTTATACACAGAGTGACAATCCTAGACTCAGTCTTGTTATATACATTGCATCTGGAAGGTGCTTACTATTAGCACAGAAGCCTCGAATGTTATACATTAATGGGAAGATTATTCTACTGAGCAAGAACTACAAGACGAGTTGGAAAGCACCAGCCAGACTCTTTCCTGCTGCCTTTGCTCAAGCCTGATAATGGAAGTTGAATTGATAACGATAGATGACAATTGGCAGTAAGTTAACGACAACCTTAGCATCACTCAAATAGACTCTCTATATCCACAGACAATGACGTAGGTACAATCTACTTCCACATATGAAGGAATAACTTTCATAACTCACATCTCCATCTCTCATGAGATGAGTCATTTTCTTGGTGATAGAAATAAGTGTAATGCCGTGTGGTCCCATTGTACTGTACATTGTGGCACTCTACCACGACAGTCCATGTAGGTCTTCAGTTTGTATTTTTAAAAATCAGATGCGCTGTATTTAATGCCAATTCAATCAAAATGTCAGAAAAATTCTGTGTTGCTACATATTTTACTCTTACGAATTGGGCTCCAAGTGTTAGCCACTCAGGGCTAGATCAAACATGCACACACACCCCTCCCCCCCGTTCACACGTGTGCACACACAGTAAAATCCACAGGGGCACTAAGGGAAGGAAAACTGAGACACTTTCAGATTTCCCTCCAACCATTCTGAAGGAGAGACTGCCCCATGGAGTAAGTTGCCAGATTGCATAAATCCAGAGACTGGGGCCACCTGCAGAGAGGCTTTGTGGAAACTCTGGCATCCGTTTCAGTGAAGCCACGTTGCCAAAGAATGGGAGCTGAGCTACCAGGGCCTCCGTGGGCATGACTGCCCCAGCATCTCCTACACGGGGGGTTTCTCAGCTCAGACAGGACACAAAATATAGCCTAAGAATCTCCAGGGGGCTGCTGGGAGAATGTGCTCCCCTGTCCAATACCTCATTGCTGCTCACTGACCTATCCTGTTCCATGTGGGAGGGGTGAGACATGCACTGAGATCTTGGAAGTATGGTCCTATCCGAATTCTTCTGCCCCTTCTCTGGGTGTCAGAACTATAGGAACAAATCTACAGACACAAGCATTTGGATTGTATATTTTTTCAAAAGTTTCTAGAGCAGAGGTGGGCAAACTATGGCCCATGGGCCGCATCCGGCCCTCGGGACCGTCCTGCCTGGCCCCTGAGGTCCGGGCTGGGGAGGCTAGCCCCCGGCCCCTCTCTCCGCTGCCCACCTCGCCTGCAGCTATGCCCGCAGCCCGCCCACCTCCCAGGCTTTCCAATAAGCCAGTGCTGCTGCTCTGAATAGCATGGGGGGGAGGGGCGGTTGGATAAGGGGCAGGAGGTTTGGGGAGGCGGGGTCGATCAGGAGACAGGGAGCGAGGGGGTTGGATGGGGTTGGGGTGTCGGGGGGTCCCAGGAGGGGGTGGTAAGGGGACAAGGAGCAGGGGAGGTTGGATGGGGCAAGGGTTCTGAGGGGGGCAGTCAAGGGGCGAGGGCCAGGCTGTTTGCGGAGGCACAGCCTTCCCTACCCGGCACTCCATACCATTTTGCAACCCCAATGTGGCCCTTGGGCCCAGAAGTTTGCCCACCCCTGTTCTAGAGGTCCAACAATACTATTTGAAATTAACTGTTTGGCCAAGTATAAAAATCTCCCATATGCCAGCCTTTAGAGAGGTATAGCACCCTTCAAAACATAAGTAGTGCCACTCTAAACTTCATTAATGACTAGAAGGCCCATTGCAGGTTAGAGTTTTTTTCAAATTGGTGAACAGGAGGCAAACTGTAACCTGCTAAGCCAGACTGGGCACTAAAGAGATACAGGCCTTGGAGCCGCTCCTCGTAAGCTGCTGCGGAGTAGCTTTGCAGAAGAAACTTCAGCCCAATGGGTGAAGTAGACTCCATGGAATATTCATATACCCCTGCCAATTGGAGGGTGAGAGGAAAGGAGAATTTATTCAGCCCCAGCCTTTTTGCAGAACTGGGAAGTTCTGTTTCATAGGGGCTCTCTCTATAGCTCCGGAGGAGCCTAGATTTGCCTCTAAATGAATAATCACCATTTAGAAACAAGATTAATGCATCACAAGATGCATTTTTTCCACTTACTGTGACAGTTAATGTTCAGTTTTCATTTATGACCATGCTTCATTCATTAAATGTTCACTAGAAAATGTTCTGTTGTAGGGTTGGAAAAATGAAATCCTGGTACTGTGGCATCTCACTACAGCCTCAGCTAATAAATCCTTGCTGAGATACTGTCAGATGTTTGCATATTTTAGATTGTGTGAACAAGCAAAGTTTACCTATATTTGTAAAATAGCTGGTATTTTGTTTTCCACCAATAGCTTTGTTTGAAAACTGTTTACTGAAGATTCCAGCATAGAATAACACATGCATAAATGTTGCTTTAATTTTATTACAAGTACTTCAGAACATGCCCTATACTTTGGGGATTTCATATTCATAGAATCATAGGACTGGAAGGGACCTTGAGAGGTCATCTAGTCCAGTCCCCTGCACTCATGGCAGGACTAAGTATTATCTAGACCATCCCTGACAAAAAGAAAAGGAGTACCGGTGGCACCTTAGAGACTAACAAATTTATTAGAGCATAAGCTTTCGTGAGCTACAGCTCACTTCATCGGATGCATCCGATGAAGTGAGCTGTAGCTCACGAAAGCTTATGCTCTAATAAATTTGTTAGTCTCTAAGGTGCCACCGGTACTCCTTTTCTTTTTGCGAATACAGACTAACACGGCTGCTACTCTGATCCCTGACAAGTGTTTGTTTAACCTGCTCTTAAAAATCTCCAATGATGGAGATTCCACAACCTCCCTAGGCAATTTATTCCAGTTCTTAACCACCCTGTCAGGAAGTTATTCGTAATGTCCATCCTAAACCTCCCTTACTGCAATTTAAGCCCATTGCTTCTTGTCCTATCCTCAGAGGTTAAGAACAACAATTTTCCTCCCTCCTCCTTGTAACGACCTTTTACATACTTGAAAACTGTCCCCTCTCAGTCTTCTCTATTCCAGACTAAACAAACCCAGTTTTTTTAATCTTCCCTCATAGGTCATGTTTTCTAGACCTTTTATCATTTTTGTTGCTCTTCTCTGGACTTTCTCCGATTTGTCCACATCCTTCCTGAAATGTGGCACCCAGAACTGGACACACTACTCCAGTTGAGACCTAATCAGCACGGAATAGAGCTTCTCATGTCTTGCTTACAACACCCCTGCTAACACATCCCAGAACGATGTTCGCTTTTTATGCAACAGTGTTACACTGTTGACTTTTATATTTAGCTTGTGGTCCATTATGATCCCCAGACTCCTTCTGAGGCAGTCATTTCCCATTTTGTATGTGTACAACTGATTGTTCCTTCCTAATGGAGTACTTTGCATTTGTCCTTATTGAATTTATCCTGTTTACTTCAGACCATTTCTCCAGTTTGTCCAGATCATTTTGAATTATAATCCTATCCTCCAAAGCACTTGCAGCTTGGTATCATCCGCAAACTTTATAAGTGTACTCTCTATGCCTTTATCTAAATCATTGATGAAGATGCTGAACAGAACCGGACCCAGAACTGATCCCTGCAGGACCCCACTCGTTGTATCCTTCCAGCATGACTCTGAACCACTGATAACTACTCTCTGGGAACAGTTTTCCAACCAGTTTTGCACCCACCTTATAGTAGCTCCATCTAGGTTGCATTTCCCTGGTTTGTTTATGAGTATGTTTGTTATGTTTGTTCCTTGCTTTCAATAAAGGCCATCTTTTTTTACATACCATAATTGGCCAGCTTGCAATGGAGACCTTCAGTACTTCCACACCCAGAAGAGCCCCTGTGGGGAAGAAAAATTATATTTCTCTACTTCTGCTTTTCAATTAGAAAATGAGAGAAACTAAAACCCACACAGATTTTTTTTAAAACTTCCTCCCCTGCTTTTCCAATGCTTTCGTTTAGTAAAAACATGGATGATAATTTGTTAAAAGTTTGATGGACTTAGCATCTGTAGAATTGATTGTACAATTTTGGGAACCAAAATTGAGATTGACTGTAAAAATATTTGCTAATAGGGCTATAGTAGATAGAAAAATGGTTTATACAATTCCAAGTTGGAGCCGACAAAGAAACCACACCATTTTGCTAAGAGCATGAAACGAGACCACACTTAGTAGATGGTACTGTTTTAAATCTGATTTTTGAAGTCATGGTTTTAAAAGGGGATGTAAGCTAATTTGGGCAATTTCCCAAAGCATCGAGGCCAGCTTTTGCTGCCATTTTCACTGATGCGCTGTTGTGGCAACTGGCTCAGTTTGGTGGGAGCTAGCAGAAGTGGTTTGATATTTTTTTTTCCCCTCCAAGGTTGTCTGACTTTTTATTTTTGAACAAAGTCAGTTTCATAACGCTAATATAACCTGTGTCAAAGTGAATAGTCTAGAGCTATATTTTGTTTGCCTTCAGCAGGCAATAAAACACTCATTGATTTCACTCAGTCTTTCATGCAGGTATTGAATTGTTGAGGAATAGAGCAAGTGGGAGGGAAAGAGAATGTTCATTAGGTGTTTAAAATAAGGTTTTAGTCATAAGAAGTAATCCTGATTTGAGACTGATGCAATCTGGAGCTAGTTGGGATTTGAAAGT
The DNA here is from genome assembly GCF_009764565.3 of Dermochelys coriacea. Classification (NCBI taxonomy): domain Eukaryota; kingdom Metazoa; phylum Chordata; order Testudines; family Dermochelyidae; genus Dermochelys; species Dermochelys coriacea. Next base: position 11,767,343 of record NC_050075.1, read on the forward strand.
CTGCAAGGTATGTCAGCACACATCAGAAGCCATATAGCCAAAGTTGCAGAATTTAAAAATATGGTTGGGTGAACCTGTTTTACCTAATTTTGAACTCAGTCATTTTGTGTTTCAAGTTTGAAACACATGGTATTAGGTTTGTGTTCCACTATAAAGAGATTGCACAGAAAAAAAAAAATCCAGTTGAAGAACAGAATGAAAAATGGAGCAGAGCATTAGCAGAGTGAAGAATAAACACAAACTGAAAAAAGGAGAGAGAAAAAATTTGCACTGAAAAACCTGTCTAATAGGTGCTCATTTGTGCCAGACTGGATTTGGGGCAGGAGATGGGAGGACTAGGGGCTCTATTGCTAATAGACCCTTGGTTTCCGTCTGACTAATAAAATATTTTTTTTAAACTCAATCTCCTTTCTGAGAAAAAAATCTCATTACTGTATGTATATTATGGGGAGCGGGGGTGGAGAGGAGAAGAGAATCATGAACTGGTTTTACAAACCAGTAGCACAACCCCCCAAAAATATTTTGGAAACTTGGGAGCTCTCAGGCTGTATGGGGCTTTGCCTGTTTCTGTTTAAAAGTTATACTCTGGCAAGTATCAAAAGGTAAAAAAGGCATTTGGCAGAAGTATCAACAGCAGTTTTCTGTACTGCAGTAAACTAAAATACGGTTATCAGACAGCTGTCGTGTGTATAGACTAGTCATATTAGGGGAAGAAAGTAATCAGATTGAAGTTTATCAAATTCCTGGAGTCGATGTCTCAGTGGTCTGAGCATCAGTTTGGAGATAGCTAGATTCCTATGAGTTCATCTCATCCCTCTGTCCTTCCAAAACAACTAAGCTACAGGAGTTATAGTTCACTATGCATGGGTCTTCTGCGGAACTTTAAACTGAGTGCTGCTCTTCTGCAGGGACCTAGAATCATACAAGTATAGGGCTGGAAGGGACTTTGAGATTATCGAGACCAAGGTTTCTCAAACTTCATTGCACCGTGACCCCCGCCGCAAAATTTGATAACAAAAATTACTACATGACCCCAGGAATAGGGACTGATGCCTAAGCCCCACTGCCCCATACGGTGGAGTCAAAGCCCAAGCCCCGCCGCCCTGGGGAGGGGCCAAAGCTTGAGGGCTTCAGACCTGGGCTGGGAAGTTGTAACCTGAGGCCCATCGCCCAGGGCTGAAGCCAAAGCCTGACTCCTGCACCCAAGGATGAAGCCCTGGGGCTATAGCTTCAGCCCTGGTTGGTGGGGCTTGGACTTTGGTTTCAGGCCCGTGTGCCAGCAAGTCTAACGCCAGCCCTGGTGACCCCATTAAAATGGGATTGTGACGCACTTTGGGTCCTGACCCACAATTTGAGAACTGCTGAGGTAGAACCCTTTATACCTAGATATCTTTTTCTTGTATATCTGGCCTTTACAATAATTTAATCTGAATAGGCATTAGTGCAGGCTGTTACCCAGTTTTGTGCACACACAATCATGGTAATTGCACCTACACATTAGCAGCACAATTATATACTGTAGTTTGAAAATCTAGCCAATGGCTTTTTCCATAAGAATTGAGGTTTGCTCGGTGTCTTTGGTCAAAATTTTCGCTCTCAAGCCCTATTTTACTATGACTGCCATGATCCACTTCAGAGATGGCTGCATTCAGTGATATTTATCTATGGTAAAATTCTTTAGGATCTTCAAGGATAAGAGGAAGCTCTAGATGAATGTAAATATTGAAAGGTCTGATTTCTCACCCGCCAATCTCTGGATCACACATTTTGTATTATAAACAAAGTTATGGCAAGTAAACTTCACCATTTAAAGAGTATCCACTATAGAACAACTTGTAAAACTTTATGTGGATATGTTTTAGGCACCTTTGATACAACTCTAAAATGCCAACTTCAAAGTAACAGTTCAGCATAGCTAAAATTCAGCATATGACATTTTAGCAGTCAAAAAATCTGTTGATTTTGTCACTGATGAAAAAATGAGTTATCCTTGCATCTATGGAAAGAGTAGAATAGTCATCTGAAAGCATTAAGTGTTGTATTCCTTACTGGTAACCTTATCTTTTCCTTTGTTTACAGTGTGCTGTTCTAGACCCAATATAGACAAAATGTCCAGCAGGGGTGGAAAGAAGAAGTCAACCAAGACCTCCCGCTCAGCGAAGGCTGGAGTCATATTCCCTGTAGGAAGAATGCTACGTTACATTAAGAAAGGTCACCCGAAGTACAGAATTGGTGTTGGTGCCCCTGTGTACATGGCTGCTGTACTCGAATACCTGACTGGTAAGTTTAATAGAACAATACAAAATAGCAGCAATGAGAATTAATAATGCATAAATAGAATTCCTACAATATACAAGCAATCAGAAAAAGTAGTTCTGCAGATTTATGAAAGGCTAAAATAAGATCTAGTTCAGTAGTACCTATAGGCCCAAACTACCAAGTCCAGACCTAGACCAAAGTTTCCTTATTTTGACAGCATTCCAATCCAGGGTTTTGGTTTAGTCTGTTATAAAATCCTTATCTTGCGCATAGCCTTTCTAAAGGTTTCTCATGGACCTCAGTGAGTGTTAGTTGAACCCTCGGTGCTGTACTCCTGTTTGGTCCCATTCTTGCACCTAATCTTTTTGTTCATGTTGTATTTGTCCGTTAGAATGTAAGCTCCTTTGGGCGGAGGACTTGTCGTCTTCCATGTTTATACAATGCTGGATACACTTTCAGCATTGTACGAACATGAGATGTATCTTAACTTCCAAATTCAATCCTTGTTGGAGGTGAACTGATCATTTTTGCTGATTATGAAGTTGAGACATATGCTTTACAGTTAGACTTAATCAGCAAACTTGTGCTTGTGCACTCTATCCAGCTGCACCAGATCAGCACAGCTTATTTTCATTTATGGTCTTTCTATTGCTCCCATCATTGGAGTGCACAAGGACCTTAGAAGCAATTAAATTATCCTCGTAATGCCTTGGTGGGGTAGGGAAGTGCTGTTTTCCCTATTTTACAGATTAGGTCTTTGAGTTGCACAGAGATTACATAACTTTCCTATGGTTTCATAGGATTTGGCAGAACTGGAAATCGAATCTGGATCTCCCAAGTCCAAGTGCCGTTCCTTACCTACAAGACACTCCTCCCTGTCCTACAAGTCTTAGGAGTTTCACATTTGCTTCTAAAAACATTCTCCCTCTGGCATTAACTTGAAATGAATCTTAAATGTAATGAAAAAAGAACAGGAGGACTTGTGGCATCTTAGAGATTAACAAATTTATTAGAGCATAAGCTTTTGTGGGCTACAGCCCACTTCATCGGATGCATAGAATGGAACATATAGTATGAAGATTTTATATAATATAACACACACACATACAGATAAGTTGGAAGTTACCATACAAACTGAGAGGCTAATTAGTTAAGATGAGCTATTATCAGCAAGAGAAAAAAACTTTTGTAGTGATAATCAAGATGGCCCATTTAGACAGTTGACAAGAAGGTGTGAGGATACTTAACTTAAGGAAATAGATTCAATATGTGTAATGACCCAGACATTCCCAGTCTCTATTCAAACCCAAGTTAATGATATCTAGTTTGCATATTAATTCAAGCTCAGCAGTTTGTCATTGGAGCCCGTTTTTGAAGCTTTTCTGTTGCAAAATTGCCACCCTTAAATCTTTTACTGAGTGGCCAGAGAGGTTGAAGTGTTCTCCTACTAGTTTTTCATAGATTCATAGATACTAAGGTCAGAAGGGACCATTCTGATCATCTAGTCCGACCTCCTGCACAGTGCAGGCCACAGAATCTCACCCACCCACTCCTATGAAAAACCTCACCCATGTCTGAGCTATTGAAGTCCTTAAATCATGGTTTAAAGACTTCAAGGAGCAGAGAAGCCTCCCTCAAGTCAACCATGCCCCATGCTACAGAGGAAGGCGAAAAACCTCCAGGACCTCTCCAATCTGCCCTGGAGGAAAATTCCTTCCCGACCCCAAATATGGCAATCAGCTAAACCCTGAGCATATGGGCAAGATTCACCAGCCACATACTGCAGAAAATTCTTTCCTGGGTAACTCAGATCCCATCCATCTAATATCCCATCTCAGGGGATTTGACCTATTTACCCTGAATATTTAAAGATCAATTACTTACCAAAATCCCATTATCCCATCATACCATCTCCTCCATAAACTTATCAAGTAGAATCTTAAAACCAGATAGATCTTTTGCCCCCACTGCTTCCCTTGGAAGGCTATTCCAAAACTTCACTCCTCTGATGGTTAAAAACCTTCGTCTGATTTCAAGTCTAAACTTCCTGGTGGCCAGTTTATACCCATTTGTTCTTGTGTCCACATTGGTGCTGAGCTGAAATAATTCCTCTCCCTCTCCTGTATTTATCCCTCTGATATATTTATAGAGAGCAATCATATCTCCCCTCAACCTTCTTTTACTTAGTCTAAACAAGCCAAGCTCCTTAAGTCTCCTTTCATAAGACAAGTTTTCCATTCCTCGGATCATCCTAGTAGCCCTTCTCTGCACCTGCTCCAGTTTGAATTCATCCTTTTTAAACATGGGAGACCAGAACTGCACACAGTATTCTAGGTGAGGTCTCACCAGTGCCTTGTATAATGGTACTAAAACCTCCTTATCCCTACTGGAAATGCCTCTCCTGATGCATCCCAAAACCGCATTAGCTTTTTCCACAGCCATATCACATTGGCAGCTCATAGTCATCCTATGATCAACCAATACTCCAAGGTCCTTCTCCTCTTCCGTTACTTCTAATTGATGCGTCCCCAATTTATAACTAAAATTCTTGTTATTAATCCCTAAATGCATAACCTTACATGTCCTGAAGCACTCTAGCCACAGAGAGCCTCATAAAGGAGATTAACCATGGAGACACAGCCAAGAGCCACTATGAATGTAGAAGCCCTCTACACCAACATTCCACACAAAGATGGACTACAAGCCGTCAGGAACAGTATCCCCGATACTGTCATGGCTAACCTGGTGGCAGAACTTTGTGACTTTGTCCTGACCCATAACTATTTCACATTTGGTGACAATGTATACCTTCAAATCAGCGGCACTGCGATGGGTACCCGCATGGCCCCACAGTATGCCAACATTTTTATGGCTGACTTAGAACAACGCTTCCTCAGCTCTCGTCCCCTAATGCCCCTACTCTACTTGCGCTACATTGATGACATCTTCATCATCTGGACCCATGGAAAAGAAGCTCTTGAGGAATTCCACCATGATTTCAACAATTTCCATCCCACCATCAACCTCAGCCTGGACCAGACCACACAAGAGATCCACTTCCTGGACACTACGGTGCTAATAAGCGATGGTCACATAAACACCACCCTATATCGGAAACCTACTGACCGCTATTCCTACCTACATGCCTCTAGCTTTCATCCAGATCATACCACTCGATCCATTGTCTACAGCCAAGCGCTACGATATAACCGCATTTGCTCCAACCCCTCAGACAGAGACAAACACCTACAAGATCTCTATCATGCATTCCTACAACTACAATACCCACCTGCTGAAGTGAAGAAACAGATTGACAGAGCCAGAAGAGTACCCAGAAGTCACCTACTACAGGACAGGCCCAAGAAAGAAAACAACAGAACACCACTAGCCATCACCTTCAGCCCCCAACTAAAACCTCTCCAACGCATCATCAAGGATCTACAACCTATCCTGAAGGACGACCCATCGCTTTCTCAGATCTTGGGAGACAGACCAGTCCTTGCTTACAGACAGCCCCCCAATCTGAAGCAAATACTCACCAGCAACCACACACCACACAACAGAACCACTAACCCAGGAACCTATCCTTGCAACAAAGCCCGTTGCCAACTCTGTCCACATATCTATTCAGGGGATACCAGCATAGGGCCTAATCACATCAGCCACACTATCAGAGGCTCGTTCACCTGCGCATCTACCAATGTGATATATGCCATCATGTGCCAGCAATGCCCCTCTGCCATGTACATTGGCCAAACTGGACAGTCTCTACGTAAAAGAATGAATGGACACAAATCAGACGTCAAGAATTATAACATTCAAAAACCAGTTGGAGAACACTTCAATCTCTCTGGTCACTCGATCACAGACCTAAGAGTGGCTATACTTCAACAAAAAAGCTTCAAAAACAGACTCCAAGGAGAGACTGCTGAATTGGAATTAATTTGCAAACTGGATACAATTAACTTAGGCTTGAATAGAGACTGGGAATGGATGAGTCATTACACAAAGTAAAACTATTTCCCCATGGTATTTCTCCCTCCCACCCCACCCCCCACTGTTCCTCTGATATTCTTGTTAACTGCTGGAATTAGCCTACCTGCTTGTCACCATGAAAGGTTTTCCTCCTTCCCCCCCCTGCTGTTGGTGATGGCTTATCTTAAGTGATCACTCTCCTTACAGTGTGTATGATAAACCCATTGTTTCATGTTCTCTGTGTGTGTGTATATAAATCTCTCCTCTGTTTTTTCCACCAAATGCATCCGATGAAGTGAGCTGTAGCTCACGAAAGCTTATGCTCTAATAAATTTGTTAGTCTCTAAGGTGCCACAAGTACTCCTTTTCTTTTTGCGAATACAGACTAACACGGCTGCTACTCTGAAACAGCCAAGAGTGTCTCCCCCACTTGTAAGAAACTAGCAGTTGCTTGGGACCCCACCAGGGTGCACTCAAAAACAGGAGTCTCCCAGGTTGTATGGGAGACTTAAGAGGTCCTTGTTAAGCTGTCACATTGCACTAGCCACCTTTTATGTCCTACTACTGACTTGTTCGTAACACTTGCCTGTAAGAATCTAGCAGTGATAAACACTCTAGTGATGAGAGTATATCCCAAGTACATTTGACAAATGAGCAACAAACATGGAAGGATGGGGTAAGGAAGAATAAACATTAAGTTATGTCCATATCTTGATGACGCAATTAAAGAATGTCTTCTTTATTAAGAAAAAAGAAAAGGAGTACTTGTGGCATCTCAGAGACCAACAAATCTACCAGAGCATAAACCCTCGTGAGCTACAGCTCAGCTCACCGGATGCATCCGATGAAGTGAGCTGTAGCCCACGAAAGCCCACGCTCCAATAAATCCGCTAGTCTCCAAGGTGCCACAAGCACCCCTCCTCTCCCTGCGAATACAGACCAACAAATGTTATGATTCCTGATGTCAGATTTGTGTCCATTTATTCTTTTGCGTAGAGACTGGCCGGTTTGGCCAATGTACATGGCAGAGGGGCATTGCTGGCACATGATGGCATATATCACATTGGTAGATGTGCAGGTGAACGAGTCCTTGATGGCGTGGCTAATGTGATTAGGTCCAGTGATGGTATCACTTGAATAAATATGTGGACAGAGTTGGCATTGGGCTTTGTTAGAAGGATAGGTTCCTGGGTTAGTGTTTTTGTTGTGTGGTGTGTGGCTGCTGGAGAGTATTTGCTTCAGGTTGGGGGAGCTGTCTGTAAGCGAGGACTGGTCTGTCTCCCAAGATCTGTGAGAGTGATTTTTAGGGCTAATGAACTTGACGTTGTACACTGAATTTAAATAATCAGGAATAAACCATGTGCTCAGATTGGTTTACGGAACCTGTGCATATGGGTTAGAAGCTTCAACAAGAATCAAGATTCAGCAGAGTCAAATTGGTGCAAGAGCTCTGAATTACTAGCAGTAAGGGCAAATGAAAAACCTGCTTTGGTTCTCATCTCTCTCTCTCTCTCTCTCTCTCTCTCTCTCTGTCAACACTTCCACATAGTAATTGTTTCATTTGGTCCTCTGAAAGTGGTCAACAACTGATGCTTTAGAGGAAGGTATGCCATCTCTATAATTCACTTGATCAGTTGGACAAGGGGAGGAGGAATTAATTTAACTACCTTTTCCTGAACCTAGCAGCATGCAGTAAAGCATGTGACTTAAGCCTGAGGTTTTTGTGTATGTGGTTTTTTTTTTTTGTTTTGTTTTTTAAAGTTAAATTGATGTTTTTCTCACCACCAAGACTACTCCTGCTTGCGGTGATCTCGGAGTAGCTGTAGGTTTCAGAGTAGCCGCCGTGTTAGTCTGTATTCGCAAAAAAAAAACAAACGAGTACTTGTGGCACCGTAGAGACTAACAAATTTATTTGAGCATCAGCTTTCGTGAGCTACAGCTCACTTCATCGGATGCATTACGATGAAGTGAGCTGTAGCTCACGAAAGCTTATGCTCAAATAGAGTAGCTATAGACACTGCCACAGCAGATGCTGGAGGTAGGAGACAGTGAGTGCAGTCTAAAAGCATTCTCCTTCAGTGTGGTGGTGGTTTTTTTTTTTGTTTTTTGTTTTGTTGTTTTTTTAAAAATCTCAAAAAGAACTTACAACACATCAGATTCAAAATGTTCACTCTACGCTGTTCCTCCTTTAGTAGAAGACAACTGGTCTGAGGCATGTGTGCTGACCAAAATATCAATAATAGATCTGACTTTTAGGTCTACCTCTTGGAGAATGTGGTCTCTCTTTAGAGCATAGTTTTCAAAACAAGAACTTAGCAGATTGATGGGTGATTTTATCAGCCAGTGGTTCATTTAATTAAGTAGCTAATAGTACAGGTTTGTTAGTTTTTTGTAATTGTTGCTGTACTTTTAAGTATAAATTTAATGTATATTTTAAAAACTGAATATATACCACATGGGCAATGTAAATGAGTGTTAATTCATATTCAAAGGACAACATATGCTGCCAGAATCCTTCAGTTACCTGCCATTGAATGTGTGTCTCTAGAATAGTTTTATAGCATTTTTTTCCTTAATTTGCCACACTTGATACAAACTTTGCTACTGGTTACATTCCAATTGGAACTACAGGGCTATCAGGTGTCAAAACTAAATAGCTGTGTAACACTGTATTTAAAGTGTTCATACTATTAGCTTGCTTTTATATGCTAAAAATAAGCCCACTTAAATGTTGTCTGGGTTTATATTTTAAGCTTTTTATAATATTTTGGACTACCTTAAGTTGTTCCATAGACTTTCTTTTCATTCCTACCAGAATTTTGTATCTCTTACTGGAATCCTCCTTCAGAGAGTATTGTACTAGCCAGCTGTAAGTTCCTGGCTCCTGAGCGCATTCTGAGTGCTTTTTGTATCTCAGTCATTTCTTTGTAAGAATGAAGCATGATAGTACTGATGTGTCTTCTTCCTACTAGCTTTTAAGTGGTGGTAGAACAATTTTCTGTGGCTTCTGTTTATAAGTACTTCCATTTGCACAGCCCATAGTTGTTTGCCTGTTTTTCACTGGTGAGTCATTTGGCATATTGCCTGCCAGCCTCTGAGAATTGAGACATATAAGACTAGTAATTTAAGGGAGTAATTGGTAGTCAGCCTGATTCATGTGCGTAGAAACTATTTCAATTACCTTGTTTTTCTCCCAGCCACCAAACCTTCCCTGCCTTTCTATAATTTCTTGCAAATTGTCTTCTTTTTTGCTGGATTTCTTCTTTAAAAGAGCTCTTAAACCCTGTAGATTCCCTTTGAAATGAAATCCCTTCACCTGAGCACCCCCAGTTGAAATGTCCCTTAAGCAGAGAGTGCTTTGAATGTTGTCCTTTTAAGCAGAGCAATACAGGTGTGCTTGAGGTAGTGCTAAGGAGCAGCACGTGTTACCATTTAAATGCTTGACTTAAAGGCTTTCCAGGGCAGAGATAGCTTAGGCAATGGATAAGAGAGTGGAAAAGGAAAGACGCTTCTTTAACATCTGTGCCTTCTGGGAAACCTGGTTGCAGGGGATAAAAGCCCAGCTCCCAAAGATGTGATCCTAGAAGGAGGAAGAAGCGGGAAACTGAAGTATTTTGAATTTAGGTTTCAGAGTAGCAGCCGTGTTAGTCTGTATTTGCAAAAAGAAAAGGAGTACTTGTGGCACCTTAGAGACTAACAAATTAATTAAATTTGTTAGTCTCTAAGGTGCCACAAGTACTCCTTTTTTTTTTTTTTGAATTTAGGGTTTTCTTGTGTGTTCATGTAAATTATCGTAACATTTTAAAAACCATATAAACATACAGGCAGTAGACCAGTTTATTCCAAAGCAACTATGTTCTCTACACTAAGGACTGTGCAGGCAGTGTTAGAATTCTTTTTCTGTTGTTTTATATCTCTTCTTGTGTATGAGGTAGTTTTGTTACCTAATCTCTAACATTTCTTCTCCCATTTGAATTGTAACAGTCCTGTTTCTGCCATTTCTATTTGTATCGGATATGGCTGTTCTTGTACTCTGTTTGATGTTCTGTGAACTCTACAAACTTTATATTATTGGTATACCCCTTCTAGGTTAAAGGTAGTTAGTGTTGTCTGCTGAAAAGTAGAAGAGAAATATAAAATACAAAAGTTCATTGCCACTAAAGAGCTTTTCAGTTAAATGGAATGTCTAGAAACTTTTCTGTATGCCCCATTAATTTTCAGTAAGTGGTATTGTATAAAGAGAGCACGGAGATAGTCAAGAGAAAAGGCTAATGGAATTTGAAATTAGGTTTTGTACATACAGATTATGGCTCTTATTTCAATCCTTTAGCACTCAGACTGGTTAAAAGCACAGTAGACATGGGCTCAAGCTGTGAAGTCTAATTTTTGGAGTGAGATTTGAACTTGCCCAAAATTTGGGTGCTTAGATCTGAGGTTTTGGTTTGGCCTACTGCAGAGAGAGGGTTCAACTACAAAGTTCAGTCTGGGATTTGAATTTCCTAAAGTTCACAGCTATTTAGGTTTAATGTTCTGATTCAGGTCTGACTCTAGTTAAGAGGTTATTCTTTATCCCCTTGGCACCTTTAAGGATTTAGTTTAGTCATGTTTCATTAGCACTTCACCCCCAAACATACTGTACTGACACACTGTATTTTCATCCATTTTTTCTCTATCCCTTATCCTGATGCTTCCTGACCTATATTTCGTTTTCTGCCTTTCATTACTTGTACGCACAAACTTTCTGAGCATTACCACACACTGCCACTAACAAGAAAGAATATGGCCCCTGCTTTGAGCTGAAAAACATGTAATTTTGATATGCCATTTTTCAACTTGTGGAATAGAAAATGTACCATGAGTTTTCTAGCAGCTCCTTTGCAAAGGCTATCCAGTACATCTTCCCTGCAGCCTTTATTTTTCTGCAATAAAAAAGACAGAGGAAAAAGGAATAATCCATTAAATCTACAGTTTGGCTTCTGCTTTCAAGCTAGTAAAACAATCGTCTTTATCTCATTTTTCAGTACGCTTGATATCTGAAATATCGTCAGGTCAGATAAGATCCCTTTACTGTTCTAAAAGTTGTATCACAAAATACTTGTGCTGGTCAGCGCATCTAGCCTACGTAGGTTTCTACGAACATCCTTAGCGCACATCTTTATTGTGCTTTTCTTTCAAGGAAATAATATGCAACTTCTACAATGCCCCAGAGGCTAAAGCGTGTGTGGGAGAAGAAGGAGGCGAAGGCATATGTTTATTTTGCCAAAGGTTGTGAGGCACGTGGCTGTGAACACACCAGCCACACACTAAAGCTACAGAATGAAATGAGCACATCAGTTCTACATGGATACTTCAGCATCTCACACCGTCATTTTGTAATTCATGGTTTGTGACATCCCCTCCTTCAATCCAAGCTAGTTCAGACAGTGCTGCCAAATATGCAGGGTAGCTAGGTCAGGACATCCAAAATGCTTCCTCATGCTCCAGAGCCAGTTATGTGGATTACAGACTGGTTCATGTGATGGTAATAACCTTGAGCTCCTTGAGGAGTCTCCTCACCTTATCGTGGCACTGAGGGTGGCATATTGCTGGCTTCTCTCCCTTATCCTCTTTAGCAGGAAACTACAATCCACCATGCCCCCAATTTCCACTGTAAACGAGTACACTAGTCCTGGAAACCCATGCCTCCAGTTGTCTTGGCATAAGAGGTGATGGCAGTCCAAGAAGTCACATACTGAATCTGTGCCTGGACCAGTCCACACAAGAGATCCACTTCCTGGACACTACGGTGCTAATAAGCGATGGTCACATAAACACCACCCTATATCGGAAACCTACTGACCGCTATTCCTACCTACATGCCTCTAGCTTTCATCCAGATCATACCACTCGATCCATTATCTACAGCCAAGCGCTACGATATAACCGCATTTGCTCCAACCCCTCAGACAGAGACAAACACCTACAAGATCTCTATCATGCATTCCTACAACTACAATACCCACCTGCTGAAGTGAAGAAACAGATTGACAGAGCCAGAAGAGTACCCAGAAGTCACCTACTACAGGACAGGCCCAAGAAAGAAAACAACAGAACGCCACTAGCCATCACCTTCAGCCCCCAACTAAAACCTCTCCAACGCATCATCAAGGATCTACAACCTATCCTGAAGGACGAGCCATCGCTCTCTCAGATCTTGGGAGACAGACCAGTCCTTGCTTACAGACAGCCCCCCAATCTGAAGCAAATACTCACCAGCAACCACACACCACACAACAGAACCACTAACCCAGGAACCTATCCTTGCAACAAAGCCCGTTGCCAACTCTGTCCACATATCTATTCAGGGGATACCAGCATAGGGCCTAATCACATCAGCCACACTATCAGAGGCTCGTTCACCTGCGCATCTACCAATGTGATATATGCCATCATGTGCCAGCAATGCCCCTCTGCCATGTACATTGGCCAAACTGGACAGTCTCTACGTAAAAGAATGAATGGACACAAATCAGACGTCAAGAATTATAACATTCAAAAACCAGTTGGAGAACACTTCAATCTCTCTGGTCACTCGATCACAGACCTAAGAGTGGCTATACTTCAACAAAAAAGCTTCAAAAACAGACTCCAAGGAGAGACTGCTGAATTGGAATTAATTTGCAAACTGGATACAATTAACTTAGGCTTGAATAGAGACTGGGAATGGATGAGTCATTACACAAAGTAAAACTATTTCCCCATGGTATTTCTCCCTCCCACCCCACCCCCCACTGTTCCTCTGATATTCTTGTTAACTGCTGGAATTAGCCTACCTGCTTGTCACCATGAAAGGTTTTCCTCCTTCCCCCCCCCCTGCTGTTGGTGATGGCTTATCTTAAGTGATCACTCTCCTTACAGTGTGTATGATAAACCCATTGTTTCATGTTCTCTGTGTGTGTGTGTGTATATAAATCTCTCCTCTGTTTTTTCCACCAAATGCATCCGATGAAGTGAGCTGTAGCTCACGAAAGCTTATGCTCTAATAAATTTGTTAGTCTCTAAGGTGCCACAAGTACTCCTTTTCTTTTTACTCTGAATACTGAATCTTGGGTCTCTCAGGAAGGACCCCCATTGAAATGATGTTGTATAGGTCCTTAGTTTTGCTTAAACTGGCCTAGCCATACACCCAACCACATGTCTTCCCTTTGGGCCCATAATTTGCAGGAGTTGTTACGTCTGTATATTATGAATATTTTGACAGAAAGAGAAAGACGCTTCTTGACCCTCAAAAAGGAAAACAGAAATCTCCTGAGCATGCTTTAAAGGCAGGAAGAAACAGTCCGGGGTGATTTTTTTTATTAACTGGCTCCTCTACACAGAAAACAAGTTTCAGCTGCCAAAATGTCACAGGATATGAAGAGAGGGAGAAGTGTGTAAAACAGCAGGAGAACAGGAATACAGAAAAAAAAAATCAGACTTTTGATTTGTTTGTTCTGCACTTACTGAAGTCAGGTAGGAGAAAACTTGAAAAGTCTGTTTTTTCCATTAATTTTTTTTTTTCTTGACTGGATTTTATTGTCTGTCCGTGTATTCTGTTAAAATATGAAACAAGTACCTTCTGAATTCCAGAGCTAAAATTCCATCTCTGGGCCTCCGGTGACTTGAGCTTTGTTCTCATGCATTATGACATCAGCAGAATTTCTCAGTGGAGTTTCAGGTACTCCAAGTCAGTTGCCTGCTGTTTCTTCTTGATTCATTTTAGATGTGGAAAACTATTCCAGGCTGTTGACTGGTTGAAAAATAAGTCATGTTCAAGTCCAATACGTTTAACTGCTCGCCCCAAATGAGCACTTTTGTATGATGTCCAAATTCATTAACTTGAACTGCTGTTCACCTCTTGTGTTCTGTTTGCTGCTCAAAAACTACACAGGTTCATAAAATAGGAATACAACTTATATATATTTTATTTTTCAAAGCAAATGCCCCAGTGAACTTTTTTCTGGGGGTGAGGAGAGAAAGTGGGTAGCCTAGCATTTCACAATAAAAAATCCATTGGTTAGAAGCAGATTAGAGTTCCAAGTTTTCTGAGGGTTATTGTTAATTGTAGCACGAGGGGTAAAAGGATTTTTAAAAATTATCCATTGACAGTGTTCTTTTGAAACAGTTAAAACATTTTCATCTCTAGCATGATATGTTTTCTTCCATTCAAACATGCAACTTTTAAGCAATGATCCCATTTTTGGCTCTGTTGTGATCTGATTGATTCTGGCATAAGCCATGCACTCCAAGGCTGGACTTAAGTATGATCAACTTAAGAGACTTCTAGGGTCCATGTGCTTCCTTCAGCATGGGAAAAACTGAGTAATCAGGGGAAACAGTGTTGCTGAGTATACACAAAGTGATGTCTAATACACAGTGCAAACAAACTGAAAAAGAAAAATACGTTACTCTAGCTTCTTTGAGTTCTTCTTTTTGTATGACAACTTGAAAAGCGCCATTAAAGGTTTGTCCTTTTTTGATGTTTGCCCTAAAAAAGGGCCATTTTGTTTGAGATGGTTGCTTTTTAGACCACGAGGCCACTGAATGGCATTCAGACACCATGTTGGTGACATGGGTCATGCTGAAGCACTTAACAGAGGATTGGATGAATGTTGCCATCTTCCTCCCTTAAGTTCTAGTAACCTTAGCTGTCCCTTGTAAACATTCACAGACATATGTTTTTTTTAAGTTGATGGTATCTCTTACATTGAGTTGTACCAGTGCCAGTCATGGGCTTGCTAAAGAACTGTAGTGGCAAAGCTTATTTGTAACATTCCACTTTCTGTGTTGGTTCTGTGCCATCCTCATACCAGAGGTGAGACTGTCACAGTTACTTTAGACAGCTTTATACTTGTAAAATGTGCCTGTTTAACTTTAAAACTTTGTAATGTTATCAATTAAATGTTTAACAGTCTTCCCTTCTAGACCTATAAATGCATGAATCAGAGTGCTTCCGACCTATATAAATGAAGTGTTTCCTTTCTCCTATAAGCCTTGCTTGCTTTGGCTCCGATCCTGTAAATACTTATGCACATGTTTAACTTAACACACAGGAATAGTTAATTTCAGCTTCCCAGAACAGTGTGTAGTTTGGACTGTTAAGATAATGAAATCAAAAAGGTTTCATGTACTAAACCTTCATAGCATACAATGGAAAATGCAGGTAAACAAAGCTGTAGTTCAAAGTATAAACTTAAATCAAAATCTCGTTTGTGATGGGCATCTTTTTAGAATATTGTATGGGACAATACATATGGTTGGCTGCCTTCTGACTTCAGTCACTGTGATTTATTTCCTCCCTTCATAAATATTAGCCTTGGTTAATATTTGCCTCCTTGATTCAATAAATCTTGATATTGACAGCAGCAAAAGTTGATATTTATTTATTTTAGTGATAGCATCATATTTATTACTTACCTTCTTTTTTTCTCCCCGTAAAATTGCAACACAAAATGAAAACTGCGGTAAATTTTGCTATACATTCTTTTTGTCTGTTCTAAAACCCTGCCTGATCTTGGAAAAATGGTCTCTCTCATTATTGAGAGAAATCAAAAACCATCTCTGTGCAGTTTGTGGTGCCTCTCTTCACTACTCCCCATTTGGGCCTGACATCATCCTAGGACAGAGGAGTGGGAAGAAGGAGGACATCCATTGTTGTCCACTATGTAAACGTTTCCCTTATTCTACACCTCCTGCCTTTGTAAGGCAGTGCTCAGGGCTAAGCCACATGCAGACTTTGACTTGTGACTGAAAGGACAAACTATTTTTCTGAATCTCATTTAGTCTACCCATAAGGGGGTATGCAAAGGTGTACACTTCAGCTGATGGCTAGACAGCTTCTCTTCACAAGTGAAATTTGACATCAGTATGACAGTTTATGCAAATGCAACTTCTTTTAAGTCAGCATGTCACTTTCCAAAATGAATTTGCTCTGAATGAGTCAATATTTAAACTCAGTCCAGGCAACATATTTTAATTTGTGACCCACATTAGGCTGCTAGAGAGAAGTGTGATCTGAACACAAGACTAGAATGTCCGAGTTTTACTTCCTCTTATGGCACAGCACACATTGATTGAAGATGTTACAGTAACTCCAGCTTCCCACCTTTTAAAATAGTATAATACTCACAAAGCTCTTGTTAGTATTAATTGTTAAAGTATTTCTGAATCAACAAAGTCCAAAACCTGTTAGAGAAGCAAGCGTATTTAATCCTTGTGTGTGTGGAAGAGTTGCCTGTACTTTTGTTCAGATGAAGTTCTTCATTGGCCCACATTCTGAAAGCTCTCAAAGCTGTTGCTGCATTTCCTCCATTTCCTTGAAGGTCTGTGGTAACGAAAACATTTTAATGGGAGATGGATTTGATCTGCAAAGTTGGAATCTAGTTGTGAATTTACCCCAAATTTGAGAGTGCCCTGTTGAGTGGTTCGGGATCCAGATCATCATAATGATGAGAGGACCTAACTTTAAGGTTCAAGTCAGAACGAAGGTTCAATTTATGAATCCTCCATTAAAGTTTGAGATGTTCAAACTTGGACTTTTGGTGACATCATAGGGAAAGGGGACAGTCGCACACTTTGTATCTGGATTGCTAGCCAAACTTTCTCACAGTTTTCAGATCCAGGATTCTGATCTTGGAAAAACTTCTAATCATTTTCCTTCTCCATCAATGTTCTCCAAGCCCCTCTGAGCTCCAGTGACCCTACCAATTCTCCCCTGGGCTTTACTCTCTCCACAGTAAGAGCCTGTCTAGTCCCCTGAGTTCAGTCAGAAGATTCCAGTCTCTAGACCTATCAGTCCAGCACTTGCTTACCATGAGCACCAACTTCATTTAGAAGAAAAGAAATCACAGTGATGTACTACCAGAAAAACATCCAAAGTAGTGAAATGTGGAGGTTTGCAACTTAACTTAAATGGAGAGAGAGACCAATTCTGGCAGTTATGGCTTAAATATGCTACATCATCACCACTGCACCGATTGTATGAGATGATCAGGACAAAAAAATACTGTTAAACACATTAACATTCACTTTCAGAATAACATACAAAGATGTACTGACTGCAAAAATTTGTGAATATTATGGCCTCCAAGAAGAGTATCTTTTGATACAGAAAAAATTTGGGGCATGGGAAGGACGATGGGATAAAATCACTTTTTTATCATTAAAAATCAAAATATTCTCGATCTAGCTTCTTTTTAATCTTAGAGGCAGTGTCTAATAGAAGTGAAGCAGATACTATGGTGTGGAGAATGGTATGAACCTCAGAGAGCAAAGCAGTAAAAATATTATTAGACTTGGCTAGATAAATCTTGATTTTTATAGTGGTAAGAACTCTGTTAGGTCAGTGAAATCTTGAGGGTTGACTTCTGACCTTACTATGGACCAATGCCTTGCTATGCCTAGCATGCTTGCACACTATCTCAGCACACAGATATTCATATCCTCTGTATACAACACATTCCATGCATCCTCTCTTTCTGCTCCCAGAATTCGGAAACTCTCCTTTGACATAAGTTGAGCCAAAAACTAGACATTCAGTATGAGGTCATCTGCTTTTCTTTCATTACTCATGCCATTGGCATTCGCTGTTTCCCCAAACTTTGGGCTTCAAAGGGTGTTTGGTATCCACCACCTTATTTATTTATTTATTTATTTTAATTTGTGTAAATGCAGGTTCATTACATATGCCTGCAAAGGTCAAAGGCTAAACTAAGACCAAGTCTTAAGACATTAGTAGCCTTTTGTACTCTGAACCAGCTAGGCCAAAACATACTGCTGTACTCAATCAAGTAACGTCTGGCAGCAGTTAGGTTAATCATGTTTGAATACATTTTTTAAAACATATGTAAACTCTTAAGAGTGAGTGTAAACTACTATGGAGAGGAAACACCACTGCAAAAAAAAAATTTTTTTTTAGTTTGAGTTAAATAGGAATATGCCAAGTTGAGGGAAAGGAACTGTGCTGTAGGCAGGATCTGAACATTGCACATCAATTTTCATTTAAGCTTGAATTTGCTGTCAAAGTGCTCTAAAAACTGAACTCCTTGTACCTTTTTCAGTGATTTAACCTGGAACTTTAAAAAGCCCAACAGTTGAATGATATTGATGCTTACAAAGAATAATGGAAAGCTTAAGAGTGTAGAAAGGAGAAAAGAGCTGAACAGAAGTTTGAATCAGATCAGAACGGTTTAAGTGGAAGTGGCTTTTGTGGCCTCAACTTGTATTTTATGTAAACATCAGTCTATCATCTGCCTCACAAAACTTGCAATAACTTGACAGAGTTAACAGTTGTTGCTCAACAAGGCCCAGTTTTGATATAGCCCAGACGCCAGTGCATGAAGGTTTTTTATCACATTCCTAAGAGTATGATTGCCTTGTTGAGGTTAGTGGGTGAACACCAAGGCTTGAACAGAGTTTTAAAAAAAAAAAATATATCCCTTTTAATAGATTTTCAGTCCATCAAATTTCTCTGACTTTGAGTTAAGGCTGGGAATTGTTTTGTAGGAATGTGAGGGGGGGAAGAGTTATTAAATGATTCTACCATTGCTGTTAAGACTAGAGGTTCCATGGGGGATTGAATGGAATATGTAGGGAAAAGAATTCAGGAAACTCTTAACAATCATACTTGATTGGGGTAAAACCTTCTGGAACCATGTAAAACAATTCTGAACTCAGTAAAATGCTGATGGAAGGATTAATTTACAGAAATACAACAAACAGATTCCTTGTCATATATTTGGCTTTGTAGCAAAGACATGTTTTCTCAATGGGATTATACCAACATTCACTTCTTTGATTTCTCAGTGTTTTTTTTTTTTTAATTTTCCTTTGGTTAGGAGAGAGACTTCAAACAGTTTTCAGAAGGCTCTGACTTCTTTCTGTTGGAAGTCCTTTATTCAAAAATTGGCTTTGTCTCAACATGTCACCTGTTGGCTGTTACAAGCTGAATCTGCAAAGCTATGATTTCATCTCCCTGAAGAGAAGGTGGACAAAAGGCTTCCATACAGCAGAAATCACTTTAGTTCAAGAGACATAAACCAAACAAAGGGAAAAATCGTTCATCCAAAGAACATGGAGAGCAGGCCCATTAGCCATATTAGCATTTGGAAAGCAAGGCTAGAACCCTGAAAGCCCGCCAAATGGAAAGGCTTTGTCATTTAGACCAGAAAAAAATTTAAAAGAATCACATTCAATAAGGAGAAATAATATTTTGTTGAAGATGAAAATATAGAAACCACCCACTATCTATCCAGATGGAGGGGAATGGAATCAAAATGTGTTTTCATCCAGATCAAATGCTGCTACTGTGCATGCTTAATTTAGCACTTCAGTGACTTGTTTTATTTTAACCTCAGAAAGTTCAGTGCTTGTTCCTAAATTCTTTAGACGAGAGTAGAGCAGTGAAACACCATAGTGAAGAAAAGTGTATAAGGCACACTACTGGTTTGTGGAACACACAAATGAAACTAATTCAAGTGAAAATTTTATGAAATGCCCAAGAGGTGAGCATGTTGAGTTTAGATGAGTGTTCAGAGGCTCATCCCAACCCTCTAGGATGAAAATTCACTCTGAAAATCACTCTAGAACATGCTTTCTGTGAAGATTTCTAGCACAACTTGGTTGTGGTTCAGTAGGAAATGCTGAGAGTGCTGCTTTTCCTGTGGTCTTATCTCTGACTTAAGTGCAGATGTGCACAACCCCTTTTGTTTTCTCTTAACTTTTTTTTTTTCCAACTGAACTTTTAAAAACCTCAATAGCCCAAAAAATTAGTTCAAGTTTTAGGAACAGGCTCAGACCAGTTTTTGTTACTGAAATCAGTTTGCCCAGTTCTAAATTTTTCAAGGGAATTTTTTTCAGTTTATATAAATGATACAGATGGTCATGGACATAGCATCTCAGCTGGATTGTATTTAAGAGAAATCTTTGTAACTTACAAGACTCCACTTTCTTCCATTTAATGTAAAAATCGTAATGGACAAAATATAAATCAGCCAAACCAACATGTTCACATTACAACTTGTCTCCAAAGGTGCTCCACTCTTTTGCTTCATAACCAACCATTAAAAACAGAGTCACATGACATCCAAATTGGTGTCTTGTATTACACTTTTCTTCCCTAACAATACACCTTTCTCAGCCTTTCTTTTACTGGAACAATGCTTTTAAATCTGCAACAACAACATATTTTTTAGAAAATGGGGGGTGGGAGGAGGGGACGGGACGGGACTGCTAGACCAGGTGTTCTCAACCTTTTTCTTTCTGAGCCTCTCCCCTCCCCCCCAACATGCTAAAAAAAATTCCACAGCCCACAACAACTGTTTTTGTGCGTATCCAGTAGATTAAAAGACGGGGCTGGTGTTAGGGGATAGCAAGCAGGGCAATTGCCCAGGGCCTCATTTCACATGGGGCCCCGCAAAGCTAATTTGCTTAGGCTTCAGCTTTGGCCCCGGATGGTGGGGCTCGGCTTCGCCTTTCTGTCCCGGGCTCCAGAGAGTGTAACGCTGGCCCCTCTCTGGTTTATTTTGGCAGACCCCCTGAAACCTGCTCACAGCCCTCCAAGGGTGCCCAGACCCCTTGTTGAAAACCACTGTTCTAGAGATCAATTTAACATTTATGTTGGTTAGCTCTCGATTTTCAGAGGGACTGTGTTTTGAGAAAGCTCTCCTCGGCATGTATCCGGGTTGCAGAATCAGTCCCTTAAATGTTAAACACCACCTGATAATTATGTGTTCCTTACTGAAACTTTTTTTCCAAAATAAATATTTTGATGTGTGATTCTTTTTAGAAGGTGTATCTCAGATGTACAGCATCCTATGGCCCTTTACATAAGGGTTGCTATAGTAACTATCCATCTGGAAACAAAATGCTTGAGTAAATAAATGACTAGAATAAAGGTGTTGCACATCTAGCTAAAGCCTCAATCCTGTTTGTTTACCCTTGCTTTTGAAAACTGCTCTAAAATTCTGTTCTTCCAGTTGGGTGAATCTCTGTTTCCATCTCCTTGCCTATTCAGAGTTTGGGATCCTCTTTGATTTCTCTGTGTTGATATGCTGCCTTTTAAGGGAATCCCACCTCTCTGATATTATTCATGTACCAGCCATTAGCAGGTCTGGAAACTGTGCAAGATGAGCACTACCTATTAATCAACACACAATAAATGCCTGCCTTGATTGCACTGAAACCTGGGGATGCAGAACATATTTGGTCCTTTGTCCCATTGAAATCTGTGGGGAAAAGAAGGAACTTGTTGAAAATGTTAGACTCCTTTCTAGCCTTCCCCATAAATTCTGCCTATGGCACTGTTCAAAATGACTGTATTTTTTTTTTAAATGGATATATTCTAATGGTTAGCTTAGTGGGCTGAGCATCAGGTTGGAAAGACCTAGACTCCTTGAAATACGAGGTGTGAAACTGAGCCAGCAGGGTCCACTCAGCTTGTAAGCCCTGTGAGGTATACAAATTGAGTTTCCTGTAGTTTGTGTGTGGATCTTTCAGATAAGGCCTTAAAAACTGAGGTCATGCCTCTTTTGCATGGACACTAAGGGCTAGATTTTCAAAAAGAGGAGGTCCATCTCTACCTGTGCAATTGCATGCTTAGACTTGCACATACATTTACCATGGGCATGTGCAACACATCTTGCAGAACAACAGTTACAGAAGGTTAGTAACCATTTTTTATATGTGCAAATGGCCAGTTAGGCATCTAAAAATGCTCATTTGTATGCACAAATACCCAATTTGTGTGTGTAATCATAGCTGTGCAATATTTTTACATCTTTTATTTTAAAAGTGTGTTGCTAAACAGTTAGTGGCACTTTCTGAAAGAGAAGGGCTTTGCCCCAGCATGTCTGTTGAGAAATGTCCTACTTCGGTTGTTAATCTCCTAGTCCCAAAGTAGCAGCAATCCAAGCAGGGCTGTATGTAGTCTGAAGTGCAGTGGGTACACCTCAGGGAATTATGCAATTTATGCGCCTGTGTAATTTCACGCATAAAACGTCTGACTATGCATTGTCGCATAATATTACATAATATTCCTTAGCAGATAAAGACCATGAAAAATGTTGGATCACACCGAGTCATGGGAGCATTGATCGATTTTGCCAGAAAATGCTATGACAAAGGTCCCACATTGCAAATGTACCAGCAAAAGAGAGAGTACAAGATTTTCCTGGACAGGTTTTGGAAGATAGAAGAAAAATCTTTTGCAAAACGTGCAATGTTGTTCTGGACCATCGGAGGAAATTGACAATTGCAAACCAACTCATCCAATCGCAGAAGCATTTAAATAGAAAAGCTGCATTGCATGGAGAATCACAAAAAAGGCAGCGTGCGCTTTCAACATATTTCAGCACAACCACAGTAGCACAACGTGAGCACTTAGAGGTTGTCCGTGACTGTATCTTAACATGTGCCACTTTTTTTCATGTTCTGTGTGTGTGTGTGGATAGATTGGTATCTCTTCCTACTGTATTTTCCATAACATGCATCTGATGAAGTGGACTTTAGCTCACGAAAGCTTATGCTCAAATAAATTTGTTAGTCTCTAAGGTGCAACAAGTACTCCTCATTCTTTCTGCAAATGTACTGTTATCTAAGGCAGACCATCCTTTTAGATTTCATTTTCTAAACACTTGAATGAAGAATAGTGGTGCAGTTCCAGGACGTTACCAGCTGCAAGAGGCATATCTTACGCATGTCTACAAAACCGGGAGAAATAAACTTAAGGACAAAGTGAAGGATAATTAAGTGTCAGTTATATTCAATGAAATGACTGATGACAAGGGCTGCTATGTACTTCACATTCTACTCACATTCTACTGTGGTGAAAGCTAGTACTGGGAAAGGGTCTTCCTATCTTGCTGACTTGCACTTCTTGCAGAAAACAAATCACAGCACTGTGTCTCAAGCAGTCATTCAAAACTCTGCAAAGTTACCAAATTGTATGTGGTTGTGTTTGACACAGATATGTTGCATACATGAAGAAAGCTTACAAAACTGTACTGTCTGGACTGTTTCCCGGTAGCATCCATGTAACGTGCTTTGCTCACATAATCAATCTGGTGAGGGAAAGTTTTTGTGAGCCATTCTAGGATGTCAGCGCACTGGTAAAAGCTTTCTCACAAATGTTCTATGTGGCAGGGGACAGGAAAATGAGATACTTAAATTACCTCAGGCAGAAAGTTCCCAGTATAACAATGGCACCAGACCCAGTGGCAACTAGATGGAACAGCTGGCTCGCTACTATTCAGTACCATGAAAAGCACTTTCAATATTATCACAGCTTTGTTAAAGAATAAATGGAGGTGTGTGACAACTCGGCACCACTTTCATTGCAGGAACTTGAAAGAGTGCTGTCAGATGAAACCCAATGTTTAATGCTGAAGATTGTGTTTTATCAATGAAATGTGCAAGCCAATCATTGACCTAATGGCTATATTTGAAAGCCAGAGACTGTGCACTCTTTTTGCTTTTCAGAAAATGGACGAACTGCTGTTTTTCCTTGAGAGAGACACTCAGTTTTTGGAGGAAACCACTGTTAACAATAACCATTAATTAAGGTAGCAAGTTGGTGAACCTGTTCTGTTCGGCTGTTGACAATTCAGCTGAAAAGCTGAAGTAGTACATCAGTGATGCTGAGAGTGGGCAGCCCTCAATTAAGTTCCTGAAGTGCATAAGGATTTTCAACCCCAGAAGAGTTCCTGTAATATCTCATCTGAAGAAGGATTACACCTCAGTTTCTGGCTTCAGTGACCTTTCAGGAGAGGAATTTGCTTTATGTATCGGGAAGGTGGCACCCAACACGATCCAGAGAACTCTACAGTCACAGGAAATTGACATCGCCATGTTTTGGTCATCAACAGCCGACCATCTTCCGAATTTGAAAACATTAGCTTTCAGATACGTAAATGCCATAACAAACACAGCTGATGCTGAGTGCAGCAACTCGCTGTATAATCTTGTCTTCTCCGGTCGGAGACATTCTCTTTCGGAAGGCAAACTGAAAGAGCTGATGTTCCTTCATTTCAATCTTGGAATTTAAAAAGATTTTATGTTAACAAAAAATCCATTGGTTTAGTCTTATTAACGCTTTTATTTTTATTTTATTTTATTTTATTTTTTTTTCCTTACTGTGCTAATATTTTGGTAAGCAGTATGAGAGAAGAACCCAATATAACTGCACAATAATTTTGTTACATTGCACAGTACTTGAGGTACCACAAGGACTCAAAGCATTCTTTTCATTGTTTTTTGTATTGCACTTGGACTTTGAAAAGATGTGAGCATCTGAAGTACTGCAGAAAAGGGGTAATTTTGCTGAAATTATAAAAAAACAAACCTAACCTCAATTTAACAAGTCCTCATTTAACAACTTTATTTAGTTTTAAAAATCACACCCACTGGGTCATTTTTTTTTTTTTTTTGTTCAAGAAATATAAAGCACTACAGTAGATTCCGTGATAGTGGAATAAATCTCTTTAATTACTCAAATTTTGTAACTGACAAAAGTGCACTATCTCCAGGTTACCATGTGAGATAGACCCACCTTAAAGTTCAGATGCAAACTGGATAGTTAACTTCCAACCCAGAGTTCAGAGATTTGTGTAATTTTTCCTATGGAGAGAAGACCAGATTTTCATTTCACTTAAAATCATGTAAAACGTTGAAATCTTGCAATTTACGATTGGTGTAAAACTGATGTTAGAGGAGAATGACTCCGGCCAAATTATTAGGGTCCAAGAAAGATTTTGAACCTTCTTGACTCCAAAAGTTTGGAGGTGGTGTGATCTGGAGGGTTGATTTGGATCTGGCTTCAGTACTATCTTTACTAGATAGGTTCTGTTGCCTGTGCTGGTTACGTTTATAATATTGATAAAGCTTACATTAAATGGGGAGGGGAGGGCAGAGAGGGCATTGGTGCTTGAGAAGGAACATGTGCTTGCAGCTTACTTTTGCTGTGCTGTGGGTCATTTCGATGCACTGGCAGCTTGTTGGATTCTTGTTGGAGTGATGGCAGAGGAGTAGGGAGAAGCAAAAAGAAAAGATTTCCCCCTCTCCCCCTCCCTTTGTGGCCTTCTGCTCAAAAGCAAAGCTTTCTCCTTGCCTTTTGTGCCTGAAAAGGAAGTGGGTTACCTCAACTTCCCTAAAGGACCATTAGAAAACTGTAATTTTAAAATGAGTTTCCTGTCCAAGGAAGAGAGCTTAGCACTTACAAGAACAGTTCTCCACTATAGGAGGCAGACATTTTAGTTTTATGAGGAACAAATAAAACATTCCTCCATGCTTTACAGGCATAACACTTTCTTAGGCTCTTTCGTTACAAAATGACCTGTCTACATAGTTATGCTGATCAGATGCAGAGAATAACATGACACAAGTGTTAGCAGTGGCTGATGTTGTAAAGAGATTGGGGGGGGGGGGAAGGGAGGGCAAACAAAAAGTAGCACGCTGTTACAGCCAATTCCCCCCCTTACCTTTCAGCCAGCACTAAACCCTCTCACATAAGGATCACAATGCCTGGATTGAGGTGTTTCAGTTCTTTATTACAGTGGTACAGTCCTCCCAAAAGCAGTGGGAATGCACTGGGTGTTACTTAGATCAGAATCTGTTCCTTGGAATTTAGCACATTTCTAATATCACAATAGATGTTTGAATTCTGTAGTGATGCAGCTAAGCATTGTATGTCTGAACTTTGGGTCATGGTGAGTGAATGACAGGAGGATTATTCAGGTTTTATTCTGCTCTATGGAGGTTTGGGAGGTGCCTTATCCTACTAGTTCTGATTTTTTTTAACTGATTTGTTGTTTGTATGAAATATATTAATTCATATTGAAAGACCAAACCCAAGCCCAAGGATGTGAATGTTCTTTCTCTGTGCCACACTCAAGTCATCTACACTTTTAAGAACAGGAGGATATTGAAAGCTTGCTGAAGTCCTTGATGAAACTGAATTGTAATACAGACAGAAGCAGCTATGAGTTTTCCAATATGTCAAAATTGGCTTTTTATGGGAGTTGTGACGAAAAGTAGCTTCGGAGTCGTGTTAAAATCAGTATAATATAAAGCCATGGACTGTGGCTATATAGCATTGCTTTCTCAAGAATTAGTGTTGGAGGAAAGTGATCTGATGGGAGCTTTGATATATTTTTTTAAATCATCTTTTTTTCATTTCCAGCCTACTGTCTTTATTCCCTTCCACTTGTCCATTAAAGCAAGTTTATGCATCAGCTTTCATTGCGTATTCAGTTCATTTGTTAGCAGGATGGAATAATTTCAATCTGTTTTAATTTTGTTTTGCATTTGTACGTTTTAGTAATTTTCCTAAAGAAAGATTGATTCTCATTAGTTGGAAACCATAAAAACTTGTTGTTTGCAACTAAACTAAATATAGCCTTTATACTAAATTTGGTGCTTGTTTTTGCCAACCAGGAGGATACACTATATTTATATACATTTGCTTAAGCAAATGAATATCTTAACTTACATTTACCTTTATTCAGAGTCCTAATTTTTACATTTCTTATTATATTAGAAAATGGTGAATGGTGCATTATTTATTTACCAGGTGAAGACTTAATTTTTTTACTTGTGATTTGTGTCCAACTCTATGTATGGAAATTCAAATTAAATTAAAATACACAATATACATGAGAAAAAAAATCAAAGTTTATGAAAACATTTTTGGGGTTTTAAAACTAACTGATTTATTAAACAAAGGAAGTATTATCTGTACTTAATGAATTGAACTAGTTATTTCTGGTCACCACATTCTTCAAGATTTTAGTGCTAGTAGGTGTCATTCTCTTACACCTACTCTTTATTCATAGCTTGGAAGGGGAAAACAACTTTCCTGCCTTTTCAAACACCCAATTGATTTCTTAACTTTGAATGAACTAGTCATTGAGTCGAGCTAGGTGAACAAACTAAAATGAAGAAAATGTTCTCTCTCTACCTGCAGAAAAGGCCACTGCTGTCAAAAACTGGTTTTCAACAAATACTGGTTCCAGGTTAGCGATTGACTTCCACCAGTTCAGTGGTTTGACTTTTTTACTTAAATCATTGATTTTTATCCAGCTTCGTTGTTGAAAGAAAAAGTCGGGTACAGTAGCCCTGATGCTCAGACATTTTTCCTTTAATTTCTCCTTTTCAAAGATTACCACTCACAGGTTTGCAAAACTAATGATCCAAAAGCAGTAGAGAAACAGTGTCTTTTGTCTCCCTCTGTACAGACAATCTAAAAGTGAGCAATGGTATTTGAATGCAGAGCCAAATAAACATGAGCATGTTGCTGTAATTTCTGTATTTGTGCCCCATACTCTCTATTTTAATTACTTCTGGTTCCCTTACAATTTTTGCTTGAGGCTTGTTGAGCTGAAGATAGATAAGTTAGTGGATAAAGCGCTGGCCTTTCGTATTGTAGACAGTTACACAGAAACAAGTTAATCCCCCCCCTAATTCCAATCAAGAAACCGTCATACATGCAGTAACTAAGTACAATTTGACATGATTGGAAATCTCTTCTCAGGAGATAATCTACTAGGAGTGAACAAACTTGACGTGTCAATTACCTCTCCTCTTGGAGGGAAACCTTTCCTTGAAGAGCCAAAAATCATTAATGACAAGTTGCTGCCACAGCAAAGAGATTTTGCATTTTTGCCTGCCTGCCTATAACCTAACTTAAATGTCTGTATGCCTGCCTAATGACACTACAAATGAGAAACACCGAATAAACATCTCATTCAACTATGCAAAAATTGTAGGAGGAACAAAAGCCATCACCCAGGCTAGTGCTGAGTGCAGCAAAAAGTTCTAGTTTTATGTGCATACAGTACTTTGAAGTCTGGCAATAACAAAATCCTAGAAAATGTACAAAAAGTTAGGTCTGGGAACTCAACAAACCATCAATCAAGGTTTCTGATTTAGGAGGACATGAAACATAAATATAGTTTAGATAGTAGGACTTCAAACAGGCATTTAATCTTCACTGGCATAAATATTAAAGGTTTCAGAGTAGCAGCCGTGTTAGTCTGTATTCGTAAAAAGAAAAGGAGAACTTGTGGCACCTTAAAGCTTGTGCTCAAATAAATTTGTTGGTCTCTAAGGTGCCATAAATATTAAAAGAGACAGTGAGAACTGTTGCACTCGGTCTCTCATGAGACAGTATTTTAGCACAGTTTAAAACAAGTTCGACCTGCTCTCTCTTACATTAGTGCAAATTAGGAAAAACTCCATTGGATTCAGTGGAATTACATGAGTGTAGAATTAAGAAAAGATCTGAATCCAGCCCTTTGAGTTGCACTAATCTCAAATCTACAGCGTGCATTGCTACATCTTCACAGATCTGTAAGCGCAGTAATGGATTTTGTGAAACTTTCAGTGCTGTGCCTCCAAGATTAGAGTCCATCCTCAACCATTTATATTGCATTCCCTGACCAAGTGCGGCAAATAGTTCTCAAAAGGTACTACATAGTGCTTTAATATTTGTTTATATGCAATGTTGTTGTAGCCGTGTCGGTCCCAGGATATTGGAGAGACAAGATGGGTCAGGTAATCTCTTCTCTTGGACCAACTTATTTGTTTGATTGTTTGAGAATTGACATCTTATAGCCTTGTTCACCAAACACCCATTGGGTTTTAACTATCATATTTTAATTAAGAAGAGTTTATTTTCCCCCAGCGGAAATTCTTGAATTGGCTGGAAATGCAGCAAGGGACAACAAGAAGGGTCGAGTCACTCCTAGACACATCCTGTTGGCTGTAGCAAATGATGAAGAATTAAATCAGGTAAGAAAAGACTCCATCATGTGAGGGCCAGGATTTCCTTTAGTGTTTCTTAAATTATCCTTCCATATTACTGAATTGTAATTCAAGACCTCTGCTTCTTGAGCAGGCCACTGGGAAGCAGTTCATTCATTCATTCACTATTTAACTAGTTAAAGTACTCAGCTTAATTACATGTTTCAGGGAATAAAATGTGAAATGCATAGGAGATGCAACACAACAGTTGTCTCCTCTGAGACACCAAGGTAAAGCCTCCTAGGAAACTGAGTCAGTCAATTCCTTTGAGTTGATATTCCTTTATGTATCCTGGTTATGTATATCTATCTTTTTTTGTCCTAAAACTTTCTTAACCCATTAGGGCCAGACTTCAGGAGTAAGAGGGCTGGATTTTTTTTAGATAGTCAAATAAATTGAGGCATAACTAGTATTTGTTTGTCATTTATTTGCATTGGAATACATCACCCAGAGCACCAACCAGGATCACAGTCCATTGTATTAAGTCCTGTACAAACACATAATAAGAAAAATTCCCTGCTGCAGTCCAGTGTTCCACTAGCTGAAAAAACAATCTATGCCAGCCATCCTCCCTACATGGTTTAGAAATCCCATAATATTTCCCTGTTCATCATTCCTTTTATGAGTCAGGGGCCTTACCTTATAGATCCTGAGCTGCAATCAAGGAGCACTCAGCGCAGATCAAGATGGGGAATGCAACAGGGGCTTTAAGTCACTAATTCAGGAGAAATTCCTGGTCTGGTCCAGGGCACTAACTGGAGAGTGGAGTTAAGGTTGTCTTTAGAATATGCAACTGGATATATTTCCCATGTACTTTTAGTTAATAGCATGCATGGACTGAGTGTATTTGAATATATATCTACCTCAGTGGTTCTCAAACTGTGTGTTGGGACCCCAGAGTGGGTTATGGCCCCATTTTAATGGGGACTCTAGGGCCAGCGTTAGACTTGCTGGGACCAAAACCCGAGCTCCACCCCAACCCAAGGGTGGGGCTTGGGTTGTGGCCCCCTCTTCTCCCCCCCAGGTCATGTAGTAACTTGGTCAGAAGGGGGTAGCGGTGCAATGAAGTTTGAGAACCCCTGTTCTTAACTGTTCTATTTCTGTGTTTTAAAGGCTTAGATGCTTTTTAACTGTAACATTTCTGGATATATATATATATAGATACGCTATATACATACACGTGTTATATATGTATACATACACGTTACCCTTCACTTGAAGTTTCTTGTCTGTTAATTTCTTTAGTTTTTAAAGATCCAAGGAAGTGCAGAGTTTAAGAGCTCCATACGCACGGCCCCTCCCTCCTCCCGGAAATGTGAAGCTACAGGGCTCCCTCTCAAACACACACTGCCCTGCAAAGCTCCTGAGTCCACAGATACGACTACCCTATTTTCTCTCTCATCTATAGCTGAATAATTTAGTCTTCTTTACACACATTTGACAGCATAGATGAAAAATTAATAGTTTGTGAGCACAAAAGACATCCGGGATGCATAGCAACATGCAAGAATCTGTGCATTTTCTGACTAAATTGTTCAGTTTAAATTCATGTTGTGTGGAAAGGGTTTCTTTGCTTCACAGATATTTATTGAGATATATAAAGACATAATTAGGAATAGACCATACAGAATACAGTGCATAATAATAAACACTGTTTGCTGTTTATCACTGTGTAAATGCTGGATTTCATTATTTATTACTTCATTTGCGTTTAGCTATTGAAAGGTGTCACCATAGCCAGTGGTGGTGTATTACCAAATATTCACCCAGAGCTGCTCGCAAAGAAGCGGGGGTCTAAAGGAAAACTGGAAGCCATCATCACTCCACCCCCAGCTAAGAAGGCAAAGTCCCCATCACAGAAGAAAACTGTATCAAAGAAAGCAGGAGGCAAGAAAGGATCAAGGAAGTCCAAGGTAGAGTAATCTGTATATATTAAACCTGAAACGTGCAATGCAGGAGCTCTAAAAACTGGAGAATCAGAGAGACCTAGGGGTGGGTGGGTGGGTGTGTGTGGGTGGGTGGGTGTGTGTGTGTGTGTGTGTGTGTGTATGTATGTATGTATATATAATATATATAGTATAGACCTATATAGTAAACATCCTAAAGGATATTTTCCAGTTCAGGGTGTGATTGGGGTAGCAGTTTCAATAGTAACATAAACAATTACCAGTGTTCAAATAATAGCCCTCTCCTCAAGGGTGTCTCAAAGCATGAAAGTCAGTCAAACTGGCACATCTGCTGTGAATATTGCATACTCTGTGTGGAGGCAGTTTCTCTAAACCTGAGGAGGTGGAGACTGTAACTGTGGCATGGCAGGATTGTGGCTAGTGCGTCAATAAACCAAACAGATCCAAAAATCTCACATAGCAGCTATAGTGGCAGCTGTGCAGTGGTTGCACAGGTGCCTGTGCTCTGCCACTGGGTGAGAGGGGCAATTTAAATTTACTTGGATTTCACATGGGGTATCAGTATTTGGCACTGAGGAAAAAGGGGATTTGGATAATTCTATCAAAACTAAAATGACAGAACAATATAATTTTTCCTTCAGTTGCAAATATTAAGAAAAAGTATAACATTTTAGTTTGCTGATTTTATTAGGTATCTTATCATTAACATTGCAAAGTCAAACATTTTTTAAAAAAAATAGATTTAATAAGGTTCTTCTCATTTATTAAATTTGCTGAAATTCAGAGATGGTTTTTGTTATCTCTTTGAACTGAAGATAGAACTATCTGCTCTGGTAGAATCCTATCTCTTTCTGCATGGAGAAGTTGTGATATTTAGCTTGCCTAAATACAGATTCTTCAGCAGAAGAGTGCCATAAATTTTTTTTTATTCCGCATTTTTAGGTTGCTGTAATGAGACTCTTCGGAATTTTGAGCTGGAGACTTCTTTAATTTCTAAAGACTAAATGTACTTCATTCAACATTTGAAGAGAGAAAAAAGTGTGGGGGGGGGAGGAGGGAGGACGGCATCCAGATCATGACAAATGTCTTGTAATAAAATAGGAAAATTCATTTTTGAACTTTTTTACTAGAGTTTCCATTTATAGAGGTTAGGAATTTCTTTCTAATTCATGTGCAAACATGCAAGCTTTAGTGTGTGGAAAAAAATTGTGGAAAATTACGTGTGCAAAATTCTGGGTGCACAAACGTTCACAGGCCATTTAATGTGCTGCATTTGAAAATGTTGCCTTCTCTGGTCAACAAAGACTTTGTCTTGAGCTCTCCATTCTGAGGTCCTAATTATTTTCCTGATTTTACAGTTACTTTTTGAACTCTTGAATTTTCTCTCTCCTTGAAGAACATCTAGTAGTTGGCATTTGGAGTACAGAGCTTCTAATAACCATGCACTAATAATTTCCCTACATCTGAATATTTTTTTTTCTTACTTGATTACAAAGCAGGAAGTCTGTGGGGTTCTGTTTTTCTTTCACATAATAAACTTCATTGTCTGCTTACTATACTAATATTTGGCTAATAATAAACTCCAGGGGAATTGAAATAGAAGGCAGGAAAATCTAATTTTCAGAACATTTGTATAATGTAAAGTACGGTTACACTTCCTAGAAACATAAATATACTCCTGCATCTTCACCACCTTATTTGTTTACTCGCACGCTATGTTATCTTTTGGGGGGAGTATAACACAACAGTAGCTTTGCTTTAATGTCCCAAGTAGAGGTTTGATTCACAGATGTATTGTTGATGTTATTGAGACAATACATATTTATACTAAATTACTTTATTATTATTTTATTATTATTATTAATTATATTTTATTTATTTTGAATTAAAATATTTCTACCTCTCAGTTGGCAGCAGTTGAGCTAGTTGCTACAGCAGTTGTTTCACTGCCATGACTGACATCCCTTCAAAATGATACAGTTCTAATTTATATCCAATAATTCGATGCAGGCCAAACCTTTGGTGTTCTAGTTAAATAATCCAGTTAAATGGATGGAATAAATCCTGTAATTTTACTGAGTAAAGGAAAAGGATTTGGGCCAGGTTTGAAAAACAGAATTTTTCAGCCAGAGCCTACAGCACCTCTAATCCAGGCATACAGCATAGTGGAATACATTATTTATATTATTTACAGTAACAGCCAAATTTTCAAATAGGTACCTAAAAACACAGTTGTGAAATTTGCAAGTGACCACTTTCACGCACAGATGCAGGATTTCGTCTGTGAAGAAGGCTCTTAGGAATGCCAAGGATGTCCACTTGCAAATAGGTACATTGCCCCTTTGCATTTGCATTTTTAGAAAATTGTTAAAAATATTTTGGGAAATTTTAGAAGACGAGTGAATTATCTAATGTGTGTGGTTTCATAGGCAAGAGGGGACCTCGGACATGCAAACATTGAGGTCATTTCTCCTCTGGATGCATATGTGTAGCTGCCTTTATTAACATTAATCAGTCACATATGTGACTAAAGATCAGACTCCAATACCATTGTTTGTATTAGTTGTTTATAGCATAATAAATATGGATGCGTGTATTGCATGTCATATTTTCAGTATTATTGAACCATATTTCTCAGCCTCTGGTTAACTAATTAACTATATTTTTACAAGAAGAAGCAGGGAGAAGTAAGCAAATCAGCAAGTGCTGACAGTACAACAGAAGGAACTCCTGCAGATGGATTCACAGTCTTGTCCACCAAAAGTCTTTTCCTTGGCCAGAAGGTATGTCTAGGCATTTTATAAGCCAATACCTATCTTGAAGTTTTGCTTAAGAGATGCACCCCAAAAAGGCCTGTGCTTGATTAGCATTCACCCAATCTTATAGTTCATCTGCACATGCAGTACAGAGCTCATTTGGATAAGCCTTTTTTAACAAAGAAATCCCCTGAAACCGGTTTTGAAAACTATTTTTAATAAATGGGTCTTCATGTGTGTAATTAACCGAACATTCTGATGCAGTGAAATTTTGCTTGCTGTGAAACTTTCCACATTTTTTTATTAGACGACATAATTATTACAGCTAAGCTTCTCCCAGTGATGACATTTTGCTGAGGACAAAATGGCTTTACAAAAGGACAGCCTGCTTTATTGCCAATATAAATGATTTGCAGGCTTCTATCAAAACCTATTTAAAATATTTATTTCTAATAGATTTTTTTTACACAAACTAATACCGTACAATAACGAATGACGCTTTTACGAAAAGCTATTTATCAACAGTTGTATTTACCCTGTAAGCATATTTTGAGAATTGGGTGTGTTAGGGTTTTAATGCTAAAATAGCACTTTAAAAAGACATTGTTAATTCAAGAAATGAACCTGGTCTCTTTTCTTGAAACCAGCCTTTAACTTATGTAATATGCTATTTTGAAGTAATACTGCATCTTTCTTTTATCATTCAGTGACTAAATCATTGTATTGTAAATTGTAAGTGACGAACCATTTTTGTCCCATCATGGAACGTCTCCTTTAACTCATTTTTATTTCATATCGAGACTGTACTCCATTTATTGTTGCACAGCTTGTCTGCTAAGTTCATTATGCATGCAAATAACTTTATTTTATTTTCTGCAAAGGGTTTCTGTATTTTACATGCAGTTTACTTGCAGTCAGATTGTCATTTGAAGGGGAGAGATTGGCTGCTTCCCCTGGAATCTTTTTGAAAATATTCAAATTTTAAGACATTTTGATTAGTTAAAATCCAAAGTTTATAAATTAAATATTCTCTCTACGGAGTAATCAAATTAAGGCTTTCGGAATTGATTTGGAATTTTTTGTTCAAAATAGGAATTAATGTCATGGTATCACAGACCTGACCCTGATAGCAACATACCCAGTAGGATTTTGCTATCCATTTCAATGAGAGAAAGCTCTTTGGGGCAGGGACTGGATTTGTTTGCTGTTTATACAGCAACTATCACAGTGGGGTCTTGATCCATGACTGGGTCTCTTAAGTGATAACAATAATGCAAATAACTAATAATAAGCAGCTCTGGGTCCTAGTTTTTCTTTGATATGAATCACAAATATAATGGGTTTACCTTGCAGAGTTTACCTTCCTTTGTCCCCTTAACGGTGAGAGATTTCTAATCTTATGTTGGTGAAAGACTGCAACCTAGCAACACCATAGAACTCTAGACAACTGGTTCCTTATTCACGTGGAACACAGCTCCCTGAGGGGTGTATTGCCATTCGGTCTCCATGCTTCTTTCTCCCTCTGAGCAGCTTTAACTTCTAAACAGAACTGCTCACTGCTACATCTTAGATTCCCCTGCCCAGTGCTACTGGTTTTAGCTCCTCTCTACCCATGCAAGTGAAAGGGAGTATCTGTTTCACTTTGTATGCAAATCTAAGTTACATAAAAAAAATCATGCCTGTGTAAGGTAAACACAAATCATGTATGAAGGGGCTGTTTCCCAG
This sequence comes from Dermochelys coriacea, assembly GCF_009764565.3. Lineage (NCBI taxonomy): Eukaryota > Metazoa > Chordata > Testudines > Dermochelyidae > Dermochelys > Dermochelys coriacea. The sequence continues at coordinate 11,802,777 of NC_050075.1, forward strand.
TGGCTGTATTTGATGGGGCAAATCGTGGTCACATTGACATTAGTGGGAGTTTGCTTGTCTTGTATTTGTAACAGCACACGTAAAGGGGGAAAAAATGCAACCATGATGCAAATTACACCTCCTATGAAGAAAAACCCAGGTAAAATGTGCACTTCTGCTGATGTAGAGAAGATACATGTTGATATACATCACCTAGCTATTAAAGGCCATATTCTGTTTTTGCCCCATACTGGGAACTATTATTATAGTCAGGGAGTGCTCAGTGCAGAAATCAAGGTTATAAAATATTATATTGTTAATGAATCTTAAGAATTCCCTAAATCCTACTCTCCATCTTTATTAGGTTAAAAAATAAAGAGCATTCTTACCTTACGTGACGTGACAAATAATAAATCTGTTACCGTGGTAATATTTTTTCCTAGAAAAAACATTTTAGAGACTAATTTGATTTTTCATGGATTCCTTTTAAGCCTGAAAACATGGAAAGCTTAAAAGGCAAAGATCTCACTGCATTGTAGTGTATAAAGAGGTGATATCTTTGAATGCATGCATTTAATAAGAACACAGGATAAAATAGTTCATTTGTTTTGTCAGCTCATGGTTTAGGAATATTTTCAGAAGCATTCCCCAGAAATTATTTTTCAGCAGCTCAACATGCCTCAGTGTATTTTCCTAATGATCCAACATAGTGTATTTTTTTCTATATTTAGAAAAAAACAAGGGCAGAACATTGGGCCTGATCTGTGGTAGCTGAGTACCTCAGGTGAAGTGCTGAGCACCCTCAACACCCACAGATGCAGTGGGAGGTAACCGCCCTTTTTGCCTCCTAGGTTATAGGCCCATTCTGCACAGGCTCCGTTGAATAAGAAAGGCTCGTGGATGTTACAGTATGTCTGTTGCTAAGATACTTACTGTACTAAAGAGGGCAAGCAGGTTAACAGACTGGAAGCTAATTGTTATTGTTAATGATGTTTGTCTTGACCCATTGAAATTTTCAAACAATTCCTTTCATTATTCTGAAAATTTTACAAATTACTTGTAAATTGTGAGTGCATTATCTTGGAATCGATTAAATGCTTTTAAGTCATTTCTACATGCAACTGCTATTTTAAAAGACCATCTTGATTTAAAACGTTTATCTAAAGCATTAAGTCAGATACTATGTTTCCGGAAGGAATTTAAAGTTTTGTTATTGGGGGTGGGGGAGGGTTTGTTTTTTAAATCGGAGTCTAATGATATTAATTAAATTTTCTAGGTCTTCTTGGCACAGCAGATATTTATTTCAAATGACTAATGCAGTCCAACAATGTGGTGATCACTGTAATTCTTAGAAATTCCCACTGTACAGTATTTTCAGAGTGTGAGGGAGGGAGAAGGTGCTTTTTTTTTTTTTTTTTTTTTTTTTGTTTGTTGTTGTTGTTGTTGTTGTTTGTTGTTAAGGCAGTTAAGAGTCATGGAAAGTTCCTGGGAAGGAGAGGGAGGACCTGGTTTTGCTTTCTTCAGCACTACCTTGCTCTCTCAGAATTGTGGAATTTTGTGCAAAAGGTAAATTATTCATAGCTCTCAGAATGCAGTTACTAATCCCCTGAACCCATTGTCTCCTCTAAGTATGAGGGTAAAGGGGACTGAGAGTTGTGATTCCTGGGTTCTAATTCTGACTGTGCCATTGACATACTGTAAATCATTTCACCTTTTAGTATGTGTTTTCCCATCTGTAAAATGGAGATACATACATATATTCCTCACAGAGATGATAGCAGCTTAATGCACTAATGCTTATAAGCATTTTGTGATGAAGACCATTCTTCCTTAAATATTGATTGATTTTAGTTTGTTTCAAGCAACCTTCCATTGCTCTGGGTGCTCTTACAAAAATGTGGTGCTTTCAATGTTTATATTGCAAACAGATTACTGTTACGGCCTCTTAGATATTAATTTTTTTCACTGTAATAAGAACAAGCACTATAAATAATAAATAAGAATAATAGGCCCAAAAGATAACTAGTGTTCCTAAAACCTATAATCTATAACCTTCAAATGACCCTTCTCCTCCCTGAATGCCTCTACAAGCATGTTCACTAGATCTGCAAATCTGGGCTGTGGCAGACTTAAGGGGAAGCAAGGAAGTAATCCTATACTTTCTATCATGTCATCCATGATGCCTTAATGGGAAAAATCACTTTTCCTGGCTCCACATTTAGAGGAAGGAAAGGGTTTACTTGCAAGAACTGGCCTCTGTCACTGCAATATCCCCCGAAGATTTAATTACTGACAACGTTGTAGCACACAGAGCAGGCTTGGGTACAGTCCATTTCTAAAATGTATTGCTGATTTTGAACAAAATCTTTAAGCAGCCGTATTAAACTTCATTTAAATTCAGAGGTTTTGAGAAATTGTGATGCTGCCATTTTCCATGGGGGGAATCCTCCTTCATTTATTAAAATATGTAACTACCTATTTATCAATGTTTTACAAACCTTAATCTAATTGATTTTAAAATTACTGTGGCAGTCTACAAAAGACGCCTTTGTGGCAACCCAGGGTTATTCAAATATTTTATAAATTAACTAAAAGCACCTTTAGTTAATTTATAGAATATTTTAATAATCCTATTATAATATTATAATAATTTAATAATCCTGTTAGCACAACGCTTGTTTTTCTGGAACTGTTGACCAGTTGCTGGATTGGAAAACTTTAGTGGTAAGCATCTGGATCTGGCTTTTCAAAGAGGCTTCAACTTCGTATGAAATAGGCATCCCAGTTTGGGTGTGAAAATTAAATTGCTAGATAATTACTCAGTCCTTACTCAGGCAAAACACCAAAGAATTCAAAGATAATTTTGCATGCAGTAAAGACTGAAAGGGTTGGCCAAATAATAATACTTCTGTGGCACTTAACATTTTCTAAGTATGCTTTAACTAATTCATCCAATTAAATGTTAACTAATTAGAGGCCTACCCAGTGTTGTACATGCAAGTGCAATTTGTCTCTTTTTAACAATGTGGCCCTTTAGGGATCAGTCCTCTTCTCTTGCCTGATATACAGACTTGTATAATATGATGCATGCTCGCATATTGGGCAGTAAAATCTAGCCATTAGTCATCAGGATTTAATTCTCAAGGAAAGCTTTCAATTCACATTGTAAATATGTGACAGATGCATAACTGCACAATAAGTGCCTAATTCAACAAAAAGTGTCTAATTGCTGCACAGTAAAAAGGCAGCACAAGACTATGGATGATGGGTCTTTTGTAGGTGGATTTTTTTATAATTAAATTGGGACATACAATAATAACTAACATAAATGCATGAATGCCAAGGAGACCCCAAAACTGAAAAACCAAAATGGTCTGGAGTTAATAAAAATGAGAAATATGGGAACTAGGGAACAAAAAGAGTTAATTTTAAAATGAAACAAACAAACATGTTCAGGCCTCTATTACAATTTAAATCCAATATGGTCAGCTTTTTATTTCAGTGAATACCAAGTTTTTTTCAGTATTGGTTTGGTTTGATTTAAAAAGAAAAAACAGCAGTTGCTTGTAGTCAAACTCAAGACTCAAATTGGATTATGTGAAAAGTCAGTAACTAGATGTGTGAAATATTACTGGGTTCAAATTCTATTTGAAAGTCAAACTTTTCCACATTTCATTACAAAATAAGAAATGGGCCCATATTTGCACAAATGTTCAAGTATGCTAATTTTTTAAACTAAAATGGGCCCATTTTTTGAGTGAAGATTGCTTACAGGTTAAAATCATGCAAACAATTATGCATTGGCAAGTTTTTAAAAGCAAAATTTCTGTTTGTGTACATAATCACATGAAATGAAATGGTGACAATTTTTGTTGGAAACTCCACAGCAAAAATTATAAATTTTGCACATCTCTAGGAATGACCTGTTGACTTTACTGGCATCTAGATCATACATTACACAAAACCAGTTGTCCAGTATATTGACACATTTATATTCTCTCTCAGTAAATTAACTCACATGCAGGAAGGAGATGTACAGTTAAAATTAACATGGATTAAAATACAACAGATCAAATTTAGCAATCGGTGGAAGTAATCTCAGGGTCTCAATATACTTGATTACACTGAAATGTTATACTTCATAGGTCGGATCCAAAGCCCATTGAATTCAAAAGGAATCTTTCCATTGACTTCAGTGGGCTTTAGATCAGGGCTTACCTGAGTGAATGAAAAATTTCTTTTGTTTTTTTATCTCTAAATATTTGATAGAAATTTAGCATTATCTCATATACATACTTGGGTGGCCTTCTGTACTTGCATAGTCACACTGAAAAAGGCACATTAGGTGCATGGATAGCACCATGCTAATCACATCTATAGGCATAATTATAATGTGTATATATCTGCTTATTCTCACTGTTGAGCTCTACAAAAGGGATTAAGGAGATTACAAGTAAAAACATTATTGAATCATATTTTTAAAACATTTGAGTTAATTTGGTGCTTATGATATCAAAGACTTCACAACACTGGCTATAACTAGGGAACAGTGTAGCTAAGCACAATTTTAAACTTCTCCACACAGTTTTGTCAACGTGCTGTCTTCACTAGACTCTTGCTGTACCAGGGTGGGTATGTCAAGAGCAGAGTCTGACATTCCATGTTCAATTGTCCCAGACTACAGAGTAGTTTGTGATATAGATTAGAGACTCCCAAACTTGCGCTCAGTAGTGAACAAACTGCACTAATAGTGTGTCACTGAGCACTTTTTTACAAATATGTTCTTACTGGTTTGGTATTGTAACCTTAATTCTTCTTCGAGTAGTATACCTAGGGTGCTCTACTTCAGGTGTGCATGTGCCTCTCGAGCCCTTGATTGGATATTTTCCATTAGCAGTATCCGATTGGCCTGTGCATGCACTCTATACTACCTCGTGCTGCACACCGAGGGTTTGTAGAGTTGCATGGGCAAACCACCCTCAGTCCCTTCTCTACCACCTCGGCCTGAGACAAACGGGTAGCATGTCTGCCTTTTATAAGCTCAGCGTGTTCTACAGTTGTTGTTTTAGTTAGTTCAGTGTTTCTAGTTAGTGTTAGTGTAGAATTAGTTAGATAGTAGTCAGAGGTTTGGGTTTTTTGCCGTTTTTCCGGGAAGCCTATTTGGCCTGGCTGGGCATGCCTGGCTCACCAGGTTTCAAATGCTGCCTCTTGCCAGGAGGCTCTCCTGGTCAGCGACAGCCATATCCATTGCTTTGGAGAGTCCCATATCGCCCAAAAGGGTAACTTTTACCAACCTCTCAAATTTAGCATAGAAGAATCAGGAGACCAAATCGAGGATGGAGCACTCCTGACCTGACTTGGAAGCAGGTCGAAGGAAGACGCCTTCCGCCGCCTCCCTTACATCTGTGTCTGGACAGATCTAGCATCCCTTTGGCCTCAGCCCAGTCTCCCCTAAGAGAACAAAGAGGAGGAGCTCTGTCTCCCACCAGCAAGAGTCAGCTGCCAAAAGGCCCTGATCTCCCAGTCACATTATGGTGTCCGAGACCTTGACCTCTTGGCTCGGTACCGTTGTGGCAAACGACTCTTCCTCTGCTTCTGGTGGGGCTGGAAGATCCCAGAGCGCTTCAAGGAGGCATTGCTCCAGCAGGCCCCCAGTACTGTCTGTGAAGGACAGGGAGGCCCAGGAAATACTCCTAGAATGGCATCGTCTACATCAGGTTTACCATCTGTGCCTTCTCACTTGGCACCATAAGGACCAGGAAAATCAAAGCTCCAGACACCTTCAGGCCCAGCACCTATGTGCTCCAGATCAACGGTACTGTCCACTTCAACTGTTGCATTGGTACCGACTCACTTGATACTGCAGGAATTCCATTACTCCAGGTACTTGTCAGTTTTAGATGAGCTGGAGTCCCCACTGCTTATGGGTGCCAAACGACTCTCGGTACTAAGATCCCAGTCTCCAGATTATCATTGTTCCTGGTACCACAAGATTCTGACTTTTTTTTCTCCTGCCCCCACACCAGCTCCCTGGAGAACATTGAGGAGAATGAAGAAGACATTCAGTCAGTCTCCTCTTTATCAGTGCAGGGTTCTGCTCTGTTTCCGAGCAGGAACCCATACTTTGACAAGGATCCTCAACCACAACAGGAATGGTGGGATCAGTCTTGAGTGTAATCTCCTCTTCTAGATGTCCCCCACCCCCAATGGCCATACTGGGATCTTTGGGCGGCATATTGGCAATAGTTTGCCAAACCTCCAGCTTCATTGCACTGAGAGGTTGAGGTCTCCTATACCATGCTCCTAACACAAGGAGACATTTGAACAATAGAAGACTAGGGTGGATATGGAGGCCACCCCTCAACTCCTGTTTTAGCCTTGTCTCTGGAAAAGGCAATCATGCCTCCACTACCATTGATGGCCAGTGATTTTGGTCAGTTCCAGGACCTCACGAAAAGGGTGTCTGACACCCTTCAGATACCTCTTGAGGAGGTTAAAGACTCATAACACAGGCTCCTGGACATTTTGCAGTTGGCAACACCCAGACGGGTTGCACTACCTGGTAATGGAGTGCTCCTCCATCCAATGAAGCCTATGTGGCAAACTCTTGTCATCATCCCTGCAACTTGCAAATAGGTGGATAAGAAATATTATGTTCCTCCTGGGGACTCAGAATTTTTGTTCCCTTACCTGTTTCCCTGGTAGTGGATGTTGTAAATTGGAGGGGCAAACTGTATTACTGTACGTTGCTTACAATAAGGACCAGAAGAGGTTGGATCTTTTTTGGTTGAAAGGCTTACACATCTGCGAATCTCCAATTTCAGATCTCAAACTAACAGGTGATCATGGCCAAGTATGACTTCATGAATTACAAGAAGTTTGCTGCCTTTATTGAACATCTTCTACATGAGCATAGAGAACACTTTCAGGCCATCATCACAGAGGATCAGTTATTAGCCAGAACCTCTCTCCAAGGGTCCTTAGATGCCACAGACACTGTCGCCAGATCCATCTCCCCAGGGCTCAGGGTGTCATGGCTCCAACTATCGAGGTTCCCGAGAGAGGATCAGAATACTTTTGAGGATGTCCCGTTTGATGATCAGAATTGCTTCTTGGGGATTACAAATGAGTCCCGACACACACTGAAGGACTCCAGGGCCATGTTGAAGTCTTTGGATATATAAACCGCTAAGAACAAGATGAGATTTTGTAGGTCTCTAACTGCTCAGAGATCATGCTTGGGCTGGTTGTCTGGATTTCACTGGACCGCCGAACCCACTAGAAATTGAGAGAGATTCCAGAGGAAGAGAGCTCCTCACCCTTCTTCACTGAGTACCCAGTCATCACAACAATTTTGACAGATCAGTCAAGGATTTAATTCTCCCTCACCTCTAGCTGGCAAGCTGCAAACTTCACTAACCTTCCCACTTTTGGAGATTGCCTTTCCCACTTCCAACAGGCTTGTCAGCGTATTACAACAGACAAGTGGGCCCTGAAGGTTATAACATTGGGCTATGCCATCCACTTTATGTCCCTCCCTCCCGGCCACTTCCCTTCCCCATCCCTCTTCACAACCCCTCTAATGAGACTATACTGAATCAAGAAGTGCATTCTCTCCTTCATTTAGGAGCGATAGCACCAGTCCCATCCCCTCACGGGGGAAAAGGTTTTACTTGAAGTATTTTCTTATGCTCAAGGATGAAGGGTGGAGACCGATCTTAGATCTAAGATGACTGGACAAATTTGTGAAGTCTCAGAAGTTCAGGATGGTGACTCTGGCAGCTATAATTCCTTCTCTAGAGGCAGGAGATTGGTTTTCAGCCCTCAGCCTACAGGACACCTATTTTCATATAGTGATTCACCCATTCACAAGAAATACACACATTTTACTATGGGCCAGGAGCAGTTTCAATACTAGGTACTTCCCTTTGCCCTCTGTTCCTGAGAACTACAAGAGTATTCGCAAAGGTTCTAGTGGTACTAGCTGCTTTCCTTTGTCAAGAGTCTATTTTAGTTGTCCTGTATCTCAACAGCTGGGCCAATTTTACTCAAGGGCCAATTTTACAAAGCAGTGCTGACCTCCACCCAGGCAGCTCATGCTCTCTTCCAGGACTTGGGTCTCCAGCTTGTTCGGTTTTTTGGGGGTTTTTTTTTTTTTTTTGTTTTTTTACATTATCTTTGCTCTGGTACAGATAATGCAATTTATAGGGGTATACTTCGACTCATTAGCACCCAGAACCTTCCTTTCCATGGGCAGATTCATAACCTTGGCAGATCTGGTTATGACAATTCAAGGAAATCCTGATCCACAGTAAGAAACTGTTTACAGTTGTCAGCTTTCACCTTGGTAACAAGATTTCACCTTTTGCTGCTTTCAGGGCTGCTTCAGAAGGATCTATTGCTCAACCAGAGACAGCTTGGACAAACGGGTCCCCCCCCCCCCAAATGAACTCTCTAGACTGGTGGAAAAATCAGTTCCATGTCTGTACAGCCATCCCTTTCATCCACCCAGCTCCAACAGTAACTGTGACAGACGCATCACTTTAGGGTGGGGAGCACACCTCCAAATCTCACAACTCAGGGCAGATGATCATCTAAGGAAACTGGTCCCTATATCAACCTGTTGGAACTCAAAGCAGTCAGGAACGCCTGCCTTCAGTTGCTACCACTCATCAGGGCAAATCAATCAGGATTGTGACAGGCAATGTGGCTTGAATGTTCTGCATCAACAAACAAGGAGGAGTAAGATCTCCTTCCATATTCACCGAAGCTATCAAGTTATGGAACTGGTGTATAACCCATCAGATTCAGATCTCAGCCTTTTAGCTTCCTGAAGCCCAGAATATCACAGTTGATATGCTCAGCACATGCTTCTCCCAGGACTATGAATGAGCTTTGGACTCAAAACCTTCATGGGATATTCCAAAGGTAGAAACTTCCAGAGGACCCATTCGCCACATTCAAAACCAAGAATTATCCCATCCTGCTCCAAAGGAGGCCTGGGTCACCACGCTTTGTCGCTGCTTTTCTCCTTCCCTGTATGAAGGGCCTGTTCTCCAACACCACTAATACGAAGAGTGATTAACAAGATTAGACAGGACTATCCTTATAGTACCGACCTGGTTGAGACAGGCTTGGTATCCTTCCCTGTTTCACCCATGTGTCCAACTGGCGTTCAAGCTTCTTACCATCTCTCATCTGGTCTCCCAGGATGCAGGTCACATGCTTCACCCAAACCTAGGAGTTCTCTACCTCTGAGCATGGCTTCTAGATGGTTCACAGAATTAGAATCCACCCGCTTGTTGGGAGAACAACAAATATGACTAAACTTTAGAACAGAGTCCACTCGAATTAGTTCCTTTCAGAAATGGAAAAGATTCAACCACTAGTGTTACCATCACCATCTTGTGCCTGAATTCTCTTTGCTGTCAGCCATCTTGGATTATCTGCTGGTCTTGAAGATATCAGTGTTTATCAGCTGGCTCTATTAGGGTTCATATCGCTGTGATACATCAGCATTTCATCACCCACTAGAGGGGTTTTCCATATTTGCTCACCCTATGTCCTCAAGATTTATTAAGGGTTTAGGGAACCTCTGCCCCCAGGTTAAGGATCCTACTCCTACTTGGGATCTCAACCTGGTACTTGGATACCTCATGGGACCTACATTTGAACCTATGGCAGCCTGCTCCTTGCTTAAATTTATGAAAACAGCCTTTCTAGTAACTATCACATTGGTGCCTGGCTGGCAGACCCTCCATTTATGGTATTTTTCAAGGACAAGGTCTCTTTATTACTGCACCCAAAATTCTCACCTACAGTGTTGTCAATTCACATCTTCACTGATCTATTTATATACCAGTATTTTTCCCAAAACCACATAAAACTCAGTAGGAGACCTCCTTTCATACTTGTAGATGTGAAACGGGCATTGGCCTTTTATCTAGATTGGACCAAATAATTTCAGAAATCACCTAGACTGTTTGTTTGTCTCCATCACAGAGAGATCCTAGGGGTCCATGATATCTATACAGAGGCTGGATCTCTGTGTGTATTGTCACTTGCTGCGATGAAGCTGATGCTCTACCTCCCCAGTGGATAACAGTACTCTCTATCAGTTCAGGCAACTTCAGCAACTTTAGTCAACAACATTCCAGTGTCTGAAATATGCAGAGCTACTACATGGGCCTCAGTGCCTATTTTTTCTAAACACTGTGTTTTGGTCCACATCATCAGATCTGATGTGGTTTTTGGTACTGCTGTACTGTCTTAAATTTTTGACTCAATTCTGAAGCTCCCTCCTCTCTGTGGTGATGCTGCTTGGGACTCACCTGAAGTGGAGCAACCATAGAGATGCTACTCTAAGAAAAAGAAGAGGTTAGCTTTTGCAGTAGCTGTGGTTCTTTGAGATGTGTCTGCCTCTGGGTGTTCCACTATTGACCCACCTTCCCTTTCAACTTTGGATTGTCCTTTGTTGAGCGTTCAGATAGAGAAGAAACTGAGGGCAGTTCCCCCGCACACTCTGCATACCTTCGGTGCACGGCCCAAGGTTGTATCAAGCTCATGTGGGGGTCGAATGGCCATTGCTAATGGAAAAACTCCAGTCAAGGCTCAAGAGGCACATGGTGCATCAGCAGTGGAGCACCCATAGGGACTCACATCTCGAAGATCCACAGTTGTGGCACAAGATGTATATTTCTTATTTGAGCATGACTTATGATTTAAATGAACACTTTATATACCTTGCTGAAAATACGCTGCTAGACATTAAAACTGTATTGCCTGAGATTCCACTAGATCGTTGCATTTTTAAATAACTTAAGTTATAAATGTGAGGTTAATCTCCCGATGCCTGTGCTAATTGATTTCCATCACCCTGATGCATACCAATGATAAATCCTCCTAATACTGATAGCTGTGGGGATGTCTAAAAGACAGCCCTGTGCGGGTATAGTTCATAGGCTGCAGGCAGTTTATTTTCAGAAAAATATTTAACTAAAAGAAAAAGTAGAGTGCCTAAAACTATTCCACTGGATTGCAGCACAAGCATGCACCACAAACACCGCATATATACCGACAGAGCCTTATATTTACTTAGTGATGCTACTTCACCAGCCCTTCTACCAATATACTGCAGTCCTGGACAAATGAAAATTTAAGCTATTAAGATGCAGATCATGATGTCTGCTTCTGTGACTGAAAAGGAAACCTGCCTCCTTTTTAAGACTGGCAGTGTCACTGGAAATAAATGCCTGATTTCTCCAAAACATCTTCACACTTAATGGATTAAGCAGAGAAGGGGAGACCCATTAAAACCACCATGTACTCTGTTAAAAGTCTCGGCCTGTCTAAAGAATTCCTGGCTCAAATTTATGCATAAGAAGTGGTGAGAGTATCTTTGAGCCAGGAGTTCAAAGGGGAATAGTTTATCCTTTATCATGTCAGGAATTTCAAACAATTCTGAACATAAAACATACATTGTATAAGAGCAGAGCTCATTAACAAGAACATTGACTTCCTTTCTATATACAGAACAATGTTTGAGTCTTGTGTTTGAAATTGATTCTTTGTTGGACCAATAACCCCTTTTATGACCTGCACTTTATTTTGCATATTTATTTGCAGTGATGCTATCTCCATCTGTGTTGCAAAGCTTACTTTTCTGCAGCTTCTCCGATTTCCCAGCTGTCCTGTTATTTCCCACCTCATGCTTTTCTTTTCAGCTGAACCTTATTCACAGTGAAATCAGTAATTTAGCCGGCTTTGAGGTGGAGGCCATTATCAATCCTACCAATGCTGACATTGACCTTAAAGATGACCTAGGTAAATGGGGAATGGGTTGACGCAACTAATGGTCACATGAAAATTATGGAACCCAGAATTTATTCTCCTGGACTTCATGCATTAAAATAAAACTTCAAATTCTTAAGCGCTCAAAGAAGAATCTAGAGAATTCAGTTAAGAAGAATGATTTGCAACAAATCTAAATATTTGTGTATTAATTATTAGTGATTTTCTTCAAGTTGATTGCAATTAAAATAAGAAGTCATCTAAATTCCTTTCCATAATGCTCATAATTGACTGTTAGCTACTTTGAGGGGGGGTTCTTATGTGGATTCATTAAGAATTAAAATATTCTTTGTCAGGTTACTTTCAAAATAAGCAGTTTCTCCATTCTACCTGCAATCCCTTGTTTTCAAAGTAGACACAGAAATTTGTAAAGAGAGATGATCAAATAATCCCCCAAATTGGCTTTCTGCCTTGATTTCATGTTTAATTCAATCAACTGGTTTGTATGTTTTCATTAGTCTTCAATTACCCCTCTCCATCACCTTCATATTCAGTTGAAAACCAGTACTGATTTTATAGCAGCATAAAACTTGAAAATATATTCCAGTGTACGGTGTATTGCTTTTATGGCTTCCATTCTGTTTCAAATAAAATATTACCCTTCAGCAGAAGTCTGCCTACTATAAGAGAGTACTGATCTAGATGCACTTCATGTAATACTATTTTTAACATCTGTTTTATACCTGCTCTTTATTACTTTTCAGATTTCCTTAATAGAACAGTAAATTTAATTCCATTTTCACTGCTTTTTATACATGAATGTATATGTGTAAATTACTAGGACAAAGATACAAGAAGGCTGAATCTAAGTCAGTGTTCATCTAATTATATAAGTGTGTGTGTGTGTGTGTGTGTGTGTGTGTGTGTGTAAATATAAAAATATTTATACTTTACTTATTTTTTTAAAAAACCACACAAATAAATGGACTACCAGAGGGAAAATGTTACATCATGCACATATTTTTAAAAATATTAAAAACTTTTGAAATCTAACTTAAGATGGATAAAATGTGGATTTTTAAAAAAAATTACTCCGTTCTATTTTAAAAAGCAAATACCAGACAACTCTGCCTGAAACGATACGATTTTCTCCCGACATGAAGGTTACTTTCTTTTTAGAAGCTGACAACATGATGAAAATTGAAATTTAAAAGTGACAGCAATGGTGGCAAAAAATGGAGAACCTAATTATTTTGTTTGACTTGATGATCCAGAATTTCTTTTTTAAACAGATACCATATTTTAATGTCATGCTCTATGGGGTGCTGGTATTAGAGGTTTCTGCAAAGTGAAATGGGGTTTTTAGCTGGTTTTAAAACTTTCGAAATGATCTCATGTGATTGCTCTGACTTGTCATCCAAACATTCATTTAACCATGTCATACTCAACATTCCTCCTCCTCTTCTCCACACACCCTTCTTTACACATACTTGCACACACCACTCAGAATACTCTCTTGGCACAAGGTTTGGAGATGTAAAGGTAGGAAAACATGGACGTTGGTACGTGTGTAAATGTAGAGCCTGTCCTCGGTCTCTGTCCAACGTGGTTGATATACATTTGTTTACCTGTTGTAGTTGCAAGTTGTACAGGCTGACATTGCCACGATCGACAGTGATGCTGTCGTTCACCCGACAAACTCTGACTTCTACACCGGTGGTGAAGTAGGTAATGGAAAGTTCAGTGCTGCAGAGTTTGTATGTGTGTGCATGGTCAATCAGCAGCAACAAGCTTGTCCAAGCTATGCAGATCTGCATTCCTTTCTCACTTCCAGCAGTCCTGACTGATCGTAAAAACAAGCGAGTAAGTGCAAAGTCATTGGACAGCTCTGACTTGCATAGTCAGATCAGACTTCTAAAAGCAAAGTTATAGAATGCACAACCAAAACCAAAGTGCAAGAAACAGAGGTGCAGTGCTAATGTGTGCCCAATTAAAGAGTACACCAGGATTGTTTGTTTTGGCTATGTAAATGCCTGGACTTGAATAAAGTTGGGCCAGACCCCTCAGATTTCTGACTTATATCCGTTTCCCCACTGCTCACCAAGTGTGAGGTGTTCACATCTGACATCTTGGGGGTAGCCTATCTGAAATTTCTAAGCTCATACGTTCAGTCATTTGGTCACATTTTACATACAGCCCAATTGTATTTGTGGCTCTCATGAGCTGTCTCTGTATTCTCACGTACATTTGCATAGACATGCTACACCAAAGAGAATGCATGGGAGGCAGCATGACTCAAGGAGTTCAATTTTTAATTTTTTATTCTTAAGATTCACATGTATAACTCAATATTTTTAATCACATAATTTCCTGATAAGCACCTTGTATCTCAATGAATTTAAAGCATTTCTCAAATTTTAGAATAGAAATGTAGACAGAGGAGAGAACAAAAGAGATCTTACTGAAACTGCCTGAAAAACTTATGGCAGAATGGAATAATCCAAACTGGAACTTGAACTGAACATTAAGGTTGCTGCTAAGAGTAGCAACCTACCCTTTGTGACAAAGTTCCTCCTCTACCTTGGTGGGTCTTGCGCTTATTGGCGGATTTACTCATCTTGGAGCTTCACGGCGGCCCTCAGCTTGGCCGTTTTTCTGAATCCACAGTCCAGGTCGAGTCCTCCTGTGTCTGACCAGGAGTTGGGAGGATTTGGGGGGAACCTGGGCCCACCCTCCACTCTGGGTTCCAGCCCAGGGCCCTGTGGAATGCAGCTGTCTAGAGTGCCTCCTGGAACAGCTGTGCGACAGCTACAACTCCCTGGGCTACTTCCCCATGGCCTACTCCCAACACCTTCTTTATCCTCACCATAGAACCTTCCTCCTGGTGTCTGATAATGCTTGTATTCCTCAGTCCACGTTCTCACTCTCAGCTCCTAGTGCCTCTTGCTCCCAGCTCCTCACACATGCACCACAAACTGAAGTGAGCTACTTTTTAAACCCAGGTGTCCTGATTAGCCTGCCTTAATTGATTCTAGCTGCTTCTTGATTGGCTGCAGGTGTTCTAATCAGCCTGTCTGTCTTAATTGTCTCCAGAAGATTCCTGATTGTTCTGGAACCTTCCCTGTTACCTTACCCAGGGAAAAGGGACTTATTGAACCTGGGGCTAATATATCTGCCTTCTATTAGTCTCCTGTAGCCATCTGGCCCAACCCTGTCACACCTTATAATAGGATATAACAACAGGGATCACAGCCTCATTTTACCACTGAACTTAACCACATCACCACTGACCACACAGTGCCCCTTAATGCCTGGGATGTTGTTTCATTATTGGCTTGAAGGGAAGAGTGTCTCCACATGATCAACACTTTCTGCAACACCTTGGGTTTTCCTGAAAGACCTCTCTTCCAAGCAATGTCCAGGGAAACCCAATTCTGCATAGGTTATTGGAGCAGCAGAGACAACAGCCTGAACTGGTGAAGCTGTAGACTCACCGGCTAAAGGAAATTACACAGAAGCCTTAAAAGTAAAATAAAAGAATATTTTGTATTTGAATAATATGCTTCTAAAGACTATGAAGTTCAGCTAGCTAATGTACTCGTCTCTTACCTTTTGAAGAGATGCTTTTGAAACTAGTGGACAAAGAAACTTCTGTGAAAACTGCACTGATCATGCTTTCATCTATGTTCTAATTACATCTGACTGCTGGAAGAAAGAATAAAAATGCACAAATGCTTAGCTTCCAATTATTAACGTTTACCATCCGTCTAACAATTTAAATGTACTGTGGGTTTATCCTGAAAATTTTACAAGCCTAAATTTCTGCTTAGGTTGTTTTTCAACACTGATACCCATGCCTGCTTGGAAAGCATGAGATAATGACCTTACTCTCATGGAAGTAACACATATTTATGCCTGTGAGTAAATAAGCCACTAACCTTGAAGTTGTGAAGCAAGACTTTCACCAAGAACCTTACTAATTTTGTGGAAAATGATTGAATACAATATGCCCTTTTCTAGACACAGCTCATAATTGCACAAGAAGGTAGTGAAGTATAATGCAAAATTAAAACGTCACTATCAATTAAAAAGGCTGAATTTAATTTAGGAATAAATGCAGAAATTAGTGTTGATCCGTATGAAATACTTTTTCTTTTCACCACATCTGCAAGGAGATAAGTATTTGGATTGTTACATGAAAAGTGAAAAAAAACAATTTCTTTAAAATTATTATATAGATTTTGTTTTCATAGTAAATGAATCCTCATCAGAAGGGGTGGAAGCCCCATCTCTTGACACAATTAAAACTTGATCCAGACAAAATGCCATTACGTGTACAACAATGCTATAATGGCAGAGTGCTGTCACTCAGTGACCTAATATCCCTTTTCTGTCTTTAGATTCTCTGTGATTGTGCTAGAGGGTACATGGTCCATGCGCAGTATGTCCCCCAGTTCTGGTCAAATTCATTAACAGCCCCAAATGGAGTATTTCTGGATGGGGTGAAAGCCCATTTTCCACCATCCCTTTACACTCTCGAGTGGCTGTACAGGAGGCAGTGCTAGCTAGGCCTGTTAAATAGCAAATGGCACCCCCTCCATCCTTCCAGCCCTATCAAGATGTGTTTTTCAGAGGCATAATGCTTTCAAGCACCTCTACTCAGGTGGTGCAACTCCTCTTTATCCCCAGTTGGCTCTGATTCAGGAGTCCTCCTGATTCTAAAACTATAGCTATAAAAATGTACCATTTGGAACGTATGTAATGGATGTGCAGGTAACTTCTGAGATACCATAGAGGTAATCAGGAAAGTTGCACTCATTTGTGAAAATGACCCTAGACCAAAATATTTAGATGTAAAGTTGAGATGTTTACTGTAAACAATTTAAACCCTGAACTATGGGGTCTGATCTTGCAGTCCATACTTAGACGAAATGCCCAGTATCAATCAGTTATGGTGAAAGAGCATAGGATGCATACTCTCTAAAATTATTAGCATCCAAATGCAGTAGAATAAGCTGTATTTAACAAAAGCAGAGTCAAAGTCAAAAAGTCAGTAGACAACAGTTATTTAACAAACTTTTAATAATAATTTTGAAAGACATCTAATGATGTCAAAGAAAAGCAGTCTGCTGCAGTGCTGTTAGCTCTTAGAATTGTAGCCCTATTTAGCAAAATGTATCTCGTAGGAGGGTCTCTGCTTCACTGAGCATACAATATGTGCATTTCCATCAGAAAATGCAGTTTTTCCCTTCCAATCAGTAAAATGAATGGGCTTCACCAAATAAATGTGTAAATCTATTACAGTTTCTAATTCTGATTTATTTATTTATTTTAAATCAGTTTTCAAAGTAATATCACAAATCAGAAACTTTAATACCACTTCTTTCTTTGCTTATCTTATAATAAATGTGCACAGTGCTAAATGATTTGGGATGCTTAAGTAGTTAGGGAAATGTTTTCTTCAGCTATTTTTATATTAATATATGAAACTAGAGCTGCAAAATAAGATCTAAACCATTTCATGTTGGACTGCCTTTGTAGACTGCACCTTTTGTTGCCCTGAAACACTGCACAGCTCTCTTCCTCCCAGAGCGACAGTGTCCAGCTCCTTAGCAGTAGTTAGAGAAGTTCGTTGGAGGAGTATGTTCCTTAGAGATTCTCCTTATTTCTGAGGCTCTTCCTCTTGGTTAAAGGTGGCTCAACAAGCTGGGCAGTTGCCAAGTAAAGCAGCCCGCTGCACTCACGAGACTGTTTCATTCCTGGTGCCACCTGTTGGGGTCAGGGATCAAGATCAGGTGAGTTTCAAGTTCTTATTGTGGCAAATAGCTCTTTAAAACAATTTATAAGAGAAAGGGGAACTGAATCCTAGGGGAAGAATTATGAACCATCAGTCACCATTGAAGTAGCCCATGAAACACAGCACAGTACCAGGAACTATGTGGTATGGAGGCAACTAGGAATGTCACCACACATGTTGACACTGAAATCAGAATATGAGTGTTAGAGAAAGGGATACAAATGTGAGGTCCTGGTGGGATATATTTTTAAATGACTAGTTAACTCCAAAGTCCCAAAAGGTTTAGATCTTACTTTGCAGTCCCCAAAAAGATGTTTGGGCAGAAAAATCTAGGCTATATGACCACCTAAAACAATGAATCACATGTCTGCTTTAACAACTCGGGAACAGACAGATAAACTAAAATATGTCTTTGTTCAGGGAGCACTTTGGAGAAGAAAGGTGGCAAAGAATTTGTGGAGGCAGTCATTGAGCTTCGCAAAAAGAATGGGCCATTGGACGTAGCAGGAGGTGAGGCTTAAATCTCTGAAAATGGATGACTAGAATGTCTGCATGCATTGTGATTTCTAGTTGACTTTCAGTTTGGTTTTATTGTATATTGTGTATAAATCAGTCTCAGACGCATTTGAACATAACACTTGCATGGGTGTCTCTCTTCTTACGTGACCCCCATCAACATAGTTTAACTATTTTAGTGTTCAGAGGTAAAAAAAAAAAAAAAAAAAACACAGAATCCACCCTAAAGTGATGGTCAAGTAGTGTGGTAGTGATATCAAAAACTCAAAATTAATTATTTACAAACGTATATTGATTCGTGTGATTGATAGCGTATGCCTGTATACATGTGTATCTATGTACTTAAAAGGCTCTTTAAGGCCTCAATACAGCAAAGCACTTAAGCATGTGAGAAGCACATGCTTAACTTTAAACACATTTTCAATTCCATCCTTATTCAGCAAAGCACATACTTACATCCCATTGACCTTAATGAAACTTGAGCACATACTTAAAGTTAAGCATTTGCTTACGGGCGTTGTTGAATCGGGACCTAAGTCATCTGTATAAATGTGATTCTTTCAAACAGTTCATGAATTTTTGATGCCCAATTATCAAGAACTTAGCAATATGAGTAAATCTCACATATGGGCAATAAAGTTTGATGAATTGCAAAATGTACTATTAGGCCATCTGTAAAATTATTGATATATGTTGTGAATAAAGAATTCTGATTCTGCCATCTGTGTTTACACTGTAAAAATAAATACAGTGCATGCAGTTTACTAAATGAATACTGACTACAACTAGGACAGAATTTATGACTTGGGGATATGACAGGAAAAATGATAACTGTTTATGTCTGCTGTTTATCTTCACTTTTTTCTTTCAAGTTGCTCAGTTTTTATCATGTCACACTCACTGCACTGTCCTCATTTGTCCAAACTTGAAAATGGAGACATACATTTAAACATAATGCTTACTTTGTTACTAATGGTTCTTGTTCCTTGAAAATTATAGAGTGAGCTGTTCCCATATTCTTGATTGACTACAGTATTTTTTATTACTGTATAGACCCACAAACCCAGGCACGCTGTGCTCAGCATAGTATGAGACTGCAGGGAAAAGTGGCTCTCAGCCACAAATCCACTTCCCCAATCCTGGGAGTCCTGGCAGCCTGGGCTCTGTGAAGCCAGCAAAAACTGCCACCTCCAGCTTGTGACCACCGGAGAAAATGGGTTCCAGTCATGCCACCAGCATCCCCTGGACATTTCCCCTATGTCTGTGGATTCCTGTTCCATAGTGTGGACTAAACCGTGGTTATCTTCCTGGAGTATAGCTGTAACCATAGCTGAATTCTGCACACACAGCTTGTATGTTTTATAGAAAACTGTAAAATACTTCCTCTTTCAAAGCACTTTAATTTGAAATAAGTGAAAATTGCTTTGGATAATTAACAGTTGTCCTCAGAGTCCCCATAGTTCTATCAGAAAGCGCTCTCTCCATTTCAGAGACAGTAAAACTAGTGAGGCATGTCAGCACAATATTTTCCTCTTGCAGTATGAAGGTATTACAAGTGAAGAGAGGTACTGAAGTGGCCACATCAGTCGCACGATACATAAAATTCCACTGACTAGGGATGTGCTAGCTGGCTTTATTAGATTTCTCTTGGATTTATGATGTATTCTGAATCTGCCAACTTTTTAGAGCTAATTATGACAAAATTGCCTCGCACTGAAGTTATTCAGTATGTTGAGGATCTGCAGGCCCCAAAGTGCACAAATGCTTGTGCTTCCATTGCCTCTTAAAATTTACCCCACTGCAGTCAGAATTCCACATGCCAAGTATTTCCACTATTGTCTCTTTTGCGGCACCTACAGGGTAATATCCATATGTGATAACATGGCTCCAGGAGTTATTGCCACCATATTGTAATAACAAAGTGCTCCATAAACATACCAGTGTGGAACAGAGAATTTCTTGCCAATAAGAACATTGCAGGTCTAATTGTTAGAAGCAAGATCCCATTTCATACCCACAATTTTGTGGGGACAGATAGCTTCAGCCCCAGATGCAGTTGTCTGTCTGACTGTGAACTGCTATTCAAGTTTGTATTGTGTGACTAACTTTGTACTTGAGCCTATGAATAGGCATTTTTTTTAAATGAACCAAAGTAAGTAAAATAAAATTCCAGTATTTTCCACCACTGAACTGCGGGTCAGAATAGAGATGCAATTTGGCCCTAAGCTCCCTGATATGCACGTAGTCTGCTCCCTTCTCTGCACCCAACCAGCTGTGCAGAGGAAGCTGAGAGGTGGTGAGGCTGTAGCCCTGCTTCCTGCCCTGTCCTCTTGGGAGATTTGTGCTCCCAAGTCACAGTAGCTGTCTCTGCACTCCCAGAGCCTGGAGGCTGATTGTCACTAGTCCATTTGTGGGGTGTCCTTGTGTCCCTTGCACATCTGTGCTAGGGTTGGGGTGCCATGATATAATTAGAATATAAAATGCCCTCTTCCATTCCCTGGCACGCACACAAGATCATGTCTTCTGATGTATAAATTAAATGCTGTAAATCCATAAATCCATACTGGACAGTTGTCTCATTAAATAATGAAAGTGGTAAACTAGAAACCTGCATCATATCAGTCATCAAGGGTGAGGTTATGCGTGCGACAGAGAAGTTTTAAGGTAACATCAATTCAAAACTGTCTGTTGAAATGAGACAAAATAGACTCTGTCATACTAAATCAGAAACAGAGTGCTGCAATGACGGAATAAAAGAAAACAGTTGCATAATTACTGTAGCTTTTCCTGTCGATTTATAGATACATCATAATCTTTGCATTTGATGACATTTGGGCTGCAGTCTGATCAAAAGCTGGCTCAACAAATTGTATATTAACACCAACCTCTAAAGATCACAGAGATAGTTAATCTGAGACTGGAAAAACATCCTGGCACATATGGTAACTTGACAGTACCATTACAATAAAACAACAGCGGCCCTGTAACAGTTTTATATTCCAACAGACAACCCAACTTTGTAACATATTATCTGATAAAATGAGAAGAAAGTTGCAATAAAGTGCCCATTTCAACTTTGTGTCCTCTAAATCGCCAGTGATAGATTTTGTTCTCTAGTCATTGAGGTCTATTATAGTTGTAATTTACAAATTACTCCAACAAAACATAGTAGCAAATGTAAAACCATCTATGTAATCATGTTATCTCTTCAGGCTATTTGATTTGTATGATAAAGGATCCACTGGGATTATAAAAAGAAAAGGAGTACTTGTGGCACCTTAGAGACTAACAAATTTGAGCATAAGCTTTCGTGAGCTACAGCTGCCTGTAAGCTGTTTACAGCTTTAATCACACTTCCACATGTGTACTTTTTAATCCTGACAAGATGAAAGCAATTAAATTTCACTTTCTGTTTCTTACTAGCTGTTGTCAGTGCAGGCCATGGACTGCCTGCTAAATTTGTGATCCACTGTAATAGCCCAGGTTGGGGTTCAGACAAATGTGAGGAGCTGCTGGAAAAGACAGTGAAGAACTGCTTGGCTCTGGCAGATGAAAAGAAGCTGAAGTCAATTGCATTTCCTTCAATTGGCAGTGGCAGGTAAGGTTGTCGTGCAAACCTATTACCTAACTTGGTGTGGGTCAGATTTTCTAATGCAACCCCACATTCTCCAGTTCTTGGGCGTAACTCCCATTGCTGCAATATTGATTTATTCTTGTTCACCCACTCAATTCAGATCTCTCTAATGAAATTTCCCCTGGCTTGTAGACTCATTCAACCAGTAAATCACAATTGAAATACTCTAGTGAATCATAGTTCAGACTTGAGCAGGTTTAACAATAATCCCTACAGAATCATAAAGTACACAAATACGTTAAAGTGTATAAAATGTATTTTTATGAGTGCACTAAAATATTTAAAATGAACACATTTAATAATCTAACAAAAACTTGAAAAATAAACATGAAGAAAAGGAATCTATTTTACCAAGATTTAGTGTGTGGTTAGCCCCACCTGCCCCCACCATATGTCGTATGATAGCAACGAGACATGGCTTAGTGTTAGTCTAAGTATCGGGGTTCAAACACCTAGGGTATGTCTACATGGCAATGAAACATCCAAGGCCCATGCCAGCTGATTTGGGCTCCTGGGCTCAGGATTTGGGGCTATAAAATTTCATATAGATTTTTGGGATTGGGCTGGAGCTCAGGCTCTGGGACACTCCCCCTTATCCCCCCCGCCAACCCCCAGAAGGGGCTCTATTTCAGTGGGGAATTGATTCCTGTATATCCTTCATACAGTGTAAAGCAATGTTGGATCCTTTGGAATAATTTGCACTATAAAATGTAAATTATCCTTATCATTTTTATTGAAACAGAAGGGATACACATCATACCAGGTTTAAAAATACAAGTTAATAAGTCGTACAGAAAGAATGTTGGCATATGTCACTTTAAGAGGATGTAAGATTATGCAGTTTCAAGGAGACTTTGTGGAGAATAATGTTTTTGCAAAGTGTACTCCTCGACATGGCAGTTCTTACAAAACAGAACATTTGGGTCACCAAATATGCGGTAGATTTAAAACAAACAAAAGGAAGTATTTCTTCACACCATGCACAGTTAACCTGTGGAACTCCTTGCCAGAGGATGTTGTGAAGGCCAAGACCATAACAGGGTTAAAAAAAGAACTAGATAAATTAATGGAGGATAGGTCCATCAATGGCTATTAGCCAGGATGGGCAGGAATGGTGTCACTAGCCTCTGTTTGCAGAAACTGGGAATGAGCGACAGGGGATGGATCACTTGATGATTACCTATTTTGTTCATTCCCTCTGGGGCACCTGGCATTGGCCACTGTTGGAAGACAAGACACCGGGCTAGATGGACCCTTGGTATGACCCAGTGGGGCCATTCTTAGGGTCTTAAGTATATTTTTTTCTCAGCTGGATGACTTACAGATGCCATTGTTACAAGGAGTGTATTGCTGTTGAATAGAATGAAATCCCAAATAATCATTTCATTCATATTCAGTTGTGAGCCTGTCTGACTGACGGACAAGATTTTGGGGTATATTCTCTTGGTATGTTCATGTAATTCTCACTGAAGCCAATGAGAACATTGGGGATTGCAGCCTTTAGAACACGAGAGAGACAAATACTTAGCTGTTTTCTTTAATTAAAGTGGAGAAGGGGAATGTAATTAATTTCTATGAAGGAGAATATATTTGTTCTGTCTCTACTCTTGTTTTGTAAAGTAAAAGGTTTTGGTTTGTTTTTTTTTTGTTTTTTTTTAAATAAATAAAGCTTTTAAGGACAACAGACGCCAAAGGCCGCACATGCACACAGCTGTTCTGGTACGGACATCTGCCAAACAGACATCACCCAATAAACCCACGTAAACAGCTTCATTCTTTTTTATGGCTGAGGAATGGGATTATGTGTGGGTAGTTACAATAAATCATATTGTACTTCAGGGGGGAAATAAAATGGCTTGCTCGTAGCAGTCAGATGCTCAGCTACATCCAGCCTCTAGAGAGCACAAGTCAGGGGTATGCAGTGCAAAGGTGGCTGAAAGCTCACTGTAGCATGGCCCTGGGGAGAACGTTGAGGGAGAGAAGTTCACTAGAGATTCAGTGTGAATACAAAGTCACCCCCTCTGAATGTGGTTTTATTCCAGGGCCTCTGACTTTAAATCTGTCTTGACACCAGTTTTGGCAAAAATCTCAAACTGCAGTTTTACAAGAATTAAGCTCAAAATACAAATAGTGCAAAGCTATACAAGTAATTCCTGTTTTCCCTGAAAGCTCCTAAGCTGGTCTTTGGTCAGCACCTCACTCCCCAGGTCTCTTTGCTCTTTCTAACATGTTGACCCTAAATAAACTCCCTTGCAGCTAGTCACCTTGCTCCCTGGTTATTATTATTTATTTGTATTACCATAGCACTTACAAGCTCCAGTCACGGACCCGGACCCATGCTAGGCACTGCACAAACGCCAAACAAAACAACAGTACCTGCCCCCAAGAGTTTAAATCTAAATAGAGTTTACATAGAGTTTAATAGAGCTCTCTTAATCTTGGGAATTAAGCGGCCAGAGCCCTGCCTGTATTCTCTCTTGGCATCCAATTGGGACACCATTGGGGTGGGGTGCAGCAGGATCCTGGGAGCGTGCCAAAAATTGTACACCCTATCACACTCCTTTGATCCTGGTGCTAGTCTGCATAAGTCCACCCTACTGTACCCCTGTAATAGAAACAGCTTTAAGTCCTCTCTAATTTATATCCATCTGAAACATCCACAAGGGACCAGAGATGGGGCTGGGAAGTGATGGAGTACAGGGGCATAGTGGCCGGATGCCCTTTTCTTTGTGAAGCCAGCATCAGGGAGGGTAAGTTGCATAAGACATCCTATGACAGCTGTGCACCACCATTGGGTTGTTCCAATATAGGGATGCACCTCACTAGGACAGCTAAACTAGCTTTAGGAAACTTGTTCTGTTAAGAGGGGAAAAGCAATTTCATGTCGTCAGGTTTGAACTATCCCAGGCTTACTACAGGCAGCTTGTCCAATATCCCATTATATACAGCACAACCATACAGTGTCGGTTAGAATATATTTTATGATAATGTATTCTGTGTAATATGTAGTACATGGCACAGGCAACTGCCTTCTGGCTTTGCTACTTCTTCCAGCATATAATAAGAGGAAGAATAAAACAGTATTTATTGGCCAGATTCAATGTAGGTATAATCCAATGTTAAGTGAGCTAGCACCTGTTAATGCCAGGGATGAATTTGGCCTTATATCTTCAAAGTGCTGGACAAACACTAACTAATTCCCAACACTGTTGTGCAGTTTGTAAGTAAGTAGTAGTATTCCCCTGTATTACTAGTAGGTGAGTATCTCAGTAACTCCAATACTATGATTAGGCTTGGAAGGATTAGATTTTTATTGATAAATATTGATAACCTTTGATTTCACCCGAGACAAACAAGCTGACAAAAAAACATTTCCATTGATGGTAATTGAAATTTATAGATAGGCGGAATAAGAAAAATGCTGCTTGAGAACTTATTAGAGTTTGATTTAAGGCTAGTTATTTGGTTTATTTTGACATATGATGTTGACAATTTGTGTTTAAGTTATAAAACTTAAACTGTTTGAATTTCAACATCTACCAGACCATCATCCCCCATAATTTCCTGCAACTGTGAACATTTGAATCCATAATAATTGGAAAAAATGCCTAAAAATAAACATGGATATTATCAATTGAAATTATAAAAAAAAATCAAAATCTAATTCTGCCAAGCCTAACTATGATGTAAGCATTCTCTTTGCTTAAATGCAAGAGTGGCTTTTAAAAAACTTTCTTGGGGGGAAAAAAACAACCTTGTTTCCTTAGGGCCTGATCCTATTCTCGTTAAAGTCAAAGGCAAAATTTTTAATGGTACAGGTTTTTGACCCTTTCCTAATATTTTACAAAAAGCAAAAGCAATTTAAGAGCCTAAATCATTGAAAGTCAATGACTAAAATTTTCAAAATTGCCCACTATCTTTTTCCATGTACCAAGTACTGTTGTTCCCTATAATGCATCTCTTGTACAACAGAAAGCAGCCTTTATGGTTACTAGTCACTCACGTTCCACATTATGCATTCTTATTTTTATACCGCTTAGAGGCCAGTATCCCAAAGCTCTGATGTGCTAAGCACTATGCAGACGCAGAGCAAGAGACAAAGCCCTTGTCTAAATAGACTGCGATGGCTAAAGGTGGAGAAGAGAAGTGGGTACAGAGAGGTGAGGTGACTTGCCCAGTGGGCACCCTGCGGGTCAGTGGCAGAACCATCCCTGATTCTCAGTCCAGTGGCCTCTCCGCTAGATACGCTGCCTCCTCACAATCCATCTATCCTCTCTTAGCAACCACAGTAAATGAGGGCCTTATAATGACCAAAGTACCTCAATCTTTAATCTGCCTGTCAGGAAAGTAATGCAGCTGTAGACGCTTTTCCCAGAAGTGGCAATAACTTCATGGTGGCAGCTGTGGGGCTGACAGGAATAAGAGGAGGCCCAGATGTTTCTCTGAAACCAAACTGTCAGAATGAGGGAAACCCTAACTTTTGTGCTCAAAGGCCCATGCTCCCTCCAGCAGTGTTGTGAGCCCACCCACACCTCTCCAGTGATCGGGATAGGACAGATTACCCTCATAATCACCGAGGCCCATGGCCTGCCATAATATGTTCTGCCTCCCCCTTTTGTGGCACCATGAACAGGGTTTCTTTGCCTTTACAGCTATAGGAAACTCCTGCAGTCTCTCTGGTTCCAGTGGGGAAGGGTAAAAAGACGCTGAGATAGGAGGTGGAGAGTTCTTTTTGCAAGCTCTCATTCCTCCAAAGCTGTACCCCAGCTCGAAGGTATGATGGGGAGTTGGCTCTTTGCAACAGATCAGTGTTTCTGCAACATGAGTTGACCTGTTGTGTAGCCAGCCTATGTGGCCTTCCAAATCTGTAGAGCCCAGAAGGTCAAAGAGACATTCTCCTGGGTTGTGTCAACTGTTTCCAGTTGTGTATATTTTTTGTGTATATTTCCCAATACAAGATGTGCAAAAGACTTGTCACATATTGTCAGCACAGCCAACATTCAGATCTGTTATCTGACTGCTGCAATGTAACTAGGTGGTTGCATTTTTTTTTTTTATTTTTTTTTTGAGACAGGAGATTTTACAAGATTCTTACAGAGCCAAATGGCTTTCATAAAATAGATTGGGTTGAACTGGAATTCAGATATATGGAAGAGGATGTGACCTGGAGTGGGGCAAAACATTTGTTTGAAATCTGTAGGAAAATTCTAGTGTAAAAGTATTTGAACACCTGTGGCTGGTCAGTATAATATTTACAGTTTCCTGTGTCATGTAAATCTTTAAAAATACTTCCTCCATCCCATTCAGCTCCTTTCTTTACTTCTTTTCTTCTGTCACCTGTCTCATACGATTTATCCAGCTGCTGCATAGTTACTATGCACAACTGTGTTTACATTAGGAGACTGTGGACCAAATTCAACAAATGATGCAGAAGGTTCAAATTGCCTTGGCTGCAGCTAGCCATGCCCCTTTTGCCTATCAGAGAGTCACCCAAGTAGAGAATGGTTTTGCTGCTGTTTTCTGAAAACTGGGCATCTTCAGCCCTGCTGCTATGGTAATTATAAAATTTAGGAGACAAGATACAAGGAAATGTTTAATTTAGGTGAGCAGGTCTCACATTTATGCCCTTCTCCCACTATGTAACTTACATGGCTTTAACTCTGAATTTCAGAGAGGCCTCATTAGGCCTTCTATTTGGCAAGCAAAAAGTATAGTAAGTATCCTTTATACCACTTAAACATCATTCTGTGAAATTCTCACAAGGGACTGGGAGTCACAAGTACAGGGTTCTATTCCTGGACCTGCACATATCTTTATACACAAACAGCTTTGCTCAAGTCCTTTGGCGTCTGTATGACTCAGTGTACCCATCTGTTAAATGGAGATAATTAACTTTTTCACTAGGGTCTTGTGAGACTTAATTCATTAAGGATTAGGTGTAGAGAGATTCAAGTTGTTTGGATGAAAGTGCAAAGGATTCTTGTTTTAGGAGCTTTTTCCTCCACAAATGGTTTTTAATTACTGGTGCATTTGAGCTCTGTCTAAATAGCTTAAAGTATTAAAACCTAAATTCCATTTGGAACTCACACACACTTACTTGGGAGATTTAACTACTACACTACATAAAAGAGACTTCCTAAATATTGTTTGCAAGTTGCAAGGCTAGTCTATCAAAAGTTTTCAGTGCAAGTCTCCTTTTCTTTTCTTTCTTTCTCTCCCCTAGAAATGGATTCCCCAAGCAAACTGCTGCCCAGCTGATCCTGAAAGCCATCTCCAGCTATTTTGTGTCGACAATGTCCTCTTCAATCAAGACAGTGTACTTTGTGCTCTTTGACAGTGAGAGTATAGGGATTTATGTGCAGGAAATGGCTAAGCTAGATGCCAACTAAGCCTAGAAAGCTACAATACCAGCCCTCCTACCTATTCTCTCCCCCCACCCATCCCCAGTCCTTAACTCATTGTGAGGCAGAGCTCCCCTTATTTTAAATTTCGCTCATATAGGGAAATAAAGTTTTTTTTGTTTTGTTGGTTTTCTTTGGGTGGTTTTTTACTTTCTAAATTGTTTTTATGTTGGCACTGATGATAGTTGGCATTACTGCTGTTAATGCACTGTATTCCAGGCATCGTCTGATTTTTAGTGTAATCTAGGAGATTTTTTAATTTTATTTTAATGAAGTATTGATTGATGCAGAAAGTTGTTAGCAGTCTGTAGTCTTTTACTTGTGGAAGAAACCGGCAGACCCTATTTTGTAACTGTGTTGTGGTGCTTTATCAATACATCGCGTGGCGTTCCTTTCGTTTTTTAAAAAAAAGAACACATGCTACAAAACTAATTTTGTTTTTGTCTGTCTTAATGATGAATCTGGGGGAAAAACAAAACAAAAAAACCTCTGTTGTCCTTAATTATATTTGCAATTTGGAATTTGTGTGAATTGATTTAGTAAAATGTTTGAACTGTTACAGTTGGTATGTTTGAATTATTTTTTAATCCTTTGTTTGATACACCTCAGCGGTTTGGGGGGATGGAATGGATGATCAAATGCACTGGACTTCCATCCAGAATCCAAACCAGAATACTTAAAACCTGGTGCCCAGAGTTGCTAAACACCCGCAGTTCCCATTGACTTAACTACACTAGTGAGCATGCCGCACTTTGGAAAAGGAGGCCTTTGTAAATTGAAATAAAAGTGGTCTCATTTTCTGGTAGGTGCTTCAAAATCTTCCATGCAGTACCTGACTTCATTGTTGTTGTTTTTTTTAGCTTGAAAGTCCATAGACATTTAGTTATCACTGATATTTCAATCCAAGCATGACGTTATGATTTTTTGAAGCCTCCACGCTGTTCCCATGTGTTTTGAAGGTAGGCGGGTAATTTGTTAATCATTGATACTAGATTATAAAAATCAATATATAGGATCCAGATTAGTTCCAGAGAGCTAATACTAGCCTGTTTTATATAAAGGGGTTTGTTTCCCAAATACAAATGAATCCTTGTATTATTAGCCCAGTTTGCATTTGGTTGCCATATTGTTCACACAGCCCAAATCAGATCCGTGTAAACACAGTCTTGCTTTACAGCTGTCACTGGTTTGTACTTTGGGGGTAGGGGGAAGTTTCAAAAATATAGGAAACCTAAACTATATTTCATAGGACTGCTATCCCTTGGTCAGAAGTTTTTTCTTTGAAACCTTGTGCTCATTCTGTCTGTTTTCTAGACAGAAAATTAATGTTTATGCTTGTTCAGCAAATATAATTTGCTGATGAAACAGATTCCTTCAGATTCATTCTGGCCCGATCCAAAAGCCCATTGATAGAATGACTGTCACTGACTTCAGCAAACTCAGAATCCAGTCCTGGTCAGAATTTTGATTAATTATCAGATATGTCTGATTTATGGTCACGTGACCTCTGTTGAGATTGCTCGTCACAGCGTGCTTGTAATTCCAATTATATAGAAGTGTTACAAGGTGCAGGAAAAATAGATAAGTTTTCAAATAAGATATAGTTAAGCAATAACAGCCTCAGTGGGGCTGTTTGTGATTTTTGGGGGAGAGGGGTATGGAGGGAAGGAATAAAGTACATAATTTGAGCCGGAGAGAGAGAGATGAAAGTTTAGTTGTCTTTTATCTTTCCTTGAGTGTCATGCCACACATTCTTAAAGGAAAAAGATTGAAAGTGGAAGTGAAAAAAATCACTTAGAATGGTATAGGATTTAAATAAAATGTTTTACTTACTGCAGTCACATTAGTTCTAATCACTATGAATTCTAGAACTGCATTTTGCACAAATTCCACTAGATGTCACTAAAAGGATTGAAAAATAAGTAAAAGCATAAAATACATTTGATTTAGATGTTTTGCTGCAGAGGAGTAAGCTGAATTTGTCAGTGCGGTTTGCATGGACTTTAGGTATATCTGTGACTTCCCTTAACACGGATGAGATGTATACATAAAAACTTGTGGACTACAAGCCGTCAGGAACAGTATCCCTGATACTATCACGGCTAACCTGGTGGCTGAACTTTGTGACTTTGTCCTGACCCATAACTATTTCACATTTGGTGACAATGTATACCTTCAAATCAGCGGCACTACGATGGGTACCCGCATGGCCCCACAGTATGCCAACATTTTTATGGCTGACTTAGAACAACGCTTCCTCAGCTCTCGTCCCCTAATGCCCCTACTCTACTTGCGCTACATTGATGACATCTTCATCATCTGGACCCATGGAAAAGAAGCTCTTGAGGAATTCCACCATGATTTCAACAATTTCCATCCCACCATCAACCTCAGCCTGGACCAGTCAACACAAGAGATCCACTTCCTGGACACTATGGTGCTAATAAGCGTGGTCACATAAACACCACCCTATATCGGAAACCTACTGACCGCTATTCCTACCTACATGCCTCTAGCTTTCATCCAGATCATACCACTCGATCCATTGTCTACAGCCAAGCGCTACGATATAACCGCATTTGCTCCAACCCCTCAGACAGAGACAAACACCTACAAGATCTCTATCATGCATTCCTACAACTACAATACCCACCTGCTGAAGTGAAGAAACAGATTGACAGAGCCAGAAGAGTACCCAGAAGTCACCTACTACAGGACAGGCCCAACAAAGAAAACAACAGAACGCCACTAGCCATCACCTTCAGCCCCCAACTAAAACCTCTCCAACGCATCATCAAGGATCTACAACCTATCCTGAAGGACGACCCATCACTCTCACAGATCTTGGGAGACAGACCAGTCCTTGCTTACAGACAGCCCCCCAATCTGAAGCAAATACTCACCAGCAACCACACACCACACAACAGAACCACTAACCCAGGAACCTATCCTTGCAACAAAGCCCGTTGCCAACTCTGTCCACATATCTATTCAGGGGATACTATCATAGGGCCTAATCACATCAGCCACACTATCAGAGAATGCATCCGATGAAGTGAGCTGTAGCTCACGAAAGCTTATGCTCTAATAAATTTGTTAGTCTCTAAGGTGCCACCACCCTTTTCTTTTTGCGAATACAGACTAACACGGCTGCTACTCTGAAACCTGTCATAAAAACTTGTGTGCACCGTGCTATTTACGACATCCACAGTCTTTTCTTTGCAGTTTATAATATAGCGTAATGTTTAACACCAGAATTGTTGAATGATTTTAGAGTAAATGTCATTTCCAAAGGGTCATTGAAAGACACGTTTTCATTCAGCACATCCAACTTCAGTTACAATTCAGATAGTTTCAAAACTGCTTAAAATACCTCTCCCCTGTCGTCCCCTCCACCCCGCCAAAAAAGTGTTGAACCAATATATACTATTACTTCTACAACATCAAGGCAAATACATGTTTTTCTGTTTGTTGAACAAACTGGAATACAATTCAAATTAAAAAGGCTAGTTTGTCTTTGGCTTAGAGTCAAATACACTTACAGTGAGTACTCCACAAGCAGTCCTGTCGATTTCAGTGCAACTGTTTGTGAAATCAGGGACTTCTCATCATGAGAATGGGCATCATAATCTGGCCCCTTGTGAATTACACAGGATGTTAATGAATCACAGTGGAAAAAGTCCTTATAGGCAAATGGCCCATCTCCATGTGAACAGAAAGTTTGTCTCTTGAAAAAAATTTTCATTCTTTTCTTTGCTTTAAAAAAAGTTCCAGATAACATGTCTTCCACTACTTTCCTTGGCAGACAATTCCACAGGTTGATAGATTTCCCCTCACAGGAGCTTTTTTTAACCTAAATTTCCCCTTTTCTTAAATTCCCTACAATTAATCCTAATTATGGACCCTGATGTTGCAATCATTGAAGTCATTAGGAATTTTGACTTTGATTTCAGAGGGGGCAGTACTGAGCTGCATACTCCTTTGTACCAACCTAGATCTTTCCTCTTCCGTGAATTTATTCTAACTCATGTCATGTCAATAAAAATGATCAGCCCATTTGAAATGGGCCCAACAAACTCTAAGTAGTTAAAACTGATTTGGTAATTTTATTACTTAATATTTTAAAGGGACAGTTCTTAACCCAGCATGCTTCCGAGTTGCTGCCTTCCAGTCTCCAAACAGTTGGTGTCCAGTGCACTCCCACTCTGTGGATGCAAATGGATTAAAATTGGCTTAACAACTGGCCAACTGATAGTCTCAACGTCATTGTAAATGGGAAATCATCACTGCATGGATGTGTTTTCAGTGGGGTTCCACAGGGACGGGTACTCTATTTAATATCGTTATCAATGACCTGGAAGAAAACATAAAATCATTGCTGATAAAGTTTGCAGATGGCGTTATGGTGGTAAATAACGAAGAGGACAGGTCACTGATTCAGAATGATCTGGGACACTTGGTAAACTGGGCACAAGCAAGTAAGTATGCATTGTAATATGGCTAAGTGTAAATGAATAGATCTAGGAGCAAAGAATGTAGGCCATACTTACAGGATCGGGGCTCTAGCCTGAGAAGCAATGACTCAACAGATTTAGGCAGTCATGGTGGATAATCAGCAGAAAACATGAGCTTCCAGTGCAATCCTGTGGCCAAACGATCGAATGTAATCCTGGGATGCAGAAACAGTGGAATCTCAAGTAGGAGTAGAGAAGTTATCTTACCTCTATATTAGCCTGGTGCACTGACTGCAGGAATAATGTGTTCAGCTCTGATGCCCACAATTCAAAAAGGATGTTGATAAATTGAAGAGGGCTCAAAGAAGAGCTATGATCATTATTAAAGGATTAGAAAACATGCCTTATAGTGATAGACTGAAAGAGCTCAATCTGTTTATTTTAACAAAGAGACGGTTGAGTGACTGGATAACAATCTATAGATATCTACATGGGGAACAAATATTTCACAATGGGCTCTTCAGTCTAGCTGAGAAAGGTATAACACAATCCAATGACTGGAAGTTGAAGCTAAACAAATTCAGACTGGAAATAAGGTGTAAATTTTTAATAGTGAGTAATTAATCATTGGAACAAAAGTTGTGGTGGATTCTCCATCAGTGACTATTTTTAAATCAAGATGGGAGTTTTTCTAAAGAACTGCTCGCAGAATGATTTGGGGGAAGTTCTATAGCCTGTGTTATACAGGAGCTCAGACTAAATGATCACTGTGGCCCTTTCTGGCCTAGAAATCTATGAATTTGTAGATGAACATGCAAAGTCCTAGATGCACCTGCTCCTTCCTTGACCTGGTGTGGCCTCATGCCAGAAAACACCAAAGCTCCAAACTGTGCAGAACAGCTCTGTAAGGTTCCCAAATCCGGCCTCCTCTGACAGCAAGGAATTTGGAAGTTAAGGATCCAGCAGCCATGCTACACAATCTGCAATATGGCATACATTTTCAGACC
Source organism: Dermochelys coriacea (assembly GCF_009764565.3). NCBI lineage: Eukaryota > Metazoa > Chordata > Testudines > Dermochelyidae > Dermochelys > Dermochelys coriacea. The sequence goes on from NC_050075.1 coordinate 11,836,355, forward strand.
CAAACTACTGTATCAGGGTTCATCTTTAAAGTAGAAAAACAGGAAAAGAAAGTGCTGCTACTACTATGTATATTGTGGCCAGGTTTTCCTTGCTTCCAGAACCTTAACTTTTGCAGTTTGTTTTTCAAATTTAACTAGGCAAGCTCCATTTGCCCCTCCTCTCACCTCCCCACCCCTAAAAAACCACATTCAGGCAGGACCAAGTGTGACCAAAGCGTCAGAACCAAAAGTGAGTGTTTTCATAAAATTGTTTTTAATGTGCCTGTCACATGAATGTTTCAAAACAGGAGGTTAAAAAGGAAACTGTTTTGCAACCTTAACTATGGCAGATTTCAGAGTAGAAGCCGTGTTAGTCTGTATTCGCAAAAAGAAAAGGAGTACTTGTGGCACCTTAGAGACTAACAAATTTATTTGAGCATAAGCTTTCGTGAGCTACAGCTCACTTCATTGGATGCAGCTCACGAAAAGCTTATGCTCAAATAAATTTGTTAGTCTCTAAGGTGCTACAAGTACTCCTTTTCTTTTAACTGTGGCACTTACTATTAATTCTGTCTGATACCCTTTTATAATGGGTCTGATTCTTCACACTGTTTTTACTCTGGTGTAACTCCATGAACTTTCTACATTGTGCAAGAGAGAGCTAACTTTACTACTGTCCTTAACGTGCATCAAACTATGTAACTTTAGATATTCCCTGTGCATATTATAGCTTACTATCCTCCCAAAGGCTTACTCATTCTATGCTGTAAGCCCTTATGATTTATTTTTATGATAGAATGACTCTATTGCATTCATGGTCAGGTTGCCATGCTAGGTCACAGCAGCAATTAGCTGTTGACAGAAGTGTTATTTTACCTCTCAAGAGGAAGTAAGTGAAAATGCAGTTTTTCAAGAGGAAGAGTTCACAAGCATTGTACAGATCTTCTGCCACTGGAATCCTTGTTTCCTGAAGTCACACGGTATTCACCTGAGGGATGGAAGCAATGAATAATCCATTTATATAACTCTTTTTTGCAAAAAACAATTTGAGAATGGAAGAGTCTTTGGAAACAGAACTGGGAATGTGTCTTGTATATGCCTGACCTTGACAAACAAGTATTGTCCTGCATTCTCTGCCTATGAAATACAGCTCTCCATATCTAGGAAGCCCTAAATAACCTGCAGCCTTTTTGCCTGAAAGGTCACTTCTGTCCTTATGCTGTACCACTGCAGCTGTGATCAGATTTGGTCCAAAAGCTAGAACCCCCTCGCAGTGTGATAAAGAAACATCTGCTGGCACAGTGATCTGGACAGAAACCCTCTCTTTCACCCCAACCTTTCTGGCTTGACATAGCTGGAATTTGTTCACCATGCTACCATGATGAACCTTTTCAATGGGCTTGCAAGGAGAGGGTTGATATCTGGGGAGAATGATGGGTTTTCTTTTAATTTTTTGCTTAGCTGGTTCTTTCCAGTCTGTGTTAGATATGTATTGGTCATTATGTGTGTCTTTAAAGAAACTTGAAATGCCCCAGAGCCTACCATTGGCATCTTTTTAAGTGATATTATGAATTGAAACTCATGATACATCATGATGATGATAGTTTCAAAGTACTGAACTATTTCAACTGTTTCCTTTCTCTCTACTCGCTGTCACCAAGCATTGATCTCTATTAATCTCACAAACTAGAGTAATTAGGATTGGTGATTATACATGAGATAATAATTGACAAATATTTGTGTAATTTCTGCAAATTGAGAACATACTGCAGAGGCTCCTTAGTTATTTATTACATTGTGTTTATATGGTACAACATACCCATAAGCAACATGCCAATTAAGTACCATGAGGTAAGGAAACCTCTCTCTGGGGAAGGTTTTACCAAATGTTTGAATATATTGGTTGAAATTTCATAATTATAATAAAATAGCCAAGTAGTTCACATTAGGGGCTCAGTTACCATGCTATATTAAAACTATAAATAGTATTGATCTCCATCTATAAATACTTAGGTATTCAGGAGAAAGCATGTTTCAGTCTACAGACATACTAGATAGAAATCAGTAGAATAACTTTGTAGTCACAAAAGTGTGACAGATTTGAATCTGACCTATTGTTTTGGAGCAAAGCATGTTCAGATATGATTCTCTGGTCCTAAGCACCAAAAGAAGAACATAATTTCTTTGTATGTGTCTAGTGAGCCTGAGAATTATTTTAGGAACTCGGAAGACTTTCTGCTGAAGAGTAACAGGTGAGAGAAAATAAAGGACCCTGGTATTCGCTGAAATGCTGTGGGGCTTCCTTAGTAAGCCACATATCTAAAGGTTTCAGAAAGAGTTTCCATTTTCTTGCACTTGTTAACAATAGTTGGTGACATGGAACCCCAGATTCTAGAAGCAGTAGGAGCAAGAGAACTCTGGTAGCCTGAAAAATGACGTTCAGGGGAGTTGTGGGTACTGAGTACTTCTGAGGATCAGGCCCATGGTCTGGAGCAACTAGTCAGATACTCTGCCCTACAATTTCTTTACAGATGGCAATAATATCTCAAGTTGTAGCAGCAAGTCAGAGGAAACAGCATAATTGATAGGCCTGAAGAGTGCAGGTAAGTAGAAGGATTGCATTTATATCCTGGTATGAAACCCATTGGGAACCAGACTAGTGCACACTGACTAAAAGACTTGAAAATTGCCACCAATTCCTTTTTGTGTTCTGCTCTTCAGAGATTTAGTTCATTCCTCTATAGAATCCAATTTAATGCCTCCACAACTCATGTTTAACCATTATCACTAGCAACCGGCTCATCAATGCCTTCGCTCTCGACTGGATTTTATGAATAGGAATCAAGGGGAGATGATATTGCTGATTTCTAAAACAAATAGTGACATTTCACAGTGTAGCCTAAGAAATCCCAACTCTTCCACACTTTTGCACCAGCCTGGCTAAGAGAGGAAATTTGATATTTTTGTACCCTTGAAATGACTAGCCTTCTTAGGCTTAGGAGAATAAATTAAAGTTGAGCCAAAGTATGCCTCAGCTGCAGTGGATGGGCAGATTGATTTGCTTTCCATCTGGGAGATTAAATTCCACTTCCAAAAAAAATGGCACCAGCATAATTAGCTGTCAGTCAAGTTGCAAAGAGACAGACTAGATGGGATAATTGAAAGCCCTGCAGCTTCTCATTACATTCTACAGTAGCACTATTTGCAAATTTCCACCTTGAGGTGCTTCTCAGAACATTGTCAGAAATTGTACGTATCCCTGCTTGCACATTCTTCTGAAGTGAAACATGAATATTGCACAAAGATTGGATTTATTTTAAGTAACTTTCACTTAACCTAACTTTGTAATATATTTGTCAACAGTCATTGACAGCTTCACCAGGCTCTAATTACCAGCAGTCCAAACAACTGGAAGGACATGGTAGTTCTTAACTATGGTTGTGTCCAGGAGGCATTCAGTAAACATAAAAATCTCTCTCTCTCTCTCTCTCTCTCTTTTTTTAACAGTAGTTTAGAAGTACCACTCCTTAATAGATTCACTTCTTTAGCAACTTGCAATTCACGATGAACCTGGCAGCTCATAAGTTTCATATAAAATAATCAGTCCTCACATTTTGTGTTTTATTTTATGAAGCTAGAGCACATTTTAGATACCAATGGTAGTAAAGAAAAGTTCAGGTGAACAATACTATTCTGATAACCAAGGATCTAATGCAAATCCTAGTGAAGTCAATGAGGTATCTCCATTGATTTACTTGTAGTTGAATCAGGTTCTGATAGAATTAAACACATTGAAATCATATTCCTCCTTAAACCATGGGGAACATGGGCAAGGCATATTTTATAAGGAAGATATCTCAAATATGTGATTATGTCTGAACTGATGTGTATATATGATAACAAATAATGTAGATAAGCTGGAAGAGTTTTTTAAGTATTGTGATAGACCCAGGCCAGTTGAGTACAGCAGAGTAGGAGAAGGCAGATATACTGGCCGCTGGATTAACAGTTTTATGTTCCCTGACTGACCAGAGCAGGGGCTGCTCCAGGCTAATGAGAACACCTGATACCAATTAATCTGCAAAAAGTCAGGTGAGGCCATTAAGCTAATGTGACCACCTGACTCTAATTAAGATCCCTCTGATACTCTAAAAGGCTCACTCCAGTCTAGCAGAGGAGAGCAAGTGTGGCTGAAGAGTTGGTTAATGAAGACACCCTCAAGTCATTGGTAAGGGAGCCCTAATGGAAGAGTGAAGAAGGGAGAAGCAGGAGAGCTGTGGGGAAGTGGCCCAGGGAACTATAGCAACTCTGGCAGTGAAACAGCTGGGCCCTGGGTCGGAACCCACAGTAGAGGGCAGGCCTGAGTTCCCCCAACGCACCACTACAGAAACACCTTCTGGGAAGGGAAAACAGGTCCCTGTCGGGACAGGAGACTTAACTGTTTTGGTAGGAGGCCGTAGGAGCAACAGAGACTGTGGGAGTTCTCTCACTAACCTCCTTGCTGGCTTATGACAAAAAGTGCTTAGTAGACTATCCCTGGCCCTAGAGAGAGAAGGGCTATGTGGAGGGTTGCAGTGAGCCTCTGAAGCTAGCATAAACCTCCTGGAAGCACGGGACCTACGGGAACAAGGTCGGAGCTCTGCCACAGTATGTTTGTCCACTCCTGGAAGTGCCAAGGTTCTCCAAACTAGAAAAGTTACCGCTTCTCACAGAAGCGGGAGCCAGGATCACAGCGCCCATGCAGGAAACCTCCCCCTAAATTAGCTTGATGCTCTTGGTTAATAAAGCCTAGTGGAATACATGAATAACTCTTTTTTAAAATGTAAGCTTCCATTATAAAGTACTAATTTATAACTTGTATTCACCCTCAAGAGCTCCAGAGGCCTGGATCCTCTTACAGACATGGATTTTCCTCTCTTCCACTGTTGTACATACACACACGCTCACCCACCCAAAATCTATGGGGATAACTGGGAGCAGAATAACTGGGAGGGTAACAGGTGGCTTATAAAATTATTAAAGTGGGAGCAACTACCACAGTGGGATGAAATGGTACAGAAGTAACATGATGAGGAACACAATGTGACAAGACAGAAAATGCAGAATAAACTGTTAAAGGCCTGTTTGATTACTGATGACACCCAGGCTGTGTCAAGGCTTCACACTATGAGCACCCAAAACTACTTTTGAATCCAGTCAGAGTTTTGGGTAGTCTATCACTTCAGATTTGGGTAGTGTGTTACCTGGCTTCATGTATGTCAGGAAAGGAAAAATTGCCCTCTTTGTCCACGTACAATGTCCCTTTATGATTTATTATACAGTCCTCATTTTTTTGCCTCAGTTACTTCAAACCTGGGTGGAAATGACACATTCCTCGCCTTAATGCTAAATGCATGTAGTCAGTAAAAAAGAAAAAAAAATGCTGAAAAATGTTTAAAAGGGAGGGTGCTTAAGTTATTGCAGCCCATGGAAGCATTAACATACGTGCCAACAAGTTACTGTATGCGGCTTCAACATGCTTATTTATTCTGCTGTGCAATAAAACTTTGTCTTAAATAGAGCCAAAAACCATTTTCCATGGCAACCCCTCATCACATATGTGCTCCAGGACTGCTTCTGAGCACCTTCTTAAAGAGAAATATACAGGATCAAATTGCCTGTGACCCTTGTGGCATTTTAAGCACCCAAAAATATTACCATGGACTGAAATATTTCCCCTAGATTTTTAAGAATAATTTTAAATAGCAGGCCAAAGCTGTTTGCTGGTTTTTTGCTCATTTCCCCTTAAGTGGCTTTCTAAAGAATTGAGAAAAAGACAGAGAATGATTATACCTGACAGGTCTCTGAGCTGTTGCCATTCTGTTTGGGAACATAGCGAGAATTGGCTGGTGGTTTTTAGTTTCAAGTGCACTGTAGTTGTTTCTTGTGTCATCAGTCCTCCTTTGTATTGGCACAAGAAAATCAGTGTTTTCTTCCTCCCTCCTATCTGTGCTTGGCGTTTGTTCAGATCAGCCACTTGCCTTAAATTCTGAGCGTGCCTGTGTCCACCATAAATCCACATAATGTATATCATAATAGTAATGTTAAACTTAACAAAATTACAAGTATTGAATACGGTGGTGTGTTGATTCTGGATCCTAATTACAGTGCTTGTTTGCCTTTTTACTTAAATGTGAGCTCATTTTTCACAATGAGGAAGTGGAGGTGTTACATTATACCTCAAGAATATATACAGTTGTTCTGATCTCAGAACAAGGTGAGAAGCAGATCAGTTGAAGGTCTCTGGGTAAAGATCAAAATGGGGGGGGGGGGGAATTAGGGTGACATCATGGTATAGGTCTACTAGAGACAACCAAATCAGGAAGAGGAGGTAGATGAGGCATTTCTATAACAAACACAAATATCCAAAACAAAAAATTGAAATAGGGGACTTTAACTACCCAGATATCTGTTGGAAAGTAATGTGGTCCAACACAAACTTCCAGTAAGTTCTTGGAATGTACTGAGGATAACTTTTTTTGTTTCAAAAAGTGGAGAAAGTAATTCTCAAAGAGACAATGTTACAGGCACAACTGCAAACTATCCCAATGTGAAAGAAATATAGTAAGAGGCCAATATGGCTCCACCAGGAGTTCTTTAATGACCTGGAAATTGAAAAGGAATCTAAAAGTAGAAACAAGGATGAATTGCTAAGGAGTACAAAAGAATAGCATAAGCATGTAGGGGAAAAATCAGAAAGGCTAAGGGGAAAAAATGAGTTGCATCTAGCAAGGGATATAAAAGGCTATAATAAGAGGTTCTATAAATATATCAGGAGCAAGAGAAAGATGAAGGAAAGCATAGGCCCTCTACTTAGTGGGGAAGGAGAGCTAATAACAAGTTGCATCAAGTAAGCTGAGGTGTTTAAGGCTTATTTTGCTTCAGTCTTCACTAAAAATGGTTAAGGGTGAGCAGATACTCAACACAATATTAACAACAAGAAGGAAGGAACTCAAGCCAAAATAGGGAGAGAACAAGTTAAATAATATTTAGATAAGTTAGATGTATTCAAAGCAGCGGGGCCTGATGAAAATCATCCTAAGGTACTTAAGGAACTAGCTGAAGCAATCTTGGAGCCATTAGCAATTATCTTTGAGAACACATGGAAGACGGGTGAGGTCCCAGAGGACTAGAGAAGGGCAAACATTGCACCAATCTTTAAAAAGGGAACAAAGAGAACCCAGGGAATTGCAGACCAGTCAGCCTAGCTTTGATACCTGGAACAAGATACTGGAACAAGTTATTAAACAATCTATTTGGAAGCACCTAGAGGAAAATATAAGGAATAGTCGTCATGGATTTGTCAAGAACAAATTATGCCAAACCAGCCTAATTTCCTTCTTTAGCTGGGTTACTGGCCTAGCAGGTAGGGGAGAAGAAGTAGATGTGATATATCTTGATTTTAATAAGACTTTTGACACAGTGCCCCCTTTTTTCTGGAGAACTCCCCATTGCAGCCACATTGCCAGGCACCATGGAGGCAAGAAGCCTTAGGGTCTGAACATTCTCATAAGCAAACTAGGGAAATGTGATCTAGATGAAATTACCATAAGGCGGGTGCACAACTGGCTGAAAGACTGTACTCAAAGAGTAGTTATCAATGGTTTGCTGTCCAAATGCAGGGGACATATCTAGTAGGGACCTGCAAGGGTCAGTCCTGGGTCCAGTACTATTCAGTATTTTCATTTAATGAATTGGATAATGGAGTGGAGACTATGCTTTTAAAATTCATGGATGATACCAAACTGGGAGGGTTTGCAAGCACTTTGGAGGACAGGATTAGAGTTCAAAACTATCTCAACAAATTAGAGAATTGGTCTGAAATCAACAAGATGAAATTCAATAAAAACAAGTGCAAAGTGTCACCCTTAGGAAGGAAAATTCAAATGCACAGCTTCAAAATGGGCAATAACTGGCTCAGTGATAGTACTGATGAAAAGGATCTGGAAATTATAGTGGATGGTAGATTAAATAGGAATCAGTAATGTGATGCTTTTGCAAAAAAAGCGAATATTCTGGGATGTATTAACAGAAGTGTGATAAATAAGACACAGGAGGTAATTGTCCCACTCAACGCGGCATTGGTGATCCCTCAGCTAGAGTACTGTATCTAATTCTGCATGTCACACTTTAAGAAAGATGAGGATAAATTGATGAGTTTTCAGAGGAGAGCAACAAAAATGATAAGATTTAGAAAGGTTAAAAATACTGAGTGTGTTTAGTTGTGAGAAAAGAAGATTGAGGTGGGAGCTGATAACCATCTTCAAATATGGTAAGGGCTGTTATAAAGAGGACCGTGATCAGTTGTTCTCCATGTCCACTGAAGGTAGGACAAGAAGGCTTATTCTGCAACAAGGGAGATTTAGGTTTGATGTTAGGGAAAACTTTCTAATTATAAGGATAGTTAAGCTACCAAGGGAGGCTATGGGATCCCCATCACTGGAGGGTTTTAAGAACAGGTTGGACAAACACCTGTCAGATATGATCTAAGTATATTTGGATCTGCCTCAGCTCAGGGTCTGGACTAGATGACCTCTCAAAGTCCCTGCCAGCCCTACATGTCTGATTCTGTGATTCTATAATGCAATAGCAGAACATCACCATAGAACTCAGCAAAAATTGTTAGACACCATACAGGTTTGACAAACACTTAGTGCTAAAACTGCCTCAAACTGTGATTTTTTCTGTGATGAGAGAATCCCTGCTGCCCTTGGATCATGTTTGTTCCTAATTGGATGTCCATGCTTTTTCTTTGTATTTTGTAACAAACAAAATGGTCCTTTCTTCCCAACAAAGGCCCAATCCTGCAGTGCTTTCAGACAGAAAACTCCCATCGACTTCAGAAAACTAGGCTACAGGATGATAGCTGGGTTGCTGACCCTCATTTACAGGCCCTTATTTTTTAACCACTATCTTTCCTGGTGTTTGTTCCAACAATGCATCTGTTGCTGATGTTTATAAACACACTGGGATATCATGGATCTGATTCTCAGCTGGTGTAAATCAGATTAGCTTCACTGGTGCAACATAGATTTACACTAGCTGAGAATCTGGCCCTATACAATTTTCCTTTCTCCTCTTCACTTGCCCACCCCCTTTTTAAAATTATTTTTAGATTTCTACACTGCATCCATCAACCCTTTGAGTGCATGTCCATAATTCTGGGCCTAATCTACCCCCCCCCCCCAGAGCCATATACACAGAACACCACTCTGCATCTGAATCACTCCTAGCAGGAAGAAGGAAAGAGTCAGGTACCTCTGTCATACTATCTCCTTCTCCCAGGGTGCCCATCTGTATGTGGGGAGAGGGGACTGGGACATGGTAGGAATGATGCCAGGGGGTACTCACATAACCCCCTTAGCCATCAAGCAGTACAGCCCCAGAAAGCTAAAACAGACGGAGATTTCATTACCTTTGACACAGAGCCCCCTTTGTTCTGGAGAAACTCCCCATTGGAGCCATGCTGCCAGGCAGCCAGCAGAGGCAAGAGGTCTTGGAGTCTAAACAGGAGAGCATGGCATTGCATGGATCTCAGGGGACCCCTGAGATTAAATTATTTGAGAGGAAAACAGTGCAGGGAATGATGGAGTTTGAATCCCCTATGGCTTCTGTCATGAATTTCTCCACAGGAAGACTCAATCAGACCGATAGAAATGAAACAGCTCACTGAACGGTGTCAGCCTCTAACAGACTGTGCACGCACACACATTCTCACACACACACACAAATTCACCGGCCTTCCCACCTTCCAGCAAACGCCTGAGAATATAAGCTTTGTGCTGTGCTGTGCTGAACCAATGGGGCAGGTGGGGGAAGGGAGTTCCAGAAGCAAGGGCCCTTCACTGGGAAAGTCCTGTCTTCAGTCACTTTTAAGGTTTGTTAGCAAGGGTGGCCCAGGTGACCTTCAATCTCAGGGCAGTGCATAAAAGGAGAGGTGATCTCTTGGGGGGGGGAGAGAGAGAGAGAGAGAGTGTGTGTGTGTGTGTGTGTGTGTGTGTGTGAGTTCAGCAAGACAATAAAACATCCTGTTCATAATATCTGGTATAAATAGTACTAAATATGCTGATTACTGATGTACTGGGGAATAGAACAGGTCTGTTTTTTAATCCTATCAGAATGTAATTCAGTAATAGTTCAGGGAGCAATTATGCTGTTGTTACAGTGTCTCTGTAACTAAGAAACTCAAAGCAGCATCTTAGTAACTGACAATGTTTTATGATTTCAGTGACTTCTTTGCATATATACACAGGTACACCCCTGCAAATGTGACTCATGTTTCATTCACAATTGCATAATCTTCAAAAAACAGATGTTACATCTCTGTTCCTTGAAATGATTCCTACACCTAATTTGCAGCCTGATTCTGTACCATCAAGGTTAATGGGTATTTTACTTCAATGACAGCAGGATCAGGCCCTTGTAGAGTAAATCTGTCAAACATATAATCTCCTTGCACCAAAAATGATTTTTGAGTAATTGTGTGTGGGTTAAAATTAATGCTGAAATGTCTGATTGTGAATATTTTTGCCAATATCTTACTATAACTGGGTACAGAATCTTTACTGCTTGGAGACTTTTGAAAATGTAGCCCTAACTGTTATCAGTGAATGATACCTATTAGTGCAGTCTAGCCTATCATAAGGCATCACATTACTTCAAGGCATTATTATTGCTTGAAAATGGCATGGAAAATCAAGTGAACTCTCCAGACTGAATTAGCATCTTACAATTTCTCACACCTAAGTGACTAATCCAAAGGAAAGGACTGTTCAGTCTAGGGTGATCATTCATTTGTCTCACTGAAACCCTATGACTCCAGTTTAAGAGCTTTTTTATAGACTCATATAAAGGAGAAAGTGAACTTTTTAACATGTTTGCACTCTACTAAAGCGATACACATAAAAAGAAGTACAACTGGGGTTCCTACATACATATATGGCCCAGTAAGTGCTAAGGCAGTAAAGAGTACAGTTACTATAGTTAAGCAAGAGATGGGCTTTGAATTGCCCTTTCTTCACTTAGGGAGTGTCCTGTGCTGAGTTACAGGGTTCCAGCAGCCATTGTACTAATAACAGGCCAGATCTTGTTGTCCTGTCTCAGGAAAAATGTCTCACTAACTTCAAAGGGAGTTCCATGCTGTACTAAATCTTTGCTTAAGCAAGGGAGGAGGGGTCTAAAAAATGACATAAGTCTCAGACATGTACCTCACATTGCAGTCAATAGAAAGCTTGTATCTGTTATGACAGCACAACTAAGCCCTATTTCCATGCCATCAGAAATGATGTTTATAAAACAATCCCAAAGCACAGGTAATGTGCAGAGATCATATTTCCCAGCATGTTGTAAGGTCCTTTAGTCCAGCTTTAAATAAACCATGGGGAGTCCAATAAAATCCAGGATAGACTGTATTCTGAAAAGAAAGACAAAAACCAACAGGAAAATTACTTTTGTTAATGCTGGAGAAATACAGATTCTTTTTTATCATCATTAATGAAAGAAAGGCATATTTACAGTTAGCCGATAGGATAATATTGACAGGCTTTAGATGTGTATATAGATGCCTCCACAAGATTAACTCCTGATATATTAACAAGCAAGGCCTAACACTGAAACTGTGACTCATGTAAGTAATTCTCACATGTGTAGTACATTTGGATTTAATGGGACTATGTGCATCAGCAAATGTTGAAGCCATTGGGATGACCTGAATAAGTAAGCAGCAAATAGACTGGCAGGTGTTTTGCACTGTGTAGTGTTGAATTTGATGATTGAGGGGAAAGAATTAAATGAACACTGTGATGTTGCACTCCATTTGCTTTATGGAAATATGCTTATGAATATGGTATAACTGGAATATGCTTTATGCAAAAGGTCTCTTGTAAGGTAGCATTACAAAACTTATAATCTACTGAGTATGGTCATCCTATTTGTCTGCATTATCATTCTTGTATCTGAAGCTAGAAATATGAAGTATAACTCTGAGGTCCTATTGTAATTATGCAAAGTGTGGGTCATTAATGGTGGTTTAGAATCTGGATGGCTCCCATTGACTAGGACAATTGGTTGTAGATGGTTTATTTACCTGCAAGCCTTCCTGCATATGTGTGGGCCAGCCCATGGGTAATGAAGAATGAGGTCTCACAAGACATGTGACCATGTCACATGATACTGAAATCCATCTTAAATGTGGTACATTTCCATTTAGAAGGATGGGTGGGGACCCAGGGAGACAAAAGATTCCTGCCTTGTTCTGTTCCACCTCCTTTTATAGCTTTGGCACAAAGGAGGTTGCCAATCATGAGAACACCCCTGCTTTCCACCAAAGGTGTCTGCTAGAACTAACAAGGACTGTACCGGGGGAAAGGATTGGGCCCAGACTAGGAAGGAGTCTAGTCTGTGAAAGAAGCTTATTGAAACATCTCTGAGAGTGAGATTTTACCTGTAAACAGCTTCTTAATGTATTAGGCTTAGATTTGGGTGTTTTTGCTTGGTGACTTACTTTGCTCTGTTTGTTATTACTTGGAACCACTTAAATCCTACTTTTTATACTTAATAAAATCACTTTTGTTTATTAATAAACCCAGAGTAAGTGATTAATACCTGGGGGAGCAAACAGCTGTGCATATCTCTCTATCAGTGTTATAGAGAGCAGACAATTTATGAGTTTACCCTGTATACGCTTTATACAGAGTAAAACGGATTTATTTGGAGTTTGGATAACATTGGGAACTGGGTATCTGGGTGCTGGAGAGAGGTTACCTGCTGAACAGTTTTTGGTAAAAGTCTGCAGCTTTGGGGGCCTGGTCCAGACCTGGGTCTGTGTTGCAGCATACTTGTGTGTCTGGCTCAACAAGACAGGGTTCTGGAGTCCTAAGCTGGCAGGGGAAACGGACTCAGAGGTAATTCCAGCAGATCAGGTGACCCCGTCCTAAGGGGATCTCTGTGACCTCACCCGTCACAAACACCTCCCTGAATATTATCTAAGATTTGAAAGAGCTGGTTGGCGAAAGAAAATAATAATATATTTGAAGAAAAATTCCCAATTCACTGGATGAATTATTACATGAAATAATCTGACCAGTTGTAGTTACTAATGTTTGGAGGCTGTGTTGATGATACTTTTTGCATAAGTGTCTGCAGGCCAAATCCTGTGGTAAAACAAGCAGGATCTAGGCGCTTGTGCAAGGGTACATGGCAGATGTCATGTTATGTTGTAACATGTGGATGAGTACATATATTCTGTGTATGAATCCATATATCCCTATATTTATTATTACTTATTTTTAATAATAATTGTTTGTACAAGCCTAGAGGCTACAACAAAGACTTAAGTCCCCACTGTGCTAGAGGATTTATTTTGTTCAAACTCTAAATAAGAGTCAGTCTCTGATCCAAAGAGCTTACATCGTACATAAACAATGGACAAAGGGTGGAAACAGACTTCCCCAATGTCAAACAGGTGGGGATTACAGCCCACGTCTCCTGAATTTGTGCCCTATCCACTTGGGCACACACCTTCCTCCTTGTCTGGATCATTTTATAAATGATATATGTACATCAGATAGGAGTCTGTGACCATTTTCAACTACCCTGCAGATTAGGGGGCATTCTCATCTGAGAAGTGAGAATTATGCACTTAACTGCTATCGCCACTCCCATCGTGCGGGGCTATGAGTACAGAAACTCAGAGAAGTCGCAGAAAAGGCAAAGTGCTGGATTAAGTGATATCTCTCTCTTTATAGAAAGAAAAATAACCTCTTTATTTTATTGTTTTAAAATGCAAATATGTACCTTGCAAAGCCCCCTCCCAGATGGGTGCTACCTGGCATGTTTTTAACTTGACACCACCAGTGCAATTGCAGCTGTCAGTTGTGCTTTACCGAAAAAGTGACTGGTTTGTTTTTTTTTAAATGAAACTCTGTAAAAGCCTCTAGACCTGGAACATTCAAAACGTTTTTTGTTTAAAGTGAAGGTTCAAAATGGTGGAGCCTTATTGTGGGCCAATGTTAGAGCAGGAGCTTGGGTTGAGGAACAGCTGAGATGTGATTAATTATCATAAACATTTCCATCCCTGACAGATACTTACCTGCTTCAGTTTTGAACTGGCTGGATAAAGAAGAGAAATTAGGGTCCTATACCTAAGGAAATAATAGTAACCACTCTTTCTCCAGCTCATTTATTTTTCTCCATATTGAGGGGTATATGAAACAAACACATACATTTTGATATTGATTGAGTCTGTTACCAAGTTTAACAAAGGCAATTTAATCCCAGACAGTGCTATTGTTATAAATTCCATCAGGACAGTTTTTGACCAATCGGATTGCAGAGAATTTGAACAGCACTTTAATAATCAATGAAAGCAATAGGAAAAAGTCTTCTTACAGCTGTTCTTTATGGGCCAAACCCTCAAGCTATGTAAATCAGCTTAGATCAATAGACTTCAGTGGATCTGGCTCCTGGAGAGCAATTTATTCAAAGCCATCTGATGGGACTGTGCTGAAACCTGCCTATGCCTAGCCGGTAATTGGAGATGACAATCGGAGTGATGGGTTATAATTATGATGTAGTAAAATGATGGGCTCAGGTGGAAGTTGAGGAGGAAGCAAGGCATTCTACAAATATTAGAGCCTTTAGAATCAGCCTTCACAGCCCCTATCCCACTGCTGTCATAAGGTCGCTTGGGCACTTCCTAGTCATTGATGCGATCGTGACCTGCACCCAGAGATAATTTTGGAGGGGGAAGTTGAGATGAGATCACTGATAGTGCATTGCAGTGGTGTACATGCAAGAAGCTGCTTAGACTGTGTATATTCAACAACTGTCAAAACAACAACAACACACTCTACAAGCCAGATCTGGATGCTGAAGCTGGAAACTGCCCTTGTCAGAAAGATGCAGGTGGTACCCATTCCAGATTAACCAACTGGAGACTTTTCTATAAGGACCTCTTAATAATTATTGACTTTGCAGATGTTTAATTCCCAACTTCCCCCCCCAGAAGTTCTGTTATAAATTGAACTAATAAAATCCAGGCCCTGAGCTGTTACATCTCAAGGGGTCAAAGGTAACTCTCCGCTTCACCTCATGCTGCCTGAACACCTTAGACATGCCAGTATCAATAGCAATACTCTGTGCCCTGGCATTGTTCAGCTAATATATTCTATGCATCCATTCTTCTAGCTCATACTGAAACAAAACCTTCCTCCAATTTTGTGGTCATGTGGAGATGGGCCTGAATTGGAAGATGGAATCCTAAATGCCACCCTGATGCTGGCACCTGACTTCACAACTCTGACTTTTCTGTGGAATGGGCCAAATCAGAGCCTGACTTTCAAACATACCCCTGAACTCCTGGATGTGGATCTGACTGTGAGAGTAGGGATCCTTTCTAAATGGAATCCCTTCAATCAGAGCTAGTTGGTACAGATTGCTCTAGCTAAGGTAATTCAGAGCTCTGGGAGCAAGGGAAGATAGAGAACATGAAAGAATCGAAAATCAATGGGAGAAACAAGTGGATGGATGAAACATGGAGATCAAGGTTAAAAAAGGATACAACAGGAGTGGGGCAAGGAAGAAGAGAGGTGAAAATCTCAGGAGTAAAAACAGAGAGGAAAGAATAAAAAAAGCAAATGAGATGAGAAAAAGCCCTTCATGTCAGTTCACAGAGTCAGAGGAAGCATTTGCTGTGACTCTTGTGAAGTATGGCTTGGACGGGGTTGTGTTGCCCCTTCCTTTGTGTTGCCTCATTTTTCATTTGCTTGAAACATGCAGGTATTAGTCAAAGCTCTCCAAAGAGTGGTGAAAGGCTCTGAATTCCCAGCCATAGCTTCAAATGCCAAGCTAGCTGCTTTAATTCAAAGCATCTTCTTTCCTGTAAAACATTGTCCCAGGCTGTTTTATTTGACCAAAAAATCAAGATGACATTTAAACCAGGGAAAAATACAGGCTAGAAAGAACTTTTTTATTAAAACTCACCCAGAATTACATGTTTTGTTCATGGTGATGTTTATTTAGCTACACAACAATAATTCATGTCTTCATAGAGATTCAGGTTAGACACCCTGACAGCACATACGGAACATAGGAAAGGTTTTCATACCATGAAGTTTTTTTTTCTCTCTCTCTCTTCTTCCCCCCCTCCCTGTTCCCTCTTGGGTTCTATGAGCATGGATTTAATTTTGCATGTATTTAAAATAAGTCTTATTCCATTCAGAAAGAGGTGAGTATTCTAACATCCTATCTAGGCACCTGCAAGAAATTGAGCACCCTGCTTCCCCAAAAAGTGTAAAAAAAAAAAAAAAAAGAAATGGTTGTCCTTTATTCTTCAGGCAATAGTTAGTGCCTGTCTGCAGGAGGACAGGATGGCAGCAGTTCCTAGAGAAGCATTCGTGAAGCTTCTGCTCACAAAATGAGGGGGCAGGAGGCAGTGGAACTATTGTGATTCCACTGAAAGCAGAATTGCATGCTATAGGGGTCCCACTCTGAACAATGCAGAGATGTGCTCTCTGGAAGTTCCTTGTAGGTCACGGTGGAGCAAGGGTTTCCAAGTAGGGTAGGGGGTATGGCTGGGACCAGTGGGTCTGAACGACATGGATTCATGTATACAGCAGCAGAAGGATGGTCCTGTGGTTAGCCTGAGAGTAGAGAGACCCAGATTCAATTTCTGGCTCCTCCACAGACGTCTTGTGTGATCTTAGCTTAGTCATTTGTATCCAGATCCACAAACGTATGAATATCTTTGTGGATCTGGGCTTTAATCTCTCTATGCCTCAGTTTCCATTGGTAAAGTGAGGATAATAGCACTTCCCTACCTCACAGGAGTATTGTGAAGATAAATATATTAAAGCTTGTGATATGCTCAGATATTACGGTATTGGGGGATAAGTGCCTGAAATAAATAGAGCCACTGGCTGTCCCTCTCTCTGGGGGAAGCTACAGGCCATAGGGGCTATTGCAGCCCTGAAGTTTCAGTGCAAGATGCTTCCCAGCCTAGGGAGTAGTTACTCAGGTTATATGCTGAGCACCGAATTTGTTGTGGAAGATGTTAAGTGGAGAATCCAGGAAATGACAGAGCTGTCCATAGGACGAATGTCACATGAGCAGGGGCAATGCAATCTTATCACTCTAACACAATTAGCAGTATCAAAAGCAGCTGTCCAGTGTAAAAGGATCTTCATCCTGGCTCAGGACTACTTCATCGGCCAACATAAGTAGCACAGTTTCTGTATTAAACTAGGCTGACTGATATCAAGGGAATCTCTGGAAACCAGACATTGCCAAAGTTGCATTATCACCAACCTTCTCGCCCATCTTTACCAAAAAGAAAGAAGTTTAAAACTGGTCAATGATTGGCAAGATTATCATGTGCAGGGATTGTTTTGTGTGCAAATGCCTCCTTAACGACAGCTGTCAGCATGCCTTCCTGCAGAGGCACTAGCAATCACTACCAGCAGCTGGCTCCGTACCTCAATGGCTTTCAATTCACAGCTTCTTAAGAAAGGATTTGAAGGCAGTGAGGACAGAGGCTTTGGGGATCAGTCAGGACCGGCAAGCCACATGTAAGCAAATTGCTTAACTTGTTCTGCTGTTATACTGCCTTTGTCCAACTCCCAGTGTGTTTTCTAAAATTGGTTTGATTTGTGATGGGCACTTTTGTGCCAGTTTGAACTATGCAATATCAAAAATAAAATCCAGAACACCCAGGGAGTGGTCTGTGCAACAGATGACATTTGGCTCAGATGTTATCAGATGAGAATATTGTGAAACAGCAAATAAAAAAGTTGGAAATGCTTGAAAATTCTGCTTCATTACCTCACATCAGCCCCTTGTTAATTAGGCCTAATTTTAATCATCATCCACCTCACCTTATTTAGCTGCAGAAGAGTATTATCTTCCCACACAAGACTGCTCATGTCAGGGAGAACTGCACTAGGTTTATTCAAGGAGCAGCATTCCTGGAGTGTTCGCCATTCTTAGTTTCAGCAACAACAGTGAGTATAATTTTATCCAGCCCTGCTGGTGGCCTTGTGATCATCTTTACCAGCATGGCAGGTTTCTAGCATTCTCCATGCAGCCAAGAGGGAATCCCAACACCATAGATTTTCAAGCTGTGTGCTTTGGCAGAAATACTATTACTCAAACCCTAAAGAGAGGCCAGAAAAGATGGGAAGTCATCGTGAGGATAATACTTCAAATAGGCCATCCAATGGGGATCCCTTATGTTATGACAGTGCGTAAAACTGGAGTGGAAAGAAACTATAACCATCCTGAAATTATAACTGGCAAAGTTTTCAAGCACCCCATCTTATTTACTTTCCTTTGTGAAGATGACCTGTTTTTAAAAAAACAAACCAAAAAAAAAAGTCAATGCTCTGCTGAGAGAGAAACAAAAGATCGGGGGGAACCAAGGCAAAGTGTCTAGGATCCATCCTCCGATATGCCGTTTGTGCATGGTTAATGGATGCTGGGCATTAATATTTCTTACCCTTTTGTCTGTGTTCACTGTAATAGAAACCCCTGTCTAGACTGAGTGGCTACTGCAAGTAATCCCAGTAATATCCAGTAAAATCACTCTGAAATGTGATAGCCATAGTTATCAAGGAGCACCAGGATTAACTTGATTGATTGAACAATGGACTTCTGGTTTTTAACATGATCTATATGTGTCTCAAAATCAAAAAATATAGATGGTTTGTAAACCCTTCATTGCAGGGTAACTTATCATAGTCAATAAATGTACTGACACACCCTAAAAGGAGACAGCTTAGCAATGTTGCCTATGTGAAAGGATAAACAGCAATAGCCATAAAGAAATACTTACATTTAATCAGCCACTGCTTCTGCAAGGACAGCATCCAGTAACATACTTGTTGTTGGCCAGTTAGTACAAAATACACAGTTGGTCAAGCTTTCTATAACAGCTCTTGTTTTGAAACATCTCATTGATGAAGATATTCGCAGTAGGCCCCAATCATGGCTGCCATATTCCTTCCACAAAGCAGTCTGGACACTCAACAAATTTGCTGGCACACCTTTGGCATATTTAGCAAGAGTATACTAATCAGTCCAGATATACACTGAATGCACTTAGAATCATAGAATCATAGAATATCAGGGTTGGAAGGGACCCCAGAAGGTCATCTAGTTCAACCCCCTGCTCAAAGCAGGACCAAGTCCCAGTTAAATCATCCCAGCCAGGGCTTTGTCAAGCCTGACCTTAAAAACCTCTAAGGAAGGAGATTCTACCACCTCCCTAGGTAACGCATTCCAGTGTTTCACCACCCTCTTAGTGAAAAAGTTTTTCCTAATATCCAATCTAAACCTCCCCCATTGCAACTTGAGACCATTACTCCTCGTTCTGTCATCTGCTACCATTGAGAACAGTCTAGAGCCATCCTCTTTGAAACCCCCTTTCAGGTAGTTGAAAGCAGCTATCAAATCCCCCCTCATTCTTCTCTTCTGCAGACTAAACAATCCCAGCTCCCTCAGCCTCTCCTCATAAGTCATGTGCTCTAGACCCCTAATCATTTTTGTTGCCCTTCGTTGTACTCTTTCCAATTTATCCACATCCTTCCTGTAGTGTGGGGCCCAAAACTGGACACAGTACTCCAGATGAGGCCTCACCAGTGTCGAATAGAGGGGAACGATCACGTCCCTCGATCTGCTCGCTATGCCCCTACTTATACAACCCAAAATGCCATTGGCCTTCTTGGCAACAAGGGCACACTGCTGACTCATATCCAGCTTCTCGTCCACTGTCACCCCTAGGTCCTTTTCCGCAGAACTGCTGCCGAGCCATTCGGTCCCTAGTCTGTAGCGGTGCATTGGATTCTTCCATCCTAAGTGCAGGACCCTGCATTTATCCTTATTGAACCTCATTAGATTTCTTTTGGCCCAATCTTCCAATTTGTCTAGGTCCTTCTGTATCCTATCCCTCCCCTCCAGCGTATCTACCACTCCTCCCAGTTTAGTATCATCCGCAAATTTGCTGAGAGTGCAATCCACACCATCCTCCAGATCATTTATGAAGATATTGAACAAAACGGGCCCCAGGACCGACCCCTGGGGCACTCCACTTGACACCGGCTGCCAACTAGACATGGAGCCATTGATCACTACCCGTTGAGCCCGACAATCTAGCCAGCTTTCTACCCACCTTATAGTGCATTCATCCAGCCCATACTTCCTTAACTTGCTGACAAGAATGCTGTGGGAGACCGTGTCAAAAGCTTTGCTAAAGTCAAGAAACAATACATCCACTGCTTTCCCTTCATCCACAGAACCAGTAATCTCATCATAAAAGGCGATTAGATTAGTCAGGCATGACCTTCCCTTGGTGAATCCATGCTGACTGTTCCTGATCACTTTCCTCTCCTCTAAGTGCTTCAGGATTGATTCTTTGAGGACCTGCTCCATGATTTTTCCAGGGACTGAGGTGAGGCTGACCGGCCTGTAGTTCCCAGGATCCTCCTTCTTCCCTTTTTTAAAGATGGGCACTACATTAGCCTTTTTCCAGTCATCCGGGACTTCCCCCGTTCGCCACGAGTTTTCAAAGATAATGGCCAAGGGCTCTGCAATCACAGCCGCCAATTCCCTCAGCACTCTTGGATGCAATTCGTCCGGCCCCATGGACTTGTGCACGTCCAGCTTTTCTAAATAGTCCCTAACCACCTCTATCTCTACAGAGGGCTGGCCATCTCTTCCCCATTTTGTGTTGCCCAGCACAGCAGTCTGGGAGCTGACCTTGTTAGTGAAAACAGAGGCAAAAAAAGCATTGAGTACATTAGCTTTTTCCACATCCTCTGTCACTAGCTTGCCTCCCTCATTCAGTAAGGGGCCCACATTTTCCTTGGCTTTCTTCTTGTTGCCAACATACCTGAAGAAACCCTTCTTGTTACTCTTGACATCTCTTGCTAGCTGCAGCTCCAGGTGCGATTTGGCCCTCCTGATATCTTTCCTACATGCCCGAGCAATATTTTTATACTCTTCCCTGGTCATATGTCCAACCTTCCACTTCTTGTAAGCTTCTTTTTTATGTTTAAGATCCGCTAGGATTTCACCATTAAGCCAAGCTGGTCGCCTGCCATATTTACTATTCTTTCGACTCATCGGGATGGTTTGTCCCTGTAACCTCAACAGGGATTCCTTGAAATACAGCCAGCTCTCCTGGACTCCCTTCCCTTTCATGTTAGTCCCCCAGGGGATCCTGGCCATCTGTTCCCTGAGGGAGTCAAAGTCTGCTTTCCTGAAGTCCAGGGTCCGTATCCTGCTGCTTACCTTTCTTCCCTGCGTCAGGATCCTGAACTCAACCAACTCATGGTCACTGCCTCCCAGATTCCCATCCACTTTTGCTTCCCCCACTAATTCTACCCGGTTTGTGAGCAGCAGGTCAAGAAAAGCGCTCCCCCTAGTTGGCTCCCCTAGCACTTGCACCAGGAAATTGTCCCCTACGCTTTCCAAAAACTTCCTGGATTGTCTATGCACCGCTGTATTGCTCTCCCAGCAGATATCAGGAAAATTAAAGTCACCCATGAGAATCAGGGCATGCGATCTAGTAGCTTCCGTGAGTTGCCGGAAGAAAGCCTCATCCACCTCATCCCCCTGGTCCGGTGGTCTATAGCAGACTCCCACCATGACATCACTCTTGTTGCACACACTTCTAAACTTAATCCAGAGACACTCAGGTTTTTCCACAGTTTCGTACCGGAGCTCTGAGCAGTCATACTGCTCCCTTACATACAGTGCTACTCCCCCACCTTTTCTGCCCTGCCTGTCCTTCCTGAACAGTTTATAACCATCCATGACTGTACTCCAGTCATGTGAGTTATCCCACCAAGTCTCTGTTATTCCAATCACGTCATATCACTTGCCCAGTTTTTAAATGGATTATTAAATCAGCTAGGCATAGGCGTATCTGAATCCAAAGCATTGCAATTACATGCCCCATTCCTGTTAACGCTGACTGGAAGTGTGCACCTGACACATGTGCATTGAAATGACTGACATTCTCTGTTGCTCCATTTTTACCATCTGGAAAACAGGCATAATGTTTCTTTTCATGACAGAGTGGTGTTAGGTTTGGTTAATTAATGTTACCAAAGAGTTTCAAGCTCTTCAAACAAAAAGAACAAGTGCAAAGTGTTATGACTTAAACTCGTCCTCTACAAAATTACACTATTTTCTCACTTTAGGGTTAAGGTGGAAAAAAAAGTATCCTGTAAAGGACTTTCTTCCCAGAGAAAAACATTTATGTTCAAACCCAGCTGCCCTTAACTTCAAAGGAAACCATCCTGACACAAGAGCAGATTTTGGCTCTAAAGTTGGTGACAAGGGGATAAATTCTTGATTATCATGAAAATACCCTAGATGAGATTCTTCCCTTAGACAGTGTCCATTGCAGTCACGCTACACTGGAATTTATCCTACCGAGAGACAGAAGTTTCTTTTCACCCAACATATATGGCAAAATGTGAGGGAAGTAATGCAGATGTATGGTGGACACCACATTGGAATTAAGTGGGATGTCACTTGACTTGGACAAAATATTGATTGTGATGGATTCTTCCAATAGTCACATTATTCATATGACACCTCATGGCACCATATAATCTCCAATGTAATTTAGCATTAGCTAATGGTCAATTTATTTTAAAGCTTTGTCTCATTTTGCAGCCAAGAAAACCAGTTCTATATTTGCATTTAAATAATTCTGTCTTGGTTTTTTTTATGATGCACCTGTGAATTGTGTTCCCTTTTGCCCTTGCGATCCAAAGACTGAACAGATGGTTAAGACTTTATTTAAAGTGTTGGGTCTATTAAAATAATAGACTATTGTTGTCTATTGGGTTGCTCAATGATGGAACAATGGATTTGTCCACTATGACAGGGAACACTTCAACAGGGGTTTCTCATTACCGGTGTCTTTTTAATACATACATTTTATGAGGGAGGCAGAACCAAAATGAAAAATCCCAGGAACATCCCTTTTACCTTTCTTGTGGTGGAAACAAGCGTTTATTCTTCAGGGTGGGACTGCAGCCACAAGCAAGATCCTTGAATTGCTGATAAAATTCATGAGCCCAATCACCTTTTATTTTAGAACTAGAGAAACTACCCTGTCAGAGGGACAGATTCTCGTAAGATATACCTCAACCGAACTCCATTGGCATGAACCAAGCTGTGTCAATTTACACCAGCTGAGGATGTGGCTCTTGGCAAGGTTGTATGTACTATAGCTTGGCAGAAGAATTCTCTTGCGTTGACCTGACATTGACCTTTCGCCCGGCCTTCCACAGCTCAGGAAAACACTTCTTGTGTTACAGCCCTGCAGAACGCATCCGAAGCACAGACTTCCAGATTAACAGCCAAGGTGTTGAGCTCATGTTAGGCTAAATTACGTGAGATCTAGGCTTGGGATTTTAGCTGCTAGTGATGTTGAAATGGCACAAGAGTCTGGGGCCGGGGGCGGGGGGGGAATGGTTGTAACTTAAATAGGTTGTGGCATTTTGCAACTTTAGTTGGGGATTCTGTGTAAAGGGGAGTAACCCTATCCTGTGCAAAATGGATATTTGCAGAGAATTATGGAACATAAGCTCTCAGCATCCTGAGAATACTTTTTTACAAGAAAATTCATAGGAGCTTTCTGGCAGACAAAGCAACTTTGAGACCCTCAGCTTCTGGATATGTACTCTATGGTCACAATCCATGTGGGAATGAATGGCAAAACTAGAGAGTGCTGAAAGGGGTAGAAAAGGAAAAAGGGATGTAGGCAGTCAAGCTGTGGAGAGGGGTTCACATTAGATTTCTTCTCTAGGCACAATACAGCCCCCTAGGAGTTTAGATCTGACTCTGGGAGTCCCGAAATTTGATACATGGATCTTTCTGATCTATACTGGGTCCAGACCATGCAATGACCAATAGACGAATTAAACCAACTCATACATTTCTGTTTTTCATTGCATTAACATCTATTTCATTGCTTTTAGGGCCAAAAACATTATAACTCATAGCATTGCAAGTTTTTCTCACCCAAATTTTCAAGTTATCCATGTTCTCATGCTAACTTCAAATATGGTTGCAAATATCCTGTTTCCCTTCAGTGTTGGGCTGATATATCAGAACTTGGCTGTGAGGTATGTGGTATTTCCATTATAACCTTTATGTCTCCTTGGGAGCTAACTTGGGAGTGTTATTGAATACTGTACTCTGTAAGCAATCACTGCAAACAGGAAGTTGTACACTAAAAATACTGTATAGAACAGTTCCTGAATCACCAAATATAAGACAAAAATAACGATGAATGTATAACAAAAATCAGAATTTTTTCCTGTGGATATACTGATCAAAGTTAGAGAACATTGTGGTGGGAAAACGGTAGGGGAAAACACAAAAGATTATAAAATCCTATTATCTTGATGTGACCCGAAGAGCAACAAATAGCAAAATGAAGTATATGAAGTGTGATTCTCATGAGAACAGGGGAGGAAATCTTATGTATGGAGGTACTGTCTGAAGACACCCTGAAAGTTCATATGTTGTAGTTAAAGCATTACAGAATATCATGGATGTAGCAATTGGGATCCACCTCATTATTGTCAGATGGATCCAGGGCCATCCCTAGCTATTTTGGTGCCCTACGCAGCCCCAGGCCTCCATGGGCGGGAGCGGGGAGGGGCTGGCCACTTCCTCTGGGAAGTGGAGTGACCCGGCTGCAGCGGGCTCCACTCCCCTGGCTCCCAGCCATGCCGCTGGCGAGGCTGGGGGGTGGTTCCCCCCTCCCCGCAAGCCTGGGAGCCAGGGGAGTGGAGCAGGCTGGGGCCGGGTTGCTCCATTTACCACACCATGAGTGCAGGGTCAGGCCTGGCTGCAATCTTCAGGGGAGTGGGGGCGGGGCTGGGGCAAGGGCGGGAAGAGGCAGGGCTGGGGTGGAGCAGGGGCTGGAGCAGCACGCAGCTGTGCAGGGCACCAGGAAATGTGCCCCAAATTTCCTGGTGCCCTACGCAGCTGCATGCTTTGTGTATGAGTAAGGACGGCCCTGGTGGATCCAGTCCTGTTTCGAAGTTGCTTGAAATACAAGGAAGTGTAGAATCAAATAGATATTGTAAACTTCCAAAAGTTAAACCAGCTATCTTGGAACCACTACTATTCTAGTTCAAAAGGCAGATGGAGTGTGGGATGGATATTTAGCTGTCTCACGTAAGTGTCCATCTTCTGAGTGCACTAGTAGGTGGCTACTCAATCCAGAGTTGTTAAAGCCCAATCCTGAGAACTTGAGTCTCCCCAGAGAATTCCACAGGCAAGAGTAATCCAGGACATACTCATCTCAGGGGTATAAACTATGACTGAAATACAGCAGGTCTAGCATAACACACCCTGGGAAGAAGTGATAAGGAAAACAATGGCAAAAACATGGGGAGGAAATAAAATAATGTGAGTTGCCAATAAAGAAATACAGAAGAATTGACAAAAATCAAGGCAAAGTTAAAACAAAAATCTGCAAAAAGTAAATAGCCTGGAAAGGGAATTTGATACATACAATTCTGCTTTAATAGCATACAGTTAACCTGTGACTTGTGCTGTGTGTCCTTGCCAGGAGCAAGAACCTCCCCCCTTATGTCAAATTTGGGTCTGAATACACAAGATGCAAGTGGGGTTATGTAACCCCCTACTGCCTCTCTGAACTATGTGATTCCCTGGCCAGAGTAGCTTAGCCAGTGTGTATGTGAGGGTGCGGGGGAATTGTAATTTGCTGCTGGTCTAGGCCAGCTGGTATAGAGAGCACTGGGCAGATGAGAAGACACTCACCACCTCCTCCTCCAACAGCTGGCAGTCTTTCCGGTCTCTCCCTCCTTCACTTGCTCTTGCAGCCTCTCCCTGTCTTAGCTGGCCCATTATGCCCAGGTAGAGCCAGGTATCATGGACATGCATGGATAGTGTCTGGTAATGCACACAGATATGCCCAGGGCTAGTCTGATCACTGTTTTGGGGGGGTCTTCCTCTGAGGACCTTGCAAGTTTCAAGGAGAAATGTGACTGTCCTCGCTCCTAGAAAATAGAAATGTAGCCAAAGGCGGAGGTCACAGGTGCTGGGTGGTTTTGGCACCTTCAACAAAAGCAGTGCAAAAGGACTTGTTTGTGACAGCTTTGAGCAACGTCTTTGCTAGAGGATTGCTGGTATCTTAACCTATTGTCCCAAACTACAAGGTAGTGCCTGGGAAACAAGGAAGTTAAAAGTACATTAAAGTTTGCACACTAAGGCCAGCAATAACTTCAATGGACCAGGACCTTCACCCAAGAGTTTACTGCCGTGCACAGGCAAAAAGACACCCTTACAGATGAGCCGCAGGCTCCACATGCGAGGAGAGCTACCTGGGGTTGGTGGGTAATCATGGGAAACACTCCCAGCCCTTAAATATGTCGGGGAGGCATCACTTCAATGCAGCATTTGACTTCTGGTTTACAGAATTATTTTCACTTTTCTTATGATTTGTTGAGCCGAACAGCCAGCCAGGAAAAAAAAAATCACTGTAGTTCTCATTTCTCAAGCACCGTATCTGTTTTAAATCAAGGAGAAGGGAGACTTCTAATGAGGCCCATTCAAAATTAATGTATTTTACAAGCAATTCCCAGCAGATTCGCTGTAATATGTCACTCTTTATGCCTCATGAGAGACACATGAACAAACAAGAGTTTGGAGGGGAAAAGGGAACTGAGATGGGGGGAAAACTGCATTTCTGACCAGTTCTGCAGCTAGTGTGTTGAACGAGAGACAAAACTGGAAATCATCTAGAATTGTGCTTCCAAAACATCAAGGCCCAGAGTTCAGCTGCAAAATCTACTCTAGTAAATATGAACAGTATAAGACTTAAGTGTCTTAAAGCTTATTTCCAAGGAAGTGTCTCATTTTATTACAACATGAATAAGAAGCTCTAAGGTAATATTTACTTTGGTTTACATTTCATAAAAACAGAAGACTGTAATTTCATGGAGGCTATAGCAGGAATTTGTCTTTCCATCCAAGCGGAAGAAATCATGTTCAGGACCTTTCCCTAAGGACTCCAGGGGAAAGCACATTAACATGGAAACTCCCTCTCTCCCTCTTTATTTGTGGAGCTAGACTTTCAGGCGGATAAGGCTGGAATTGAGAGAAGCTATAACTGGACTAACTGGCCAAAACCTGTGACATTAAGTGGTAGGCAAGGGGAAAGGATGCAAATGCTGAAAGGATAATCCCAAAGGTCCAGCACTCCAGCTGATAAAAATCAGAAGAGCTATATAATCAGTGAGAGATTCCTACCTAGAAAGAAGATAATTGCAGAGACTTGAAGAGGTTGGTGCAGTAGTTTAGTCCAATTCAACCTGTCACGTATTTCACAACTGAGTAGCCCAGCAATGTCTTTAAGATGCTAGAGGAGGCACTGAGGCCCTTAATGAAGATGAAGGGCTGAGCGGGAGGCTTGTGAAGAACAGGAATGGAGAGAGAAAGAGGAAAGACATCTGCAAAGAGCTCAGTGCATGGGGGAAATCATGCAGGAGCTCATTCCCGATACAAGAGCATCTGAAGCACAGATATCAATAGACTGCACCCCACGGAATTTTGGTCAGATGAATGAGTGACTTCTACATGTAGTTGATAGGTTAGGCAGTGTGGTCCCTGAGGCAGCACCAGGACAGAGGTCTGAAGAAAGCAAACCAGCATGGAATTATAAGAACAGCGTCCTCACCCTCTGATTTCTTGATGGAGGCTGGCTTGGACATATCTCCTATCTCGACTGTGACTGGTGAGTCTAGCCTTTCCTTGGCTTTTGAAACTGTCTTTGATAATGGCATGGTTGCTAATCTTTCAGAAGCATGTTTCCTTGCAAGTTGTAGCCCTTCTGTATTGATAGGGGCCTCAACTTATCCCCTTTCTCACCCCACTGTAGCAATTTGCCTTCTGGCAAGGACAATTGACTGCAGTTCCCTTCTGTCTGGCAACATAACTCCTTCTGTTGGCCAGAGGGGATCAGTGGAGAGTGGTGCATGGTGTTTCCAACTCTGTCTACCTGGAAATGAGAAACTAAGCTTGGAACTCAAGCACAGATCCTAGTATTTTGCTGCCATTAGTCCACAGGCTTGCCCTTTTGCTTTTCTGAAAGGCCGTGTGACTTCTTTGTGGCCTCATCAGTGATCCAGTCATAACACCACCATCAGCCACCGGCTGCTGTCTATTCCCACGGTATAACCTATCCACTTCAGGGTCGTTCCCTGAATGTAATACTTGGTGCATTTGTGGCTGGTCCTGTCTTTCATTTCTGCAGTGGAAATTCTATCTCTACATGAAGAGTGCCCCAAATTCTGCAAAGGCACTTGTTCTTGAGTACACATTTCATTGCTGAAAATCTATACTGTTTTAACAGATGCAATAAAATTGTGTACATGTAAAGTTCATTTTCCTGCCATAACTACTTACAACTGGGAAAAGTCTCCTCCGGTTAGCACAATTCTTCTCTTACTTGCAAACACTTTAGAAGTAAAGGCTCTGATTGACACCGCTATGTATATTTGTGTGTGTGTGTATATATATAGTTACGTGTTGAAAGTAATCATCAGGCTTCCTCAAATCAATCCCACATTATTTGGGCTCCATGGTGGCAATTTCAAAAGCAATGTCATATGATGCCCTTCAGGATGCTTCCACACCCCATGAAGCATTTCCCCATGCTGTGTAGGCCCCTGGCCAGACTAATATCAGTGGCAAACACCCGGCCTGCACTTGGAGCCACTCTGATAAAGTTTAATTCATCCTTAGACATGCTTAACTCCTTGTATAATGATTGTGTTGCCTGGTACATTTTAAATGGGATTTCACAATGGAACAGACTATACTGACAAGTTTCCTTGAAATAATTTTTAAAATACAGAATCTGTTGTTTCTGCATCTCTACAAAAACCTTGACAATATGCCCTTCGTCTAAACAAAATCAATTCAGAGTCTCCTTTAATGTCACTTACACCTCGGATTTAAACTAACTTGGATTAATACTCTTTCTGCCTCATCGAAGATAAGCACTATATTCCTAGGATCTGTTCAATATAGAAGAATCATGGTCCTGTGCTATAAAGATGGGAAACTGGGGTGGACCAGTCCCCTTAGGTGGCATTGAGCATTCTCTCTCTCAAGTGCTTGGCTGGATGGTTCTTGCTCACATACTCAGAGGCTAACTGATCGCCGTATGTGGGGTTGGGAAGGAATTTGTCCCCAAGTCAGATTGGCAGCAACACTGGAACAGAGGGATTCACCTTCCTTTGCAGCATGTGGTGCGGATTATCTTGCTGTATCTCATTTAATATTTCCCTGCCATTGCAGGAGCCACAAGCACTGGTGCACCTCGGTCCCTCCTATTCTCTGCCAGTGGCACATAATAGTGTGGTATCCTGTGGGTGGCATTTCCTTTGGTCTCATTTCCTTTGTTGGGTTTAGTGTGCAGGTGCTGGGTGGTGTTGGTGGCCTCTGATATACTGCTTGCAGGTACTTTGGGATTTGTGGTCACAGCCCCACAAAGAAATAGTTTAGTTTATCTTGAACATTGAAACTATTTGCAAATGGCTCAAACGTAGCTTTCAGTTTAATGCTGTTTCCCCTTTTTAGAATTGTTTCCTAGTGTCCTTTTAGAGCACATGGGTCTTGCTTTTCCTTTTTACTGAAATGAGATAATTGGAGGGATAATTAAGGGTTTCAGAGTAGCAGCCGTGTTAGTCTGTATTCGCAAAAAAGAAAAGGAGTACTTGTGGCACCTTAGAGACTAACAAATTTATTTGAGCATAAGCTTTCGATGAAGTGAGCTGTAGCTCACGAAAGCTTATGCTCAAATAAATTTGTTAGTCTCTAAGGTGCCACAAGTACTCCTTTTCTTTTTTAGGGATAATTAAGGAGCCTGAGTCAGATTCTCATTTACACCAAAGCTACTTTACATGGTGTAAAGAGGCCTTAAAGAGTATGTACAATTTACTTCCACTTTAAGGCCCTTTTACATTGCTACACCAGTGTAACATGGAGGACTATACAGTGGACACAAGTAATGCGTTGTCTGCACTAGCACCAGGTTGATGGAAGTAGGTCAACTTTGGCCCTAAGTTGTTCGAGAAGGTGGTGATGTTGTGTCCATGTAATAGGGTGTCCATGTCATCAGGAGACGAATTTAGGTGTGGATGCATGCAAAACAAGTCAACTTAGGTCAGTATAACTTTGCAGTGTACATCAGGCCTTAGTGTAAATGAAAATCAGATCATTAAACTTGTGATTACTTGTGAATCTAAAATCTAGATAAAGGTAATTTCACTATTTAATAAATGAGATTTAATGCAGCATTTTTAAATATGCCCATGTAAGTGACTGAGGAGGAGGACATAGTGAGATTTAAGGGTAACAGCCCAGAACTAATTCCCATTGAAGTCTTTAGCACCAAGAGAATATTTTTACTGTGATGATCCTAAACACACAGTCCAGATCTGAACTCCCCAAAATATAATGGGGTAAAGATGAGCTATGGAATTCAAATCAGCATGTAGATCCAAACTTCCCGGACAGCAAAACTCTAGACCTGAACATGCAGGAATTGTGTGTGTGTGTGTGTACACATGTGTGGTGGGGAAGAGTTTAAAAATTTGGATGTGGATCCACACTTTGCTCTTCAGGACCATCCCTCCTCTTTTAAGGTTTTTGGCTGTCTGGGATTTTTTTAGTTTAATACAGTGTCCAAAAGATACAGGAAGGGGAACTCAATTGAACTATGGCTTGGTTTCAAAAGCAACTGTGTAAGGAAAAGGAGCAAGAGACGAAACCTAAAGCAATTTCCTGGCAGAGCTTCTTCCTTGAGTCAGTCTTGAGTCATGGTAGCTTCTTTCAAGCCATCTTCTAAAAACTGCTTCCCACACACACCAGCCAATACAGACCTTCCAGGTAGAGGCACAAAGAACTTCCTCTCCTTATTGGATTAAGGATTTGCACTCCACATGCCCATACTCACCTCTTTCAAGGCCAAGGTGAGAGATTTATTTCAATATTCTTATGAGTCAGGAGCCTGAGGGTATAACAAACATTCTGAAAAATAGATTTCTACGTTCTTATTGTACCTGAGACCTGAATGACCAGAACATCAAGTTTGAAAGGAAAGGATCCATGCATTCTGTTATCATCAGAAGTGTTTCAACCTTGGTGGCAATGATATTATTGTTAGCATGACGTTTCAGCATAATTTGTTTGTATTATGCTAATGCTGCTCACACGTGGTAAGGAGGACAACACCCATCTGACCGAGTAAAGAAAAGAATAGGAAGTCCTTAGTATAGGAAGTCCAGAACAATGTCGTCTGTAGAAATAAAACTGCATGCTTACAGAAAAAGTTCAGATACAAAGAATGAGTAACCATTACCCAGATTTGGTCTAAAAAGGGATTCTCAAACTTTTTTACAGTGTAGATCCCATTTTGAGAGAGAGGTTGCCTCAAGGACTCCAGGAAACTATCCATTTGCAATTGAATGGACCTTCTTTTCAGCCATTCACAATAGGATAATGTCAATATGAAAGCTAGAGCACTTGTTTCCATGGAAAAGGAAAATGAGGGAAGTATTTAATGTATATTTCGCTGTAACAGCTAGAAAGGAGGGGGAGGAGAACCAGCGCCATTTGGCCAACAAGCTTCCTGCAGACCACCAGCATCCCATGGGATTGGGAAATGCTGGTTTAAGAAAAATCGGTGGAGGGAGAAGTCGCACTTACAGAAATTTGGACATGGGCCTTCGAAAAAACAGGGCAAAGTATAAAGACATGATTCTGCCTTTGTGTAGCCCTGTCTCCCATGAAGTTTCCAGACTTGTGCAAGCAGACACTTAAAATGACAGAGCTGATCTCCTCCAGTGTTTCACGAAACCACTTCTCACACAAATTCCAGCTGTGACTGGTCATTCGCAGGAGGGGTGGGAGATGGAATAGTGTTTCTTCTGCCCCGTTTTCATTTTCCCAACCCCACAACATGTTGGGGATCCATCCTGCAATCTCCCCTCAGGGCTTGCGCAGTCAGCAACGCTTGTCAGGATTGTGCCTCTAAATAGCTCTCTGCAGCCTCAGATCCATTTGGTCTCTCTGGTTCCACGCAACCCCAGCCAAACACCTACCCTGTCAAAGATTCACCAAAAACTGTATAGCCGATTCTGCTGATTTTTATTTGAAGAAGAGCCGTGTAACCAGTAAAGAAACTGTGATTTGTACCTGGTTCCTCATCACTGGGTAAAGAGATGGGGGGGAAAGCATTCTAATACCTTGATCCCCAAGACAATGAAGAGCAACATAAGGGTAAGAAAAAATAAATATGCTTAATGAGTGACAGGATATGCTCCATAATAATAAAATTGTGAAATGTACATGTAATTTATTGATAGCCATGTCTTGCATCTGTCATCTTTATCAGTCAGATTTCTTTACAGCCCTTCAATGTCTTGCAATTTGAAGAACTCATACTAAAACACAGGTTCAGATCTTACTTCCTTTCATCCACAACACACTGCCTCTACTCAGACTGCATTTCTGACATCTTCGTCCACTTGCAGACAAGAGCCTCACTCAGCACAAGTTTTAGGCAATATTCAGATTGCTTTCAACACTAGGAGTGCTTCATTCTTCAGCCTGTCGGAAATACATTGGCATCAGTGGTCGATAATCCCCCCCCCAAATCATCACATAGACCTTTTTAGTAAATCTTTCCACTTATTAGAGAGAAATTTAAACAGCCCAAATATGATTATTTTTCTAAGGAGTCCTTTAAAAACCGTTCACGAGTTCATGCGCCAACATACATGCTGAAAATACAATTAAAAAAATAAAATAAAATAAAATGTGACACATATTTGAGCCCAAATTAAAACTACCTACCGGCCAAAGCCTCCCCCCCCCTTGCCCAAAGCAAATAAATGGTCTTTACACAGAGGATCTGCACGGAGGCTTGCCGAGTTTCTTATGGGGAAACCATCCAGCAACTTTTCAGCCCACAGACTATACGAGCATCTACCCTTCCCCTCAGATCCCTGCACACACATAGAGGGTTTAGACCAGCAAATTTTCAGACCCACTGGCCACACCCAGGCCCCCAGCATGCACACATGTCACAATGACCCTCCGTGGAGACTCGAACCCCTTGCACAGCCTTTGTGTTCCCAGCCTATCCGCATGCATGCACAGCAGAACCATAACAGTTCCACTGCCTTTTGGTTCATCAAAAGCTATTTGCAGGCTGTTCTGAGTAACACGTGAGAGGCAGGACTGGCTCAGAGTGGCTTCAGTTCACTTTTGCACCCTACTTCCTCAGCTGCACTGTACATTCCTGGGTCTTAGCCAAGCATCGGAGCCAGAAGATTATGCAAAATTTTCTGGGAGGCATCAGGAACTCTGTAGAGGATTTACTGTAAAATCTCCATGAATTATAGCCTTTGTAACTGAAAACCACCAGTGTTTTAAAACGAGCTTTCCTTCAAAAGCATCCTAACAACCACACTTATGCCAATACACATATGAAACTACCACTATCTGCAGATAAGTGGGCCTAATTCACCTCTCACTGACCCCACTTTTACAGTGGTATAACTCCATTGATTTCAACTGAGTACCTCCAGCATACAGCAGTGTGTGGACCTGATTCTCATCCCTTTCAAAGTCTATTACATTGTGCTGAAAAGCAGACTCCTTGAACTGCACTGGTTTGGTCAGTGAGTTTTAAATCTCAAAGCCTTTAAAGAAACAGACTGCAAGTGTGCAATGAATGCATCGTTATTGCCAGAGTGTCTCTTCAGCATGATCCCCAGGAGGGGACTTTAAGCTTCTGCTTGACAGGTAGATGTAGTGTTCTAAGATCCAGAGAGCAATCCTACCTTGTCAAATGAAACTGAAAATGAGTCAATGAACAGAAATGACAGAAGGTGGGTTTTGTGTGTGCGTTAATTTATAACACCTCTAAGCGTTCGTGATTTCAATTCCTGCAAATCCTGTCACATTCTTTGACACTATATGAATGATGATAACCTCTGCACTATGTGCCCAATCTTCCTTCTGCTGAAGGCACTAAGATCAGGCCTTATACTTATAGATGTTTCAAGAGCTAGGAGCTAGCTTGTTTTCCCCCCTTTTATTTAATACAAAAGGTGTTACAGTACATTTCTGAGCTAGCCCAACTCCAGGTTTTGTTCTACTCTCATATTTTTTCATGCAGGGACTTAATTTTACCGTTCAATCAAGTAGCCTTTGTATATACATTCTTACCACTGTATTAAAAGTAAGACATTTTGTTCTGGTTTTCACTCAGGCAAATTCCTCCCTGAAGTAAAAACTGAGTCTCAGGCTGTGACCCCATGCCAGGGCAGGTCAAAGACAAGTGAGAAAAATGTATCAAATCCAGAGCAAAATTTAGCTTGAGAATATTTTGCCATAGTTTATCATACTACAAAAGAGGATTTGTCTTGTTCAATACACAAATTCCAGCCTGTCAGTACACCTCATACAACCCTCACTGAACTCAAAGGGCTTGCATAAGGTGTTAATCAAAGCAGGGTTTGGTCAGGAGAGTGTGTTTATACAGGGTGTAGAAATATACTGAAATATCCAGAGATAATTAGAGTATCTAGCTAACATCTAGAGTATCTAGCCCCTTGGTTTAGAATAATAGTCCTGCTGCAGAGCACTGTCACCTAGTCCTGGATTTTCCATCAATATCTTCTAACAGGAAGAGGTGCAGAATGCCAACAAGTTCATTACAGGCTTCTCCCAAATGAAGACTGCTGTCTCAAAGTGGGAATGTAAGCTAAGGGAAGTTAAAATATCAAAACCCAAACGTTTTGAAAGGAATAAATACCAACCAATTTAAATACAAAATCAGCACAGTCTTGATTATCCAAATCTCCATTATCAAAGCATCTCTGATATCTGAAATGGAGTCATGTCCCCTGATATCTGTTAATTACTTTGAAAATTTCTTCAGCCATCCAAAACCTACATCCTAAATTATTCAACATCCCCTGTTACATTCAGATAATCCAGGGTTGTTCTGTATTATTTTGTTGTTTGTCAAGTACCAGAGACTGTAGGTGTACATAGGACTGTAGACTGTTCATTCAAAATATTGGATTTCGTTGTTTTTTCCCTAGTAGTTTAATTTTTTTCTGTTTGACTCCCCATAACAAAAGTTAGCCTAATGACTTTACAAAGACTGAGGGTGTAACATGTACCACTCTCAATACATTACATTCACATATGCAGGCAGGGCACTGATAGCTCCAAGAATGCAATGGCATTCTGCATCTGCAATCACCACTAACCCAAAGCCCTGAGCTTGTCTGTAGATGTTATGGAAGTATGTTCACCCAGAATGCCTAAAGCATGTGGTATACATACTCAACTCTCACATAGTGCCTATGGTTCTAGAAATCAGACTTCTGCCAAATGCCCCAACTTGAAATTGATCACCAGGAACCATCCATGTGCTTCATGCTAATTCTAATCTCAGTTACTCCAGTGTAAAGCCAGCATGACTCCAGTGAAGTCAATGGAAAACTGGTGTAAGTTAGAGGAGAATCAGGACCAGTGTCTCCTTTTTCTACACTATTCAGATATTCTTTCTGTATAGATGGCTATCTTGAGATATAACTAGGCCCCATGCCTGCATGCAGATATGTAGGTAAGATTTCACACAGCACTGTATGAGAAGAAACATATTTTTGTGTTCATTCACCATCTTGAAGCCATGTTTCTTTGGCACTAACTATATGCTTTCAAATAAGGTTCTGATCAACTTATGTTAGCATTAAGTAGGAAGGCAAAAGAGCCCAAATGGACCAAAGGTGGTGATGAAGGCAGGATAGCCAGATGGACCTTTTCAGCTGTTTCTTTGTCCTGAACTTACATGATTTACACCGGTGGGCCAATACTTTTTTTGTAGAGTTAGAGTGTAGGATAGTCCCTTTGACGTAGATGCTATATCTTGGATAAATGTTACTGAATTAAGTTTAAGTATCTTAGGAACTTATTATATCAAAAATTCAATTGTTTATATGTTATCTCCTAGACAAGCTACATAGAATATGACTAATGTAAACCTTGGAAAATGTTATGAGCTTAAAAGGATATTTTTAAAGACATGGACTAAGAAAAGAATGAACTGTTAGTTGAGTATGTTTCCTAGGAAATACTTGGGAGGAAGGGCAAGCAAATGCCTACCTCCAGACCTGATATTTTGAAGCATTGCCTTGGGGAGGGGCCTTTGTCTACAAATTACCTATTCCCAGGATCAGAAGGCCCAAACAACATAAAGGAGGAAAGGATTCTGTTCTGAGCAGAAGATGTGATGAACTTGTAACTACAGTAAAACTCCTGGGTGGGGTCCGTAGGAGCCCTTGTTGGCACTGGGGGTGATTGCTGGTAAACTTATTAGCAGGCATGTAAGATCTTTTAGTGCTTTTAATAGGTTTTCTCTGTAATGCTTTTACCTTAAGAATAAATGTGCTTGCTGAGAAAGAGTTGTGGGGTAACTTAACTGTGGCAGTTACTCTGTTTACTGTCTCTGAGGAAAAAAGCGAAGCAGGCCTGCTGAGGCAGTCTGACTTTGCTGGGGAATTCACAGGAGGGAGAGAGACATGTGTCTCCGCCCAAGAGACATGACAGCTGGAGAACTGGAAGCCTAGAAGTGGGTGCCCTGGCTGGACCATAGAGGGGGAATACAGATGCACTTACCCTGAACTGTGACAGACCCAACACAGACACAATGTAAAGCCAACTTCATTTTCCTTGTCTGAAAGTATTTTTAAATGTTTCAAATTTGACACTGGTGAGGCCTCATCTGGAGTACTGTGTCCAGTTTTGGGCCCCACACTACAGGAAGGATGTGGATAAATTGGAAAGAGTACAACGAAGGGCAACAAAAATGATTAGGGGTCTAGAGCACATGACTTATGAGGAGAGGCTGAGGGAGCTGGGATTGTTTAGTCTGCAGAAGAGAAGAATGAGGGGGGATTTGATAGCTGCTTTGATAGCTGCTTTGATAGCTGCTTTCAACTACCTGAAAGGGGGTTTCAAAGAGGATGGCTCTAGACTGTTCTCAATGGTAGCAGATGACAGAACGAGGAGTAATGGTCTCAAGTTGCAATGGGGGAGGTTTAGATTGGATATTAGGAAAAACTTTTTCACTAAGAGGGTGGTGAAACACTGGAATGCGTTACCTAGGGAGGTGGTAGAATCTCCTTCCTTAGAGGTTTTTAAGGTCAGGCTTGACAAAGCCCTGGCTGGGATGATTTAACTGGGACTTGGTCCTGCTTTGAGCAGGGGGTTGGACTAGATGACCTTCTGGGGTCCCTTCCAACCCTGATATTCTATGATTCTATGATTCTATGAAATACTTCACCCCAATCCCACCCTCCCACAGGCACAACCTACTTTTGATAAGGGAGAACAGTGGTAAGAGAAAGTGGCCCCCACTGACCTATCTGACTCCAAGATACATTTTATTTAGCAATTTCCCTCCTCGTGACCACATCAGTAAGTAGTAATAACAGTTCTTTTCTCCAGGGCCACATCAAACTGCTTCAGGGCCTATGTCGCACCAGGTTGATTGTTTTTATGTCCTCTCCTTTCATTCCATAATGCAAGGGTTTCATGTCCAAAAAAATCCTCTGTCACATCCAGTTCACTCATAATTACTCTGACAAAAATCAGTCACTGAGAAAAATCCTTGATGTCAGGGGTTTCATCAAAGGCAAACTAATAAATACTGCAGCAGCCAGCTTGTCTTTGGAGTTCTTTTGGTGTTGCCAGAAATCTCACTCACTCCTTCAACCACAGCACAGTCAAAAGAATTACATTTGTTTCAGTTTCTTTTCCCTGTTATGGGCTTCCCTCCCTCCCCCGGAAATTAGGAGCACATACAAGCAAGATACCATACCATCCTTATCACTGCACCATCTGTAAATGGTTTCATTCCTCTGACAATTTCACATGCAACCTTATAAAAAGCCCCAGCAGCCTAACTCACTTACGTTGCTAACTTCAAAGATTTACATGACTGTTTTGGACCAGTCTGTGCTGCTGGGGCAGATATTAAGGGTCACGCTCACTTTCTGTGTCAAATGTCTGTTGGTTAATTGAAAGTTGCTTTCAACTGTGCAGCTGAGTGTCCTTTCAAAACTCAGGCCAAATACCAGCCAAAGGTGGCTGGAAAGAACTGGAAGTGGAAGATGAACCCCTGAAGAATTCTCTCTACCTTGCACACTAGACCATGGAAGCTTTCAGCAACTCCATGGACATTCCAGTGGAAGTTAATGCAGCTCTGTCTTGCCCTCAACTCGGTCTGCCTTAGAATCATAGAATATCAGGGTTGGAAGGGACCTCAGGAGATCATCTAGTCCAACCCCCTGCTCAAAGCAGGACCAATCCCCAATTTTTGCCCCAAATGGCCCCCTCAGGGATTGAACTCACAACCCTGGGTTTAGCAAGCTAATGTTCAAACCACTGAGCCTTCTACCTACTAACGTGACGATGAGGATGCAAATGTATGGCCAAAAGTGAAGGAGCCATGTTACTGGGAACAGGCAGAGGTTTTGGACAAGCAGAAAGGGACTGGCCCCTCTACACACAGGCTCCATATCCTGTGTTTCCCTGCACATCTCAGGATATCAATATAGTTAGTAGCTTCCTCTATCCCATCCCAAAAAGAAAAGAAGTTACTTGTGGCACCTTAGAGACTAACAAATTTATTTGAGCATAAGCTTTCGTGAGCTACAGCTCACTTCATCGGATGCATTTAGCTCACGAAAGCTTATGCTCAAATAAATTTGTTAGTCTCTAAGGTGCCACAAGTACTCCTTTTCTTTTTGCGAATACAGACTAACACGGCTGCTACTCTGAAACATATCCCATCCCAAGGGCCTATAGAAACCTCTCTCCCTTGCAATGATACTTAAATGAACACTCCATGGATTTAAACAGTCTCTGAAGCTACTTCCCTTCTGCCCCCTCACCCCCAATGGTGTTGACCATTTCTGAGACACGCTCAGCACTTTCAATTCCCATTAAAATTGGTGTTGGACATGCTTAGCACCTCACAGGCTCAAGCCCCACATGGGTAGTTCCTCAGGAGTAGATGATTTACAGCTTAATCTTCATGACAAATGAAGAGTATAAAACAAAGAAGACCTTTCTACCTCCTTGATAAAGGAGCCTTTCTGAAACCTCCTATACTCCTCTTTTCTTTACAGCCAAGTTGCAATCTTTACTTATTTATTAGAGCTGGTCTGGAAAATTTATATTTTTTTCCTCTGTGAAAATTTTCAACAAAAAATAACCTTTTTCATCTAAATTTTTTTCTATGAACTGTTTTGCGTGTTTTCATCAAAAATTACTGAAAACTTCTGAGAACCCCCCCCCCCCCCAGTTTTTTATGATAAAACTTTCGGGTTTGCTGAAAAGCCATTTTTCACTGGGGGAGGGGAGTTTTGATGAAAAAAATTTGAGCAGCTCAATTATTTGTGTGGCCTTATGCATTGAGATTCAGATGGAACTTTAGATGGAATCAGTAAAATTGGTCTCAAACAACAATCCTTTGATGAATATTTATAGATCTTCCTCATTCCTACCTAGCACTTCTCGGATATAAAAAGGGAACATCAAGTGGAAGAAAAAGGCCTTAAATATTCTACTTTGGCTCTGTGTTCAAACTCAAGTTTGTCATTTCTTTCCATGACTGAGCTTTTTTATTTTTTTAAAAACCTCTCTCTGACGTGAAGCCTGTGGATCTCACCCTTCCTCTCTCCAGGGATCAGTTATAAAAGAAACAACACTGAAATGAGGAATTTTGGTACTCAGCCCATGCTCTGGCTCGTTCTTTTGTCTTGCTGTTATCATAAGGCTTTACTTTTGCATCTCCTACACATCGCAGCCTTGCAGGCATGTATTGATATATAAATATTGATTATAATGGGGAGCATGTGATCATTCACTGGGTATTCACACGAACATGCCAGGCATTCTCACTCATTCTGCTCAGAGACATGTTCAGACCTAGCAGCTCACTTGCTCAGAATCTGCAGAGCTATTTTAGGCTATGTCTTGCCTGCAAACTTAACAGGTGATTTCAGGCTTGCCATGGAGAACATGTTTCAGCAGCTTGGAGAGGCTGCTTTTCCCTGTTTCAATCTCTTATGAGCTGTTGCTTAGTACATGATTAATTTAGCATCCAGCTCTTATGCACCTGGAACAAAGCCGTACAGTATGGTCATGGACTGTTGGTGCTATAGACCCCGGCTGTCTAAGGTGGTGGTGTCTAATATGCACTGTTGCAATATAAAAGTGGGATTCACGAAGGGTGTTTAGGCACTGAACTCCCATTGATTTCAGTGGGAGTTTGACACCTAAATACCTTTGTGAAATCCAACCTAGTGTCTAGAGAATTTACTGTTAACTATATAGATTCTTGCAGGGTCAATCATGAGGTCCTGACTTAATTTTTGCTCAGTCCTCACTAAAGCAAAACTGCTATAAAAAGCAGTGGGAGTTTGCCAGAGTAAGGACAGTGTACAGCAAACATAGGTGCTAACCCACAGATATTTCTCTTCCGTTATTTTGTTCCAAAAAGTGCTATAAGTGTTTTGCTTTCTCTTGTAAATTATATGAAGGACCTAATGGTATCAAGCCCAGTGAGTTAGTGTGGCGATTGTGACCATCCTGTCTTTCCAATATTGCTAAATGGTAGAGGGGTCTTAAGAAAGAAGTATGGGGGGTTCTGGGGCCCACATAAAGATTGAGAACGCCCAGTCTAAAGGATATATTCCAATGTTTATTGTGATAATGCTCTATGTTAATTTTCTCATACTCTTCCTTGTTGCTGAAAAGAAAAGAAAAATTTGTCCTATAATGCATTATATTCTGTTCCAGCAAAGGTACTTCTTGGATAAAGAAACCCAGGATTTGAACCCATGTCTCCACAGATGATGCTTAAGCCACTGAACCACCTACAGTAGCTCCCTTAAGCAAGCATCACTTAGCATGTCTCATTGTGAGATCTTCCATTAATCCAGTTATGAAGCCATATGAAGTATTTGGTATGATCACCAAATTCTCTGATCTCAACCAGGCCAGAATAGAAATGTGTTTAATAAGGATTAATCCCTTTTGGAACAGGGGAGCAATAAATATTCTATCACCACCATTTCTATCACTATAGTTATCATTGTGTCAGCATTTCTGTTATAAACCAG
Organism: Dermochelys coriacea; assembly: GCF_009764565.3. Lineage (NCBI taxonomy): Eukaryota > Metazoa > Chordata > Testudines > Dermochelyidae > Dermochelys > Dermochelys coriacea. Next base: position 11,877,643 of record NC_050075.1, read on the forward strand.
GGTTTGGGGGGAAAGAGGGGAGAAATTATAACTCCTCCATAAAAATTTGCTCCAGGCTAAAACTTGGCGCACACAAAAAAACAACTCAGCCTGTGATTAATTTTTTTTACCCTTTTTGAAAAAAATCTTTTCAGTCTATTTTAAGTTACAAAAGAGCAAAATATATTAGACTGTTCCTAAATTCTTGAGATCAGCATCCAGTCCCTTGAGAACCAAGAAATACTATGTCTAGGACTACACTTATGGTTGAGTTTTCATCAGGATATAAGAAGCTTAGTGATTTAAAATGCCTTTTGGCATTTATAGAACTCCAAAATGACTTTGTTTTTCTAAGTGAAAATTTTCAGTGCATTATGCTCTCATAGAGACCACTGCTTTGGGGATGTCGTTGCAGTATTTCAGGATCCTTTTATTTATTTATTTATAAAAGTCAGAAACATTGTCATTAAATTGCTAGTACCATATTTCTAAAGAACCTTTAAAGTTATGCACACAGTCTTGCTGTGCTTCAAACCCCAGGTAAATAATCCTGAAGGAGGTTTTCAAAGGCAGAAAAGGAGTTAGGCGTCTAATGCCTATAGCTTTTCAAAGGGCATTGGATATCTAATCTTTCTCTTACCCTCACCCCCAAATCATTAAATCTTGTAATTGTCATGCAGAAAAAGCTCTTGTGGATTTGAGTCAAAGTTTTCCTTCCACAAGTACTATCATTCTTTAATGTTTATATTTTAGTAGTGCCTAGAGGCCCTGGATCTAGGCCCTGTTGTGATAGGTATTGTGCAAACAGAAGCAGACAGTTTCTACCTCAAAGACCTTACTTATGGTCTAAGAAGATGAGCAACCTAGGAATGGGAAGAATTAGGGAGGTGATAAAAAATACACAGTCTTTACTACATTTAGGGAGAGACTTTTAAAAGCACAAATTGGAGTTAGGTACTCAGCTGGCTTTGACTTTCAATTGAATTTATATGCCTAGCTGCCCTTTTTGACAATCTCCCCACATACATTTTATATACATTTGCCATTTATATATTCTTTCTATTTTACTGATTTTTTTTTTTAGTATTTAAATAAGTATTGACGTTGCTCACCTGTCTAGCCATTAAGCATGGACTTATCTGACGTCAGTTCAAACCTAGAGTAAGCAACTCATTTTCACCCTAATCGGAATCCATGGGCAAAGACAAGAGCAGAGATCATGCTGCTGAATATACATTGCCCTCCATCTTTGTGAAAAACTTCAGTCGACATCCATGAGTGTTATACAATGGAGCAAGGGACAAATTAGTGTAGGAGTAATAAGCTGGCAGTTGGTCTATCCTGTGCCCAGTCCTGAGTCCACAAGAGAAGAATGGCTTTGCTTTCAGAAACCATGTGTATGGCCAATGGGACCTGTGCAGCAAGAACACAACAGATATTGATGGAACTGGAGTGGGGGAGTAGTAGCTAGAGGCTCCCCATCTGCAATGATCTGGGGCCATGTGGATATGCAATGCTAGTTTGATGCAGCTCCAGTCTGTGGATATACCCCCCCAACTCCTGTCTCCCCCTTGGGTAGCAGGACCATACCAGTTTCACTGCTAGCACGATATCTGCAGCTACGGAGGAAGAGGCAGGATTTGCCCCTAGCTATAACAGTGCCTTACTGAAACAGTTCCCAAGTCTTTGCATCGCCAGCAGTAGCAGAACATGAATTAATTTGTTCCCCCAAAATAAGGTTTCTTCTGGAAAAACAGAAATGTGATTTTAACATCCCTTTCATAGGGACCATACAAATCCAGTTTTCGTAAAGAGCTGAATTTCATCCTTCTTGTCCTAGGATGGTTTTATTTTAGTTACCAAATATTTGAGGTTAAAGTGAATAGTTCATCTTTAATGGGATTATCTCTTTCAATGTTTGCTTTCATTACAGTTTGAATAGCTCTGAGCATGAGAATCTAACCTCACCAAAAGCATATTTTTGTAATTTGATATAAACTAAATTTAACCTTTGATCTTCAACTATAAAGAAGTTACTTTTTTCCCTCTGAAAAACAGAATGTCAGATTAAAGATCTGCCAGTTTCAATTTCCAGGTTGCTAACCTTGCTATTGACTGAGTTCTGAAACCTCAATACCTGTGTATTTAGTATCTGTATTAATGTTAATAGTACTATATGTATACCTAATTTTTGGCCAGTCAAAGTGATCTGGTACCTGTTAGTTTTAATAACTAGAAAGAGGTACTCCATAGACTTTTTAAACAGAGAATAATTTAATTGAGCTGCCTTCTCATCAATAGCTTATGCCACAGTGGACCTGTTTGGGGCAGAAATATAAAAATGTAAAAAATTTCTTCAGATACATTGCCAGTTCATCTTGCTTCTTGTGTTACAAGAACTGTTTGTATCCTAATGTTTCAGAGTGTTAGGCTGGAGCTCAGAAATGTTATGCTCAATTTTTCGTGGGTTATCTTGTTTAAAGGTGTCATGGAAAGGAAAAAGAAAAGGAGTACTTGTGGCACCTTAGAGACTAACAAATTTATTAGAGCATAAGCTTTCGTGACCTACAGCTCACTTCATCGGATGCATTTGGTGGAAAAAACAGAGGGGAGATTGATATACACACACAGAGAACATGAAACAATGGGTTTATCATATGCACTGTAAGGAGAGTGATCACTTAAGATAAGCCATCACCAGCAGCAGGGGGGGGAAAGGAGGAAAACCTTTCATGGTGACAAGCAAGGTAGGCTATTTCCAGCAGTTAACAAGAATATCTGAGGAACAGTAGGGGTTGGGGTGGGGGGGAGAAATACCATGGGGAAATTGTTTTACTTTGTGTAATGACTCATCCATTCCCAGTCTCTATTCAAGCCTAAGTTAATTGTATCCAGTTTGCAAATTAATTCCAATTCAGCAGTCTCTCGTTGGAGTCTGTTTTGAAGCTTTTTTGCTGAAGGATAGCCACTCTTAGGTCTGTAATCGAGTGACCAGAGAGATTGAAGTGTTCTCCAACTGGTTTTTGAATGTTATAATTCTTGATGTCTGATTTGTGTCCATTCATTCTTTTACGTAGAGACTGTCCAGTTTGACCAATGTACATGGCAGAGGTTTTAGTTGGTTTTAGTTGGGGGCTGAAGGTGATGGCTAGTGGCGTTCTGTTATTTTCTTTGTTGGGCCTGCCTGTAGTAGGTGACTTCTGGGTACTCTTCTGGCTCTGTCAATCTGTTTCTTCACTTCAGCAGGTGGGTATTGTAGTTGTAGGAATGCATGATAGAGATCTTGTGGGTGTTTATCTCTGTCTGAGGGGTTGGAGCAAATGCGGTTATATCGTAGAGCTTGGCTGTAGACAATGGATCAAGTGGTATGATCTGGATGAAAGCTGGAGGCATGTAGGTAGGAATAGTGGTCAGTAGGTTTCCGATATAGGGTGGTGTTTATGTGACCATCGCTTATTAGCACCGTAGTGTCCAGGAAGTGGATCTCTTGTGTGGACTGGTCCAGGCTGAGGTTGATGGTGGGATGGAAATTGTTGAAATCATGGTGGAATTCCTCAAGGGCTTCTTTTCCATGGGTCCAGTTGATGAAGATGTCATCAATGTAGCGCACCTACATAGTGGCTAGCGCCACTAGCCATCACCTTCAGCCCCCAACTAAAACCTCTCCAACGCATCATCAAGGATCTATAACCTATCCTGAAGGACAACCCATCACTCTCACAGATCTTGGGAGACAGGCCAGTCCTTGCTTACAGATAGCCCCCCAGTCTGAAGCAAATACTCACCAGCAACCACACACCACACAACAGAACCACCAGCCCAGGAACCTATCCTTGCAACAAAGCCTGTTGCCAACTCTGTCCACATATCTATTCAGGGGACACCATCATAGGGCCTAATCACATCAGCCACACTATCAGAGGCTCGTTCACCTGCGCATCTACCAATGTGATATATGCCATCATGTGCCAGCAATGCCCCTCTGCATTGTACATTGGTCAAACTGGACAGTCTCTACGTAAAAGAATGAATGGACACAAATCAGACATCAAGAATTATAACATTCAAAAACCAGTTGAAGAACACTTCAATCTCTCTGGTCACTCGATTACAGACCTAAGAGTGGCTATCCTTCAGCAAAAAAGCTTCAAAAACAGACTCCAACGAGAGACTGCTGAATTGGAATTAATTTGCAAACTGGATACAATTAACTTAGGCTTGAATAGAGACTGGGAATGGATGAGTCATTACACAAAGTAAAACAATTTCCCCATGGTATTTCTCCCCCCCACCCCAACCCCTACTGTTCCTCAGATATTCTTGTTAACTGCTGGAAATAGCTTACCTTGCTTGTCACCATGAAAGGTTTTCCTCCTTTCCCCCCCCTGCTGCTGGTGATGGCTTATCTTAAGTGATCACTCTCCTTACAGTGCGTATGATAAACCCATTGTTTCATGTTCTCTGTGTGTGTATATCAATCTCCCCTCTGTTTTTTCCACCAAATGCATCCGATGAAGTGAGCTGTAGGTCACGAAAGCTTATGCTCTAATAAATTTGTTAGTCTCTAAGGTGCCACAAGTACTCCTTTTCTTTTTGCGAATACAGACTAACACGGCTGCTACTCTGAAACCTGTTATTATGGAAAGGAAAGAAATGGGTTATCTTTTTTTATTGTCATTATCAGATTTTTTTTTTAAAACCAGATTATTTTCCTCAAAACCAACAACAACCCCAACAAAAAGTTTTTTCTGCTCTTGAAAAATATCAAGGATTCCTGAGCTTGTTTTTGCTGGAAGATTCCTTAGAGGACTGAAGAACTAGACCGTTTCAGCCCAGTTGTCAGAATGAGAGCATTGAAGCTGATGTAAATTGTCATAGCTCCACTGAAGACCGGTGCAGTTGTGGCAATTTAACCCCATTGTGGCTCTGACCCCTGATATTTCTACAGTAAAGAAACAAGTGGGTGGGGGAGATCTTTTTTGTGTTAGTGAAGAAAATAAAATCTTTCAGACCTTCTTTATGCCTCAGAATGCAAAAATGAGCATGGACACATTTTTTCCTTTGCAGGGAAATTAAGGACTTAGCATAAGCCTTGACAAACTCATTCTACCAATAGCATTTGCACCACTTTATTTTTACCCAGCTCACAAAAAAGTCATATTTAATTAACTTTGTATATATACATACACACACGCGCGCTCGCTCGCTCTCTCATGATTAATATACCAGATTGGTTCTTGTGCAATATTTGCAATTAAATCCTTTGATGTACATACTGTACAGTGTATTTATAGTCAGACAAATAAGAAAAGGAAAGAAGCCTGCCCTTTTATTTCAGCTCAGCAGTCTTCAGAGAAGGATAATGCAACTAAAATTCAAATTGTAATACATACTGTGTTAATAAATGCTCATCTTAGAAGCATTTCCTGTTTATACATTGTGTTAATGGCCATCCATCATCCATGTCATATATACTGGATACCAAATTCAAATGTCAAACAAAATGTAAGAGGTCACACATTTTCCTTTGCTAACTAAAAGTATAATTCATAAATATTATTGCTACCAAACTCTCCATCTACAGCACTTGTTTAGAAATATGCACATGTAATATAAATTGTGATTAAGTTAAATGGGTATATTATTTCCTGTTTTAAGGGTGAACAGCAGCATGAATTATGTTTTACTCAATAGGCATTTCAATAAAAACATATAGACTAACAAGCTGCCATCATACAGTTCAGCTGCACATTTGAACATGAGAATAGATTTTATGATCCACCACTTCAAGCTATTTCTGTGTCTGTTATTTCTACTGATGCACAGAAAAGCATTTCCTTAAATTAAAATACCTTTTAATATCTCATAAGAATAAAGTCTATTAGATAATGTTACATCTGTAAACTCAGAGCAATAACTGAACTAAGTTTCTTATCTACTCTCTTTCGAGTGGATTAGCTTTTGAAATCTACTAATTTAAGAAATGAAACTAGTGGTAAAAGAAACAATGAACTCTCGTAATGTTGTCATTGCAATAACTACATTTCAGTTTCTGTGAACCAAACTCTTGAAGAATTAAATAAAACGATAAAGATGGGAAATGCAGAAATGTTTAAAAGGACAGAGAATTTATAATCAGTGTAGCTTGGTCAATATATTTGCTGAATTATCTGACTATACTTTGGTCAGTTGTACTGAAATGACAATATATATTGTATTTTTAATTCTTTTAACCATTTAGGGCCTGATCCAAAACCCACTGAAGTAAACTTAAAGGCTTGCATGGACTTCAATGGATTTTGAATTATGCCCTTAAAGAAAAAAGCTGCAATCAATCTAATTATCGGTTAAATTTAAATGAGTCAATAGATAACAGACTGACAATGTGTTTACAAGTTACAAAGTAGTAACCAATGACAAGAAAATGTTCTGCTCCCAAATCAAGTTAAATATTTTCCCTACTGGCAAATAGAGTCAAAATGTAGAATGTAGCATTGCCTCCACTGCTATAAAAAGCCTGCCAGAGTCACTTAGCTTCACTGAGTACAATCAATAATAGATGTAATGAGGGTTACTTTTAGCTAAAGAAATCTCCAACATTGTATTCAAAGAGCTTTATTCTCACAGAGTGAGTTGCATTTAGCCCAAAGTAAGCATGCCCAGTTATTAGTTGTCTTGAATAACAGCATGCAGGACTCGGTTGCAAACACTGTCAAATCAAAGACTTTCCAGGCAAATAAGAAGGCCACACATTCCCAACTTATCTACTTTTTTAAAAGCTTTGGTAGAAATGAGATTTTACCAAGTTGCTGGAGTCTGGTGTTCTCTTAAAAGCTTGTAAAATGGGAGTCTGAATATTTTCTTTTATTAGTAGGGACGTGGTGCATAGCAAACGCATAGAAGATTACTCAAAAGGAAGGAGTGCTAAATCCTTTAAGATAGTCTAAGATGAAAATAAGTTCCATACTCTGCATATCATAGAAGAACACTGATGTGTAGAAGAATTACGCATTAATATAACTCAGACCATTTTACAATAGTCTAAACTCTTTGATGTGACTGTATTTATGAAGTGAAGGAGACTCCAAGTCAGCTTCAGCAATGAGATAAGAGGAAAATATTGTTCGGCCTTGAGGTTCTAGGGAGCCAAAAAAGGGTTCTAGTCATTAAAATTCTCACAGCAATGAATAACTAATAGCACTAATTGCCAACTGTTGAGCTTTTGCAACTATACTACTGAATTTCAATAGTTACAGAGGAGGTAATTTATTATTATTGAATTGTGTTGTATGATTTTATGATTGGATTGTGTTATTGTGGGATTTCTCTGGAATACACAGAGCTGTCGGAAAAGTACAAAGAATGGATTTGTGAATATTTTTATAAATACCAGTGCCAAGTTGGGTTTGTTGTGAGCTGTGGAGTCCTATTATTTATTCTTCGTCAGGATTTGGATGTTCCCTGGGTATTCATGACAACATTCGCAGATCCTGAAAGCTGCATACATTTTATCATTCATTTATCTGAAAGTTAATCAAGGGCCTGATTCTGCCCTTCCTCACCTTACTCTCTAGGCATCCCATTGAAGCCTAGGACTGTAAATGTGACCTCTACATTTAAGACAGTTCCCGAGGAAGCCATGGCCAAAGACATCTTAGGCAATACACCAGAAATCACTGTGGAGGGGACACAGGGGCTCCAGAGTTGGTCTGGAGGAGTAGGGTTTCTGCATAGATGAGCCAGGCCTCTTTGGATCCTGGGGAATCTAGGGAGTTTGTGGGCAGGCCCTGCAGCTCATTCCATGGGGACCACATTCTGCCCCCTTGACTGAATGACATGTAGGAAACTCCATATGGAAAATCTCCCCCAGGATTTACCAAGGGAGGGGGAGAGAAAGGGGAAGGGAGGGGTGATCCAGCCCCAGATTAGGAATCTCTGAAGCCACATTCTGAATGTTCAAAGGAAACCTTTTAAGAGTAAAGACATTGTCCTTATATGAGTGAAGATCAAACCTTTCTTAATCTTCTGTTTCAATAGTCAAATGACTTAATAAACATCTGCATATTCTCCATGTAAGCTTTTTTTAAATCTAACTGACAAAGTTAGTAGCATTGGTATCTTTGAACGCCAAAAAAACAGAGACTGAATAAGTAAGAACTTTTTTTTTAAATCTCCAAGGGTCCAAATCTTTGTTTACTTTACTTACACAACCAGTACTACTCCCTGGGAGACATGTACATTCCCCAGAAGACAAACAAGGCAAACAAAATCATGCAAGGGCATATTCTTCTAACCTATAGTTCTCTATACACCTTCTAGTTAATACTAAATCCTACTGATGGTGGTTCTACATGCTCTCCAAAATCTGGGTCCTTTTCTCCGGGCTTATGATGAAAGCCCTAGTCAACTTCTAGCTTGATTACTTCAACCACCTCCCTTTCCGCTAAAGCACCTTGGAAATCTGCAGCACTATAGAATGAATTTTTACAATGAACCACAGTTGCTACCATAGATACGTACAGCACAGTGACACTTTTATGCAGGTCATTGTTCCCCCAAGAACTCTTTTAATTAAATAGGAATCTCAGCAATCTTTGATAGGTGGTGAGAAAACATGGTCCTGTTTCAATTCATATTGACCATTGTTTAAAGCGGCTTCTTTTAAAATCCCACAACAAAGGAGGTGAAAGTTCATGACTTTGGGGTTTCCATTTTCTTTGCATTCCCACTTGTGAACTCTTACACCTAAAAGGAGCTGACACTGCATCAAGCCACTAGGAGAGGAAGATGCATTTTTAAAGTGTACCAGATAAGGGTCTTGATGAGTGTCACTACATATGGCTCCAGTTGCAGGTGAGTTAGCCACCACGTAAGGCAAGGTGGCTTTTATTATATATTTATGCAATGTCTGTTCATTTGTCAGAGATTCCACTTAAAATCACACATGAAATGGAAAATATCTGTCAGAAGTAAGGTTAGTTTATTTATCTCCATGCGCAAGCTGTCTGATCACTTTTCAAATGGATGTGATGGGCAAAGGTCATTGTTCTGTGTTGTCTTTTGCAAAGTGGACTGCTAGTAAATCCTCACTAAAGGGTTGATTCAGCACAGGACTTAAGCTTGTGCTTAAATCTCATCAAGTATGATTGTGCACATGCTTAAAGTTAAGCATGTGCTCAAGTGTCAAATCAGGGTCTAAGTGAATGTATCAGACAAAAATGAGTGAAAAGTGTCATCCTCTTTGCTCCCCGTTTCCTGTTTTCAGTACAAACACTTTATTTTTTATCCAGCAGGGCCTAAATGATACAAAAACATAAATAAATGAAGTGGCTTTCAACATCATGTCCAAACAGTTGTCTAAAATAAATAGCCTTGAAAAGGGTTTTTAAGAAAGTGGGAGGGGCAACCCAGTGTGTTGTGGTGTCAGGGACATCACAAAAGTGACAATCTATCATGGTAGGAAGCAGACTGACACTGATGTGTTGGTTTAAACATACCACATAGCTGATCATGTCCAATAAATTAAGGCAAGTTGTTTAAGAACTGGCACTACACTTCTCATTTTAATGTGAAGGAAAAAAAATATCCGGTTGGATAATGTATTCTCTTCCAGTAAGAGATCACTTAAGAACAGATTGTGCTCAGCTGTTATATAGGTGCAGATGGAAGGCAGGGCATGAAACCTTAGTTGTAATTTACATGGATTTCATCATTTAGGTTCCCAAGACTCTCCAAAGGGATTAGGAGAGGAGGCAAATATACATGGCCCACCTTGCCCTACCCAGCAGACATGGTGGGAATTTGCTTTGCCCTCTGAAGGGTTATGGAAGTGAGTGTGCTCACCCCAGGGAACTTTTCTTGAGACGGACTCTCTTCTGGAAATTTGCTGAGGTGATAGGACTCTATACTGCCCAAACACAGGGCTACACATATATGGCACAAGTGAATCCTTACAAAATACTATAAGCCCACACTCAATCTTTGATATGCACACAGTCCCTGCCTATGAAATAAATGCCAGTTCCCTGAGCAGAAGGGAGGTAGAAAATGGCCCATGCAGTGCGTTTTGCAGCAGGTGCTACTGAATTTAGGAAATGAAACAAGGGTGTGGCCATCCCCATGTTGTAGTCAACTGCATAGGAAACTCGATCAATCAAACTCTCTTAACCTTGGTTCTCTCTGGATTACAGCTCTATGGACTGCCATTGACACGCACAAAGGCTGAATTAGAGCTGTGCTCTGGAGAGAGGGGTTAAAATAAAAAATTGGTCCTCTGCAAAGATGGCGTCTCAGTAATGCCGCAGCTCCCCTGTGAGCGATGACTTCTGAAAGGAGAACGAGGAAAGAAGCACTGTGGGAAAACAGAAAAGCTGAATTTAAAATAAAAACTAGACTCTATTTTCCTGTTTAGAGCTTCAAAGCTTTGAACATTCTCATCAGTATCACAGGTACATCTTCAAGTCACTGAGCTCATGTACAAAAGGGACCTGAAGCAGCATTGAACAGCAGAGCGGCCAAATTAACACCATTGTCAGGTCACCAAAAGAGAGAAATTTTACCCGTCCATGGTCAATTAAACTAATTTAATTTCCCAGCACTGCTGTGTATAATGCTTAACCCTTACAACCACTTGTTTTGTTCTACTGACATTTAATCACTTATTTATCTCTGTCGCCCTGGGAACGCAGGCCAAACCTGGAAAGTATCGCAGTCTGGATTTACAGAGAATAGTTGCAGGGGGAGAGCAGTCAGTTAAGTTTCTGGTTAGTGGGCACTACTTTTATCTATCCAGTTAACTTACAGAGACACCGTCAACTTAAAATTCACCCTTCTGTCTGCAAATGCATTCCCTGCTATTGTTGTAATAGTTCAGATGACTGGAAATGACAGATTCATGAGAAAAAAGTTCCTCTTTATTTTTTTCAATTTGTTCCCTGTGTGCAAGGGTGGCAGCATTTGTATGGACTCAGCTTTCATGGCATAGTTAGCCAGCTAGTAAATCTGTGTGAGTCCTCCAAACAGCAAAGGGAACAATTTGTTTAGTAGGAAAATATGGAAGTAAAATGACAAGAACTGGCAGTGAGTTCCAGGGATAGATGTGGTCACAGGAACTTGACAGATACAGAATGTTTGCTTACCTTATACAATAAGATCTAAGAGGAGCAAGTATGGCTCTATATTGCACAATTCTGAGGGCAGAAAGAAGGAGTGATGCTACTGACCAAGAAAAATAATATTAGAAAGACTGCATTTGTGGGCTATTTTTCATTATTTTTGACTGTTCTGACTTGGCAATGCAGGAAGCTAACAAAAAAAAGTTATGAATGCCTCTAGCATATACTTAACAAGTATTTTGGTAAGCTTTATAAGTCAGGATATCTTATTTGTCTTGCCTTGCTTACACGTGTGTTGCATGTACAGAACTACACACTGTCACCCACAAGAAAAAGTATTAGTTGTTTGCTTTCTTACTTCAGGCTTGTATTTCAGCAAACTAGCTAATTCAGTGCTATTTATATTCAGCAGAGTCAGCTTTTGTTGGCCTGAAAAGGCGACTGCCATGGGCCGCTCTAATTTGAGGAACCTAAAAATGTAAATTAGAATCTCAACTTTCAGTGTAAATTTAAAAGAGTTAGTTTCTCCCTGTTTTTCCTGTGAAGACTGCCTGGCAAATGTAACTGACTCAGAGTGATCATTGTCATGGAAATCCTGCCACAGCTGTTTCCTTAGGTTCAGAAGTTATTCTCTGTCTCTGGCCTTTGGAGCCAAGAAAAAGCATAGCCCATAAATATCTAGATTTTTGGGATGACTCCCGATCAGTTCACAGCTGAAGGGGTCAAACTCCCTACCCTACCCAGCTATCAAAGACAGCCTGCTCTTCTGCTGAGCTGCAGAGAGAATTTTAGTCACAAGGAAGGAGACAGCTCAGTATCACAAAAGGCAGCATGATATAGGGAACTGATCGAGGGACTGAGCATAAGAAACTAAACCCAGCACTGACACTGATTTTCCCTGTAACCTTTGTCAAGTCACATGGGCCATGAGACAATAGGTTGGAGCATAAACATTCAGGCTATGACTTAAACCTTAATGTGGTTTGCTCGCTCAGTCAGAAGTTTGATCTGGGCCTGTTCCTGGAATTATTGTTTGAAGACAGAAAGCCATATAACTAAGGCCAGACCAATATTTTTCTATCAAAACTGTTTTTGATGGAAAATTGGTATGTATTTTTGTTTGGGGTTGTTGTTTTTTTTTAATGTCTTTTTTCTGTGCAAAATTTATTTTTTTATTTTTTTATTTTTTATTTTTTATTTTTTTGGCCAGAAAATGGAAATATTTCAAATGGAAATTGAAAATTTTCAGGATTCAGATTTCTGCCAAAAATCCATTTTTTTCTGTGGAAGATGTAGATGAAAATGATTTTTTTAATATCAAAATTTTCTGTTGGGGGAAAATAAATCCACGATGAGAACTCTGCATATAACACATATAACAGTATTTCTAAAGCACCTGTTACAGCTCTTCATTTATTCCTCTGTTCTCTAAATATGATCTTTATTATCTTCTCTTCTGATAAGGGAACAAAAGCGTGTGTTCAAAAATTGGAGAGGGGAGAGACACTATTTTGTGTAGCTTGTCTTTCAAATCTATAAAGAGAAAAATGTCAGATCACATCAAGGAGTGCTCTGTACATGGAAAATGTTTCATGGCAGCGAAAAATTATACATGCTAATAATATATTCGTACTACATGGTAAACTGACACAGATGGAAATATAGGATTTATGATCCATAGGCTAATTCTCTTAACAGTATCCAAATGAACTAAGAGAATTGGTGTCTGTAATAGCAATCTACCTAATCTTTTCTGGAACTCATAGATTTTGGCTCATGTCTTGATGTATTAGAACATGGCCAATCCTGCAATAAATCTTTTGGGTCATATTGTTTTACATATCATACAATTCACAGAACAAATGAACCATCCACCAACACCAAACACCAATGCTGATGATTTGTAAAAGATAACAATAATAAAGAGAATTGCCCTTTCTTCTTACAGCCTTTGAGACAAAAAACAGTTATATTGTAGAACATCTGTACAACACAATGAAAGTCCTGGAAATTGGTTACAGCTCAGAAAAGCTAGCTCATAGTCATTATATAATGCTGTGCCCATGATCCCAGAGCATAAGTAACATGCAATAACCAACAGCTATAGGAATCAAAAGAGAGAATATTCTTGCCCATGTGTTTTTAAGATGATAGAAATGCACTAATGCAATCCAGTGCTGAAGGTCAGATGTGGATGGGAACTCTTACTATAGAGGCTAGAGCTGAGTGAATCATTTTTTTTTTCAAATTGGTGGCCAAACTGAAAATTCCAAAAGAGAATTTGGTTAGTTTCAAGATGAAACTGATTTTTTTCTCACCAAAATGAAAAACCAAACCTATTTCATTCAAATCAAACAAATGTCCATTCGAAACAACATTTTTGAAATGGTTGGTGTCAAAAATGTCAAAACCAAACATTTTGAGAGTCCTGGAAAAAATTCAGTTTTTTTCAGCTGAAACTATTTGCTGAATTCAACCCAAATTCTCAAATTGTTTTGGTGCCCCCCAAAATGCATTTTTCAGCATTTTCACTGAAAAAAAATCATCTAGCTCTAATAGAGACCTTGCAAATTCAGCTTGTTCCCCTATTATTGCTAAAGGGTATATATATTTGTACATTTTTAAGACCAGGAGGGACCATTTTGATCATCGAGGCTGGCCTCCTACATAATACATGCCGTAGAATTAGCTCTAGGAATTCCTGCAGCAAAACCTATAGCATGTGGTTGAACTAGAGCATGTCTCTGAGAAAGATATCTAGTCTTAATTTAAAGACTAGAAGAGATAGAGAATCTATCATATCCCTGGGTAAATAGTTCCAGTGGTTAATAACTTTTACAATGTAAAAAATGTATCTTATTTCCAGTTTGAATTTCTCCAGCTTCAGCTTTCAGCCATTGGGTCTTGTTATGTGTCTGTCTGGCAGCTTTCAGATATGGTTGGAGGTAAGCAATAAATGCAACTTTTCACTATTTTTTTGGATTTTGTTCCCCCTTTTGAACTAGTGCTCAATTTGATATTGAAAATTAGCCCACTTCAAGACAGTTATATTGTCCAAAGCCAAGCTACTCAGCTGGGAGACCCAAACAATACGACAGGTTTCAGAGTAGCAGCTGTGTTAGTCTATATTTGCAAAAAGAAAAGGAGTACTTGTGGCACCTTAGAGGCTAACAAATTTATTTGAGCATAAGCTTTCGTGAGCTACAGCTCACTTCATCGGATGCATTTGGTGGAAAATACAGAGGGGAGATTGATATACACACACAGAGAACATGAAACAATGGATTTATCATACACACTGTAAGATAAACCCATTGTTTCATGTGTTCTGTGTGTGTATATCAATCTCCCCTCTCTATTTTCCACCAAACGCATCCGATGAAGTGAGCTGTAGCTCACGAAAGCTTATGCTCAAATAAATGTGTTAGTCTCTAAGATGCCACAAGTACTCCTTTTCTTTAAACAATACAATATAACAGGAGCTGTGCATAAAGGCACTTGGAAAATGCAAATGGAAGGGAGAGGGGAAGAATGTAAAGTTCTACAAGGGACATAAACCAGAAACCAATTCCTGGGAACTGCTTGGAGTGGAAATTGTTGCATTGTTAAAACTTAATGTTTGAAATCTGAGTCTCAATTTGAGTAGTAACTGCTGTTAATGCACATAATAGAGTAAACCTAGTGCAGGTGAGATACAAATAAGGCTACTTGAATCAATTTCTACTCTCAGCTACCCCAGGAATAGAATTACTCTGGATTTACACTAATGTAAATAATATCATCATTTGCCCCCCTAGCTCCTGATTTATCTGGATAGCACCTTGCACACTTTGGGAGCTACATAAATATTAATGTTACTATCCTGTTATTCTTTGGATGGCCTTTATGTAACATTACTGGTTGTACTGAAGAATTTGGGATTAACTCTGAAGACATATGTTGCTGATTGGATTAGACTTCAAAGGGGTGTTGCCTAACACAGAATTTTAAAAGAGGCTTTAAAAAGTGGGCTGTGTTGATATATAGGTTCTCTTCCTTTGAACATCAACAAACAGCAGACTTTAATATTACTTAAATACGTCAAACAAATGCAAAGGGTTCCTTGCAGTGCTCCTGCTCTGTATTCAGGAAACCACATGGGGAGGTTTTCAAAAGTCAGGGGACCTTTTAGTGATCTTATGAACAGCCCCGTTTTTCAACTCCTTTCCCAATTTTCCACTGTAAAGACAGCCACCCCCGTTACACAACCATAAGGTACTTACCAAAAGAGGGCAAGCCATGTAGAAGAAACTGTAATGTACTGTCCTCTAAAGGGCACAGAACAAATATTAAAAAGCAGGATCAAACTTAAACAGAAATCAACCACATTAACCTCTTACTAAGCCAAAGCAATGCGGATACTCACAATTACATAGCATCTTTCTTAAACACCATCTTCTATTAAAAGTTATTACTTCTATGCCGGGTCAAGGCCAAGTACCAAACGGGTGGTTACTATTGCAACTCTTAGTAGACCTTACTCATGAGATTAGATCATTCAGAACTGGGCCCCAAAGGAATGTGGGATACCAAAGCATGGGCATTCCCATTCCCTGGCCATGGTAACAAGAACACTGGCCAGGTAGCTACGTACACCTTAATTAACGTGTTCATCTGCTGTGGCAGGTATTTTGGCAGTACTGCCAGCTGTTGTAAGGGGAGAAGGAGAGGCACTTTATTCTTTGTGTGCCCTCTTGCAACAAGAGGGAACTGATCAGCTGTGGGCAAACAGACATCAGCTGCATCTCCTCCCATCTGAAAAGACTTTGCATGCTATTGTGCTGTGTTGCCATCAGTCTGATTGGACACTCAGTTTCACATCCCAGTGCCAAAGTGCTGTAGATAAGAATTTAACCATGACTGCTAGTTTTTCTGCATAATACTGGGGAGGTTTCCTTTTCTTGCGGCAGATCAATGTGAAAGAAGTGAAGCAGATCAATGAAAAAGCGAGCAAAGCACTTCCATTGTTACAGATATTAATGTGAAATTTTGTTTTCCTTACCATAGATATTTAATCCTCACCTCCACTAGCCTTACACGATTGCTATTCACATTTATAGATTCAGTTATGCCTGCAAGAGAGAGCCCTACAGTGCTCTTTCCAGAGCTCCCCATTGCCTGCTGTTACATCGCTTTACAGGGGCAGCATGCTCCAACCTGCTAACCAGTGCTGCATTGCAGGTTGGGATAAGGCTCCCAGGGGACTAGAGAATAAGTCACTGTCTTCCCCCAGGCACAGGAACTGAAACTGTGCCTGGATCGTATACATGCTGCACAATGGGGAGTGTTTCCTTTGCTCCTCCTTCCTCTTCTCACATTTTGCACCTGTCTAAGGTCTAGACACAATGAGGCCCTATACAAATTACATTTGGGACAGAAATCCGTGTTCAGTACCAGTTGAAATAGAAGAATATTCTGCAATTTACAAAGAATCTGAAACTTAGTTGGAAGAAATTTGCTTCCCTTCCATGTATGAAAATACCTCTGTTTGGTAATCCATTCCTTTCAGTTTGTGAGTAATGACTTATTCGGGGTCTGAAAAATGAATGGGGATGTGGTGAATACATGTCTGACCACTTTGGAAAGTGAAGCTCTGAAGTCACGGGGCAGGTTCAACATAGTGAAGAAGATTCAGATCGTGAGTTGGTTAATTTCAGTTCAGCCCCTGCTCGGCAGTAGCATCTCCCACAAAACCACCACATATGCTCCGGCAGAAAGTAATTAAGCACATATAGAAACTTCACATGCAAATTACTTCACATGCACATGCCAAATGTTATGTTCCCGGCATACACACAGCAAAGTTAGGTAAAAACACAAAATACTCTTGCTGGAAGGCTGCGCTGTAACACTACTTTATTTCTTAGACTTCAGAATGATAATAAACAATGACTCAAATACAGACAGAGACAAAGCAGGCCCTAAAAGAGTGAGGCACAGCTAAACCCGCCGTTCTGCAAGGTAACCACTGCATCCTTCTCCACAGCACCCATTACCCTGCAAGCAACCCCCTGAGCATCTAAAGTGATAGCATACAATTTTAATAAAGTTTTCTATGTACCACCCCAAGGAACTGTGCATTAAATCTGATATGCTGGCACATCCTTCCCTTCTGCTGCTTTCTGTTAACTCAGGGCTCCACCATTACAGGAAAGGGGAAGGTGCTGCTCAAGTTAATCATCATAAAATTATACATAAAGCATTTATCATCTGCATTTTCCAAATTAATCTTTGCAAATTGTTACTGAGTTGATGTAGCTGCTGGCCAGACCCCACCCTCCTGCAATAATCTTCTACTATGATACTCCATATCCATGCTGGACAAATGTGTGGACCCTCCCATTAACTAATATCCTCTCAGCCAATAGGTGTCAAATGCTCTCCCCCTTACCTGGCTGACATCATTCCCCTTCCATGCCCACACAGCCCTTAGTTTTATCAACTTTAATACATGGTCCAGTCATTAGAGCAGGAACTAGCAATCAAGTCTCCTGGGTTCAGTGTCTGGATGAGCCAATGTCTTTCTGTAGCTATCCATCTATTTTTAATGTACCCGTCATTGGGGGAAATGCAGAGCATAGACAGCTTTTTTCATGTGGCTGTCCTAGCTTCTGTTCCAAAGTCAGTGTTTCCTTCATTTATGAGTGCAATCCCTAAATGTGTCCGTGCCATGATATGGGCACCACTTCCCCCACCACCACAGCCTCAGGCAATTTAATTAATCTCTCTGTGCCTCTGTTTACCCATCAGTAAAATGAGCATAGCGATAATCACTTAGCAAGGCGGTGTGAAGCTTAATTAGTGATTTGTGAAGGGCACAGCACCCTCAAATGAAAAGCATTATAGAAGTGCAGCATACTGTTAGTCTATAGGTCTTGGCTTACTATATATAGACTTTCTACCGGGCAGGGTAAGTATAGAGGGTAAAATGTCAGTGTTTGTTTCTTTCCTGAAAAGTTTGGGAATTTCAAGCAACTTGGAGTCTTTTTATTGGACAAAAATGTTATCGCAAAAATGCCAAAAACATTATGAACTAGATTGTGGCCTTGTAGCTCAGCCCTGCATTGAAAACAGTTTGAGGATCATAGCACCATGGTGCGTGCTGAGCAGGGGATTGTGATTCCAGAGATAATCTGTTAACTTTAGGGTACCTTAGTTTCCCTGTTTGTAAAATGGCAAGTAATAACACCCCTGTTTGAAAAGTCCCTTGCGACTAGCAAAAAGGCACCATACAGCGACCAAGTTATTACTGATACACTTTCCTTTCAGGCTTGTACATTTACCTTATCTCTGCAGCGCACAGATTTAAACATAGCTACACTGCAAGTCAGTTTGCTTTCCTTTTTGTATACAATTATGCCCATGTTGGAATACAGGTCGTCTCTAGATAAGTGTGATTCTGTAGAGCATATGGATTCGGACTGATGGAGAGGCATAACAGAATGAGTGTGGAGGACCAAATTCTCTCCTCTGGACAGCTTTAAAATCCAAACAGGTCTCCCTAAGATCCCTGCCAGGGAAAACTGCCAAGGAGTAATGCTGCATCAGTGAACTTCCCAGCTGGCCCCACCTAATTTTATTACTGGACGAAAGTTACAATTTGAAGCCAGGGTCAATTTTTATAAATCTGTAAATTGACCAAAAAAAACCCACTGTGCTGATTTTGCTCCAAACTACCCAGAACGTCTCTCATTTCCCTTCTAAGCAAATCTTGCAATTTTCAGGCCAAAATGAATTTCCCAAGATAAAGTTTTAGGGGAAGCTGCTTGAGACCATGCTGCCTCTCCAAAACTGAGCATTTCTTTCAGAGCTTGTGCATTGGTGTGGTATTTGCAGGAGAGTTCCGAGCTTGCTGCTGGCTTTCTTTTCTTTCTTCTCTCTTAGTTAACAGTATGTTTGAACAAAAAGAGAGATCAAGGGGAGAGCTGGGTAAAGAATTGTGACACTGGTTAGGGTGCCAGTTGTATCTCATTTTTTTACAGTTGTGTGAATAGGAACATTACTTAAGTGCATGACCAGTTGAAAAAAAAATCCAGCTTCTATCCTGCAGAATCGTGCTGCAAGACCAGGGAAGCACCAAAAAATCAGTTTTCCACAGCCTCTTCAAAAGCCAGGATTTATTTTATAAATGCATGCCATTTTATCAGCTGTTTTAGATCAAATATCCACTCGTATCCAGATGGGTGGTGGCTACTTCTTAACCTCTCCCTTTCTGAATCATAAAAAGCAGGAGTCATTAATTAGCTATGGTAGCTAGGTACAAGATGCTGGTCAAAATCCGGTCCAAGATGTTAGTTGTGACCAATAAAAGCAAGTAAACATCAACCTTTTCCCTTTCTTTGGTAAACAGATCTTATAGCACATTATGGTCAAAACAGCATATGTACACATTGACCTAAACTCAGGTCAGACCTCTGTGATTGTGAATTTCAGGAGGATTTTCAGCCCAAACTTTCAAAATTCTGGCTTTTATGGTTCATGGCACAATTACAATATTACTTACACACAGGTAGTTGTTGTTTTTACTCTGGGCCAAAATTCTGAATTGTAGGGCTGAGGTTTGGAAAGCCACCTCTGATTTAGATTCACGGTTCCCTTTTGCTTTCATGAATTGGATGGCGATTTGGAAAGTCTCAACCTAGATGCCTAAAGTACGTGAAGCCATTTTAAGGATTAAAGTGGCCTGATTTTCAGAGGTGCTGAGCATGAGGGAAATGCAAAGGAACATTGCGAGCAGATGGCTTTCTCACCCTGTTCCAAAACAGTTCACACACACTGTATAAAGCAAAAAGAAAAGGAGTACTTAGAGACTAACAAATTTATTTGAGCATAAGCTTTCGTGAGCTACAGCTCACTTCATCGGATGCATTTGGTGGAAAAAACAGAGGAGCTGTATAAAGCAGTGGTTTCCAACTTGTGATCCCTGGGGATCCACAGTCTATGTCTATGATTTTCAAAGGGGCACGCACCTCCATTCAAAATATTTTAGGGGTCTGCAAATGAAAATAGGTTGAAAACCACTGGTATAGAGTCATAACTCACCACTCCCTAGAGTCAGGCTTCAATTGCATACACTAATAACAATCTAACACTAATAACATCTCATCTCGTCTCCCTAAAGTTGGCTGCTGCTAGGCTTCCTCCCTGAGAACCGTTCAGTCGAGACTATTCTGTCCAGAAATCCACTCCCGCCTCCTTTACATCCAGGATGGAATTGTTGGGCCACCTGCAACAGTGCATAAGAAGGGTTCACTTAACATTTCCCAAGAGACCCGGTGCTGTACATGGTGGGTTTTCACAAACCATGTCACAGCTACATATGCATGAAACGTTCCCATTAGCACTGAGGGTAATTACATTCCCTTTCTGTATTGTAGAGAGACTAGGTCCGTAAATGTTCTAAACAGGGCAAAATCTTCTCCTAGCATTAGAAAGGATGGAAATGAAAGACAAAGCTGTCAATCTGGAGTCTCCTCCACTCTGGGACTTTGGGTCAGTATTTTCAAAAGTATTTTTGAAGATGCAGGTAGGCATCTAAAAGAATTTCCAGAAGTGCCAGGCATCTAACTCCCATTGATTTTTAATGGATTAGATAGCATTAAAGTTGATAGTAACTGTCATTTTGGGGGAAAAGAGAAGCAGGTTGTGATGGGCTGGAGCTGTCATTGTCGCTATTAAAATCCAATCCTGTTTCCAAGAAGGCAAAACAAGACAAACACACATACGGGGAAAGAAGACAGCAGCAAACATAGAAAATGTAACTTCTGTCTCTGGTGTTAATTCTCATTTGAAACCTCAGTGCTGGAAAAACACAGGCCCATCACACAGTCTTACCAACCATTCTGAGACCTGGCAAACTTGTACCAGCATTGAGCTGTTTAGGGCATTGGTTTTTTAGATGCCTCTGGTTAGAGGTTTACAGAAGTGTTGTAAAAAATGCAGCCTTGGCCAGCTAAGCCAGACTCTTATTAGACAGAAAGCAAAAGAAGAGGGATAGGAAAGGGTAGAAATAAGGTTGGGAAGGAAAAGGACACCTGGCTTGAGGAGGGAGAAAGGGAAGGGGGAAAGGAAAGGGGAAGAGGAGGGAGAATCAAAGTTTCACATCCCAAGTGGTGCTTGGGATGCAACCAGACCTGGGAGAGGTGGCAATATCATCTGGGTCCCTCTCCCTGGCCCCCTCTGGTCAAGACTTCTCTCAGGAGCAGGCTGATGAAGTTCCTAGAGACCCAGGAGATGGTTGGGGTGGCACCCAGGATGAGGATGCTTGCTCCAGTAGCCACTTTTTCTCCCACCATAGGACCCCAAAAGGGAGTGGAAGAGCCCATCCCCTCATTATTTTGTCCACCAATTAGGCCTAATCTCCAACACAGCAATTTTGGTCCATTGACTGCCACTCCCACACTTCTTTTGTTTACCAAGCATGACCTAAACTCAGTCCTTGAGTTATAGCCATAATTGGAGTAATTTAGTCCGTCTCTTTTTTGCACCCTTTCCCATCAACAGTTGTTCTTATAAGTTATTGCGACACTTCATGAACTTCACTCACGTCTTACAGTTGAGCTCACAATTAGGGTAATTTTTGTAGGCCCATTTATCACAACAGGGCCCCTCTGATTGTTGGAGCTGCGGAAGGGAAATTATTGCCACTTAAGGCAACAGTGATTTATGTGGCAATGTGCAAATTGTATCTTAACTTATGCTGCCCTAAAAGAGGAAAAATTCTGAGTAGAGCAGCTGATCTCCCAATTCCTCCCGTCTTCCCCCAGCCAGCTCCTTTTGAGTTCCATTAGCACCTCAAAATTCATGCAAGGGACTTGCACAAGCTGGAAGGATTGCAAGGAGCATGCCCCATAGCTGATACCCACGCGGGCCATTCTCCCCCATCCCATGGGCTCCCTTCCATGGTGTGCAGCAGAAAGGGCCATCAAGGTCTCCTTAGGTCATTCATGAAGACAGAGTTTTCATGGCCTTTGACCTGGCTGTTTTGTGTATAGCCTAGGTCAACCTGGAAGGGGGAAATCCAAGGTGAGCCTAGGCACAAAGTTCAGCTACAGAGCCACAACATACACAGGGCTTAAAGTGGTCTGAAAAAATGGGAGCTCCATTGCAATCTGGGCCCAGTTTCTATAAGAGAATGCTGGACATGCCCCCTCAGCAACTTGATTTTTGAATGCTGTGACAATCCTCCTCTACCTTGGTGGGTCCTGCGCTTATTGGCAGATTTGCTCAACTCAGAGAGCCACGGCTGCCCTCAGTTTGGCCGTTTTCATGAACCCACAGTCCAGGTCAACTCCTCCGGTATCAAGTAGAGAGTTGGGGGGATGGAGGGATGAGGGGAACCTGGGCCCGCCCTCTACTCCGGGTTCCAGCCCAGGGCCCTGTGGAATGCAGCTGTCTACAGTGGCTCCTGGAACAGCTGCGTGACAGCTACAACTCCCTGGGCTACTTCCCCATGGCCTCCTCCCAACACCTTCTTTATTCTTACCACAGGACCTTTCTCCTGATGTCTGATAATGCTTGTACTTCTCAGTCTTCCAGCAGTACGCCTTCTCACTTTCAGCTTCTTGCTCCTCTTGCTCCCAGCTCCTTGCACACAAACCACAAACTGAAGTGAACTCCCTCTTTAAACCCAGGTACCCTGATTAGCCTTCCTGTCTTAATTGATTCTGGCAGCTTCTTGATTGGCTGCAGGTGTTCTAAACAGCCAGTCTGCCTTAATTGTTTCCAGAAAGGTCCTGAGTGTTCTGGAATAGTCCCTATTATTTTACCCAGGGAAAAGGGACCTGCTTAACCTGGAACTAATGTATCTAACTTCAACCAATCTTTTGTAGCCATCTGGCCTGATCCTGTCACAATGTGTTTATTTGCTGGTCTGCAACCCTTTGTGGCCCCCCTCTCCTCCTCCCTAAACACACACTTTAAGCACAGAACATATATCCCTAGTGATCAGGGGTTGTGATTCAGAGCATTAGAGAGAGAGGTGCCAGCTTCAAAATGGAGATCGCATTCAGACTGAAACTTCCCTGAACGATGGAGGTCTTCAGAGCCAATGTTTTTCTTCAGAAAAAATAATAGTGCCATATAACCACACACCGGTGGCCACAGTGTAGAGGTGAGGTGGTATGTTACAGTCACATAGAAGCAGTTTTAAGAGCTGTACTTCGATCCTCACTGATATCCACTGGACTCTCCCCTTTATAATGGGGCGTGTTGCTGCGAGGCACGGATCCCTGAGAGGAACCCACAAAGGGAGTGCTGTATTTGTTCACACATTAGTTATTTGTGTCAGTCAAATTCTCCAGCCTTCAAGGTGTGAGGGTGAAACGTTAAACCTGTGCAAAGGTCAGCTTTACCAGGGGCTACTCCAGAAAGGAATTACAGCAGAATGATGAATTGCCTAGAAGTGTCCATATGTTCAAACAAACTGGAAACTATTAACCTACACACGGAACAATGCAATGGAAGAATTCACCTTTGGGGCCTGTTTTCCACTACAGCAGGTTAGTTGCAGAACAGATTTCTTCTTCCTCCATATTTTAATCTTAGATTCCCTGCCTAGGTTCAAAATATCCTGCAATCAGTTTCATGTGGGTGGATTCTTGCACTTAGTCAATGGCACTCCAGTGTCTGTCTATCCATGTGGATGTAATTGCAGAATCAGTGCCATAAAGCGGTTGCATGTTTATATTTCTGTTGTTTAACAGACAGGCTGTGTAGGGAATGGGAAGATTGTTCTTTGCTCCTTTTTAACAATATCTTGAGAGATTGTTTAATAATCAAATGCACATAACAACAGCAAGTTACAAGACAAAATTGTAACAGACAGAAGCAATGCATGCTAAAAAAGCAAACAACTGTAAGTCTATGTAAGAAATTGAAATAGAAATACTTGTAAACCTACATTCTCCAAAAGGCCTAAAACCAACTCTCTCTCTCTCT
The DNA here is from genome assembly GCF_009764565.3 of Dermochelys coriacea. Lineage (NCBI taxonomy): Eukaryota > Metazoa > Chordata > Testudines > Dermochelyidae > Dermochelys > Dermochelys coriacea. The sequence continues at coordinate 11,901,714 of NC_050075.1, forward strand.
CTCTCTCTCTGAACCATCAGGATGTCTGATGTTCCCCACTCATAGAAATGTAGTTTCTTTAATTAGATTGCTTTTTCAACCAAGGAATTGATCTGGTGCAAAATCTAATTTTGTTGAGATGGCTCAGAGTCTGGAATTATACATGCTCAGATGACACACTTGAATAGTCCATGTGATCTACAGTCCTGACCTGCAGAAAGATGGAGTTTTTAATTTAATGATTTTACAGCCCCAGGTCTCCCACACTTATCTGGATATGAACAGACCTTCACTCATCTCTTAGCAAGTTAGCAACCTAAAGCAGACCAGACTGGCTCTTGGGGGGTGGGGGGGGGGGAAGCCCCTTAAAAGAATTATTCTATTTGCTTTCCTTAGTAATCCACTAGTGTCAAACATCTGGGACTCATCATATGTGTTCTGATGACCATCATGAGTCTCAGATTCAAACTAACCTAGCAAATCTCTACGGGCCCAGTAGTTACTATACAATGTCAGATTAACTAAATAGATGGCAATCTGAGATGCTGTGTTTTCAGCTTTCATTCAACCCATTTGGATGTACCAGTACCACAGGGTAAGTAACATCAGTCTTTACATCTTCTATAGGAAATGGTATGTGACTGTCTAAGAAAGCTATCTTATAGCACAGCACTAGCTAGATCAGTTTGATCTAAAATATCAGTGTGAGGTAACACACCCAGCAGAAGCCATGACATACATATAATTTCCAAAATAAAAACTTAGGCAATTTCTTGAAAATTGAGAAATATTTAAAATGTTTAACTAAATTACTCAGAAGAAAGTAAACTAAGTGTTTTCTTAGTATATTATACGTGAAACTAATTTCAGTTGAGATTGGATCTGGACGCAGGAAAAAGAGAGAGTCTTTGGGTCTCCAAAATTCTGGTTTGGGAGCAGAAAGGCTAATGCAAACTTGGAGCCCTCTCCTACAATATTTCAGTGGGATTTGGGGGTGTTCAGCTCCTCGTTTAACTGGAACCTGGAGCAGCAAAGATCTGAAAGGAAGAATCTATCACATTTAAGGTTCTGCACATCTGGCATCCCTAAAAAGTGAAATTATTTACTGTGCTGATACTCCTCCTGGATGTCATTTGTGAGGGAATTTTCATGCATGCACATACAAATCTTGTTAGCTACCGTATTTCACAGACTTAGTTCCTAGGTCAGATTCTGAAGATTTGGAGTGCAACTTTATATTTCTCTACTAGTAACACACTATGAGACAAATCTGCAAAGCCTTATACACCATAACTCTATTTTGATTTTAATGGGACTAACTCACATGAGTCAAGCTACTCAGTTATTTTTGCAAGATCAGGCCATATGACACACTGTCTAACCAGAGCAAAACACTGGCATTTCTTGCTAGGTGAAAGCACTGCTAGGAAGGTAATTCAGCTGACTGCAAACACCAATGACCATGTTTGAATCAGTCATCACTAATATGTTTAGGTTTTAGAAGGAAAAAACAAAACATTTTCTGTTCAAACAGAAATGAAGTAAGCTGTCACTAAGACTTTCTAAAGGAGAATTTTATATAACTTATTCTTCTATACACACAAATGGCTTGCTAGGATCTTATAACTCAACTCATTTCTTTCATGACCCATGGCAACCTTCGGATCAAAAGGATTACTCATGACTCGTAACTTACCTTGGCTAAATGTAAACACAGGGCTTTAGGTTAAGTAATCTAGGCCTTAATCAATAAAACATTTAAAGTGACCACAAAAGGAGGAGATATGGCCAAGGGAAGTTCTAAAGTCATGCTCTATAATATTAATGCCTGGTGCCAGAATTCTTAGATGGTCCCATTTCTGGCATTAAAAGGTGCAACAAAGATAGCCAACATCAAGGGGTTAGTGTGTATTTTATGCCTACAAGTACAGTCACATACAATTGAATAGTCTCCTGCCCCCTAATGGATCTATGTCTGTTTCTCTCCAAGAAGTCCAAGCAATTACTCCTGCATGGAGTATCATAAATAGGTGAACATAACCTCACATTTCATGAGCTTGTTTAGGTCTTGTGTTTTGTGGGCCAGATTTTCAGATGTGGCCACCTAAATCAAATATCTAAATCTCAAATTTAGATGGTTAGAGTGGAAAAAGCTTCACAAAACCCCCATTTCATATGTGCAATGGCCTATTCAAATATTCAATACTTGCTGAAGTGCCCACATTTTAAAATCAGGTCTTACATGCAAATCAGTCAGCTACATGAGCTAGCATTTGGGAAAATACAGACAATTAAAAATTTAGTTAATTAAAAAGTTAGTTGGAAATATCCTGAATAAGCATGAGGATGTCAGAGACTGCAAGATGATTTCCCTTAACTCTGTGGAACCTACTGTGTCATTAAAGGTTAAGTGCATAGGATTTGTTTGACCCATTTTTCTCACCTGTACAGCAGTTAGAATATCTTGCTCATAATATCAATCAAAATGGTATGCATTAGATTGCGGAGTGGTCTGAGCACAGGCCTGGGACCCAGGGTTCCAAATCCTGAATGTGACACTAGCAGCATCTGGAGCTTTGGGCAAGTCCCCAACCTTTTGCTTCTGTTTTCCCATTTGGAGGGAGGGATAGCTCAGTGGTCTGAGCATTGGCTTGCTAAACCCAGGGTTGTGAGTTCAATCCTTGAGGGGGCCATTTAGGGATTGGGGAAAAAATTGGGGATTGGTCCTGCTTTGAGCAGGGGGTTGGACTAGATGACCTCCTGAGATCCCTTCCAACCCTGATATTCTAGGATAGTGATACTGTGACACATGACCAAAAAGGGTTAAGCATCCTGCAGGATAAATGACTCAAATTCAACCCTTAAAGACATATTAGTAGATAATGTTTATGTTTACATATATATTGGTAGAGGTCAACAATGTAATCAAACATTGTCTATGCTGTATTCTGTTAATTCAGAGATCAAAAGGACATCTTAACATTTAAATGAACTGTAAACACAGGATATCACTGTATTCCTCTATCTTTGAAATGTATAGTAAATCATCTGCAAATGGTGGAAAAGCATGCAATTGCCTTATGTTAATCTGTGTGGATAATTACTGGTGATATTTAGGAAATGGGTCCACTTCAAAGTGCCCATGAGTGCCTATTGTTCATCTAAGGACTCTGAGCTGTCACAAGAGGGCCTGAAAATGTATAAAAGACCACTGGGTCCTGATCCTGTCATCTCAAATCTGCTTGAGGCTTCATGCAGGGGAAGCCTAAGCCATAAGGACTGAGATCCCAGTCCTTCATGGACCACCCTGAATATAAACATGGGATTATAATCTATGGACTGTTTCTGAAAGAACTCTTTGCAACTACAAAGCTCACCATCTCTGCTATATTTATTAGAGCATAAGCTTTTGTGAGTTTTTTTGTGATGCATCCGATGAAGTGAACTGTAGCTCACGAAAGCTTATGCTCTAATAAATTTGTTAGTCTCTAAAGTGCCACAAGTACTCCTTTTCTTTTTATGGATACAGACTAACACGGCTCCTGCTCTGAAACCTGTCATCTCTGCTATGAATCTGAACCTCAAGAATCGTATTCATGTCTGTATGTATACTAATCTTTTAACCAATGCTCTCTATTTTCTTTTTTAATAAATTTAGTTTAGTTAATAAGAATTGGTTGTAAACATGTATTTGGGTAAGATCTGGAATATTCATTAACCTGGTAGGTAATGTGTCCAATCCTTTGGGATTGGTAGAACCTTTTTATATGATGAATAAGATTTTCAGTAATCCTCATCATATTTGACTTGGGTACAGAGGCGACTAGTGGGAGGGACACAAAGGGGGCACCAGCTAAAGGGGGGCATATGACCTCCCCATGTGACCCCCCCCAGTGCCTCGTCTCTGCCCCCCACATGACTCCCTCACGTGACTCCTCCGCTCCCCATGTGACCCCAAGTCTGGGTGGAAGCCCGAGGCTGGGTTACTTTAAGGGAACTGTGTTGTTGACTTTTGGGTAACCAGTGAGGTATTATAGAGGCTGTTTTATGCTGGCTTGATAAATCTAAGTACTGGAATATCCACCAGCTTTGGGGATTGTCTGCCCCATTCTTTGCAGTTCACCCTAATTGAGTGACCTCACTTGGATCCCCTGGGATACCTACCTAGCTTCCTCTCCCAAAGGGGTATTGTGAGGATTAAGTGTAAGGATTAATTAATCAATATTTATTAATATGCTTTGCAGATGAGCAGTACAATATGGCAGATCATAAACTAGTGTAATTTGGCCTGACTCTATTCACCTCAGCTGAGGATCTGGGCCTAAAAGTGCTAAACATTAAAAAATCCTGCATAGTTTACTCTCTGTGTGAGTGTGTGTGTGTGTGTGTTCACTGTTTGGACTTGATATTAAACAATCAAATGCTTTTTTTGATTTAGCAGGTTTATTGAAAAATTGATAACTAATCTAAAGAGTGATTTGATCCTACAAGAACCATTATTATCTATTTTTATTTTAGTATTATTATTTACTACTTCTACAGTGCTGTACATCTTCATGGCACTTTACAGACCAATAAAAAGACTTCTGCTGGGATAAATCAGCATAACTCCATTGACTTCACTGGAGTGATGTTGATTTACATTAGCAGAGAGTCTGAACCAATGTAAAAAGAAAAGGAGTACTTGTGGCACCTTAGAGACTAACAAATTTATTAGAGCATAAGCTTTCGTGAGCTACAGCTCACTTCATCAGATGCATGAACCAATGTACCTTCCCCCAAAATCTTGCAATCCAATTTATGAACAAAAGGCGTTTCAGCTATACTACATAAAATAGTTACAATTTCCCCCCTCCAAACTAGAAAGCCAAACTTGTATCTGGCTTTTATTCTTGCTCAGTGTAATGGAAAGAACCAAATTAATTCCAGCATTAAAAACCCCTCTTCGGTGTGAATTATTTTATATAATTCAGAGAGAAGGTGACATGATTTACATCAGTATATACAGTTAAGTTGCTCTATAGTGTAAACCATTAGTGAAGAAGGAGGGAGGGCTTATGGCGGGTGGGGGGAGACTGCACAGTTATGACAGAATAAAGAATTTCTGGAGATGCAAGGAGATATAATTTTTCCATTGGAAGATAGTTGCATATGCTTCCTTCAGCAATTATAACTTTTCTTCGTGCACTGTTGACTATTCCCCACTTATTGTTGTTATATGCCAGCAACTTTTGTACAAAGAAACTGGGCAGATTGTACTTAAATGACTAAATTATGTACCATATGGAGGCATGGGGTGGGGTGGTTTGTAGCTGACCAGTGTTCTCTGAATTATTCTGCCTGCATAAAGCCTCAACTACAGAATAAGGCTCTAAGGCTATTGTCACAGGGCTGAGGCTCAGCTGCACCCTGTACCAGACTCAGCCCACCTTCCCAGGTGAAGAGAATAAATCCTAGGTAACATGGTAGAAGCATGTGACTTGGAGCCTGGCTTGCTGGGATATAAAGGGCAGCCTAAGCTCAGGGAGGAGAAGAAAGAGAAGAGAGTCTCTCTTTAGTTCCCAGGCAGATGGCTTGGGAATTCAACCCTCTAGGGAGCAGGCTAAGAAGGTTAGAAGCCAGTCTGTGGAAGAAAAGCCCCAGCAGAAGGGGTTAGAAAGAGTTGCCTTAGCTCCCAGGCAGAGATCTGCAGAGAGCATATAGATGCCTGCAGGAAAAAGGACATGGCTTATCTGCAGAACAGTTTCATTCTGAGAAATCAAACTCAGTCCCTGAAGAAAAAAGACTGAAATCCTGATGCTGTTGAGAGTAGGTGGTGATACACTGGCTGGTGAGCTGGGCTGCTAGCTTACAGCTATAGATAGTCCTCTATCTCTGTATTCAGTTCTGATGTCTGCTCATGGAATTGAAGAGGAGAACAGTTCCAAAGGCAGGATATGCCTTCCCACAACTTATTCTGAACTCAGTATAGGACCTGGTCTTACAAAGCTTATTCACATATAGTTTCCTTGCCTTGGGCAGGGCTGCTCACGTGAGCAAAGATGACTATCAGTCCCATGGAATAGAACAGAGGAGACCAGTTATAGAGTGCTGAGTAAGCTCAAGAGAGTAGAGGAGCTGAGAGAAGGGAGTGTGTGTGGAATAAGCCCAGGTAACCCAGTGTTTAAAAACATGCATGGTGTCACGCCTATTGGAGCAGTTTCTTCTTCAGTGTTATAAGATGCAGACCATCTAGGATGGGGGTTGGGATGCATGTGTATCTTCAAACAGCATGTAAGGAGCAGATACTGCCCTCTCTTTTTGGCACAGCCCATATTGACAATTGTGGTTTATTGACACGAGGTCATAAACATGGCTAGTAGGTGGGGGACATCTCTGTTTTCTGCTACCATCATAGCGCTAATCCCAAGTACCCAATGAACTGGTGCAGCCACTGCCAATCTGTGAGAGACACACTGCGACCCAAACTGCTTAGCCAAGACTTTCAAAGGATGTTTTTTGTTTTTTAAAAAAAGATACCTCAGGAAAACCTTTATGACCATTCCTTTTTTTTTTTAAATCATTTTTGAAAATGGGTAATTTGTTTTGTAATAGGTGTTTGAAGTCCTTGAATTTACCCATTGGGCATCTTTAACTCTCTTTTCTAATCTCCTGATAACCTGAAATTAAGTCCTCAGTAATTCACCTTGTTATGAAACAACATTTGAGAGATTATAAATTTTAGTCCGGATTAGACATGCTTCAAATAGTCTCTTTATAATTGTGATGCAAATCTCTAATCTCCCAAAACATCTTTATAATAGTTTTGACAACCTGGATTTAAGTCAGATAATGTGGGAGGGGAGGATTTTAAGAGTGACCAAGAAAGCAAATGTTATGTTTCTCTTTTTAAATAATTGTAAAGTTCCTGTAGTTTTAACCCCCCAGGGTTGAAGAGATTGATGGGTGAACAGGGAAGCCTGAATGACAAATACAGAATTGGGCCCTGATTCTGAAATATATCCCTATCCAGAATCCTAGGCTGAAGTTCCATTGGAGTCAATTGATCTTAAACGGGGGCTTGACGTTAAGCATGTGCTTAAGCAGTTCCTGATCAGGACCTTAAAACATAAATGACATGTACTCTTGACTTAATGAGGATGCACTGATTATTTTGACCTCTATATACATATTTTTAGCAGCTCTGAGCCTCCCTCAGTCCCCAGCAATGTTAGTGGGGATTGCAAATAGTGTATGAGCAAGGGAGTGGAGAATGCACTAGACTGCTCATTAGACAAATTTTTCCTACATTACCAGAGTCTCCTGTCCCTTCACTTCTGCCCTCCCCCTTCAAGTCAGCCCTGTCGAAAAATCCATACATGTCCAGGGACAGAATGCAGATTGGGATTTAAAAGCAAGGTGATTTAAGCAGCTCTCAACAACAGAAATATCCCAAGTACATAGGAGTGCTAACAGCCATATGTAGGGGGCAGAACTGCCTCTAGAAGAGGATAAAGCCTCTAACCATTATATTTGACTGCTTTTTTGTTTACTCAATTGTTTTTAATGAAGCTCACTTTGTCAAGGGAGCCTGCCAAATTTGGAGAATAAAAAAATAAATAAAAACCCAATAGCCCTCCAAACCTTTGCTCACCAGTTGAATTTATACAGCTTTAAAACACAAATATTTCTCCACGGGCTTGCAATGCTTCCTCCTAAACCCGCTTTCAAGAATTTATTATCCCTATGTGCAAATCTTTGAAACCATGATTGTACGGTAATAATTTCTAAGCAGTGAAATTCATGAGAGGCTGTAATGTAATGCTGAGTCTATCCTATTATGGTTTTAATTGGAACATAGATTTTATGTGTTATTAGATTAATGTTACTGTCTCTCTTTATGCTTAATGCCATATGAATAGCTAAAGCCCCCTAATGACTGTGTAATTTATTGTCCCTATAGTTATAGCATTAAGCTACAAGTCACCTAATACTTGCAAACATTGTAAACTCCAATTACAGCTACCCCAATGATCCTTCTGTCAACTGAGCTAAAAATGACTGAATGATAAGGTTAAGTACTGAGTCACATAACACAGTTATCTAGAGCTCAGCACCTGTACTACAGAAATATGCCCAATAAAGTATGGTTAAATATTATTACTTTGTTATCAAATAGAAGTATAGCAAATAAAACAAGCTTCCAGAATGCTGTTGATCATTCTGATTTTACCAATCTTTTGTGTATTTGTCAGGTTTGTCCTCATCTACTGCTAATAGTAAGTCACTGATTCTCAAAAACTTAACAGATTTTCATGGCACACAGTACCAGATTTTGGCCTCACACACACACACACACACAAGTAGATGGGAGTTGTGTGAAGACAGAATCTGGCCCACAGACATCTGAAAATGCACCTTGCTGGATAACTAGATGATTCAGAAGATTTTGGAACATGATAGAGAGCCTTTCACCTTTAAAGCACTGGTTCATATGTAGTACAGGCCAATGGCTTGGGAAACTTTTTACAGCTGTTTGATGGCCTTTGTAAATTCAGTTACTGAGCTGCATTAGACCAGGCACTAAAGTAGACAGGTATCTACATCAGAATTAGCGTCCTTAATAAGCGGCAAAGAGTCCTGTGGCACCTTATAGACTAACAGACATATTGGAGCATGAGCTTTCCTTCATAACAATCTCAGCAAAGAAGCCAAATATTCAACTGGCAAAGAGAATTATCTGCTGTTACAAAGCTGCTGCATTACACCAGTGCTGTATATATTACATGGATAAAGAGAAGCCAGTAAAAGACACCATATTATCTGCTAAGCCATGGAGGCCTCTATGAATACTCTCTTAACAGCTCCTGTGTCAAGGCCATCTGTATACCCAGGGCCATATACTCTATTGCAAAGGCAAACAAGTGAGGATTTCTGTTGTGGTATGCAAAGAATTATATATATATGGACTTCTCCCAATCCTGATCATAAGAGGTGCCAGAAGACACAGCAGAAAGAGACACAACTGTCTCCTCAACAATTTTTTCCTAAAAAGCGATCAGACACAGGGATGAGACTGTCAGTGTCAAGAGATGGTTCTTTAAGCTAGCATCTACCCTTCCCTTGAGGCATTGAAAACCTACTCCAACGGCAGCTCCAATCCTTATCTCCTCAGTTGCTTTGTCAGCCAGGAAGGACATGGATTTCATTTGCAGATCATAGCCCACAGACACTTCAATCCAACAACAAGCAACACCAGAACAAACTTAAGCAGAGTCCCCCTGTAAGATTCTTACACTGCAAATGCAGACAACTTGATCTGGATTTGAGCAATTTTATCTGCAAAATCATTTTAAAACTCCTCACTATGAGAAATGCTCCATTTTGTTGCTGCATTCAAACAACCAAGAATAGCTGGGTTAATCACCATTAGGGACAGTTCCACTGTTTGGAATTTTTCAGAGTTGTTCTTTCATAGCCATGGCATGAGCTTTTTAAAAGTCTATATTCTACAACTTGGCAGAGCTGGAATGAAATTTCCAGGAATGACTGTAAATCCTGGTTAATGCTATTAGCACCTACTAGAAATAGAAGGCAAAATAAAAAGTGACTAGAATAGATAGCAATCAAACACCTCAGGATATTCTCTCAAACCTTATTTTGGTAGCCTAAACAAAACACCATTTTTAAAAGGCTTTAGGAGGCTCCAGAGTGCCCTTGGCTTGTTCACAAGAAACTCTCTCGAGCACCTCGTAAACAAAGCTATAAAAGATATTCTTGAAAATCATTAACATATTAGTATTTGTAACTGGTCCTTTCATAGTCTCAGTTTGTCTCGAGTCTGGTTGCCAGGCTGTGTTCTATTGGGGCATCTCCTCAGACTGCTGATAGCTTGCATGCCAAAGCATCTAACTAAGAGAGACAGTCATCTGAGAAACAGAAACAGCAAAGCACTTAAGAAAAAAAAAGATGTGTAATGCAATGAATTGGCATGCTGCTTCAGAGAGCCTTCCCAGACACAGGTACCAAGAAACACTCCCTTGTTCCAGCCTCTGCTAGTCTTTGCCACCATTAATATTAAGGGGTAGACTAGTCCTGTTCCTGTTCAGGAGAACAAAGGGGGGAAAGAATGTGCAAGGAGACTCCCCCTAACATTTATGACTCTACAGGGGGATCAAGGCAAACACCAAGGCTTGCAGTGTCAATATTGCATTCCGGATGAATTCAAAACTCCCAGGGATCTGGTTCTTAGTGGCAGACATGCATCCATTATATTTGGGGTTTTTTTTAAGTAACAAGACCTTTCCAAAATCTTTCCATATGAAACATGTCCAAGCTGAAACATTAAGTTGAGAGACTGTGTCTGTAGTATCATGTTGCATTTCCTTTCTGATGTCTGAGGCTGTGTGAGAGAGCTACTGCTGAGCTCTTGAGAACTGCTGTATTTGCCTGCACAATTACTAATGTCTCATTTGTTGCTTATCAAGTGCTTTGAGGTGCCTGGAATACAAAAGGTGCTATACACAGTCACATAATTCTTTTTCCCTTATCTTATCCTATATATATTAACTGGTACTTGTTTCATTTTTTGGTAGTCAAATATTCTACAAGAAACAATAGTTCCAGATGTCATAGTAGCAGCGTGTTAGTCTGTATCCGCAAAAAAGAAAAGGAGTATTTGTGGTACCTTAGAGACTAACAAATTTATTAGAGCATAAGCTTTCGTGAGCTACAGCTCACTTCAAATGCATCCGATGAAGTGAGCTGTAGCTCACGAAAGCTTATGCTCTAATAAATTTGTTAGTCTCTAAGGTGCCACAAGTACTCCTTTTCTTTTTGCGAATAGTTCCAGAGAATCTTAGCATCAATTTGGCAAGAAGTATTGGGACTCTCATGAAAAAGCCTCTTTTTGAAAGATATCAAGGCCAAATTTACAGGCTACGGTTAGGAAAGTGCTGATCATGTTCACACCAGTGAGGGCAGGTTAGCTGAATCAAACCTCTGGTTGCATATCAACACTAGAGCTGGCCAAATCATTCACTGTGAATAATATGCATTGCAAACAGAGGCAGCTCCCCATCAGAAAAACACTTGAAGTTCCTGTCTAACTTTAAGCCCATGAGCGGTCCCCAGTAGAACTCCCCTCAAACATAAGTGCATTGAGGCCTGGGCCTTTTTTTCTGCTTGAGAATCATCTGTGAATCAATCCTCAGTTTTTATGGGTGGGATGTGGGTTTTGTAAGGATTTGCCAGATAACTTATGTGACCAATGAACTGTTCGCTTCAGGACGACTTTTTTGGAAAAATCATTAAAGTTGTTACACATGTTTTCATTGCTGGGTTATAATATGTTAATGTCCAGACAAAGAGAGTTTTCTGGAATAGAGTCTAATTGTATAACTGCATCTTTAACTGTGTTAAAGAAGTGTCAAGCACCCAGGCTAAGCACTTCTTTTATAGCATGAGTGTGTATAAAGCTAAATAAATAAAACAAACTTTTCTCTATTCTTCATTCATGATCTGTGATTGGTCACCTAAATGATATGGTAACGTTTTTGCTTCCCTGGTGAGAAAACTACAATGTATTGAACAGGAGAACAATAAATTGTGCACTTCAAATACAGATTTTCAATTGAATAACCATTCTAGTTAAAACTCTTTGACAGTTTTTGGATCTGAGAGAATATACATGTACACCCACTGACCATCCGAGCACTCATGAATAATCGATAAAGTGGCCCCGCAAATAAAAGTGAACGGAACTTGCTAAATTTTCCTGCATAAATATTCTCAAATCACTTTTTGTATTACTCGTCTAGCTCTAATCAACACCCAGAGCCCAAATATCTGAGGACTGCCTCTGATTTTTGACTTATTTTCTTTTTGCTTATGTCAAGGCAAATTAGGTAGAAGGAGGCTGACGAGGAAATTGGCCAAACTGTTTAAGGTCAAGAGTGCATTTCATTGAAATGTGATATAATAAGTACAATTTTAACAATGAAAAAATTCCACTCACCTCTTTGTTTTCTTGAAATGTTTAGAATTATTTTTAACCTTTCTAATAAATAAAATTGTGCCATTATTTTATCATACATGTGGATTTCATTAATTTTGGAACATATTCCAGGCATCTAAAATTAAACAGATGTCATCAGCTCCATTTAGACCTCAAATACCCCTTGCAACTAAACCAATTATTCAAGGGTCAGCTGGAAGTTGGAATTTTATAATAATGAAAGTTGAAAAGTTTTCTTTAAAACACCACACACAAAAAAAAGAAGAAGAAACGCCAATTCCCTGTCCCGACCATTGTTAACAGAGAAACTTAGGTTCTGTTTTATTATTGGGGCAGGGGCGGAGCCAAATAGTAAAAGATCAGGAAGGGTGCTTTGTTCCTAAACTATGTTCCCTGAATGCACTGATTGTTTCCTTTTGGCCAGAGATTACACAAGAATCTCTCTTCCAGCCTTCTAGCTCTGCCCTGGGGATGAACAAGAGGAGCTACGAGACAAAGTTTTGTTCTGAAACATGGTTCAACTGTTCAGAAGAATTTTTTAAAACTTCATGATCAGGTCGGTGAGAGTGGTCCCTCAGAGGAAACAGATAAAAGCAGGATCCAGGAGTCCCATATTCTATCCAACCAATGACTAGATAAGGCTTCCTCCTACAGTAGCAACCAGTGGCCAGCTCCTCAGCTGTGCCAGAGTTCTGCTCAGTGCAGATCTGGTAGAGGGAAGGAAACCAAGAAAAAGATGGCATCAAAATATTCAAGGTCATTCTAATTTATGCACAGCTGCAACAGCTCCTAGGGGGCCATTCCAGAGCCTGGGAATTGACACAGCACAGCAATGCTCTGGCTACACTCCTCCCGCCTCCCCTCCCCTCCATGCTGGGGCCAGAGGGTGTGGCACAGAGCTGACTATATCAGTATGTGACAGGATGGACTAGGTCCAAAAGCCCTCTGGCTAGAGGCCTCAGGGTTCGGCCATACCCATCCCAGGAAAGGAGCAGTGGAGAGGTCCTCCAAGTGGCCTAGAGTACTTGCGAGAAAGCAACCAATCAGGGGACAGGAGGACCACATAAAACGAGTTGCAGAACAGAGTAGCAGTTAGTTGCTGCTTGGAGCTGGAGAAGAAAGGACTGTATGCTAGACTGGCTGGAAGAGCAGCAGGACCAAAGACAGTCTGCTGGCAGTGACCAGGGGAGTAAGAGGCTCCTGGCTGGCTGCTAGGACTACTTAAAGAAGGGTACTGAAATAGGCCCTGGTGAACTGTATACCCCAGAAGGGGTCTGTTCTGGTTCACATACAGATTGTGTTTGACTCGGCTGGAGGGCTAAGTCGCTGAAAAAATGCCTAAGAACCATCTAAAGGGGTCACCAGAACTTAAAGAACGCAGACACACCCAATGAGAGAGAGTGCTTAGAAGGTGGGTGCCAATCCCATTACACAGTGACTATACCTTGGAGATTCCACTCCACTAGGGGAATTCCATATAGCATCTTCATCTGTAAATCTGTTAGGCACTAGGTTAGTTTTGAACGACCAGAGAGGAGCAAAGCAGCCTTAGTAATTCACCTGATTACCTGCACCAGTGCTCCAAAGGATATGACACATTTCCAGCCACAATAAATCCCTCTCATCAGTCATAAGAGGGGGAAAAACCTAAAATATTTTTGAAACAATAAAAAAAATTGTAGAAGTAAAGTCTACTCTGTTATCCCATGTAAATCCAGTAAAGTCAGTGGACTGTCTTTGGCCACACTAAGTCCCCTTTTCACCACTAACCTAACAGGACAGCTGGGGATCCCCCTCTCTGTGGCGGAATCCTTGGTTAGCTATGTCAGCAATATGTCACCCCTCTCCCACAGTGTGTGTCATGATATAGGTAAGACAGGGCATGGATGGAGCATGTTTAATTCCAGTAATCTTCACCATTTCCCTGGGGGATCATTCCAGGCCAGCACAAGGGATGAAATGGCTCCAGGCTGCCCCTGGATTGAGGGCAGTTTGTATGCAGAAAGGTGATGGTAAACCACCTCCTCCCTGTCCCCCCAAGGTGCACTGAGTGCTAATTCACTGTATCTGAGTATCTGGCACAGTGAGTTATTCCAGATTACAAGGGTGTATCTTGAGACCAGACACTGAACAATCAACTATCAAGATTTCTTTTTTTCAAAATAAGGACTTGGTTTTTGATTTGCTGAGCAAAAGGGATACATGAAAAATGTTTTTCCTTTGTAACTTGAGAGGCTTAACTTAATTCTTTTGCAACACTGCAGATAGCTACAAATTGTACCAGAGTGCCACTTGCCCTAAAACAGATCATCCTACTTAGAGGCGAGGATTGCTAAATTGTTTAGTAGAAAAATGAATACTATATTGTACAAAAAATATTACCATGACTTTAAAATCCCACTGTCAGAGGCTGAAGATCCATATTAAATATCAACAAATATGGAAATGGAGGAGAGGGCTTATATCTAGGCAAGAAAATTAAATATGGCACATTGACAATCACTGTTTAGCATTTCCTTGGATATACAGTGGCTTAGGTGCCAGATCTGACATACCCTAAACTTTCTATAAATTATAAGAGATCATTTAGGTAGGTGCATAACTGGTTGGAAAATCATTCCCAGAGAGTAGTTATCAGTGGTTCAAAGTCAGGCTGGAAGGGCATAACGAGTGGGGTCCCACAGGGATCAGTTCTGGGTCCAGTTCTGTTCAGTATCTTCATCAATGATTTGGATAATGGAAGACCGAGTACACTTATAAAGTTTGCAGACAATACCAAGATGGGAGGGGTTGCAAGTGCTTTGGAAGATAGGATTATAATTCAAAATGATCTGGACAAACTGGAGAAATGGTCTGAAGTAAACAGGATGAAATTCAATAAGGACAAATGCAAAGTACTCCACTTAAGAAGGAACAATCAGTTGCACACATACAAAATGGGAAATGACTGCCTCAGAAGGAATACTACAAAAAAGGGATCTGGGGTCATAGTGGATCACAAACTAAATACGAGTCAACAGTGTAACACTGTTGCAAAAAAAAGCAAACATCATTCTGGGATATATTAGCAGGAGTATTGTAAGCAAGACATGAGAAGTAATTCTTCTGCTCTACTCCATGCTGATTAGGCCTCAACTGGAGTATTGTGTCCAGTTCTGGGTGCCACATTTCAGGAAAGATGTGGACAAACTGGAGAAAGTCCAGAAAAGAGCAACAAAAATGATTAAAGGTCTAGAAAACATGACCTATGAGGGAAGATTGAAAAAATTGGGTTTGTTTAGTCTGGAGAAGAGAAGACTGAGAGGGGACATGATAACAGTTTTCAAGTATATAAAGGTTTGTTAAAAGGAGAAGGGTGAAAAATTGTTCCCCTTAATCTCTAAATTTAAGAGAGAGGAAGCAATGGGCTTAAATTGCAGCAAGTAAGATTTAGGTTCGATATTAGGAAAAACTCACTAACTGTCAGAGTGGTTAAGCACTGAAATAAATTGCCTAGGAGGTTGTGGAATATTCTTCATTGGAGATTTTTAAGAGCAGGTTGGACAAATACCTGTCAGGGATGGTCTAGATAATACTTAGTCCTGCCACGAGTGCAAGGGACTGGACTAGATGATCTCTTGAGGTCCCTTCCAGTCCTATGTTTCTATGATTCTATGATTTATAAAACATATAATATTCAGTTTGGCCTACCTGAAAATTGCTATAAGCTGGTCATTCTGCATGCTCTGGGTCCTTGGTTGGCAGAATAGATATATGGATTTCTGAGGCACTTTGGGCCTTATCCAAAGCCCACTGAAGTCAATGGCCCTTGGCCACCTGAGGGCTGTTTACAGGGGTGGGGGAGCCTTCACACTCAACCAGCCTAGTTGCCCATGTGAGTTTTGCCAGTGACTCCAATGGGAACAGGATTTAAGGTACAAACTAGAACGATGCACAATGGGCAAAAATTCCCTAAAATAACCTAGTTCATGGCAGGGAGTAGGAGGTGCTTTGAGTGGAGGAGGAGTTCATATAAACAAGCTCTCTGCCCACCCCCAGCACACAGACCCTCTGGGTTTTCCTCACCTTCCTCCCCGGCTGAAGCTGCTCAGGCAATGGAAACTAGCGCAGTCTCAGAAAATCCTTGCACCACCCCAGTGAGGGGACAGACGGATCCAAGACAGACAGTTACCTTGTATTTATAAAACTAAAAAAAAAAGTTACTTGGGTGGGGATGGTGGCACATTGAGGGTCCTTTCTGCTCTGATCCTTGATGAGGGGCAGTTCATGCATGAAGGGAGATGCTATCTCAGAGGAGCACTTACCTAGCCAGGTGAGGGGACTCCTTTCTCTTCCCCATAAATTACCATTTACAAAGTGGAGGAAACCATTAGCCTCATGGGCCCTGTTGTTCTCATCAGTGTGGGTGAGCTCAGTTTTGGAGCTTTCAGCCAAGGGGAGGGCTTCGGCTGTATTGCCCCTAAGACCCTTCCCTGACTAGCTGATTGAAAGTGAAGAACCTGCCTTCCTAGGCTGCTGAGGATTATTGTCCTTGTGCTGGATGGAACCAGTGACTTTGCTCTTGGGAAAGCAGCAGACACTTCCCAATGGGCAATTCGCTCTCAGAATAAGTAGCAGCCTTCATGGCTATGGAGCCTAGGAAGATCCTAGAGCCTCTGTGAGCTGCTCAGCCAAGTGTATTTTTTAAAATATTCTTGAGATTGTCTCTTTGAGGGTCCTGTTTGGGGAGACACAGACAAAGAAAACCAAACTTTGGAACCTCTCCCTTTCTGAGGGGCCAAAGAGTAGGAGAGATTTATAGAGAACCTTAGAGAAACAACCTATCTAGTCTATCTGTGTTTGCCAATATTTCCCAGAGCAGAGTATCCCACAATAGCTTCTTGTCATGCTCTGTAATCTTCTGATCAAGAGGCCTACAGAATTAGTCTGCACACGCCAGAATCAAAGCCTTAATTGTTACATGCAATTCCAAAGAGTCAGAATTGGCTTCTTCCCACCATGCCCTGGTCATGTTATCAGTCAACTGTTTGTAAATAATCTCAGATAAGATGTAGTTGGAAACCTGCAGCTGCTATAAACATGTTCCAAATATCCCTACCAACACAATAACAAGGCCTGCTGACAATATTTTCCTCTCGGTCTGGCAAATGCTGCTGCAGAAAGAACTCACTTCAGTGACTCTGGCTTTTGTAGGGAATCAAACATATCTCTTCAGATTTTGATTTTGATTTTGATCCACTTTCCTTTGTCTTTTCCAGTTTTAAAAACAAAGGGATTTCTTGGTGGGGAGAGCAATAGCAGCATTCATATTTAATAACTCTTAAATCTTATTCAACATGTGGCAATTGTTAGGTAGATTTGAGCAGTAATTAAAGAGGCACCTCCGTTCTCTTCAACAACAATATAGACTCTTAATCAGACTAAAACCATCATATTTTAAGAGCTGAGATCATCCTGAGGCAAATAGCATCAAACTGAACATGGGTCTGTTTTTCATACCGAGGTTTAAAAGTAAATGTTCACTTTTCTTAAAGTCTTCCATTAAAGAGACACCAGGTCTGAGGGATCTTTTCAAGTATGCACAGATACCTATATCTTATACAGTAACATCTGGGGGATGTAGGGGAGAGGATAATTATTGGAATTCTTTTACAAAATCCCTTTTTTTAAGGTCCCAATTTAGGGTTCTAAGTAGCAGTGCCTTTTTGGTTGCCTGATTATCGATGCTACCGACTATTAAAGTGTTCTTAGTGTGATTCAGTTCCAGTAGTTCTTAGAGGTCTGATTTGGATGGCTGATAAAGGCTGTGAAAGACAGGCATGAACAGTGATAAAACAACCGAGTGCCGTTTGGCTTTGAACCAAACATGTTAATGTTTGCAGTTTATGGAGAGACATCTTTGTTTCTTTTCATGGTGTGGGGGGTAGCTGTAAATATTCCTAAGAAATCTGGGTTTGGACCTGGGCCCAGATGTTCCAAGAAGATCATTTAAGCATTTCAATGGGAGTTAAGCTCCTTAAATGCCTTTGAAGATCAGGGCCCCCATTTCTACCTTTGTTACAATACAGCTGGCTATTGCAACGTTAACATGCAGCATAGTAACTTGAGGTTATTTTAGCACAGTTATGTGTATTCCCTTTATCCTCTCATTATAACATTCATATCTGGTGTTAGTAGAAGAGCCGAGTGGGTGTGTATATGATGACAACTAATTAAGAGAGTAGTACTAGGATGAACGTGTGGTCTAGTGGATTGGGCCCTAGACTAGTATTCAGAAGAAGTGGGTACAGGGCCCAGCTTAGCTACAAGCTTCTTGACTGACTTCTGGCAAGTCATTTAATCTATGCTGTTTCCATTCTACCTCTGTAACATGGAGATAATACTTCCTGATCTGACAAGGGTGTCATAAAATCCATTAAGATTTTAAGGCACTCAGATGTTACCCTGTTGAGGACCTAAAGAAAGAAACTAGACTAGAACTTGATTCCATATAGTGCATTCTACATGCACAACACTCAGTGGCTCTAAACCTTTCCAGACTACTGGACCCCTTTCAGGAGTTTGATTTGTCTTGCATTTCACCTCACTTTAAAACTACTTGCTTACAAAATGAGACATAAAAATACAAAAATGTCACAGCACACTTACTGAAAAATTGCTTACATTCTCATTTACACCACATCATTATAAAATAACTCAATTGAAATATAAATATTGTACTTACATTTCAGTGTATCGTATATAAAGCAGTATAAACAAGTCATTGCCTGTATGAAATTTTCGTTTTGCTAGTGCTTTTTATGTAGCCTGTTATAAAACTAGGCAAATATCTAGATGAGTGGATGTACCCCCTGGAAAACCTCTGCATACCCCTAGGGTACACTGATTGAGAACCACTGCTTTAGAAAGCCTCTGGAACGGGAGATCAGTAATGTACTGGCAGTGTAAATTCATATCCCCAGGATAATCCTATCCCCAGTTTTGGAGATTACACTCTGTTTTAGAGGGTGAGGGAACACTAGCCACAATGCCAAGGCTATGTGCTATCCTTCCCTTTTTGAAAACTGATTTGGCTTCTTTGACTTCTGTCTAATCCAAAGAGCTGGTCAAAACATTTGGAGTGAAACATTTTCCTGTGAGGAAAATGGTTTTCGTCAAAATCAAAATTTTCCTCAGGAAAAGATTGATTTCAGTGGAATTTTCCCTCAGGAAAATCAGAAAAAATGTTTTGTTTCAGATAAAGTCAACATTAATTTCTGTGCACATGGCCCACATGGTTCCTCATGGGAGCTGTAGTTTGGATACCTTATGCCTCCATTCTCCCCTAACAGGAGCAGGTCCCCACCCAGAGTATATTCTTCATGATCAATGGTAGTTTCTCCCTGCAACTGAGCCACTGCGGTGCATCATGAGAGCCCCAAAAATTTTGACATTTCTGAACTAGAATTTTTCTGAACTTTTCATGCCACAAAAAGTTTTTGCGAAAGGAAAAGGAGTACTTGTGGCACCTTAGAGACTAACAAATTTATTTGAGCATAAGCTTTCGTGAGCTCAAATAAATTTGTTAGTCTTTAAGCTGCCACAAGTCCTCCTTTTCTTTTTGCAGATACAGATTAACACGGCTGCTACTCTGAAACCTGACAAAAAGTTTTGATATTTCAACTTCTCATCCCAATTCTGGACAAAAGCAAATGTCGAAATACCAACATTTCCCATGAGATTTTATCATTTTTATCACTTTGAAAGATGTTAAAAGGACTTTACACAAAGAATGGCTTTGCTAACTGTAAAACTAACAGTCCCCTCTCCCTTATCTTCCCCCATCTCAGCCCTAGTACTGCACTGCAATTTAAACATGGACATGAGGCCACATCCTCGTGTGGAACCTGAACCCATGAAAAGGGTCACACTGACAATAATAAAAGGAGTACTTGTGGCACCTTAGAGACTAACAAATTTATTAGAGCATAAGCTTTCGTGAGCTACAGCTCACTTCGATGAAGTGAGCTGTAGCTCACGAAAGCTTATGCTCTAATAAATTTGTTAGTCTCTAAGGTGCCACAAGTACTCCTTTTCTTTTTGCGAATACAGACTAACACGGCTGCTACTCTGAAAACTGACAATAATAATACACTGCAAAGGGTCATTGCCATGCGACATGCATTAGTATCAGTTAGCCATGTTGCTCAAACCCTGTTCGCCACCATGAAAATGTAATCCTAGCCAGAAGGAGGTTACCAAATTAGGACCCCATGGGACCATGCTCATTTATAATACGTTCAAATGATTTGGATGAGAATATCAAACATAAAATATCAAAGTTTGTGGAGGATATGAAATTGGAGAGGGAGCAAATAACGAGGAACTAGGGATTTGAACCTTCCAGGTGCCTAGGCCAGTGAATGGAAAATGCAATTTATGTAGAGAAACATGAAATAATAAGTCTGGGGCCAAAAAAACCCAAAACAAACAGATATTATTCAGTCTGCTGATACATCCTTCTGACGAGTAAAGGGATTCAGGGGTCACTGCAGAAAAATCTCAGAAGCCTTAAACTCTGCATATGAATAAGAAACAAATGGCTAAAAGAAAACCAGGACACACCTATGGAGGCAGTAAATCGAAATAGGAAGGAGTGATATCGTTTTGTACCAGGCACATGTATCTAAAATAGTAGGTGCTACATTTACAATACTGCACAGTCAGAATGACTCCCACATTGCAAAGTATTTAGCATAAAAGAGGGCTACCGTGGTTGAGTTTCTTCTAACTGGAGCTTCGAGATCCTCTAGTATAACAGATCAAAATTACGAAGGGGAACTAGTTAAAGTGAGCAAGATAAACTGGTCACACACTGGTAAAGGAATAAGAGTAAGTGAGGAATTCACATTGAACTGGTTCCTGTGCAAAAGCAATAACCAAGTTGGTCTGTTACAGCTAATAATATCAATGCATATGAGACAGCAAGAGATTTCTATGGAAGTAGAAGGAAGAGGTTGAGACATGCATTAAAAACAATGGAGAAATAGGACTGAGACAAGCTTAGCAGATAAAGGTGTGTTTAGCCCGAGGGCCTTTTCCTGATCTTCTTGTTTGAGGATCATCCCACATACTCTCTCTAACACAAACCAATCAAATAATGACAGCACTTCTTCACCTAGCAAAGGAATATCTGCTCTTCAGTGATAATGTCGAAGGAACCCACTCTGTATAGCACACATACAAAATGCACAGAAGGGACACACTTCTTCATAAATACCTTGCATTTACTAAGCTATCATTTTCATCACCACATCTACCCAACTACTCACAACCGAATAGGTAAACAGAAAAGACACGACACACTGTGGAACACCTGCTAGTAAAAAAATCAAGAGGGATAGAGGAGGCCCAGACCCTGCAGGATGCTTCAGTTGATGACATTTGCTCAACTATAACTGAGTCATTCCTTAGGTTCAATTTTGCCTTCGACTAATCAGCAGTTAAAGCCAAAAGTCATCAGCCCTAATGCAGCTCAAGAAAAGCTCTAACTAAAACAGGTTTCCCAGCCTACATCATACAACAGGAACTTTAAAGCTTATACCTGCCAATTGCCTAGGAATGAAATCCCAGTAGGTTGCAGATTTGCACAACCTACATAAATGTGCATTTATTTACACATATTTTCATAGATTTGCACCAAGATACAAATAAAGACAGAGAGAGAAAGATGGGAGACAGGGTCAAAAAGAAAAGGAGTACTTGTGGCACCTTAGAGACTATCAAATTTATTTGAGCATAAGCTTTCGTGAGCTACAGCTCACTTCATCAGATGCAAGACTCAGCATTTCATTCTCTTTCCCTTTCCTTCTCTGACACAGCATTTCCTTCTTCTTTCCCTCAGACCCAACATTACTCCAGTAACACTGTCCACGCAAAAAACACCGCCCCAGACCAATTTATAATACTTACACCCTGTATCAATGTCAAGTCTGAAACACGACTCTCTTAAAAACATCACCCCTGATTTCATTCTACGCGCATGCCCATGGGTGGGCAGAACAAGGAGGATCCATCAGACAGATTCTGCTTTTAATCCCTGTTGAACTAGTCTGTATTCAAACTAGTGACCTAAAAATGAAAGATTCTGTAGCTATGTCCCAGGGTGGCTGGGCCCTTGAAGAGAGAGGAGGGGATCCAGTGCATCTGGACTGATCATCTGCTGCCCAATTGGGTTTGAGGGAAGGCACCTGGGCCTTATAAAGGGAGAGACACCTTCAAGGGGGTGTCACAGTTCAGGGCAACTGCACCTGTAGTTCCTATCTTGGTCCAGCCAGGGCACCTACACTAAGCTCCAGCTCCTCAGCAGTTACCTCTATTGGGCAGAGACCCATGTCTCTTCTTTCCTGACTGGTGGTTTTCCAGGCTGCACAGTTCCCGGCCTAAACTTTTAGTTCCCCAGCAAATCAGACTGCCGAAGCAGGCCTGCTTTGCTTTCTCCTCTGAGGCTATAATCACCATAATTGCCAGCAGTCACAAATTACCATACAACCCTCTCTAAGCAAGCATATGTATTCTTAAGGTAATCAGCAATCACTGGGTGCAGCATCGAAGGGCTGAATTTTTGCACAACCAGACGTTGTGGGAGGTGGCATTCAACTCCTAGATATTTGCCAGGAAATCCACTTCACACGTGTTGTCCCAAAAGTTTATTTTTGTCTGCCACTGTATTTGAAATAGTCCTTGATCATCTTGGCCCACAATACTACATTAATTTTTGCATTTAATACAATGGACTCCAAAGATAGTTAAACTTAATTAAATAATATTTACCGAAGATATTGCAGGAAATTGCCATATCTGTAACCCTGGGTTGTTGCTGACACTGCAGGAAGTAAGAATATTCCTGCAGGCATCTGAGTCAGAAGAAGGGAGACATCAGTGAGGAAGGGCTGTGGAAAAGGCCAAAATCCAGACATGAGGTGCTGGGAGAGCAGGAATAAAGACCCTCAGGGAGGAGGGACTGTGCCCAGCTTGAGAGTGGGGTGAAAGAAAGGAATGATGTTAAAGAGAGGACAGGTCCTCATCATGGAGGAGGCGGGCCCATTTGAAATTGGGATGAAGACTTTGTAGGTCTGATTTCCATTTTGAAAGACTTGGAGCAGAACTTAAAAATTGGAACCCAAAAGAGTGACAGTTTTGAATATATGGACTGTGTGAACTTTTTAAAGGATGCTGAGTGAAGGGGAAACTGAGGCAGGCCTCAGAAGAGCCATGCTTAACCAGCAGGGGGCCCTACAGGCTGGTGTGCCTCTTGACAAGCTCATTGGTAGTGACCTGAGGCATCCAGTCCCCAAGTAACACTAACTTAAGAATTTAACTAGAGACAAATGTGACAGGTTCAGTCACAGAGACCCCCTTGAGACTGTCACCTGACTTGCTGAGATTACCTCTGAGTCTATTTTCCCTGCCAGCTTGGGACTCCAGAACCCTGCCTTGTTGAGCCAGACATGCTGGCCTGCTGCAACACAGACCCAGGTCTGGTCCACGCCCCCAAAGCTGCAGATTTTAACCAAAAACTGCTCAGCAGGTCACCTATCTTCAGCACCCAGACACCCAGTTCCCAATGGGATCCAAACCTCAAATAAATCTGTTTTACACTATATAAAGCTTATACAGAGTAAATTCATAAATTGTCCACCCTCTATAACACTGATAGAGAAATATGCACTGCTGTTTGCTCCCCCAGGTATTAATCACTTACTCTGGGTTCATTTATAAATAAAAGTGATTTTATTAAGTATAAAAAGTAGGATTTAAGTGGTTTTAAGTAATAACAGACAGAACAAAGTAAGTCACCAAGCAAAATAAAGCAAAAACACCCAAGTCTAAGCCTAATATATTAAGAAACTGATTACAGGTAAAATCTCACCCTCACAGATGTTCCAATAAGCTTCTTTCACAGACCAGACTCCTTCCTAGTCTGGGCTCAATTCTTTCCCCTGTACAGTCCTTGTTAGTTCCAGCAGACATCTTAGGTGGAAACTAGGGGTGTTCTCATGATTGGCAACCTCCTTTGTTCTGTTCCACCCCCTTTTATAGTTTTGGCACAAGGCAGGAATCTTTTGTCTCTCTGGGTCCCCTCCTTCTAAATGGAAAAGCACCAGGTTTAAGATGGATTCCAGTATCAGGTGACATGTTCACATGTCCTGTGAGACCCAGCCTCCATTCTTCCTGGGCTGGCTCACAGGAACACAGGAACGCTTGCCGGTAAATAAACCATTGTATTTTGGGAGCCATCAAGATTCTAAACTACCATTAATGTGCCACACTTTGCATAGTTACAATAGGACCCCAGAGTTATACTTCATATTTCTAGCTTCAGATACAAGGATGATACATGCATACAAATAGGATGAATATATTCAGTAGGTCATAAATTTTGTAATGCTACCTTACAAGAAACCTTTTGCATAAAGCATATTCCAGTTACATCATATTCACACTCATAAGCATATTTCCATAAAACATTATGGAGTGCAACATTACAACAACATTACCAGCTCCACCTATAATTATCTCACACACAGAGACTATGTTAGAAGAATATTAAGGCTGTAAAGTCAAGACAGGACATTCCAGAAAGAGGGTTGCCTTTGCATCCTTAATTCTTCTCCTCTCTGAGTCTTCATGAGTACACTGACGTCTTTAGTGACAGGATCACATTCTGCTTTTCCTCACATGGTTTGTAGCAGGGTTTCCTACCCAGGATCTTCATACCTGCAGCACATACTTCTTCCATAGGAGGTGAAGAAGTAATTGGTACAGAGAGATCCTGGGAGACAGGTTGTGTAGGATGGGCAGTGAGAACCCCCACCTTCCCTGTCTCACCCCATCCCCTCCATCAAACTCTCTATTCTTCTCCATCCCTTTTCAACACCCTACATTACATTTTGCTCATCTTCAGCCCTTGCCCGAGTCTCTCCCCTTCCCAGCCCCTTCTCATCCTCACGTCCCTTCCTATCTGTTTATTGCCACTGCTGCCTCCTCCCCAGGCCACACACCAGAGGAGGGACAGTATGGTAGAAGGCAGAGGCAGAGGATGCACGGCTGTCTGCAGAGCAGGCACCACAGTGGCGTCTGGCAGCCAAGAGGAGCTACTACAGCTCGTTCCCACAGCCCAGATGGAGGTGTGGTGACCCAGCTAGGCGGTGGGTAAGTGTAACAGGGCTGTCAAATGCAGGAGTGTCATGTGACACTTGGCAGTCCTGCAAGTGCAGTATATCATGAGGGTAGTCTGCTCTTCCTTCATCTGGCTCTCTCTTTCTCTGTCTCTGACTTTCTGTCAGCTGAACGGATTTGGACGTATTCCTGCTGAATCGGTGCATTGGTGGTGTTTAATGTGAACTTGGTGATGGGGATCCATTACTGATCAGTGTGGTGTGCCTGATTTGTGGCTTTTACATATTTATCTGTGGACATTGTAAAGTATACCTTTTGATCTGCCTGTTGCGGCCTAGGATCTCTTGCTTAATAAAGGAGTTTTGCACACCTCTGACTGGTTTGCTTTGCTTGCAGACAGGTTATACTCACACATGAGGAAAATAAAACATTATTTGGTGCTGAAACATCATGTCTCTATCACTTTGGGCAGCAGTGGGCAAACTGAGCAGAAATATCTTTTTGCAGCTATACAGCTTATAACAATAATCTTTATATTCAATTTAAATTCAGCCAATTAAATTTTTCTCCCATTTTCTTTTTTCCTGTGCTCTCCATTTGTGAGGGCTCATTTCCCCAGTTAGCTGCCACAAGCTGCTATGCTCTGAAGCACAAGTTAAACCAGGAATCAAACAAAATAAAAAAGCTGAGGCTACATGCACTGCTATGCACTCTACTCTGACAGATATTTCTGAACTGACAGTCAAAAGTGTTGGAAGATATCTAGGATGTTACCAAGATTTCACGGTTACTATGAAGAACTTCAGAAGGATCCTGCAGAAGAGTATCATTTTATTAGCATTTAACGTCATCCTGCAAAGTCCAGTTGTACCGCAAGAAGGACCACTAACCACTACACTTTCAGCACTGTACAAACTGTGAAAAGACCAAGAAAATCTGTTGCAGAGATCGCAATCAGACTGAACTTGCTGCAGCAGCTGTGCATGTCAGAAAGATGAATTCAGACTGGAAAAACTATAGAGAAGGGCTAATAGGAGGATCAATGGAATGGAGAGTCTATCTTACAAGAGGAGATTAAAAGAGCTTAGTTTCTTTAGCCTTGCAAAACGAAGGCTAAGAAGGGATATATGATACATAAGGAGGGTAAGCATCAATACATCAGAAGGTAAACACCAAAGAAGGGGAAAGAGCTATTTAATCTAAAAAACAATGGTGGAAGAACAAATGGGTATAAACTGTACAAGAATAAATTTAGGGTGGCAATTAGAAGATGGTTTCTAACCATCAGAGGAGTGAGGTTCTAGAACAACCTCCCAATAGAAGTAGCAGGGTGAAAAACGACCTAACTAGCTTTAAAGATGCAGCTTGATAAATTTAAGAACAGGATTATATGACGGTGTTGCCTGTGATAGCCAGGGACTGGACTCAAAACACAAGAGGTCCCTTCCAGTCCTATGTCCTGTGTTCCTATGTCAGCTCTGGAAGTTACAGTGTAGCTAATTCCAACCTGAACAATCCCTAGTCTCTGTGATAAATTAATACAGTCGCTGATCGTGTTTTAGGATTTATCTGCACATAAACTGAAACCAAAAAAAACCAAATGGTTTTGAATTCCCCCCTTTAGTTATTTTGGTGTGTGTACTCACTTATTTCAGATTTAATGTCCAATTTTCAGACAACTCAAGTTTACTTTTTACTGACTTACATTACATTGAATTAGGACCCTCTTCATCCAAAATAAGGGATTGAACACAGAGACATGCACTGAAATAACAAAAGGTGTGAAGAAAAACCAATCTAGTTAGTCCAATTTCCATGTAGACAAAGCTCAACAGTTTTATAGAGAAAGATAGAGCAATAGCATTAAATCTGTTATAACAGATTTTGGAAAAACCCACCAAATAACTGACTGCAGATATCACAAAGTCAACCATTGATTTTTCTGTCACATATGCACATCTGTTCTTGTGTCACTGCTGATCCACTGGCAGAAGAACACACCACAGGTTATTTATCTTGTGGTGGATTGGGAGAGGATCCATTTGAGAGACAACGTGAACAGGACAATGGTGAAGCAACATGCTTGCCTTCAGCCAGGTCTCCATCTCTAATTTCTGTGCACACTTCCTACCATCCCTCCTCTTACCACCAGTTTTAATTTCACCATTTAGTTAAACTCCTCTTAGAGTTACAGGTTCAATGAGGTTACTGACCTGGCCAATTTCATTACCGCTGTGATGAATAGCTTGAGTCTGGAATAACAATATAAACAGAGGAAAGGTTGCTTGTCACAAGAATTCCTTTCTTTGTGGTGTGAATAGTGGGCCATTGGCCATTCAGAATTGAAAGGCGACAGCCACCTGTGTCAGGTGTGTTTAAAGTTTGCATTGACTGCAGCCCACCAATATTGGCATGATGGATAGAGAACGGTGCTTTTAGTCAATAATTTATTTCTGACACAGAGAATAGAAAGGAAAAGCAGTTTGTTCTTTCAGAGACAGCTTTTGTTTTCCACTGTGATTAGCCAGCTGCCAATTCTTTGTAGTGTCTATTCAAAGCACCAACTGTCTTAGAACTTTACTGACTTTTCTAACATTCCTCCTGCTCCATAAAAACTCTGCTCCTTGACAGATAGATTTATTGAACCAAACTCTTCCCTTTTGCAGCTCTACTGACCTCCCTGGCATTACATTAGGGATGAATTTGGTCCATTGTGCTCAACCTTAATTCTCCATGTTGTAAATTTTAAGATGCACTCAGCTCAATACAATGCAGTTTATGGTTTGTCTACACAGAGCAGCAATGCACACAACAGAGGTGTGATTTCTGAAGCACGCTAACATGTTGCACATTAATTGGTTCGTGTAGATCCTGCTGGGACAAGTTAAAAGATTCTCTGATGTGCTTTAACCTAGTGCTGTGCATGGATTACAAATCAGTATGGCAAGGGTAGTCAATTCTTTTTTGTCATGGTACAAATTTCTTGGTCAAGGTGCAGATTCCAGAGAAAATAATAATAAATAATAACAACAATAAACAGTAACTAAAAAGATTTCAGGGTTAGGGGGACTGTATTAACTTATGTGTGGAACTGCCTCCACTCTAGGAAACCCTCCAGAAAGGAGATTCCGGGGGCTGCCAGGTAGAGAAAGCGATAGCAGCATGGTTTCATTCAGGCTGCCAGGGAAAGCTGTAGGGGATGCACAGGGCCAATGTAGAGGCACAGGACTTCTGTGCAGATGTCCCAGTCACTTTACCAGTGATGGCCTGCACCTTTGGAGGAACTACAGGGTATAACATAACACATAGTCCCCATTCCCTGCAGGAAAACATCTGGGAAGTTTGGGGTCCACATCTGAACTTGTCTACCCCTCCAATGTGTCAGACCTAAACTCCAAATACTAACACCCTCAAAGCCTGGGTAAATTTAGATCCTCTGTGTTGAAACTCGGCAGCTGGGGGATCATGCCTTACTGAAATGTAAATGCTGATCAAATTCAGTCCTCACGTGCACTAGTACAAACCCACTGCTTCAATAGGCTTCCACAGGGTGTTGCTGAAGACAGAATGTATGTTCGGTGGGCTTTGCAGTGCTGGAACAGCACAGAATTTTCCCCACCGTGTCTGAATTGTACAAGCATTATCAGTAAGCAAAGGTCAGATGAGTACAGCATTTCAGCGCCGAAAACAAATATGGAATTGAGAAACATCTCACTTTGCTTATACAAGGACGAGCCACATGGCAAAAAAAAAAATTCTGCTGCTTGTATCTGGTTTACTCAAAAGATTACTGGTTGGTAGCCAATATTTCATTGCTTTTTCCCAGAACAGTGAGCAAACTATGGTACAAAAGACAACTGGCTATTCTATACACTGATCTCACACAATGAACCTGCTTGTTCTACCTATACATGCCTTACTTAAAATGGTCTTGATTTATAAAATGGAGAGAGACAAATAAGAAAGGGATAGTCCTGAAAAACTACATTTAAAACCAGTTTGAAACTAACCAAAACTGTTTTTTATGACTCATACCCAGCAGGGTGGGTAGCTATAAATTATGTACAAAGGAGTTTTTCTCTCTTTTTATTTCTTTTCTCTTCCTTTATATCTGATGGAAAATTAAGATTTTGACAGTTGTTGGGTTGTGGGGGGAGTGGGGGCTTAGTAAAAAGTCCTCATTGTATCCAGTAATTGTTTAAATTTCAAACAGCCCTGATAGGGTCTGATCTAATGCACATTAACATTGATGGACCAACTCCCATAGATTTCAATGGGAATCAGATCGGGCTCATAAGAAGAAGAAAAGTCATGAATAGGATACCAATTCACCAGCAACCTCATGCCTGAAGGGCTGGGGATCTTGGAGGACATCACTAGCAGCTCAGAGGATGAAAATAAACTAAAGAAAATCAGGAAACCCCTAAGTATACTTTGTTTTAAATAAGGCCTGATCCTGCAAACACCTATTTAGCAGGCTTCGCTGGGATTACTCCACTCTGTGGTAAGACCTCAATTTTGCAAACTCTAGTGCACATGCTTAACAATGTACTTGCATGGGAGAGTCCCACAGAAATCAATGGGGTTTCTGCTCAGCTGCTTAAAGTTAAGCATATGTTTACGTGTTTGCAGGATGGGGCCAGAGTGTTTAAGAGACTGATCCTTTCATTTGAAATGATTCCATCGAAATAGTTACATATATTTTTCTCTTCTCGTAACAAGGATATTCCCATGATATGTTTGACATAAATGTCTTGATATATTCCAGTGTTATTCTCTGGTTGATTCATTATAAAGAGACCCAATTTACTTAAACAGCATATCTAGCCATATAAGCCTGTTTCTTTGTTCACTGGGGAAGGTGGACAATTTGCTCCATCTGATCCTGGAGAAAATACACAGCAAATTCTAAATGAAATCAGTGAAGAAGTGCTGACCATTCCACATTGCACACCAAGATCTTCCAGATTAGTTAGTGTTGATGTCTCAACCCTTCTCACAACCTTTTGTCTGCCAACAGGTGGCAGAGTAGACTATTTTTTCCCCAGGAGTAGCAGAGAAGAAAAGACTCACCTGAGTTCAGGCATATTCTCCTGTTGGCATTTTGTTTAAATGCTAAATTATCTGCCTCTTGTTTAAATATAAATCCCTCTCTCGTTCACTGAAGGAACAAGGTCTTTTTCACCAGGCTGTCAGTAGAGACAAATGCCATGTCTAAAGTACTAAAGCTGTTTCTGATTTCATGAACACAAGGCTAACATTTCAGAATTAAAGTCCTCAATCTAAGTTAGAAATCCCACCGAAAATTGGGGGTTTAGAGAAATTAAAATTGATCCCATTAGTCATTGTGAATGCTCTAATGGGGAAAGCCAGGTTTTTACATGCAGAGCTAAATAAATAATCCCACACTAGTCCAATCCTGCACTGATTTAAATCCATAAGAGTTTTACCCAGGATCAATATTTAGACTGTTGGTTCTGGGCTTAAAGCAATATTTTTCTACCTCAGTACATTTATTTTATTCCATATTTTATTTATTTATTTTTATTTCTTTAGACTTATATTGCAATAAATAAAATTCCCACTAAAAAAAAATTCTCAGCTTCCTCACAATTAATATTTTTTTTTTTTTTTTTTTTTTTTTTTTTTTTTTTTTTTTGGACATGCAAGAGCAAATGATGACCACCTGGTACTCCTGGCAGTAAAATAATAAATACAAATAATAATTCAGCCAAACAACAAATCAAAACAGCAAAATAGCCTCTTTAACTCTCCTGTCATCTACCCTCAATCATCCCCAAATACCCTATCAAATAAATTGTTAAGTGAGAAGATGCATGGTTTTGATAGTTCATCAGCAGGTTTAGTGAAATGGGTTACTGTATAACAAAATATACAAACCTGGGTGAAATAGTGGCTCCACGAAAGTCATCAGGAATTTTTTCATTGACTTCAATGCAGCCAGGATTTCACCCATGGTAAGTAAATCTTAGATCTGACCCTGAGCTTCTTACTCTGACAAAACTCGCATTGATATTACTGGGAATTTGCCTTGGTTAGGCTGTAGAATCAGAACTGTTTGAAGAGTACATGTAGCAAAGTATAAAGTGGAGTGGGATATCTGAGGAGAAAGCCTTAAGTTTCTCAAGATAAAGCAGTGTATTTGTTTCAGAACTGGGTGAACACTGTAAAATTTCCACTCATATTCATTTCAGTTTTATCATGAACTCATTTCAGCTGAGCCTGGCCCATTTTGCGAACATATAGTCTGTTTATTAGTCAGTTTACTGGTAGGGCATGTTCATAGAAACAGTGAACTACAAGCAAACATTTAAAAAAATTGAAATATCACTGGATATTTATATTTGCAGCAAGAACCTGATTCTAAGAGTTATGTTAATCTAAGATTCTAAGAGTTATGATAAGTATTTGTGGCAGTTGTTTATTATTTTTTAAAACACGTTGGCCAGCATTGGTGGGAGTTTCTTCATTTTATGTATGACCTTAGTAATATTTTAGGCCTCAGTCTTGCCATGATATAGCCAGTGACTTTAAGGAGCTCTGCAGGGGCTCAGCATCTGCCTGCATGAATCTCATTGCAGAATAGGGGCCTTAAATAAGCTCTTTTGAAGCCTGACTCTGTGGTGGGTCAGGGTGACAAGATGTCCCGATTTTATAGGGACAGTCCCAATTTTTAGGTCTTTTTCTTATATAGGCTCCTATTTCTCCCCACCCCCGTCCCGATTTTTCACATTTGCTGTCTGGTCACCCTACTCTGTAAATGCTCCCACAAGTGAGTTAATTGACCGCAATGGTACTACTTCTGTGAGAAAAGTATGAGTAAGTGTTGGTAGGATCCATGATTTTGTACCATATAAACCAAACTTCTCCCAAGTGGTACATTTAAAGTTAGGGTGACCAGATAGCAAGTGTGAAAAATCGGGACAGGGGGTGGAGGGCAATGGGACTCTATATAACAAAAAGTCCTGAATATCAGGACTGTCCCTATAAAATCGGGACATCTGGTCACGCTATTTAAAGTTCCCCTTTAAAAAAAAATTAAAGTCGTGATTGCAGTGGAAAAATCATGTAGAATTTAGCGGAGGTTGGACAGAACTATATCAAAAACATAAGAAATTAATAGGGAATAATACCTTTTCTGCAAGTTTTTAATGCAACCTACATACATTAATATGTATACCTCAGCCACACAATTTTTAAAGCAATATAACATTTATGGATAGCTTATTAAATTCCATTATAGTCAGTAGGACTTTGCGGAAGGGAGGAAATGCATTTTAAAAGATTTGCTGTGTTAAGGATTCAACCTGGAACAAATGTTTTATTTTCCTTTTGCCCAATCTTACAAATCCTTATTTTTGTGTATACCTTACTCGTGAGAATCCTGCTAAAGTGACTGTGATTTCTTTTGCAAATATGCATGTGTGTCATTTGCACTTGAACACAATGGAGCTACTCACATGAATAAAGTTACTAATGCATGTAAGTGATTGTGGGATTGGGAAATATACTGAAATTTATCTTTCTGTTGGAGTTAAAGTAATTATCCTTCCACTAGTAGTAAATTAGCATTTTATTATATACAAAATAACCCATATATAAAGCTAAAGAAAACATCAAGGGAAACAGCATTCCTGATTTGAAAATAAAGTGGGAAATGGAACATTTAGAATAAAGAAACCATAACTGGATATTAAAACTAACAGATAGAGAAGGAATGTGTTTGTGGAGTTTCCAACCGATGAAGGATTCCCCTTGCTATTTTCCTTATATGTATTCTTCCGAAACACAGTAACGCTTTGACTGAATCATAAACTCAATGAAATTCAATAAATTCTAAAAATCTATGAATTTTAAATTGAAACAAGGGACAATTAGAATGTTAGTCCTTCTCAAAATACTAATGTAATAACTCTGCAAAAAGTATAGTGTTTTAGGAAAGGCAACCCAGATGTAAGCATATAAAATAAAGCTATAAAACTTCCTTCAAATGTATTTTAATCATTTTTAAATATTTACATTTAATAAGAACTAGTTTTTATGCAAGAGAAATGTAATTATACTTATCATTCATGGAAAAATGGAGTTTTAATAACTTGTACATTGATTTGCTAAAATGACATAAATTGCTATCTTTTAGGATATATCCTTAGTTTATATGTGCATGTAAAACAGATTAAACAGTGTTTTTTATTATTGGGCAAACTAGATCTTTATTTTTCAGTGTCTCTATTATATTTAATATAAACCTTGATTGTTAGTGGGGGGTTTTCAATTAGAAAGACCTATCAGGCTTTACAACCCTTACTAATGAGGCTATTATTTGGTAAACATTAGCTAGCAGGAGGATTATCAACACCTTGATATTGACTCTATGGAAGCTGTTTGATCAAGGATTCTGGGCTGCACACACAAGCAAATTTATCGAGAAGCCAGTTAGTTTCTGCAAATTGTGCTCCTGAAAATTCACATGGAGATCAATAGTTAGTAGATTGTTTGACACATCTGAAACAAACAAAGCTGTTGACCGCGTGACTACAGGAAGAATCATGCTTTGCCTGAGCAGCTGAAGGCTCCAATTAACAAGTACTTAAGCACATCCATAACTTATTATTATTTATTTGTATTATCACAGTGCCTAGGACCCCCGTCGCATTGAACCAGTACTCAATTGTGCTGGGTGCTGTACAAACACAGAGCAAACGTGAAGCACACAAGCAGTTCTGTTAGCGTCAATGATACTACACACATGCTTAAATTAAGCTTTGATGAATCAGAGCCTAGAAGAGCAAAGAAGGACGCTGAGGTGGGGGGAATTCAGTTAGGCTTAATATGTCTCATAGAGAAAATTGTCATGCTCATATTTTATATTATCTTTATTGATCCACTTATTTCATTTTTCCCTGTGTTTTGTTCAGAATAGTCTAGGTTCCAGCTCTGGAAGTTTTCATGCTGGAGCACTGAAAACTGACGCAATCCTATGTCACAAAAGTAACTTCACCTACTTCCTCAATAATGAAAATGTGACTGTTAATAAAAGAATTAATTCATTTCCCCAGAATAATGGTTTCATCTGAAATTCTCTCATTATTTTCATATTTTCATATTATAAAGAAGTCCCAGTACTCTAGAAGGAAAAGAAGTAGTTACAAGCATGGAACATTCACATGTAATCAAGATATAAATGAGAATTTGTTTCAGGACCTCTAAATCCTAAAAGCACCTTTGAAAATGTTAGCTCTATGATACTTTTGTATTGTCTTACAGCACTGATGTACAGCTCCACACACCTACCTTTATTTCCATAGTACATATGGGCTTCTTGGGTAAATTAGGGAAATAGAGAATTGCTTAAATCTTGTTATCTTTGCTTAATTTGTGAACTTGGCATTCTTCCAGTAGAAAAATAATGCCATATAAATGCATTGCTTGGAAATATATGAGAAAGGGAACATACACTGCAGAGAAAAGGAAAAATCTTCAGAAAAATCAATTAACCATAAAAAATGGTGATTCAGGATCACATTAATACACCAAAAAGTGTGTTACCAATTCAAAACCATCTCAAGTTGCCAGTGAGTGAGTTATTGCTGTTAAGTGGCCAATATTAGATTAGTTGGTAGTTTCATTCCAGTTCCTAGTGGACAGGGTCCCATGGTTTTACTACTAGTGAGCCATGTTTTGTATACTTTACTCCTTTGGACTTTTCACAAGTAGGGTCTGTAGAATTTGCCCGGTTACTATTAGCATCACATAACTGCTAACAAAATAGACAGAGTAATTGACTTGTCATTGAGGTCAAGGGCTCGAATAAGATTGAAACTGAAATGACCTTTCACCCCCGGATATGATTTGTCTACCTCAGGCATGTGACACACTGGCAAGACAATGTAGGGGAGCTACTTCTGCTTATGACATAGCTGATTTGGGATGGCAACTTTCACAAGCTTTAAATTCACTTGTAGAAAAAGGAATCCTTTTTAATGGTAAGCTAGAACAGTGCATTCATGGGCTCCTAAGTAAGCTCACTTTTTCTTTCTCTTTACTCCCATGCCCTGTGTAGATCCAGTTGCAGGAACGGAGCCTTAGAGCATTCAAATGGAATTTTCTTACTGCATGTGTTAACTGCAACAGCACATTGCTAAATGGTGTGTTTGCCATTTGCTCTTATATGTCGAGAAGCCACTTACTGTTGGTATCTGCAGTACATACCTGTGTACAAGTAGAGTATCCCGATAGAGTCATTATCCATTACTTCTGTAATAAATACACAATATTTGTGTTCTTTTACAAAGGGCTTCAATAACCTGAAGTGTGATACCGTGAAATGTCAGAGGAGGATGCTGGGCAAATTAGCACTGGGCCTTTGCATGCGTTTACTTCTACTTGCACGAAACACTCTGTCATTTGGAAATATTAAAGAAAATGGACTAGTGCCCACCCTAAAACTAGGGTTAATTGCCCCTCTCGCAGTTGTCCACATGTGCTAGCTATTATGAAGTTGTTTTGTCCATATTCCAATAGTGGTTGATGCAGTGAATTGAGGAACTGCTGCAGGAAATGTCC
This sequence comes from Dermochelys coriacea, assembly GCF_009764565.3. NCBI lineage: Eukaryota > Metazoa > Chordata > Testudines > Dermochelyidae > Dermochelys > Dermochelys coriacea. The sequence goes on from NC_050075.1 coordinate 11,937,436, forward strand.
TTTCTAAATTACATAATTAGGGTTTGGGGGGCATAGTGAAAGCAGATTAGGGGCATCAGTGTTGTTCTTGATGCAAGCAATAATTCAAAGCACATAAGTAAACACTTAAACTATGTGGATGACCTAATATTGATTAAACTATGATATCTGAGACTAAACTGCAAGCAGGGCAGGTAGAGGATGTTAGAAGGGAAACAAAAGAACTGGCTTCACATTTTGAATTAACTAAAAAATGCAGCATGTTCTTTGATTGGTTGACCAGAAATCAAGAAATAGGACCATTATCCAAATTAAAGCTATTGGATTGATTAATTAAAATTATTGGACTCTCTGATAACTGTAATGATGGGTGATGTAGTAATTAGCAGTGTGGGAAAAAACACTCCAAAACCACAATTCCTACTTTATTTCGGTGTGGTTCTTTTTCATTAAATTGCCCAGGAGCTTTGATAATAAAATTTTGATTAGGTGAATCTCAATTCTGTCTGTGAAGTTTGGCCAGGCCCATCAAGAGACTCTTATGAGGAATATATTTTTTCCCCAGCAGACTATCGGATCTTCAGTTAAAATGGCATTTTATTGATGAAAGACAGGGCACTCCCTACCTGCAGGCAGGGGTGCTGGAACAATTTTTATAGGGGGGTGCTGAGAGCTATTGAACCAAACAGTAAACCCTGTATATGATGGAACCACTTCAAGCAAAGGGGTGCAGTAGCACCCCTAATACCCCTAGTTCCAACATCTATGCCTGTAGGCACACAGATTTTGTCAAACTAGTTTGGTTCATCATCTCTATTGATTCCTGCCCCAGATTAGCAGGGAGAGAGACGTGTACTTCTTCAAATTATGGGATGGATCCTCCTCAGCTAGTGTAAATTTGTGCAACTCCATTGAAATCGATGGGCCTACAAAACAGGCACACAAGCTACTTTACTGTCAGCATCGAGTCATGAGTTCTTGACTTCAATCATGTGACTAAGTTACATGTATAAAAGTTTGCAAAATTGGGACCTAAATTGGTGGGTTGTGCTCCTTTGATCATATTTGACCCTGTGTTACAATCTATTCCCCCGTTACCCACACAGCTCAGGCCTTACTAACTTGGTTGCCACCTCATAGTCCCTATTAAATCTCCCTATTTCATTGCCTCGTGAATTTAGCTCTTCTATCGTTTAGGTTGATAAAATATATCAAATTGATCTAAAATGGATTACTCAAGAGAAAGTGGATATATGTAGATATAGAGTTGTTCTCAGCTTTTATAATCATTTTTATCTGCTATTATATGTAGTTTTCAGTGTTCTTGGAAGCTAGCATAAGGTTAGCCTTATAAAACACTATTTTCTTTTGTTTTTAATGTACATAAGTGCATAATGAAAAGATCAGAATAAATAAACAAAGGATTGCAGACAGGGAAAGAAAGGGTCTTTGACAGAGTGTAAAACACGGGATGCTTCTGCATGCATTTAGGGAATTGTGATAGGTGCAGCGTAAACTATAAAAAAATAAATATTTTACATGACAGCTCACTGTATGGACCTTTATGTCCCCTAACCAGAAACATCCTGAGTTTGAGCTACTGACGAATGGATAGTCCTAATATACCCAGCAGCAGATGTCAGGCCTTGCAGGTTGACTTCCTGTTGGAGGAGAAATCAAGGATACGGAGTCTGGGCATATTCCTCGGTAGAAACTTTGTTTTCTCTACACTACATACAGCAGACCTACAACAGAAATGGGGAGTGGGAAGGGAATAGTCAAGGAGCTGGTTGCTGATCCCTGATCTTACACTGCACAGTTCAGGTGGCAGTAAGAGCAGCTATGGGGCTGCTCTAATTTATACCATCGGCACGTGGTCCCTACAGGATCTTACGCCAGTGATGAATTATTGACATGGAGCTCTGCTCCACCATGCCCCTTCAGCTCCCACCCCCAGTCCATAATGAGAATTCTCTGGTGACCATATATGGCCAGAGTCTGTCACCAGAGTAGCCAGAGTAGCACAACATGAACAGATCTTACTGGAGACTCTGGGCCGCTATTTTTAGAACTACACAAATATTGTGTTAATCTTTCTAAATTCCTGCTAATTTCCTTCACATCATCCCTCAACAATCCAAATCCCTATGTTCTCCTGCCACTATGCAAGCCCCTATCTCAGTTCCAGTGCCCTTTTTGCCACTCCTTCCTGACGTTCATCATAATTACTGGTGATGTTGGAGGGTGCCAGAGTCCAGAGCTGTAAGATTGTGCAGCTGGAGTGTCCTCTGCCACTGGCATTTGTGGTGTGATACACTGGAGTGCTGGTAAGAGATTGGTCACTATTTCCTGGTCCAGTCACATGACGTGGATCAGCCCTACAAACAGTAAAATCCCTGTCACATGGTAGGGATCAGTATAAGAGCTGGTTAAAAAAAATCATCAGAACTGTTTTTCATTGAATAAATGTAAGTGAAATTTTATTTTAAAATTGGGGCGGGGGAATCATTTTTAAAATGTTGCAGTGTCCTGTTTCACATTCTCAGAAGGGAATTTGAAGGAAATGTTTCAATTGACTTAAAATTATTTTTTCCAGAACTTTATTTTGCCAAAATGTTAACATTTTGGCTTTTTGTCCTAATTCAGGTTACTTTTCCCCCCAAAAAATATCAATAGTTTTCATGGGACAGAAAATTCATTTTCTAACCAGTATCCACTGCCTACAGCGGCTTCTTTATATATCTCTCCAAAAGCTCTGTCTTTATTCTGGGAAGGGTTAAATAATTTTAAGCCAAGTCCTCAACTGGTGTAAATCAGCATAGCGATATTTGCTCCCAGCTAAGGATATGGGCCACTGTGCCATTGATCAGAATATTCGAGGGCTCTTGGATTCTTGTTTCTTCCTTGTGTATTTCACTTTTTCACCACTCAGCAAGCTAATTGCAGCATTTCTTTTTTGTGGTTTGCCAATTACCCTTCTTCCCATCAGTTCTAGGCTCTCTGAATTGTGAATTGCCTCCCAGGAGAGCACAAAGAACTGACAGCTTTTTCTGCTGTAAAAAAAAACATTTTCTGTCTCCTCTCTAGATGGATAGCCAAGAGCATTAGCATGCCTGTGCTTTGTCTCAAAACAGCGCACAATGCAAGAGCCAAAACTTAGCAGTTTTTTAAGCCAGTCAACAACTGTACTCCTGGTTCCTGAAGGATCAGTCACCATCTCAAACAGCTTTAGCCAATAGGACTTAAAACAAATTTTTTACCTCAATAGGTGATGCAAAAATGTTGCTTAAAAGTCACAGTAGCCAGCAGCGCTGTCTTTGTCCTTGCATATTTATGCTTCATTTTAGACAGAATACATCGGATAAGCAATAACCGCTCCACCTGAAGCAGATTCTTGGGGAAGAACATCTCTGACAATTGTGCTGTGCACTTCAGTCAGCCAACACAGGTGCAAAAACAACTGGAGTTCTAGAAAGCCAGGCTGCCATAAACATCAAAGGAGGTTAATTACAAAAACAAATAATAACCAAAAAAAAAACCCTCTGCAACTTTTATCACATTCTTGGACATGGGCCATATACCCACAGCTTCTTGACCTTTCATTTTGTAAGGGGAGGAAGTTAGAGAGACAGCTGTAATATCCTTGGCAGATATTTTATACAGTAGCCCAGTAGTTATATATGAGTAGCAAAATGGTTGAACTTGTTAAGTTTAACTGTAATCGTAGCAGATCACAGTTCCTCTAGCATCCATTCAGTGCTCCATACTGTATGTTGTCTTCAGAAGATTATACGGAGTGCATGACTTTATCCAAAGATACAAGGGAGCAGTCCATTGGGCTTTGCTAATATCCCTTGGCTATTGAAAAAAAACAAATGGAAGGTTATACTTAAAGACAAAGGCCATGGTTATATCATTTGAGTTTGTCTCTACATGCTAATAACTACTGACAAGGTCAGCGCTGAAAAAGCAATATACTCAGCGTAAACACCAAAGATAAATGCCTTTCACAATGAAGGCTGTCTGGGAAATGTATTTATTTCCACAAAATGTTTTGAAGCAAATGGAAAAGCCTGGAGTTTTGGTTGCCAAAACGTGAAACAAAAAAATCAGTTTTCAGGCTTTCCATTTTTCATGAAACCCCAGAAATTTTTGACAAAAACAAAGTTTTGTGGAAAAAAATTTGTCAAAAGGAATTTGTCAGCAAAATACTTTTCAGTGAAAGGATCTGGAGAAGCTGTATTCACCATCTTTTTCATATTCCTGGCTGAACACAAAAATAGGCTGGGTGCCAGATTGTGTGCATTTTAATGTTATTGTAATGGCTAAAATGAAAGGGGATATAATCAACAATTGAAAAAAACCCCAGCACAATAACACCAATAAAATCCGGAGATAAATTCCTCCCCCTGTAATAATAGACCTGCTTCAGTATAGTCCTGGCTCTTCCCCATCTCTTCCATATCCAAACATAGACCCCGATGCATTTGGCTGCTTTCCATTTATACCATATCCCATCAATCTTAATTGAACACAGCAACGTATCAATAACTTATCTGCCAGTGAGCTATTTAGGCCCTGGAACAGATTTATTATATATATTATGTTAATAAACTGGTTTCTTGGCTCCTTGATCAAGCCTGAGAAGCTGGTGTGTTAGAAGGAGTGGACACATGGTGAAAAATAATAGAAAAGAGGCTTCTCTTGGGAGAGAAAAATATACTGACAACATGAAAAAATTAATCTTCAGTGCATCATTGTCTAGGGCTACAATAGATGTATCCTGAGTCATAGAAAAATCTGACTTTCAAATTTACTGAAAGTTGCTGAGAAGAATTTGTACAAGATAAAAACCATTCTCCAGTCCAGTGAAAGGCTAAATTTAAGGACTTAAACTGTTTTATGCTTCATTTTTCATTATGTCTTAATTCTTTTTGCTTGTGTATGTCACTATTTTTTGGCCCTAATATTAAGCTGTGTAATTGTTCGGAATGTTCTGCATGCCGTTTCTCAGAGACGATGACATTTTGAATTTAACTAATGCCTGGTTGCTGAGGTTGCAATAACTAGCACTGAGTTGAACAGTTCAGTGCACAGCTCCAGATTTGGTCCATCTAAAATAAATGGGCTAATACTGTCTGAATAAAAACAACCCCGTTTTTATGGCCAATCTTTGCATTTGATTGCTGAACTGTTCAGCCAGCACTCCAATAAACTGAAAAATTACAATATAGCTGTTTGCAAAGCGAGGTATAGACTAGACAGCTGTTATAACTACTGTACATTGTGTCTTCAGTTTTCTGCAGAGATGCTGCAACGTATTTTTAATTTCTCCGATATTTATTGTTTTTCTGAGATTGGGTTCAAAGAACTAAATCAATGTAGCCTTTTCCAGGGAAATAAATCTCCAAAAGCTTAATTCATCCTTTGAAGTAATAGAAAAGCCTAACTTTGTGAAGCTGGAGCTGCACACTAAGTATTTAGTCATAAATAAGGGAAAATCAAGAAAATATAAATAAAGCAGGCCTGACTCTATTTCACTGCATTATTAAAATTCCATTGTTTATTCTGCAGGAAAAGACCTCCCAAAATGACAGGGGTAATCTGGGCAAAAAGGAGCTTGTTGCCAAAGGGTACAGCACTTAAAGGAGGGGGACGCATTTTAAAAACCGCCAAGCAAAATATTTTCATTCATGAGTTCACCCAGCCTAAACATGCATCTAATCCTCTCAAACTGACAGTTCAAAAAGGCAAGCATGGTCGAGACAGGCAAAGTGTTCAGTTCAAAGGCAAAAAGGTCCTGGGGATTATTAGAATTATCACTTATCATGAAATGACCATCAGGTTTGGAATCAAATAGCTCCACCTTCACTCACCAAATCAAGGGACTTACTCCTCATTACAATGTTAAAAACACAGCAAATCCTTTCTTCACCAGCTTCAGTGAGTCTGCAAAAGGGTGATAAGAGCCATCAGCACAGTAAAAATATGGAGGGGTTAATACTTGTTCAATTTTTAAATGTAAAGATCAGTCGTAAGTTGAAGCAAAGCATCCTGAAGGAAGAATCTCCAGCACCTTGCCTGAAATATTGTACATCTCTATGCTAAGGGCCACAACCTCTATTGCCTATGTATCGGAGTCAGTGACGGTCTGGGGTGGAGTCACTGAGGATTTGGGATGCACTAGAAATGCAGGACTGATCAAGCAAACGGGCCTTTTTCAATAACCTATACATGTTGATATAAACAGATCTTTTCTATTAATAAATATTATAATTAAACCTTATCAGGAAAGGACAGGACCATCCCTATTTTACAGGTGGCAAAACTAAGACTCAAGGAGGTTAAGTGATTGACCCATGTTGGCAAAGGTGGGAATAAGGCCCAGGTCTTTTTGAGGAAAAAAATAAAGCAAGATTGAAATTGTTTAATGGTAATTATGAACATTTTGGACAAAGCTGAGCTAAATTATGGGGAAACCTGCTTCCCTTTTTCCTCTCTGCCCCCAGTACTGGGGAGGATTTGTGGTTTGCTATGCCACATTCAGTTGGCTCATGGCTGCCATCATAAGTCACAAGATTTTGACTTGAAACTAGAGATACATCTGAACCACACAATGCAGAACCAAATGCAGATCTTGAATCCTCCATAGTTCCAGAGTGTTCAGAACTGGTGTTTTGGCTAAGGCAAATCTGAACCGATTGCATGCCTCTGTCTATCTTTTAGATTCCTCCCTTTCCCCCGAAGTTTGGATCCAGTGTTCTGGTTCATGTCTACTTGAAACATGGCTAAGTTTTGCTTCAAGTTTTCAGATGTTGGCAACCCAAATTCAGAGTGAAATTCAAGGGCTGTGAATCCACACAAATGAAACCAAAACACAGGTTTGTCAGACTGCCTGTGAATCAAAACAGCACAGCTCTGCTATTAGCATGAACCACTTTCTTCTCTTCCGCACTAACCACTTTACATATTTTCTTTTCTCACATTCTAAACATGTAGAGTTTAAAAAAAAAGTTAAACAACAGTCAAGGAAGAGGAAAAAGCTAAACAGATGGGACAGGTGGAGTGTGACTAGCAGGTTTCTTTAGTCTGCTTATGCCTTGAGGACATATGACAAAATAGGGACTGCTCCGTTTTACCATAATAAATTCCACCTGGTTTTTTAATCATATGACTAGCCTTTCTGTGGATAAATCAGGCATGTTCTGGGTCCATAAAAATAACTGCTCAGCCAAATTCTTTTCCCATTTGCCATGCCAGTGCAAAGCCACGTAAAAGTAATTCACTGTTCACCTCCTGTGCAAAAGTATACATAGAGGAAAATATACTACAGCTTCCCTGAAGACACGAGGGTGAAATTCGGGCCCCAGTGAAGTCAAATGGGAGTTTTGCCATGGACTTAAATGAGAACAGGATTTCGCCCATGGAGTCTGCACATTCTCCTCCCCTTCCCGGTCATTCAAGACTCAAAAGGCAATGGTGAGGAATCTGTGGAGATCCCCAACCCCAACCATGCAAACACAGAGGGACTCTCCCTTTGCATTCACCTGCAGCCTCCTCAGAGCTTGTCAGTAGGACAGGACCAGTAAATGTGATGCCATTTGCTGCAGGGACCCCCATTACGCTTTGTGACACTAGAAGAGTGAAGCATCCACCCTCAGGCAGCATTACTGCTCTTCAGCTGAGGTAGAGCATGGATGTTAGTGTGGTTTCTTCTTGGGTCTGCCTTTAACCGCTACCCACACCCACTTTTTCATGGCACAGGAGCCACTTGCATATTTTGTTGAGGAGGAAGATAGTTAAGGGAAGGCAGTCAGTGTGGCTGAGGAGGGAGATTGCATTTAGTTATTTGCCCCATCCAGGGGGCCCCACCAGAGTTTTCTCTGTGAATTTGATCCCCTCCTCACCACACTGCCAGCAGAAGGAGCATATGAGCCAATATGATCATGTTTAATAATGAAATGTCTCTCTTTTAGGTTTCAGAGTAGCAGCCATGTTAGTCTGTATCCGCAAAAAGAAAAGGAGGACTTGTGGCACCTTAGAGACTAACACATTTATTTGAGTATAAGTTTTCGTGAGCTACAGCTCACTGCGTGCATTCCAATGAAGTGAGCTGTAGCTCACAAAAGTTTATGCTCAAATAAATTTGTTAGTCTCTAAGGTGCCACAAGTACTCCTTTTCTCTTTTATGTGTGTATAATAAACCAAAGCATGCAAAATGTCTCTTTGTTCATCTAAAACATGAGAATTCCTTAGGCATGACTGTATTATTGTTCTGTAAATATGCCCTTTAAGTTTTCCAGGGTTGCATGTCAGAAGGCAAGAGCTGTTGCAGAACAGACATTTTGAAAATCATCTAAACTATTTGCCTGCAATGGTCCCTGTAAACTTCACACATGCATGGCCATGCAGCAATTTTCAATATACTTTCAAGCCACTTTCTCTGTCCTGGGGCAGGCACTGTGAGGGCCAAGCTGGTGACTCGGGTCGGGCTGAGCTCCACAGCTGCTGAGGGGTGAAGGCAAGAGAGGACCCAGAGGAGCTGGAACTGCTGCCATGGTGCCACGATCAGGATCAGAGGGCAGGTAGAAATGGGGGTGTTCAGGTCTGGGCCGAAGGCAGCTATCCCTGGAGACAGAGGATATACCTTCCCAGCCTGGAGCTGGCTGCCCCTTACTTCCCCCATTGAGTCTCAGTTGCAACGAGCTCCCCAAGCAAAGCATGCATACTGACTCCCCTTTCTATCCCTGGCACCCCGACAACACCGCTCTGCCCCATAATCCTTGATTCCCCTACTCCTGACACAGAGAAGCCAGCCTGACTCCCCCTTCTATTCCTGACACCCCAACTTCCCCAACGCCCCAACTTCTTCCCATGTCCCCTGACTCTCCATACTCACCATTCAGAGCCCTGTTGTGATAACTGTTGTGATAACCTACAAATGTGCCCTAATCATGAGCTCCACTGTAAGAAGTGAGTGAAAGTTTATAAAGTGTCACAGTGTCCTATAATAACAAATGTTAATGGGAAAAGGTGCAAAAAGGAGACAGAGAAACTGAATTAATCCAAACAAAAAGGCCTAATGATATCATTCAAGAACTCTGTTAAGGTCATGCCTGGTAAACACGAGAAGTGTGGGACCTGAAATCAGTGACCCAGAATTGGTGTGTCAGTAATTAGACCTCGCTGTTGGACAAAATAATGAAGGGATGAATTATTCTTCCCATCACTTCTCTTTGGGGCCCTCAGAAAGAGCCTTTGGGGGGAAAATCACAGCTACTGTGATGCTGGCTGATGAAAAGGTGAGAGAAGGAAAGAAGAGCACTTCCTCATGGCTGCCATCCCCACCATCTTCTGGGACCCCAGACGTTCTTCATCCTATTCCTGAGAGATATCTTCACCAGAACAGGGTAGAGAGATGGCATTGCCGCTTCCACCGGTTCCAGCTAAATCCCAAACATCACCATGGACATGAGACTTTGTCACCCACCCCAATACACACACACACCTTGTGTGTTCCTTTCCTTCCCCACCTCATTTCTTCTCTTTCCTGTCCCTCTTCTTTTGCTTTCTGTCTAATCAAAGTCTGGTTTAGCATGCCAAGAGTGTATATTTTGCAACACTGCTATCAGCCTGTGACCACAAAGAGGCAGCTTAAAGCAAGGTCCTAAACAGCCTGACACTGGTACAAGTTTGCCAGGTCTCAGCATGGCTGATAAAACCATGTACTGGGCCTGTGTTTTTTGAGAGGTGAGGTTGCAAGTGAGAGTTAACACCAGAGAGAGAAGTTGCATTTCTATCTTTGTTGTTTTTTTCTCTTCTCTCGTGTGTGTTTGTCTCGCTGCGTCTTCTAGGAAATGGGGTTGGATTTTAACAACCACAGCAACAACGATTCCTGTCCATTTCAACTAATTTCTTCTCTTTTCCCCCAAAAGGACAGTTGTTTTCATCTTTGCTACCACCTAAAAGACTGTCAAACAAGGATGTTGTTTTTTCCTTTAAAGACTCTCTCCAGCTAAAGCTGCAGCATTCAGTTTAGAAGCTAAAACCTCATCCTATGTTCACCCACTGTATTTGGTATTGCAGAGATCTCCATTTAGGGCTTGCTTGATTCTGGCATCTCTTTTACAGACCAAACTCCCACTGACTACAACGGGAGCTTTGCCTGTTCATGGGCTGATTGAGTCCATGGGGGACTTGATTCACTTTATCCTGTATCTACACACCACAAAGAGAATAAACTGAGACCAGAGCTGTTTATGTGGATTTCTGTTGACCCTTAAGAACAGATCCTCTAATAGGGATTAGATTCCTAGGCACTTTTGAAAATTCCACTAGGCACCTATTCTGGATCCTTAGGCACCTAAATACCTTTAAAAATCTAGTCTTTTATTTGTAGAAAGTAATTTTTGGAGTTACTGAAATATATTGCAATAAACTGGTCAGATTAAGGGTATAGAAAACTCAGTGCTTGTTTTGAATTTTGAAGCAGATTACTAGGTGATTTCAATCCATACAGAAATACTTTTTAAGACTACCTTTTTTCTTAGGAAAAGACTCTCAGAATCACTTGACAACACTATCTTCTTTTAAGAACTGAAAACTATTTTATTTCCATGTACCAAAGACATTTCACTAGCTACTCCTTGTGAGGAAGATGTCATTGTACATCAGATGTCATTTCAATTATAATCAAGCATTTAAAAGAAATAGTTTCAGCCCTTATACATTTTTCAGCTTTCTTTTGATCTCAATATTTTCATCTGTTAATGGCCCGGTCCTGCCCTGAAAAAAACTGTTTGAGATCCTTGCAGAGGAGCCTTAGATATTATGAGAGAACACTAAGAAAGGTTGAATTTTGCAAAAGAAAAGTCAGTGGGAATTGAGGGCCCTTATCACATCATAGAATTGGACTCTAAGATAAATCAGGGGAGACATGAAGCAACGATTCAGGAATAATCCCTATTTTCCTTATTTTAAAATGTCCCGTTTAAAATGTACTGTGGTTGTCTTCTTTAGCACTAAGGCATGCTTTTCCCCATCACAGAAAACACCACACAATTTGCCATAATCCATCAGGATTGGTAGTCTCATCCCAAGAGAGGCCAAAGCCTGGAATGACCTAAGGACGCTCAGGTGGAGATGCTCAGATGCATTGCTAGAGACTTGGGGATAATCTTAAGCAGCACCTGCCACTGCCACTGGGCAAGCTGGTGAGGGTACAGGTAGGGTCCAAACGTGGACTCTGGAGAGTTCTGGGGTAGAGATCCCTCCTCCAAAAGAGTATGTTAAAATGTTAATTTGATTGTGGGGAAAATTTGCCAGCTTTCATTCTTAGTCTTACATTTACACACAGAAATCACAGGAAATCAACATATTCTGCTCACCTGGGACATGATCAAATACCCCCTTAAGTCAATGAAAAGACTTCCATTGACAGTGGTTGTTAGGTCACGTCCATGCAAAGGAAAAATGACCCAAATGCAAAAAATATGTATTAACATTATATGTACTGTACCATTAAATGATCCATTTTGATGCCTAACTCCACTCTATTTTCTGTGTGTTTTTTAACTATAATTACAGCTCAAATTACAAATATTTGACTAGGGGAACTCCCCTTCCATCTGCCTTTTCCTTAATTAATTGTTAATTTAACACATTTATTTTTATATCTTGACAAGGTCAATTGCGTTCCTCCTCCTTTCCTCCTCTCCCCCGCCCAATGAGCATTGCTTTTCAATTTGCACACATAGGTATCAGAGTAGCAGCCATGTTAGTCTGTATCCGCAAAAAGAAAAGGAGTACTTGTGGCACCTTAAAGACTAACAAATTTATTTGAGCATAAGCTTTCGTGATCTACAGCCACATACTCCTTTTCTTTTTACACATAGATAGTGATTTCTTTCAAAGACAAATAAACATTTCTGGAACAGTATCTATAAAAGGTTGGACCTGCAAACAGCATGTCTTTGGATCAGCAGATGCTATGGCCCATATTGACATGACTACTCCCTTTCAATGCAGTGGGTAAAGGCTGCAGATCTGCCCTTTATTATGTGTACTTTACAATATACTGTCATACAAAATGTAAAATATTATATTGTTTGGCCAGTCAGTGGTCCTGATCCTGCACTGAAATCCAGTCCTTTGGTGGTGGTGTTCAGTGATCACTCAGTGCTTCAGGAGTTTCCAATCATAGAATCATAGGACTGGAAGGGACCTCGAGAGGTCTTCTAGTCCAGTTCCCTGCACTCAAGACAGGACTAAGTATTATCTGCTTTATTCTGTGTCTGGTTCCAACTAGCTGGATGCATAACAATAAGAACTTCACAGCACCTGGCCCAGACACTGTGTCTGGGAGCTCAGCTCTTTAAAGGCATAGTCCTCAATACCACAGCATGGACCTGGCAACTCTGCAGAGTTCCGCTTGCTTTGCTAGTGTCTCCCAATGCAGAAATAGAGACATTATGAGGCACCATAATATTCTGGCCCAGATTCTGCCCTGCACTGAGATCCACTTGATGCAGGAGATCAGAGGGCTGTCAGAGACCCAGTTATGGCTCCCCAATTCTGTAACCTGATCTATACCATTCTCAACCCCAGTGTAAGCTAGACTAGCCTTGGGGTTTCCAATAGTTTGCAAGGAATCCACCTGCCCATGACATGTCCCCTGCTCCCCCAACACATCCTACGCAGTCAAGGGTGGTTGGTGCAGGAACCTGGTACGATTCCCAGCCCTTTACAATGAAAAGGACTATGGGATCTCTAGAAGAGCTGCGCAAATAATTCAAATCCACACTGGTCAAATAATTTCTCTGAAAAAAACTGCCAAATTACGTCCAATAGACTATTGGGTTAGCTCTAATCTTTAACAGCCCCACATGTGTTTAAGATCTCAGTTAAAGATTCCATTGAAAAGACTTCTTTTCAGCAGCACCATGACTCATGGGCCAGTGCTGGGGGCAAGATTCAGTACTGATTCAGAGGGAGGAGGAGGATGAACTATTGTGTCATCAAAACCACTGCCTGTGGCATCTCGGTGCTCTTTGACAGCTTTCCTTGCAAATACTGACTAGCTTTGACCCCGATTTGCTTGTATTATGAAATCTGATGGGATCACAAAGTATAAAATTTGTCTCTCAACACACATACTCAACTAGTAATTGAAGCAAGAAAAAATGCCATATATTTTACATAGGAAAACAACATCTGTTACACTAAAATGTGACTATTCACTTAAACATGGAAGAGAGTTATAGTGCTATCACTGAGCAGGCATGCACAAAACATACACGTGACTCCATCACTCAGGACCTTAACTCTCTTATTATGCAGCCACTGGGCTTTTTTTTTCACATTTAAAAGTTAATCCAGGTGACAACAGGATTAGCTATTGCATATCCCCTTAACCGTATGTTTGTAACCTCAAGATGGGCAAATGTTTGGAGGCTGCTTGCTAGGATTCCTGCTCTCTCCAACCACAGTTGACACAGACACGTGGTATTTTGACTGCCAACCTTGAGTTAGGTCACACCCATGTATTATGATCGCTTCATGCCTGCCCTTAAACTGAATGGCTCATGCATAAGAACACAGATAACAAAGAAACATTTAGATGAGCAGCCTGCATAACACCGTAAGTGCTACATGTCTCAATAAACTATAGGGCATGCTTAGAATGGAGAAATTAACAGATAGTCAAAGATGGGAATATCTCCTTTATATACAATGTAGCTGGTCTGGGTGGGACTTCATCAGACAAGATAAATAAAGAACTTGTATAGTAATATACATATTGCCTTCACCTTTTCTGTACTAGTTTTACCTTCTCTATGTATAACTCTGTAATTCATACCATTGTGTGGATTCCATATTATGGCCTCAATTTTACCACTGTGTATTGATGATTATTCAAGTGTCTGTATTTTTATGGGACAATGATATGGTAACTCGAGAACTTTCTGTTCACTCTGTATGCCCTGACTAAAAAATTCCATAGAATTTAATAGAAAATTATGGAATTCCATTGAATGCTTCATAAAAATACGTCAATGTAATATAGCACACAGAGCTGAAGGATGACCCTGTGGTAACGAACTGGGACTCAGGAGTCCTGGGTTTGATTCCTAGTTCTGTTATAGATTCCTATAGACCCCGGGAAATTGCTTAATTTCTCTGTGCCTCATTGTAATAGAGAGCTGGGAGATTGCAGAATTTTATTATTCTGTGTGTTAGTGTTTATTTGTACTGCAGTAGCAGTCAACTCCTCAGGGATCAGGGACACACTGTGCTAGGCCATGTACAAACAGAGAACAAAAAGATGGTCCCTGACACAGGCACTGACTTTCCAATGTGCCAGGGTTTGCTTGATCTGCCCCAGGCCCTGCCCCCACTCCACCCCTTCCCCAAGGCCACCCTCCCTGCCTCTTTCTGCCCCCCCCCCCGCCTCTTCCCGCTGTGACTGGTTGGATCACAGAAACCCCCAGGGAGCTATCACCTTATGTGCCAAGACTACTTCTGCCCCTGCTCTCCCTGCCAGTTTAGGACTACAGCACCCTGTCTTGCTGAGCCAGACACGTCAGTCTGCTCCAACACAGACCCAGGGTCTGATCCACATGCCCCAAGCTGCAGGCTTGATTGAAAGCAACTTAGGAAGTGTACCTGTCCTTGACACTCAGATGCCCAACTCCCAATGGGGTCCAAACCCCAAATAAATACATTTTACCCTGTATAAAGCTTATACAGGGTAAACTCAAATTGTTCGCCCTCTATAACACTGATAGAGAGATATGCACAGCTGTTTGCCCCCCCCCCCCCCGCGGTACTAATACATACTCTGGGTTAATTAATAAGTAAAAAGTGATTTTATTAAATACAGAAAGTAGGATTTAAGTGGTTCCAAGTAGTAAAAGACAGAACAAAGTGAATTACCAAGCAAAATAAAATACAACATGTAAGTCTAAGTCTAGTACAGTAATAAAACTGAATACAGATAAAATCTCACCCTCAGAGATGTTTCAATAAGTTTCTTTCACAGACTGGACGCCTTCCTAGTCTGGGCACAATCCTTTCCCCTGGTATAGCTCTTGTTCCAGATCAGGTGGTAGCTAGGGGATTTCTCATGATGGCCTCCCGCTTGTTCTGTTCCACCCACTTATATATCCTTTGTCCCTCTTGGTTCCCACCACTCCTTCTCAATGGAAAAACACCATGTTAAAGATGGATTCCAGTTCAGGTGACATGATCACATGTCACTGTGAGACTCCAAGCCTTCATTCCTCCCAGCCTGACTCACAGGAAGGCCTCCCTGCAAACAGAGCCATCCACAGTCAATTGTTCTGGCTGATGGGAGCCATCAAGATTCCAAACCACCATTAATGGCCCACACTTTGCATAATTACAATAGGCCCTCAGAGTTATATTTCATAGTTCTAGTTTCAGATACAAGAGTGATACATTTATACAAATAGGATGACCACACTCAGCAGATTATTAGCTTTGTAATGATACCTTACATGAGACCTTTTGCATGAAGCATAGTTTAGTTACATTATATTCACACTCATCAGCATACTTTCATAAAATCATATAGAGAGCAACATCACATCCATCCCCTCCCTTGAGCTCACCCCATCCCCGCTCTCCCCTCCCCGCAGAGACTCCTGCACTCCGCGAAACAGGTGATTGCAGCAGGTGGGAGGCGCGGGGAGGGAGGAGGAGACGCTGATCAGTGGGGCTCACCAGCAGGCAGGAAGCACTGGGGAAGAGGGGGGAGCTGATAGGGGGGCTGCTGGTGGGTGCTCAGCACCCACCATTTTTCCCCTGTGGGAGCACCCACGGAGTTGGCACCTATGGTCCCTGACCCAAAAAGCTTCCAGTTTAAGTTGCCATCCAGATGTGCTGGTTTTTGCTTTTGTATGACAAAAGATATAACATGAAAGTGTTGCCTGCAAGCACCTTATTTTATACCAGTGGCACAAGTTTAGCCACAAAAGATGAAGCCATAACTGTCCAATACACAAATATTGCATGTATTCTAATACAGTGCAATGGGCAGTACAGACAGAACAGAGAGGAGAGTGAAGTCCCATCCCGGAGAACAAAGGCCAACCCCCTGCAATCTCCAAAAGTTTGCCTATGTTGGTTTTGTTTGAGGGATAATCCCTAATCAAGTGAGCCATAGAGTAAAAGCACAGACCACCTGGCTCCTAGATACAAGTCATCCAACTAACAGTCTGAAATACTTCCATTTGAGCTTTTCTTCTCTTTTCCAGGTCTGTGTATCACCAATTTCCTGTTCCTACAGGATCTATTTTGATCCCAGTGCTGATTAACAGAGAAGTGCTGTGAATGGAGTCTACCTATGTGGATGAAGCAAAGCCTCTTGTTTTCTTGATTTTCAATGCCTTTCAGAGCATCAAGAAAGCAGCACTCATGAAAAAGAAGAGGGGTACAAAGGTAAAATAGAAGAACCTAAAGTTCTGGTAATTCTTAGCAAATATCTACAGCTCTTATGCAATATCATGTGTCACTTTAGGGAGTCCTTACTTTCCCCGTCCTTGCAATAACATTTAGCTTTAGGCTGATGTTGGAGTTGAGTACTCTTAGTACAGGCAGGTGCTGATTTATGTTTGCTGATATTGAGATAGTCTCCCAAGGTGTGAGGCTAGATCTGGCTATCAGTTTTACCCACTACCAAAACTCTGCTGAAATCCAGGCACCCTTGATATACAATAAGGAAAGATTTCAGAGTAGCAGCCATGTTAGTCTGTATTCGCAAAAAGAAAAGGAGTATTTGTGGCACCTTAGAGACTAAAATTTATTTGAGCATAAGCTTTCGTCAGCTACAGCTCACTTCATCGGATGCATCCGATGAAGTGAGCTGTAGCTCACGAAAGCTTATGCTCAAATAAATTTGTTAGTCTCTAAGGTGCCACAAGTACTCCTTTTCTTTTTGCAAATAAGGAAAGAGTTATTTGGAGCTTAGAACATTTCTCTTTATGTGGCAAGTGAGGTCATTTTATTCTCCATATGAATGAGAACTCTGCAGTGGCTCATGAATTGGTCAGATCTCCTCTCTAAGCAAATACCCTGGAATCTCTCACTGAAGTATTTGTTCTCAGAAGAAGTGACTGGACCTGATGCTCCTTCCAGCTATGAAGACCCAATAGTGCTCCATTCATCCTTCTTTAGCTGGTCTAACCTATATAAACCTTGCCCTGCTAGCTTGTCATAATTTCAAAAACCAGCCACCTGTGAAAATAGCAAAGGAAAATTTCCATCAGTAGTCAGAGCTTTGTTGCTCTGTCCAATAATGGGAACCTCGCACCGTGCTACCTGGATGAGTCACTGTATTTTGTTGAAACATGTTAACTGTCAAGTCTTCCCTTGAGAAAAGTACTGTATACAATTATAAGTGCCCACATAATTACAAGATGAGCTGTTCTGTACTATTATGATCAGCTATTTCCAGGCCACCCTGGGATTGCTAAATTTTGATTGATACCTCACTGTGTGCACTGCCCAGAAATTTGGACTGACATTGGCAGGCATATCAGATACTTGATTATTTGCCAAATGACAAATCCAAATCATCATCAATCTACCGACTTCACAGTACTTGTTCATGCTTCCGACACATGAGAACATGCAGGTGCTGATTTTCTGAGAACTGTTCCAAGAAGTATTGGAGGTGATGAGTTTTCTCATTATGCAAATAGTTTTTTTACGACATAAACAGAAACTCTTCCTTCAGCTAGTTGGAAATGGTAGGTATTTTCCACCCAAAAAAGGAGAAGAAATGAAAACTTTCAATTTTTTTACAACCCCTCCCAAAAAAATTAAATCTATTTTTTTTCCTTTCTCACTTGTATTTTATTTCCAAAACTTTAAAAAAAAAAAGTTTTGGTTATTTTCAGTTTTTGAACACACACCCGCCAAAAATATTCTGGTTTCGTTTGTTTCATTACAAAAATAGATATTAAAAAAAAAGGCTGTAGAGAGGGTTCATTGGGGCTTGTCCCTCTCTGTGGTGGCAGGGAACCACGCCACCTCCCTTCGTCCTTGCACTGGCCGCTGGGGGAATCCGTCAGGCCACAGGAGTCCTGGCTCAGACTATCCGGCAGGGGCTGAGCACACACAGGTAGCAATTAATAAGCCCAGGCCCTAGGGCAGGGCAGTAAAGAGTCATAGTTCTAGCCCTTAGGCAGGGGCTGAGCAAACATAGGTTACATAGTCAGCAGGCTCAGGCCCTGGGTCAGGGCGGGGCCGCAAGAAGTTCACAGCTCAGGTCCTCAGACAGGAGCTGAGCAAACACAGGTAAATAGCACACCCAGGCTTAAGGCTCCGAGCAGCCTGGGAGATGGGGAGACTGCAACCTATGCGTTGGGTGGCGGGGGGGACACAGGCCCTCCCACTCCACTGCATCCCAGCCAGGGGACCTAGGAGCAGCCAAAGGCCCACTGCTGTGTCAGTGGGGATCCTGGCAACAACACATTGGCATAGGTTCCAGCAGTGTTGCAGCCAGACTCGGGTCAGCTGCCCCCGGGCTACTTCCCAGCTCCCCTTCTGAAGGTACCTGGGTCAAGGTGGTGTCCTCAGGGAAGTTCATCACCACTGGATCCTCAGAGTAGCTGGCGAGGGGTAAGCTCAGCAACTCTTCTGGGTAGCTGATGAGGGAAAGGCTCAGTGACTCTCCCCCATGGTGATCCATGTCAAGTATCGGCCGGTTGGGCCAGTCTTCAAGTCCGCCACTGGTTGCTGGAGTTTCCCCGGCAGGAGCTGGGCCAGAGGCGTCTGGCCTCTCCAGCAGCTGCCTCTCAAGAGAGCTCTGCGGTTGGACTCTTATACTTCCTGTCCGGCACCTGACCCTTGGGGGTGGGGGGCTTGGAGTGCTCTGGCTCTGCCCACTCTGGTGTCTGGCGGAGCTTGTCCTCTCCAGGGTGGCGGGGAACCACACCACCTCCCTGAACAAACATTTTTGAAAACAGGGCATTTTTCATCCCCAAAAAATTCCAAATTAAAAATTTTAATGAGCCATAATTGCAAGAAAACAACAAAGAAGTTCAATGAATGAGGTGATTCTACAAAGCAGAGCAACTCCAAAATGTCTCCTTTCTCCCTTGGAAATCCACTTGACTTGTGGGATGCTTGCAGCGGAGAAGAAGCTGAATCAGACCATCGTATCTGAATATGCCCAGTGTGAAAGATAGTGTGTAAAGCTGCATGCATGCTTATGTTCATGAATAAATAATCACTACATCTTGCAGTAGTGATGCTACAGTGTAGCATATTTAGAAGGAGATCTACACATGTACTATACATACTCACCAGAAAGCCTGGTAAATCATACCTTAAGAGTATAACATGAGGAGAGAGAGCACGTGGATCAGTGCCCCAATCACAAGACCACCACTCTCAATGTCGATACCTCCATTAAGAGGCAAAGGATTGAGCACATGGAGGCTGGAGGACCACTGCTGTCTGTTCCCCCAATCTGTACCTGTACTATGGATAGCTAGATGGCTTAACTTGCCAGGACTCTCAGCCAGGCACCTTTGAGCGGCATTAAGGGTGAAGTTTACCTGTGAAGGGCCTGTCTAAAGCACTCTCCCACAGGTGTCATTTTAGCCCTCTTCAGGTGAGAATGAACGTGGGTGGAGCAGCTGTTGGAGGGGATCTCTGCAGCCTGATTCAACACAGTCCCTGCACCAGTCATGAATGGGCTGACTAAGGGGTAAGCCATAATTATGCAAATCCAGTGCCCCAAATCCCCTGCACAGGGTGTTCACAAGAGCAGCAGTCAATCTTACAGTTAATGCATACCCTCAAACCAAATTTAGTTCCTCAACACAAAATCTAGTTACTTGTGCTGGGATGAATTTTACCCTAAATACATTTAAATATTGGTAATGATTTATATTGTTTCATACACACAGCAGAAATCTTTCTAAACAGAGGACCAAATGCTGGACCCATCAAAATAAATGAGAGCGTGCCATTGATTTCAGTGTGAGAAGGATATATACAGAATGGTAGAGAAAACATACAATTGAATATTAAAATGAAGTCACTTGAACAATGACATCATTTTCCATTTGACTCACCGATCATTCCTACACTTTTTAAGATACTTTTTCTTTTTCTTCCCAGGATAAGTATAAATACACACAATTGACATCAAACTCCACTCCCAAGCCTGACACAGGGTAATTATTCCAAATTACCCGATTTGACAGAGTCTGCAGAAGTGTCACTTAACTCAGGTGTAGCATTATGCCTTTTTTTTTTTAATCCTCTTCTTTAAATCAGAAAATTGATACGGCACTCAAGGTTGAAGTAAATGACTGGAAAAAATAACTCTAAGAAATAAAAACATAGCCATCAATATCATCTTACTTTGCACACTAACTGGAGTACAATTAGGAAGACTTTGAATTTTCTAATGCCCCTTTTAGTCCTCTGCACTCAGAGACCCAGCTCACATTTTCTAAAAATCCTTCCTGGGACATGTGGTGGTCTGAGCTGTCACTGGCTCCAGAGAGCTAGTACCTGCTTGAGGAATTATGTATCTGAAGATGGAGCTGGGTAGATCACTCTTTTGATTCTTCTAGAGAACCACGTTTCCAATACAGATGCTCCATTTGCTGCTTCTTAATGACTATGATCACTGAGCACAATAGAATTTGAATTTTTGAATTAGACACAACTGGCACCTTAACATATGGCATTTTTTACTGTAGGTACTACAACTCTAGCTGTCTTAGTTAATTCTAAGGAACCTACAACCCTGGTATCTAAACACCAGTTTATATACATATATGTTATATAGTTGCATACAAGTAATTACTTATGTATACATGCAGTCTCTGTATATAAATCTGTGTTTCTAAGATTTTGGGGGCAAAAAAATCCAGTAATCAGAAATTTTAAAATATCCTTGAAACTATCAGGCTATATGGAAATAGCTTTGTTATTAAATCTCATTAGATCCCTTTATAAATATTGAAGCTGTGAAGGGATCTGTGGTCCTCAGCATGCATACAATCTGCCTAAAATGCTAAAAGGATTGCTTTACAACCTGACACTCAGTTGCAAGCCTCTATCTTCAGCTCCAGTGAAACAGTTTGATAGAATGGCCATTTGCAGTACGCATGGGGTTTCAGTGAATGGCTCTTGGCATGGATTCCAAACCCCACAGCTTTTGTGTTTGAGTACCACAATAGTGGGGTGCAATTACAGCAGTGAATTGGCCCATTAAACCTTGGGAATAATGACAGCTGCTGGTAATTACTCTTAATCCACTAATGAGCTATTGTTTGCTACCAGTATTAAATGTAAGCCTAATGACAAGGAAAAAGCACAATAGAGCCAAAACCTTCTACTAAATCAATTTAATTGTATAGATGCTTGCTTAGCACCTGTCTTGTGATGCTGATTCATAGAGAATTGTTTTAACTGCAACATGATCTTCTGTGGATTATGTTTCCTTCACCTTAGGGCAGGTTCAGAAATCAGAAAACAGGAACTGATTAATTTGCTGGTTTTAGTATTAAGATTTATTGTACATATTGTGGCTTTTCCTCGAAGTTGATTGGCAGACATATGAAATTGACCAATAGCCGTGAAAGCACTGAAGCAATCAGAAGGGAAGACCGTTAAAATTCCCTAGTAGGAAGGGCAAAATTCAAACCAACTGCAGTACAATTTAATGTCAGGTCTATTGGAACTATACATTTATTAAACAAAAGAAATGATGAATGAAATATATAAATTATCATGACAGCAGATTGTGTAAAACTAATCAACTTTAGCTTAATAAACTTTAAATGCCACGGCTCATGTTTTCATTACTTTTCTCAAGATTTGGCATAGGTTAATATTGTTACAAATTCAAGACAGTGAATTTATTACTTTCACAACAAGCTCAGCAAAGTTCTACACCAGGAAAATTGCAAAAATGTTCTGAGTTTAATGAAAACGTCTTTTTCTGAAAAAAATGAATTTTTGCTGGTGACACCTGCCTTTTGCTGTGTGTGTGTGTATGTGTGTACACAGGGGTTGTGGCTGGTTTTTTGGCAGGGTGTGTGTTTGTTGCAAAACTATCAATATTAAAACTGAACTCTGCAATTCCATGAACTCACAATGCTCATTCACTCCCTTTGCTCCCCCTTTCCTAATGTGAACTTCCCATGGTGTCACTGTCTCCTAAAGAGGAGGAGAGCATACGACAATAGTATGATGTGGTGTGACCTGGCAGGCTAGCTGCTACTTCTGGTAGATTCCATGTTGTTATACCTGTATTGGTCCCAGGATATTAGAGGACAAAGTGGGTGAGGTAATATCTTTGTTGGACCTACTTCAGTTGGTGAGTGAGACAAGCTTTCAAGCTTACACAGAGCTCTTCTTCTTCTTCTGGCCCATTGCAGATTCAGCTCCTGCTGGGACCTTGATTTGGACTGCCACATATTTCCTGTAAAACCATGAGCAAATCACATTGATGCTACTCTCATGCTGAGGTAAATTAGGAAGAACTTCACTGAAGTCAATGGAGTAAAAAATGTGAGATCAGAGACTGGACCCTTAACCATTCTTACCTTAACCATCAAGTCCTTACTTGAGATAGGGACTTGATTTTGACAGAGTAATAGTCTTCAGAATTTGGCCCTCTTTATATATAGGGTCAGATCCTCAGCTGATGTTAATTGGTATAGTTCCGTTAAAGACAATAGAGCTTTGGTGTCCTGGTTGACACCAGCTGAGAATCTGGCCAAATGTTTTCTCTTCTGTAAGCCTGGGATAATACTACCAGCTACCTCACCAGGAAACATTTTGTAAAGTGCTTTGAGATCCTGGGGTAGAAATCAATATAGCTATGGACGTGATTATTGTTACTGCATGTAAATAAAGCAGGCTGTATTTTTTTATATTAATCATTCAAGGTCTCTGTATTATAATTATTCTGATATGAAAAAAAATCTGCCCTTCAGAAAATTTGTATTCTGGTCCAGATTGTTCATCCTCCTGATCCTCTTTCAAACACCAACATTTAGCTTCTGCTTCTCCATAGCACCCAGCTATAAATTTGTGGTTGGTGTGAAAGCTGAGTGACTCTGGCCCATAAACTGGTGCTCATTCATCTGTATTTATTCAAAGCGTTCCCATAAAAAAAACCCACTGGTCTCTGCCATATAAGCAATGTGATGAGGAATTTTTAGTCTGAATGCAAAAATCTTCCTATTATATTTATGATTTCTCAGTGCCGAGGCAGCTCTTGGCATCACAATGCTTTTCTTTTTCTTTTCCCTTCCTTATCCCTGTCAAAGGATTTGTTGCTTCCTAAACATTCTCAGACCACATGAGGAGACTGAAAGCATTAAACCAAAAGAGCAAGTAGTGCAGTGTGGAAATTAATGTGCTGCTGGTTTTTATGAAAGCTATTTAACTCTCAGTACAAACAAAATGCACAAGTCTATTGTGCCACCCATGCTGGGAATTCCAA
Organism: Dermochelys coriacea; assembly: GCF_009764565.3. Taxonomy (NCBI): domain Eukaryota; kingdom Metazoa; phylum Chordata; order Testudines; family Dermochelyidae; genus Dermochelys; species Dermochelys coriacea. The sequence goes on from NC_050075.1 coordinate 11,960,918, forward strand.
AGCCTGAAGATTGTTCAACTGCTTTTGAAAAGACAGGCAAGTTTTGCTGAACTGGACTGGGAACTTTTTCAAGGCACAACTTTTGAATGAGAAGAAATAAGAGATTATTGACAAAAGAAGGGGATAGAAATGCAGTGTTCGCCAAAAAGTATCCAGCTTATCATATTGAATATGCCTAGGTATTTTCTGACAAGAGGTATTTAATCTTGTAATTTATTTTGTGAATCCAAATAAATTAGGTTAAATTCTGATATTTATCTGTCCAGTGATCTGGTCATTTGTATTTCTCTGGGAATCGTTTTATGCATATTTTCCCTGGTGCGTAGGCTGGACACTGATCAGAATGCCTGGCTGTGGATTTAATCTATTAATTTTCCGATTATCATTCTTTTTTGGATTCATTCAGTGAATATGGGCTCATCAGTAAAAATCTGGTGACTAATCACCTTTAACCCACATAATCCCTATTATGATATTTAAAATAATGTAAAGTCCTTTGGGTAGCAGGGGTGAAAAATGAATATATATAATATAAAGTTGTATTAATATTTCATGTGTCTTTAAAACCAGGGGCATGAAAGGATTGGTTTGAGTAAGGGAGGAGGTGGAGCTGTCTTTTGCAAACTTAACTTATGATGGCCTTTTTAGCCTATTAATTTGCACCTTTTTCCCTTTTGTCTCCTTCCCATGTATCCCAACAAAGCTCCTGTGCATAAACCTTATGTCAGAATTCAGAGAGATTAAAATTTAACTGAAAAACCAATTTACACACACCTGTTCCTTAAATTCCTTTCAAATCCTCAGATAAGTGCTAAATTTCTGGGGGTAGAACTGTTAGCCCTAACAATATATATTTCAAGCATTTTGATGTAAACTGTATCCTGTGATTGTAGAATCTCCCCTTCTCATTAAAACATTCCAGGCAGTAATAAATCTGTCTAGTTGAGGCTAATTTATGTCTAAGCAAATGATTTCCCATTTTTTTATAATATAAATGTTTAGACTGCAACATTCTCCTCTCTCTGGAGATTGTATATCTACAATCATGGGAGCAGCGATCTCACTAACACCGTTTCACGCATACTACTTTTACTGTGCCCGGCTCAGCAGACCAGTGATCTCTTGAGTGCCTGGAGAACACTTTCCAGACCATATGAACGTCTAATGCCAAGCAGACAACACTGCGACAGCTGAGAAACAAAGATAACAATTACAGTATCTGAAAAGTAGAAGGAATTCTCTTCGCTGAACCGTCAAGAAAAGCAATTGTGCCCTTTCGTAGAAATCAAGAGAAGGGAAGAAAAGGAGTTAGGGCTTCAAGGATTTTACAGATCAGAGCAAAACTCTACACTCCAAAAAATACATTTGTTCCAAAACGTATCCCAGAGTTTTTTATTTAAAATATATTTTGTGAAGCTTCCAATATGTTTAAAGAAACAAGACAAACAAAGGGAAAAGTGAGAGTACAGATACTAAACATAATACAACAAGGAATTAATACAATACATTCACTCCGGCAAAAATGCCATGGTACACGTGCGAGGGCAAAATTATAATTGCTTTAGTATGATTGTTACATTATTATAATTGCTCACTCTGGGGATCACTTACTCAAGTAGTCCCAAGGGATTCAATGAGACTGCTCGCATGAGAAAATGCTCACTAGTGTCAATAAGAGCTCCACGATCTGGCCTGATATAACAATTCATAGATTCATAGATCCTAAGGTCAGAATGGACCATTATGATAATCTAGTCAGACCTCCTGCACAACGCAGGCCACAGAATCTCACCCATCCACTCCTGCGAAAAACCTCACCTATGTCTGAGCGATTGAAGTCCTCAAATCATGGTTTAAAGATTTCAAGGAGCAGAGAATCCTCCAGCAAGTGACCCGTGCCCCACGCTACAGAGGAAGGCGAAAAACCTCCAGGGCCTCTTCCAATCTGCCCTGGAGGAAAATTCCTTCCCGACCCCAAATATGGCAATCAGCTAAACCCTGAGCATATGGGCAAGATTCACCAGTCAGATACCACAGAAAATTCTTTCCTGGGTAACTCAGATCCCACCCCATCTAACATTCCATCACAGGCCATTAGGCCTATTTACCATGAATATTTAAAGATCAATTAACTACCAAAATCATGTTATCCCATCATACCATCTCCTCCATAAACTTATCAAGTTTAATCTTAAAGCCAGATAGATCTTTTGCCCCCACTGCTTCCCTTGGAAGGCTATTCCAAAACTTCACTCCTCTGATGGTTAGAAATCTTCGTCTGATTTCAAGTCTAAACTTCCTGGTGGCCAGTTTATATCCATTTGTTCTTGTGTCCACATTGGTACTGAGCTTAAATAATTCCTCTTCCTCTCCAAATCTGATATATTTATAGAGAGCAATCATATCTCCCCTCAACCTTCTTTTAGTTAGGCTAAACATTCCTCGGATCATCCTAGTAGCCCTTCTCTGTACTTGTTCCAGTTTGAATTCATCCTTCTTAAACATGGGAGACCAGAACTGCATACAGTATTCCAGGTGAGGTCACACCAGTGCCTTGTAAAACGCTACTAAAACCTCCCTATCCCTACTGGAAATACATCTCCTGATGCATCCCAAGACCGCATTAGCTTTTTTCACAGGCATATCACATTGGGGGCTCATAGTCATCCTATGATCAACCAATACTCCAAGGTCCTTCTCCTCCTCTGTTACTTCTAATTGATGCGTCCCCAACTTATAACTAAAATTCTTGTTATTAATCCCTAAATGCATAACCTTACACTTCTCACTATTAAATTTCATCCTATTACTATTACTCCAGTTTACAAGGTCATCCAGATCTTCCTGTATGATATCCCAGTCCTTCTCTAAATTGGCAATACCTCCCAGCTCTGTATCATCCACAAACTTTATTAGCATACTCCCACTTTTTGTGCCGAGGTCAGTAATAAAAAGATTAAATAAGATTGGTCCCAAAACTGATCCTTGAGGAACTCCACTGGTAACCTCCCTCCAGCCTGACAGTTCACCTTTCAGTAGGGCCCGTTGTAGTCTCCCCTTTAACCAATTCCTTATCCACCTTTCAATGTTCATATTGATCCCCATCTTTTCCGATTTAACTAATAATTCACCAAGTGGCACAGTATCAAACGCCTTACTGAAATCTAGGTAAATTAGATCCACTGCATTTCCTTTGTCTAAACAATCTATTATTTTCTCAAAGAAGGAGATCAGGTTGGTTTGGCACGATCTACCTTTTGTAAAAACATGTTGTATTTTGTCCCATTTACCATTGACTTCAATGTCCTTAACTACTTTCTCCTTCAAAATTGCATACTACAGATGTCAAACTAACAGGCCTGTAATTACCCGGATCACTTTTTTTCTCCTTTCTTAAAAATAGGAACTACGTTAGCAATTCTCCAATCATACAGTAGAACTCCTGAGTTTACAGATTCATTAAAAATTCTTGCTAATGGGCTTGCAATTTTGGGTGCCAATTCCTTTAATATTCTTGGTTGAAGATTATCTGGACCCCCCGATTTAGTCCCATTAAGTTGTTTCAGTTTCGCTTCTACCTCAGATATGGTAATATCTACCTCCATATCCTCATTCCCATTTGTCATGCTACCATTATCCCTAAGATCCTCTTTAGCCTTATTAAAGACTGAGGCAAAGTATTTGTTTAGATATTGGGCCATGCCTAGATTATCCTTAACCTCCACTCCATCCTCAGTGTTTAGCGGTCCCACTTCTTCTTTCTTAGTTTTCTTCTTATTTATATGGCTATAGAACCTTTAACTAGTGGTTTTAATTCCCTTTGCAAGGTCCAGATCTACTTGACTTTTAGCCTGTCTCACTTTATCACTACATGTTCTGACCTCAATAAGGTAGCTTTCCTTGCTGATCCCTCCCATCTTCCACTCCCTGTATGCTTTCTGCTTTTTCTTAATCTCCTCTCTGAGATGCTTGCTCATCCAGCTTGGTCTACAACTCTTGCCTATGAATTTTTTCCCCTTTCTTGAGATGCAGGTTTCCAATAGCTTCTGCAGCTTTGATTTAAAGTAATCCCAGGCCTCCTCTACCTTTAGATCCATAAATTCTTCAGTCCAAATACAGTCCAAATTTGTGGGTCAAATTCAGTCCCTTTTTGGTTATGTGACAGGCAAACATTAAGGAATGCAAAGCAGCTTTATTGTGGGTCCATATTCCAGCTGCTCCTAATCCTATATAGACTTCTCCCACTCAGATTCTTCCCACTAGGGCCAGGCGTACTCTGTGAGCTGAGGTAGGCCATGAATGCACTATAACATGCCAAGCACACTCCCTAATCCCAATCCAGAAAAAACCCTTCATGGTGTGAATTGTGCAGATTAAGCAAAACCTGGCGTGAGAAGGAACATCTCACTAGGGTGCCTCTTGTCTTGCATATGCCTATATGGAAGAAACAAACTGCATTTGGCTGTAGGAATAAAGCAATTTTTATTGAGCCATTAATATCAATACAGTGCTAAGTGATATACAGGGGAAAGCATGTATTCCCAGGCTGAACTTCAGGTCTTTTCTCAGTTTCTAATATTTGCAGACATGAAGATTTCCCAAGGCAGAAACTAAGTAGGTCATTCTGCTGTTACCCACCCATGGGTCAATTCTGTAACTGGGCTGCAAATTGCTCTATTGTATTCTCCTACGTTTATCAAGAGATTAGCCCTAACAGGGACCCTAACTCTAAAAACACCCTCCAATTTTAGGAGGGCTGAAACCGCAGCTCTGAACCCAGATCAGTTTTTCATCAATTTTTAAGGCCAAAAAGGACCTTTATGATCCTCTGGTCTGACTCCCTGTATAACACAGGCCAATGAAACTCACCCATTAATTTCTGCATCAAGACCGTAACTTGTGCTTGAGCTATGGCATATGTCTGTTAGAAATGATAGCTTGTCTCTGCACTGCACAAAACCAGAACCTCAGATGGGAAAGTCAGACGTTTGCAGGTGCAGGCTCATAATCCAGGTCTGAAGCCTGAGTTGAGGCTGTAGATCCAATCATTTCTAGTTTTATTGCACACACTGGCGTGAGGGCTATCAATGGGATGACTCAAGTGTCTAAAATTACTTGTGTTCTGAAGCTTTTGGGGAGGTAGTGCATAAGAGCCATGCACTCTTTCAGTCTTGTGACGTCCAAATTGTGAATCTCTACTGCTCCATATTATATTAGGTCTCTACCAATATCAGATCTTGCTCGACTATAATGTCAGTACAGCAATTTAGTTTTGTCTGCCTTCCTGCCCCAAACACATCAGAGACCATTTTATCTCTAAGACAGCAGATTCCAGCCTCCCTTTCTTTTTGTTAGGTTTCCCCATCTAATAATACTTAGCCATGAATAGAAAATTGTGTGGGATTATCAAGGATTTTTAATTCATTAATTTGGATACATTTTATGGCAGAATCACCATGTGTTCAGATCAAGACTGAGCTAGAACCGCACAAATATTACGCACTGCCTTGTTAATGCCAGCAAAGCCCTTTTTATTGCATAATTCTGCAGCCTGTCTGTCGTTTTTATTTCATTAATTTTTATCCTGATAATTGGAAGCAGCTTCTCGCTTTGCTGTCTTAAGGTTTAATGAGCTTCATAACTTCATGCCGCCCACTGAGGGGGGCTTTAGGTCACTTTGCACTCTAGAGGACTGCAACACCTTTCACCTTTTACTATACAGCAATATAAGACCATGCTTATTGCCTTTTGGTGATCATAGAACTGTAGAAATGTAGGGCTGGAAAGGACCTTGAGAAGTCATGTAGTCCAGCTCTCTGCACTGAGGCAGGACCAAATAAACCTAGACCATCACTGACAGGTGTTTGTCCAACCTGTTCTTAAAAACCTCCAATGATAGGGATTCCGCCTCCTCCCTTGGTACCCTATTGCAGTGCTTTAACTATCCTTATAGTTAGAAAGTTTCTCCTGATATCTAAGCTAAAGCTCCCTTGCTGCAGATTAACCCCATTACTACTTGTCCTGCCTTCAGTGGATGTGGAGAATGACTAATCACAATCCTCTTTATAAACAGCCATTAATATATGTGAAGACTGTTATCAGTCCCACCCCCACTCCCAATCTTCTTTTCTCCAGCCTGCATATGCCCTGGTTTTTTAAACCTTTCTTTATTATTATTATTCTATTATTCTATTATTATTATTCTAAATTTTTATCATTTTGCTGCTCTCCTCTGGACTCTTTATATGCATATTAGATATGTATATATACATAGATATCATGTGGAGATGCTATTCATGCAACACATCATTCTAAGATTTTAAGATTCCTTATTGCAGTGACAATGGTAGGGCAACAGAATACGACACTAGAACCTCTATGTCTCCTCCATATATAATGCATGTCTTGGTTGCAATGTCTCAGGCTGTGACACAGACCTCTTCAAAATGTTCCATGCCCAATCTATATGAAGCAGAGTTCTCCTGTGTTCCTGGGGTGCCTCGTTCTCCAAGGTATCATTTCCTTCTTGCATACACTCTTGTTTTGCATGATTTTTTAAAGCAATCTGGCCATATAGGTGGAGGTTAGGATGGCTGCCTTGGCAATGATGTGCTTTCCAACTGTGGTTTCTTTATGAGGAAAGATTAAAAGCACTAAATATGAATAGCTTTTAGGGGGCACATATCTTCCTACAAGGGTGAGAGGAATTGTTTTGACTAATGGTGTTGGTTTCCAGGGAGTAGAAAGACTATGACTGTAACTAGGCCTTTTGCAGGTTCTCAAGGAGTTAGGGGAATGCTTCTCGAACTCTCTCATTTTCCTTGTATACCTACCTGTTCATGGCTAGTCATGATCTAACTCAATATATGCTTTGAATCTCTTCTCCTATAAAAATGGTTACTCTCCGACTGGAATTGGGTATAGGACAAATATTCTCATACCTCCTCTAAATCTCCATGATGCTTGTTTCTCCCACCCTTGCAAAAAAAACCTCAACCCAATCTGGTTATATTGAGAATTTTAAATACTAGTCATGTCGAGTCCAGGATGGTAAGGGAAATAAAAGAAGGGGAAAACCCACAATTGATATCCATTTGGTTCAATGCTACATTGCTGATTAATTAGTGTTTGGACTTACTGGAGAAGCTATTGCAGTCATTCTTGCAAAGATCTGATGGGAAAAGATAATCTTGTTACATTTTAAAATCTCAGACATAGATACAGTCTCCCAACTCATTTCAATTTCCACTGACTGAGTACATAATTGCATTTTTCAAACCTAATTATTGTGAGTTCTCTCATGTGGTTCATCTGTCTTTGATAACTACCACAAGGTCCATAAAGATGATTTTAAAAAGTCAGTAGTAGCCCTTCAGGTCTTAAAAAAGCTTGGAAAAGAGCCATGTCAGTCAATGAGAACATAAGAACAGCCACCCTGGGTCAGACCTATGGTCAATTTTCCCCAATATCCAGTCTTCCAACAGTGACGGGTGCCAAAAGCTTCAAAGGTAATGAACAGAACAATTATCAAGTGATCTCTCCCTGCTGTCCAGTCCCAGCTTCTGGCAGTCAGAGGCTTAGGGACACTGAGAGCATGGTGTTACATCCCTGCTCATCCTGGCTACTAGCCATTGATGGACCTATCCTCCAGGAGCTTATCTAATTCTTTTTTGAACCCTGTTATAGTTTTGACCTTCACAACATCCCCTGGCAAGAAGTTCCATTGGTTGACTGTGCATTGTGTGAAGAAGCACTTCCTTTTGTTTGTTTTAAACATGCTGCCTATTAATTTCATTGGGTGACCACTGGTTCTTGTGTTATGAAAAGGAGTAAAAAACACTTCCTTATTTACTCTCTCCACCCCAATCAAGATTTTATAGACCTCGATCAGATTCCCCTACACACCCCCGGTCATCGCTTTTCTAAACTGAACAGTCCCAGTCTTTTTAATCTCTCCTCATATGGAAGCTGTTCCATCCCCCTAACCATTTTTGTTGCCCTTCTCTGTACTTTCTCTAATTCTAATATATCTTTTTTGAGATGGTAGAAAATGTGAGAAGCTTGAAAATTAACTTCATTCATGGAATCATCATATTTTATACTCTACAGATCAATCAGACTCCAAGATTAATGAACAGAGATGGTCATAGACGTTTGTCAGTCTTGTGACTCATATAGGTGTCAATGCTGGATAATAAGTTCATTCTGATCTAAGATATAAAAGTTTATCCCCATACATATAAATTCAGATTTTTGTATCTCTCCCTCTTTAATTCTCTAGAAGGGTTTTGAGGTTACAGATGACTGGACTAAGCAGCATATGACAAATGTTCTTACAGCGTGTGTGCACGTATGCACATGCTTTATAGGGACAAAAACCTATCTGGTCAAAAAGGTCCAAAGCAATCATTAAGGAATAATTTTGTAAAGAAGGTGTTAGAAGCCCATCAGTTGAGACTTTTAACTAGACGTAAGGCAGAAAATTAGACTAGAGAATGACCTAGAAAACATATAATACTGGAGGGAATTAATCTGTACTTGACTGCATTCGACTGACTGGATATAGGTCTTTTCCTCTCTAGCTTCTATGGTATACGTTTTATAAACCCCAGCGTGTTTTTACTCCATGGGCTAAAAGTGTCTTGGGTCCATTACCTTTTCAGAGGGGATTTATGAGGCTATGTTGATCCAGAAGCTTTTTCATGTATATACTACACAGCATACTAGCGAGTTGGAACCTCGTACTGCAGCTGGTGTCCAAACGAATTCCTGAAGCTTATTCAAGATGCTTCTGACTTTGAAAGAGTGTGATCATAAACTTTAAGCAACTGACAGAGCATGGTAAGCGTATGTAACCATCATCCTACACCGCGTGGACAATGTTGTCACCACTGCCTGATATGACAGCCCTGTGTCTCAGAGAACTATGGGCAAAGCCATGCTGTAGACTACAGCTGTGTGGTCTGTATAAAAATATGTAATGCAAAGAGCTATGTGTTTCTTAATGGCATGTGGTGTGGAGTAGGGCAGTTTTCTGTGGGAATGCTCTCACATTGCCCAAGGTGCTTTGGATAGGACACAAAATGAACTCTGTAACTCTGATCCACATAATATGGCACCTGGCTTCTGATTAGTCATTACCAGGGCTCCTCGTTTTCTGTGATTAAAAAAAACCCAAAATTATCCCCCCCAAAATTAAAATTCGCGTTTTTCCATGATTAAAATGAAATGCTGAACTTTAGTTTCCCTAGCCACAATATATATAGGTCTCAGTTTAACACAATGTTTATTGATATACAGCAGAACCCTGTTTATCTGAGCCCCCGTTATCTGGCTCGCTGTATGAACTGAACCACCAGCTGCCCAGGGCTTGGGCTGTCAGCTCTGTGTGAAGTTGTGTGGGGCTGACAGCCTAAGTTCCAGCCACCTGGGCCTGATAGCCTGAGCCTCCCCCCCCCCACCCCAACCCACCCCATCCAATCTTAAAATAAGGATTAGAAAGCTGTTTGCCAATGCTCCTGATTATCCTAATTTTTGATTATCCAGTCTGGCCTCCATCCCAATTAGATTGGATAAACAGGGGTTGCACTGTAAATTTAAAGCACATTCAAAATTCAACCAGAAGAGCGGGTGGTTGTGCACATTGAATAAGTGACACTGGTACTTTCAGTAAAATGTAGTTAAGAGTTCATCTATTATTTTATTTTTTCACAAAATGTAAAAATTAAAGATTTGCTGTAAAAACGCAAATTACTCATTTTTCTGTGGCAGAGGATTTCTAAGTTGCCTAGTGTCATGGGGCTGATACATCCCATCACCCCTTGGGGGCGGGGGAGAGGTGCCTCACAGTCCTGCAATCAAGTCTGAAGGGCTGCCCTGTGTCTTGGGGCTGTGCGGCTTTGTGGCCTTGGTCCTCAATACAGCCCTTGCTCCCAAGGCAGCAGAGCCTAATGGCCAGAATCAGGGATATGGCCCTTGCTCCCAGGGCAGTGCAGTCTAGTGGCCAGAGTCCATAATACTGGTGAGTGGGGCCAGCACCCCGGGGTGGGTGGTGGCCAGGAGAGGGGGACCCAGGCCACCCTCTCCACCAGGTCCCAACCCAGGGCCCTATTAGTGGCGGGGTTGCCCACCACCAGCTCAGCGGGGCTCCAACTGAAACACGCCGAGCCTTGCTCTGGTTCTGTCACCATTTCCCTGCAATACTTCCCTGGGTTACTTCCTACCCAAGTCTCTGGGATTCTCCATCTCTGGGATTCTCTGGTATCTCCCCTCTCCGCAATCTCCTGTGTGGGGGTCTGTCTTCCACTGGCTGGCCTCCACGTCTTGGAGTGCAGGCGGTCCTCTGTCAGGAGCTGGCGACACACCTTCTTCCCTGCCAGCGGTAAGCCCCGACTGAGCTATTTCATTGCACAGCAGTTTCATTGCATACACCTCAGCTCAGCAGCCAATTCTCACCCCAACCCTATGGAAATGTAAGGCTCATTGTATAAGTGTTGCCCGTGGCTACCAATTGACTCTTGTCTTGAATATACTGCAAATATTCTCCTTTTGTGCTCTCAGGAGCGCTCCTCTTTCTCATGAATGCTCACTGATTATGGCCACCCAATCTTTTATTTTCATGGCCTAATGCTGAGGAAGCCCAACTTTCAAATGTAATCTTTATTCCTTTTTAATCCCATCCGCTGTCCACAAGTGATAAGCCATACTCAGAAGTCCTGGCTTCTTATCCCAAACTTCTCCCATCACTTAGCAGCTCCTTTCCTACACACAAATACGCAAACACAAGAATGAAGGCTTTCTGAACCTATAATAGTACTTCTGCTCCCCTTCCCCCATGGTCACTTCAGCTTGGGTGAGTACTGAGCTGTGACTTCTGTAGCAAAAACATCTTTTCACTACAGAGAGCATAGTATCAATATCAGGATTTTACAGTTCACACAGGATATCATGTATTTTTAACTTTGACAACCAGGCCATTGTACTCTTATAAGGCAGAAATAAATAGCTTTCCTTCAGTGAAATCCCCATTTGTGTGGGGTGCTCAGATATGAACACTATTTTCTGGGACACTACTTCAAACTGGGGCCCTTGTGAAAAGGCTATGAAATCTTCCAGATCCATAAATTAGGTGGAAAGTAGGTTTTACGTTTTGGATTAGAATACACACACACACCTGCCCTTAAATTGTCTCACCTCAGATGCCTTTTTACTTTTCCTAATTGCATCCTTAATTAAATGTTCTAAACATTTTCCCCGGATAACTCCCTTACACACAGGCAATAATGTAGCAAATACATTTCCATCTCAATAGACAACATTGGAACCAGCAGGCCCAGGTCTGAAAAGTGTGGAGCATCCTCAAATTCCATTGATTTAAGAATGCTCAGCATACTCTAAGAGGTGCTTGCAGCCCACGTGATCAGGCCCAATATAACCTTTTATCAGTTTTGCAACTGTGATGGGGTTCAATGTATCAGCTGGTTGGTTACATCACACCATTACATGTTAAGATCTGAGTCTTTTTTTAAAATTCTACTTTCTTTGTTTATGTGCTTCTTCAATGTATTCTGGGTTCCCAAATCATGTATTTGTTTCTTGCCCTATCCTAAAGCACTAGGCATTGTCTGAAAGGCATTTTTGTGATTCAGCACAGGATAATAATTTTAATAAACATTTGTTTTTTCTAGAAGCAGCTATTACTCAACCTTATTGACTATTCATCAGAAATCATATTTCTTTCATTCATAACTAACTTCTAATCCAGACAAACAATGTTACAATAGAGATCCATTCACTGCTGACTTCCACACCAAAACTGCTGCTCTAGAGTCGATTCTACCCTGCCTGACAGTTGTGAAGGCTCTACAGACCTGAGGAGACCTAGCTGAAGTATTTCATGAGAAATTCTGGGCACTGATAAAATCTTAACAAAACAAAGCATACGTTTAAGTAGCTCAAGATTACATTTGCCTCTTTATGTGCAAACCACAGTTTAAAAGAACAGCCAGCAATGAAGCCATCAGGTGGGTGTAAACCTGTGTCATAATGTCACCAAATGACATTTAAGCCAGTGAAATAGTCAGATATTTGAAAAAGAGGGGATAAGTAATCCCCATAACAATGGCAGTGCCAATCCCATCTCAGATGAAATAAAGATAGCATTGGGGAACATAGCCTTCCCGAAATACCACTGAGTACAGGAGATTTAAAGAGTAGCAAATTTAGCAAACAATGGTAATACGCTCAGGAGTAAATGTTTCTGTAGCAAATGACTGAAAAAATATGTGTTCTCTCATCTGTTAGCATAGGGAAAGCAAGGGTTTGATAACAAGATCTTGTCCTATCAAATTCGCTGCTTGCTACAGCTGCCACTGGGCACTGCAGTTATTAGTATGGTTTTATCATTCTTTGCCCACTACCATCTCTCCTCTTCTTTTGGATACTGAAATACCCTGAGCCTGGCTGCTACAGCTCATGAACTGATGGAGAGGGAACACATTCAGTGTCATATTAATTATACCATTTGGCAATGGTTGGGCTGTAAACCACACGGGACTTTACTAAGGGGACTACTGTTGAATCTAATTTGTTCATACACACCCTGTCTCAACTGATACCGTGTCCTTCCTATTGTCTTACCTGTCATGTTTTGTCTATGTTTAAATTGTGAACATTCTGGGAGAAAGGCGCTCTATGTGTTTGATTTTACAATGTGTAGTACGATAGGGACCTGACCCTTCACTGAGCGCCCAAGGCACTGCCAAAAGGCCCAGCTTGACAAAGCCCTGGCTGGGATGATTTAGTTGGGGGTTGGTCCTGCTTTGAGCAGAGGGTTGGGCTAGTTGACCTCCTGAGGTCCCTTCCAACCCTAATCTTCTAAGAGCTAGAGGGAATGTTTTGATTTTGGTAAATGTCATTGGAATCGTTCAAAATTTTGAAATTTCAAAAACATATTAACATTTTTGAAAAAAATGTTTGTGAAATTATTACTGGGTAAGGATGGGGTCAACAAAATGTAGTGAATTTTAAACCTGTGACGATTAAATGGGTTAAAATTCTCTAAAACGACTTGCAAGTGTCTGTGTGAAACATGGCTAAAATATGAACAGCCTACGAGTGTCACCTACAAGTATCATTCTGCTCACGTTCACAAGCATAAATCGGGATGAAATTGAACTAAGGAAAATTCAGGCTGAACTTGAGGTAAATGTCCCACCAGCAATTCCAATTACTGCACTTAATTCCCACAAGTACCTTTTTCACAAGGTGCTACTTCCAGGAATGCCAAAATCAAGATGCAATCCCCCAAATAGGAGTAGACCAGCACAGAGAATAAACCACCTGATCTCCACTTCCTAATATGCAGCTATCTAAGGCGGCATCCAGAGTTTGCCAGACTACTTCTTCTCATGCCTAATGTGTTTACAAGGCAAATTAAAAAGCAGTCACAATTTTGCTAGCTTTTAAGGGATGAATTACTTTACACAAACTGAAAGACCATTCACAGCAGGATTTACACTCCCAAAAGCACGTTTATGAAGCAACATGCTAAGTGACCTGGAAAAGTACACAATAAATAAGAATCTTGTCTATACAGGAGCTTTGCATTGTATGATTAGACTATAGCTGTATATGGATCATGTTGAATAGAAAGCTATTTACTTATTTCTGTACATAATTCCACCTAAGATGAGTCAACAGTCGGTGTAAATAAAAGCTTTATAGTCACTTGTCACCAGAAAGAACTGCTTCAAAAGCTGTCAGTTGAATTTGGAAGGCAATCTATAGTGTGCACCACGCACATGAAAATGAAAGACCCTGAGCCTCAAATCCACACCAGTCCATGTATTGTTGCCATCATTTTACAGCAATCTTAAGATCAGTATCTCAAGGGACTGGTTTGTAAAATTAATCTGCCCTGAGGTGAGGTTTCAGTATAGGCCCTTGGTCAGCTTTCTGGGTTTCCTTTGTGGGAGGTCTTATTGCACAGACCTGACTACACAGCAAGGTACATAGCTTAACACACCAGTATTGTTGGTGATACACTAAGAAACAGACATCTAAAAGGTTTGGCTTTTGTAAGATTCCAACCTGCCCTGCCCTTTCAATCAATTAGCTCTCTGGCACTGGGCAGATAGAATCTTCTGAAACTGAATTCAACTCTATAAAATCCTTGCTCAGTAAGCTAGCTCAGCCATGAACTGTGAAACAACACAACTGATCAAGTGAGCTCAGGATTCAAAAAAAGAAAAGGAATACTTGTGGCACCTTAGAGACTAACAAATTTATTAGAGCATAAGCTTTCGTGAGCTACAGCTTACTTCACCGGATGCATTCAGTGGAAAATATAGTGGGGAGATTTATATACATAGAGAACATGGAACAATGGGTGTTACCATTCACACTGTAACCAGAGTGATCACTTAAGGTGAGCTTTTACCAGCAGGAGAGCAGAGGGAATTGGGGGGGGAGAACCTTTTGTAGTGATAATCAAGGTGGGCCATTTCCAGCAGTTGACAAGAATGTCTGAGGAACAGTGGGGGTTGGGGAGGGGATAAACATGGGGAAATAGTTTTACTTTTTGTAATGACCCATCTACTCCCAGTCTCTCTTCAAGCCTAAGTTAATTGTATCCAGTTTGCAAATTAATTCCAATTCAGCAGTCTCTCGTTGGAATCTGTTTCTGAAGTTTTTTTGTTGAAGTATTGCCACTTTTAGGTCTGTAATCGAGTGACCAGAGAGATTGAAGTGTTCTCCGACTGGTTTTTGAATGTTATAATTCTTGACGTCTGATTTGTGTCCATTTATTCTTTTATGTAGAGACTGTCCAGTTTGACCAATGTACATGGCAGAGGGACATTGCTGGCACATGATGGCATATATCACATTGAACATTGCAGGTGAATGAGCCTCTGATAGTGTGGCTGATGTGATTAGGCCCTATGATGGTGTCCCCTGAATAGATATGTGGACACAGTTGGCAACGGGCTTTGTTGCAAAGATAGGTTCCTGGGTTAGTGGTTCTGTTGTGTGGTGTGTGGTTGCTGGTGAGTATTTGCTTCAGATTGAGGGTCTGTCTGTAAGCAAGGACTGGCCTGTCTCCCAAGATCTGTGAGAGTGATGGGTCGTCCTTCAGGATAGGTTGTAGATCCTTGATGATGCGTTGGAGAAGTTTTAGTTGGAGGCTGAAGGTGATGACTAGTGGCGTTCTGTTATTTTCTTTGTTGGACCTTACAGGACAGCACCCAACTAAAACCTCTCCAATGCATCATCAAGGATCTACAACCTATCCTGAAGGACGACCCATCACTCTCACCCCAGCCCCCACTGTTCCTCAGATGTTCTTGTCAACTGCTGGAAATGGCCCACCTTGATTATCACTACAAAAGGTTTTTCCCTCCCGCTCTCCTGCTGGTAATAGCTCACCTTAAGTGATCTCTCTGGTTACAGTGTGTATGGTAACACCCATTGTTTCATGTTCTCTATGTATATAAATCCCCACTGTATTTTCCACTGAATGCATCCGACGAAGTGAGCTGTAGCTCACGGAAGCTTATGCTCTAATAAATTTGTTAGTCTCTAAGGTGCCACAAGTACTCCTTTTCTTTTTGAGAATACAGACTAACATGGATGCTACTCTGAAACCTGTCAGAATTCAAAGCTACTCATGGAAAAAATACACACAGTACTTAATTTAATGGAGATTTTCATTTAAAGGAGGCTTCTTCTTTACAATATGGTCTTCCTGAAATGAAGTGGATATTATGTATGCCCTCTACTGCTTGGATCAGAACTGCTCTGCTGTGTGTCATAGCTCCTAAATATCTTTTAAAATGTGGTTCTATATTGCTAACTGCTAATGGAGATTCTCCAATATTCAAGCACTAGAGCCCGCTTTTTCAGAGAAAGATCTGAGTTCCTTTCCTGTTGACATGAGATTCCCTCAAGTCACTTTGTGCAACAGATTGTTATATGGCCATGTCAATGGCCACCAATTTGTTCCATCATATTTGTTCTGAGATTCCAGCCTCTGCCATTTATGTCCTCCTTTATATATAAAAAAAAATACTAATAATAAAATGGTTGGGCTTTTGTGATTTGTGCCAGAAATCACAAACTACAAAGGAGCAAAATGAGATACTAATGACAGAGTGTTTGCAACTGCCTTATGGAAAGAACAGTAGCTACATTTTAAGAGATTCCACACCCTTGTTTAATTTAGATTCCCTATTTTTAAAAAACTATCACAGCACACAAGCTCAATGCTTTTGGATTAACAACAAATACTTGTCAGCAAATAGTACATTAGCTGGTTCTTGGCAGTTTATCAAAACACATCATGGAATTGAGCTGCTCATGTTTACAGTGAGAAAGGGAAGGGCAGGATATGCTGTATAACAGGTAGCAACTCATTCTCTTCACACAGGACTGAACTCATAGAAGAAAAGATTCAGTGAAGCCATTCCTTGAATAAAAGAAGAGAAATATTTTTAATCAGTTAAAACTGTTTTATGGGCTGTGATTAATTAAATGTCCACCCATTTCTTTACATTCATTGAGTAGCATCCATCAAATAGCATGCAGGCTTTTTATTAAATCTACAAACCATTCTAATAGAAATAGACAGGACATGACCAAAGTTACTAAACTAATTTGTATTTCCAAGTTATATAATTCACCCTGCATCTAACAGAAAATATAGACCATTTACGATGAATGCATTAAAAACCCCTGACTCAGTCTCTAACACTAGGTTTTTCTTTTAGGTATTATTATATTTAACATTTATACTGCAGTGGCACCTAGGAGTCCCAATCAAGGGTCCCATTGTTCCAGGCACTGTTCAAAAGAGTTTACAATCCAAAGAGAAGTGGGAGGGGTGATAGTATCACTGGAATGACTAATAAATGAAGTATTCATTAGGTACATAAGTGAGCACTTAAGTACAGATATATCAAGATCAGGTTTAAGCTGTGTATTAAAAAATGGCTGTCATTTAATCTTATTAATAGATATAAAGTGTATTCAGCAATAAAATAATTCTGCAATATTGCTACTTGTCAACTAGACTGAGTGTAATGAACAGTGGAAAAATGAAGAACGAGAAGCCATTGGCTTCTGTAATTCAGATTTCAGGTTTGCTCAAGAGTATTGAATGAATTTTCAGATACATCTTTCATGCCATAAAATACTTCTCATTTGCTATAACGAACCAATTTGCAGAGGTGCAAGGGATTAGTTAAACAGATGTCAAGAAGGTTATTTTCATATTCAAAAGTCCTTGCTTTAGGAAGTGTTTGTTTCACAGACAGGTTTCTCTTAGGTGTATTTAATTACAGTTTTATTAATGTGAAAATTGGCTGAATGCGGGTTCATCCCATCTGCCATTCAGTCTCTCCCCTAGCTCAGGAAAAGGTCTAAAGTTAACTAGCAACCGTAACAACGTAGATTCTGTGACATTATTAAAAAACAAACATAGGTAGCAGCCTCATGCCCCTGACTTGGGTTGTCACTTGAGGACAAATTTTATCTTCCCAACCTCTCTGCGCTCCACCCACATAAGTCCTGATCACTTGGCCTTCATATGGATGTAGTGGGTTGCACCTATAAGGAATTGGTCCACTTTAACAGCCTATCTTAACCATTATGGGCCAACCTTTCTGACAGTGAGTACCATCTTACTCCACAAATGGTCCCATTGACTTCAGTGTGACTATTGGGGAAGTAAGTAGTAAACAACATGAATAAGATTATCAGAATCTGGCTGTATGGGATGGTCACAGTCATCGTAAAACCGAAGAAGCCCCAATGCCGACTGAATAGTCCCACTGATTTCAGTGAGTAAATCTTTATCAGTGTGAGTAAAGGTTCCACAATGTAATATAATACAGAATATAGAATAGCATTTATTTTATTGTATTGTATTGTGATGTTGCTGACCTGCAGCCTGTGTGACCTTTCACGTAACAGAGAGTCTATTTAAGTTTATTATTTAATACATATGAATTCCATGGTAAAAATACATATTGTAGTATATGTCTGCTATGCCTGCATTTCCCAAACTACATATGAACATTTGATTTTACAATAATCATTCACTGTTTAAAATAAAAAGAACAGCCTTATCATTTATAAGGAATTAGATCTAACTCATTACTTTTTCCACTGCACAATGCTTCTTAAAAGCTATTGACATTCACATATTCCTAAACTTCCAGCTCCTGCTCCATAAAACTCCAAGGCTCTTTCCAATTGGATTGATATTGTGTGTTGTTCTTAATGCCAATTGATCATTACTGAGTTGTAATGATTACAGGCCAGATCTACAAAGGTGCTTAGGCTCCTAACTGCAATGAAAAAGAAATCAGTGGAAGTTAGAAGCCTCACTACCTTTGTGATTCTGGGCCATATATGATTAATCTGTCTTTGTTAAATGGTTTTTTAATTGGGTAAGTATTATTCTGCAGAGGCACCTAATGGTTTGAGTATGTGACTGAGAGCCAGGAATTCCTGACTTCTAAACCCAGCTCTGATCCTGGCTTCCTCTGTAGCCACTGTTTGGCAAGCCCACTAAACTTCTCTTTGTCTCAGTTTCCCATCTCAATAATATTTACTCACCTGTTTCACAGGGTATTGTGAGGGTTCGTTTATGTTCATAAAGACCCTTGGAAGATGTAGAGCACTACAGAAATGCTAAATATCACTATTATTTTTCTAATTGGATGGTATTTACCATATAAAACTGTCTTAATACATCTAAATTAAATGCATATTAGGGGGCTTTTAATTTAAAACATTCTTGTAACCTGAAATATCTTGCTCAAACTTAAGATAACCAAAATTGTTAAAGCAGCAAGAACCCTAAGATGAAAGGCGTTAAAATAAAAACATGTACTCCAAAGGTAAAGAGGCAAAATTGAGTAACCTTGAAGATCAGGAGAGCATTCTGGAAGGTTAAGTTTCCTGAGAATGAGCCAGATGTTTTATTAGCTTTTTCCTAAAATAACATACCAGAACATGGTCTTATGCCATTTATCGGCACGCAGAGGAATGTATGATAGAAACTGTTGAAAAGTGTTGCCTTGAACTGAAGGATTTTGCAAGAAATCTGCATCCCATGGTGGTACTGCATCTGGATGGTGGTACTGGTTTAGAATTGGCTTGAACTACTGCTATCCCTCCATCGATTCCATCAACTGGATTTGAACTCCAAACCCCTTTTTTCCCCAAGACTCAGAAGTATCAATTCTTTTGTTTGGTAAGTGAGTTTGCCTTTTTGTTTTGCTTTTAAAAGTTTTCATCCACCTCTCAGTATTTCTAATGGCAACTGGGACAGAAGCAGAAATACCTTAAGAAAGGGTAATTTTGCCATTTTTCTAACAGCAAATACCAGGAACTGTTGGGAAATTCATAAGACTGCTCATTATCATGACATTGCTACTCGCTTTTCTGAAATAAGAAGTCCCAATGTGCTCTGGATAAGCATGTAGAGTGCTGGACTATGTTCATTGGAAGCAGACTTCTGACCATTATGAGCATCACCTAACCCTAATTATTTTTTTCTCTCTTGTGAGGTGGGATCCCATAATGCATGTGAAAAGTACCATTTCTCAGTTGTAGAGTATGTGAACGGAGTATATATGTCCATTACTGAAAGTACATCACTTTGGATCAAATTCTGTGCCTGGTTTACATCCAAAGGAATCACAGAGGGTGTTCTCAGTGTAGTCTTTGCCCAGGTGCATCTACATCTAATAAAAAGAAAAGGAGGACTTTTGGCGCCTTAGAGACTAACAAATTTATTTGAGCATAAGCTTTCGTGAGTGACAGCTCACTGCTGCTCTGAAACCTCTACATCTAATGTAACTCAGACACAGGACTCTGGTTGTTGACATACACCTTTACTTAGAAACTGGAACTTATGACGACTCCTAGGGTCATCACAAAATTATTGGTCACCCAGGGATATTGTAGGCCACGTCATATTGGTTAGAAAATCATTTATTCTCGCTTAACTAGTATTTTCAAACTGAATTGCTTGCAAAGGATGCTGGTTTTGATTCAGTATGAAGTAAATATGAAGCAAATGCAATTTCTGGCTAATTATAATGACATAATTCTGTGTTGTTTGTGGGGAGGTAACTCAGCTGCTGTTATTGTGAATAAGGTGAACTGCTTCTCTCAGCAGTTTGGGATAACCTCAGTCAAGAAAATCCTGATGGCACTAAAGATCAAGAAATTACTTTTTTTCCCCAGATAAAAAGAATCAGTCATAGGTGAATGCACAGGATGCTCCTGTTGAAAGTGATTGAATAAGTGTTGACAATTGAACTCTGTCATTTCACTAAGAGGGTGGTCTTTGCATTTCCTGAGCGGGACGGCCCCCCACAGCAAAGTGGACTGCTTGCCAAGTGATGGAGTATTAGGGGCGTGCTCACTGGCAGCAATGGTTACCAATTTTCTCCATCTATATTTTTCTTCCTTTTCCTAGTACACATCTGATCTGACAGCTATTGTGTACCGCAGACTTGAAAAATAATGAAATAGCATTTTGTGACATATCTTCTGAAGCTGAGTTGAAAACATAGTGCAATTTCTGTCCCTTTCAATTCTAACATCTACTGGGCATAGATTCTTCACCCTGCCCCTTGAGAACACAGAAACCATCCTACCTTTTGCCTAATGCATCCTATACTGTCTATAGAGGACCCTGTGAATTTCAACTGACTTGCAAGTGGCAATTGCAAAGAACTTAATGGTGGCCCCTAGAAGGGGAGTGATGTTCAAACAGGGTATATTGGCATCTTCTGAGCTCTGCTCCAATAGGACGACACTGATGTTCGTTACTCCTTGCTAGAAACATTTTTCCCACCTCATCACCCTGTGGAAATGTAAACATAACAAATTGTATTCGGCCTCAATACAGAATTCCATCTGAGAGCTGTACAAGTAGCTCCACGCACTCCAAATAAAGCCTTGCCAATATTGCAAAGAAACATCATTATTTGTGTAAGAGACGGATTGGCAGAGAGTCTCTGATATGCTATGAAGCTGCACTTTCAATGAGTAGGGCTTGAAGAAAAGTTTCAATGATGCTGGGTGCAGATACAGGTTTCAGAGTAGCAGCCGTGTTAGTCTGTATTCGCAAAAAGAAAAGGAGTACTTGTGGCACCTTAGAGACTAACAAATTTATTAGAGCATAAGCTTTCGTGAGCGATGAAG